>NC_139512.1:117603400-118348400 GCF_947247035.1 Vipera ursinii | reverse complement strand
AGCCGCTCCTCGCCCTCCGCAGCGCCAGAACGAGATTAACGGCTCAGCTCCCGCGGGCGCGTCTGGGCTGGGGCGCTGCAGGATCAGGCCGGGCGCCTCGGCTTGCCCTCCGCAGCGCCCGAACGAGGAAACAAGCGGCTCAGCTCCCGCAGGCGCGTCTGGGCTGGGGCGCTGCAGGATCAGGCCGGGCGCCTCGGCTTGCCCTCCGCAGCGCCCGAACGAGGAAACAAGCGGCTCAGCTCCCGCAGGCGCGTCTGGGCTGGGGCGCTGCAGGATCGGGCCGGGCGCCTCGGCTTGCCCTCCGCAGCGCCCGAACGAGGAAACAAGCGGCTCAGCTCCCGCAGGCGCGTCTGGGCTGGGGCGCTGCAGGATCGGGCCGGGCGCCTCGGCTTGCCCTCCGCAGCGCCCGAACGAGGAAACAAGCGGCTCAGCTCCCGCAGGCGCGTCTGGGCTGGGGCGCTGCAGGATCGGGCCGGGCGCCTCGGCTCGCCCTCCGCAGCGCCCGAACGAGGAAACAAGCGGCTCAGCTCCCGCAGGCGCGTCTGGGCTGGGGCGCTGCAGGATCGGGCCGGGCGCCTCGGCTCGCCCTCCGCTGCTCCCGAACGAGGAGATTAACGGCTCAGCTCCCGCGGGCGCTTTTGGGCTGGGGTGCTGCAGGATCGGGCCGGGCGCCTCGGCTCACCCTCCGCAGCGCCCGAACGAGGAGATTAATGGCTCAGCTCCCGCGGGCGCGTCTGGGCCGGGGCGCTGCAGGATCGGGCCGGGCGCCTCGGCTCACCCTCCGCAGCGCCCAAACGAGGAGATGAAACGCCAAAGCATGCCAGCAGAGGTAACAGAGCGGCTCTTTCTCTGGCCTCCTCAAGTCCGCCCCCACCCACACAGCAAGTAGAAAAAGGTCCCACTCACCTTTCCACTCCTCCTGTTTCTTCCTCCGTTGACTCCACGTGCAGTCCAAAGAAGCAAAGAAGTTTGTAGGCAGTCCCACAAACCAAAGAAGTTCATTCAATCAATTCGAACTTTGAGAGTTGTTTTTTTTTTTGTGAGCAGTTTGAATTGATCGATTGAATTTTTTTAGTCCCACTTTTTTTTTGGAACTGGGAGGAGGCTGCCTGGGCTCTGGCCAATGAGCTGTTGAGGGGCTAATGAGCTGCAAATGTTGCTGGGCTCCACCAGCACTTGCCTCCTACTGAGCAGGTGCTCAGCCGGGCCGGCGCCAAGGTGGTGGGGGCCGGACCTTTGTAATTTCTGGGAGAGTTGTGCGGGCCGGATTCAATCATATGGCGGGCCGTTTGTGGCCCGCGGGCCTTGTGTTTGACATGTCTGGTCTATTTTGTGCCTTACAGAGCGGATTTTTTTTTTTTTGGAATGAAGAAAAACGACGTGCCTTTCAGTTTCTACAAACTAAATCGGATTTTTTCTACTCACAATGCAAAAAATAAACGAAAGCGAGACTTGATGAGCAGTAACTTAAAAAACCAGCAGAGGAAGCATTTCCTGTTGTTATTCTGTAACAAGCAGGAAAGTTGCCATACTCCCAATGGAAGCGTTTCAAAAGGAGATTCCAATCTAAAGTTGCTGGACTTTGTTGGAAATGTTTGTCGTTTATAGTGCAAAATAGTATCCCCTTTAAAGTATTTCTATATTTCTATCCCTTTCTAAGTATTTCTCAATTAAATTTCGAAAGTTTCTTAATCCATTGATTGAATTAAAGCTTCATTTATTTAGTTTAAAAAATAGAGTTTTATTTACATCTGGATTTTGTTGTAATATGACATGGATTAATTAAGCCACTCACTTTCTCTGCCCAACCCACCTTATAGTGTTGTGGAGAAAATACGAGGAAGGAGTATGTTCACTGCCTGAGTTTCTCATAAAGTCATAAAGGTGAGATAAAAAAATTAAGTAAATAATTATTGTCAGGGATGTATTGTCTTTTAATATGCCCTTTTTTTAAAAAAAAAGTTCCATTCTTTTTATCTACTGAGGAAGTATATTTTCTAACCTAGGCATATTGAAAATGCAAATATTGTCTTTGAGCATGCTACTATAGTATTTACTGTTTATTATTGTGGTAAGGCTTTAGAAAATATTGCTGTTAAGAGGAGGTAGCATTTCTATGTGTCATGATTTTATCCCCACATGGCTTGTTATAACTAGTGTACAGTCTTATATTAATTTCCCAGCATTCTTGTGATGTGTCTTTATCTCTGTCTTTCTGCTATGTATAGAGATTGTGTTTTTTATTTTATTTTATTTATTTATTTTATTTAATTGTATTTATATACCTCCCTATTCCCTGAGGACTCAGGGCGGTTTACAGGGAATTAAAAATCCAAAATACAAAAATTAAGAACCAAATTAAAAAAATTAAATTAACCCTGTAATCAGTTAAAAAAAACCCCAAATTAAAAATTCCTCCTCAGTCTGGGCCCGAGAGCTCGAAGAGCCAGGTCTTCAGGCCCCGGCGGAATGATCGGAGGTCGGGGGCAGTCCTCAGCTCCACCGGCAGCTGGTTCCAGAGGGCAGGCGCTCCCACAGAGAAGGCCCTATCCCTGGGTGTCACCCGCCGGCAATCTCTCACCGGCGGAACCCTGAGCAGACCCTCCCTGTGGGAGCGCACTGGGCGAAGGGCGTTTGATGCCGGCAGCAGGTGTTCCCTCAAATAACCCGGACCCAGGCCATGCAGGGCTTTATAGGTGATAACCAGCACCTTGAATTTCACCCGGAGGGCAACCGGAAGCCAATGCAGCTCGCGGAGTAGAGGTGTTACATGGGAATATCGGGAAACCCCCATTACAACTCGCGCGGCCGCATTCTGCACCAGTTGAAGCCTCCGAGTGGTCTTCAAGGGCAGCCCCATGTAGAGAGCGTTACAGTAGTCCAAACGGGAGGTCACAAGCGCATGAGTGACTGTGCGTAGGGCGTCTCGGTCCAAATAGGGACGCAACTGGCGCACCAGGCGAACCTGTGCAAAAGCCCCCCTGGTCACGGCTCCTATATGATCTTCAAAATTGAGCCGTGAATCCAGGAGGACGCCTAAGTTGCGAGCCCTATCAACGGGGGGCAACACCTCACCCCCCATCGTTGGAGGTGGGATAACATGGTTAACCCGAGACGCCAATATGCAGAGCCACTCAGTCTTGGCGGGATTGAGACGAAGCCTGTTTCTCCCCATCCAGACCTGAACCGCCTCCAGGCACCGGGACATCACGGAGAGGGCATCACTGGGTTGGTTCGGGGTGGAAAGAAAAAGTTGGGTATCATCAGCGTACTGGTGATACCCCACCCCAAAACCACGAATGATCTCACCCAGCGGCTTCATGTAGATGTTGAACAGGAGAGGCGAGAGAACCGACCCCTGAGGAACTCCACAAACGAGAGACCTCGGGGCGGATCTCTGCCCTCCTGTCAACACCGACTGCGAGCGGCCCTGGAGGTAGGAGGAGAACCACCGTAAAACGGTGCCTCCCACTCCCAACCCCCTGAGACGTCGCAGCAGGATACCATGGTCGATGGTATCAAAAGCCGCTGAGAGATCTAATAGGACCAGGACAGAGGAGCAGCCCCTGTCCCTAGCCCTCCAGAGATCATTCACCAGTGCGACCAATGCCGTCTCCGTGCTGTGTCCGGGCCTGAAGCCCGATTGGTATGGGTCCAGATAATCAGTTTCCTCCAGGAACATAGGGAGCTGATGCGCCACCACACTCTCAACAACCTTCGCCAGAAAGCGAAGGTTGGAGACTGGACGATAGTTGTTTAAAACAGCCGGGTCCAAAGCAGGCTTCTTGAGGAGGGGTCTCACCACCGCCTCCTTCAGGGCGGCAGGGAAGACACCCTCCTTCAAAGAAGCAGTTATTACTGCATGGAACCAGCCTCGTGTTCCCTCCCGAGCCGCATAAGCTAGCCAGGAGGGGCACGGATCCAACAAACAGGTGGTGGAGCTCAGTCTCCCCATGATCCTGTCCACATCATCAGGGGAAACAGGGTCGAACTCAGTCCAGATAACATGCTCAAGACCGCCTGATTCCTCCACATCAGACTCTGCCCAGTCAGAGTCCAGGCCGGTCCGGATCCGAGCGATTTTGTCCGCCAGATGATGACTAAACTCCTCGGCTCGTCCCTGCAAGGGATCCTCTCTCACCTCCTGGTTAAGGAGGGAGCGAGTCACCCTAAACAGGGCGGCCGGGCGATTATCTGCGGATGCGACAAGGGCGGCAAAGTAGTTAGACTTCGCCGTCCTTATCGCCGCAAGATAAGACCTAATAAAGGTTCTTAACTGCAATCGGTCGGATTCGGATCGGCTGGATCTCCAACCGCTCTCTAGACCTCGTCTCCGACGCTTCATCTCCCGGAGCTCCACAGAGAACCATGGGGCCCAACGGGATCTGCGCCGAATCAGAGGTCGCATGGGTACAACGCAGTCGAGTGCCCTGGTGGCAGCCGTTTCCCAGGCCTCCACCAGAGCATCAACTGGGCTGTGGGTAAGGGTGCTAGGTATCGGCCCAAGCGCCCTCTGGAACCGGTCCGGGTCCATTAGGCGCCTGGGGCGGAACCACCTGGTCGGTTCCGCCGCCCAGCGGCGGGGGATGGCATGACGGAAAACCAGCCTCAGGAGGTAATGATCTGACCATGACAGAGGGGTGATAGATGGAGAACCCCCTCCCAGATCATCCAACCACTGTCCAGACAGGAACACCAGGTCGAGAGTATGATCCCCCTCGTGAGTAGGGCCCTCAATAACCTGGGTCAGGCCCATGGCTGTCATGGAAGCCATGAACTCCCGAGCTAACTCCGACGACCCCCCCAGTGATGGCAGGTTGAAGTCACCCAGGACTATAAGCCTGGGGAACTCCACCGCCAACCCCGAGAGGGTGTCGAGCAGCCCAGGCAGGGCCGTTGCCACACAGCTGGGCGCCAGGTATGTGAGCAACAAGCCCAACTGAACCCGAGGACCACATCTCAAGAGAAGGGATTCACTCCCGGCCATCTGGACAATGGTGGCCTCCCGGGGACACAAGGTCTCCCGAATAACCACTGCCACCCCACCACCCCTGCCCTGAGCCCGTGGCTGGTGCAGCACCCGGAAACCTGGCGGGCATAACTCGGTGAGAGGCACCCCTCCCTCCGAACCCAACCAAGTTTCCGTGATGCACGCCAGATCCGCACATTCCTCCTCGATCAGATCACGGATGAGGGGAGCTTTGTTAACTACGGATCTAGCGTTAAAATAGACCAACCTGAGCTCAGGGGCCTGATCACCCTCATCCCCGGGTAAGAGGGTGCTAACCGGAGGGTCGGAGCGCGCCACCGCTCGGAGATAGCGGGGGCGTGATCCCAGATGTTGATATGGCCCTCCGCGCAAACACCTGCTGCCATTCCCTATCGCCGTGGGGATTTGAAGCCCCACCCCCACATTCTCAGAACCAGCAGCCACCTCCCCAGACCCCGTCCCGTCAGGACCTCTAACAGGACCAGACTGAGTGCCGGTTAAAGATTCCCTCCCTACCCCCCCCTCCCTCCCCCTCCCTAACTTCTTAAAATAACCGGCTAAAAATTTTATCAGGGGCCTCTTCGCATGTCTTAACTCGAGGCCCCTATCTAAGCCCAGCCACCTCTCGGAATCCCAAAGCTTGGGATCGTCATTAAGGGGAGTATGGAAACAGGCGACAGGTCGCGCCCATGAGGCAGGAACTGCCCTAAGGGCATACAAGTCCGCTCCGGAATAATGATAAATCATACTGCGCTAGGATAGTCTTTTAGGGCAGATGTTAATGTCCAAGGATCACTCAGTGATGGTATATAGATGGTAAACAAGTCCAGTAGGCATATCTCCTAATCTGCAGAGCCATCTCAGCTCTCACCTGAGATGGAAATCCAGGAGCAGAGAGAGAGAGGGGAATAGATGACCTATGACCTGTTGGGTTATAATTTCAGAGATATTTTCTTACCAGATTCTTCAATGCCTTTGACTTTGGTAGAGCTTCTAATATACTTGAAAAGTGCTTTAAAAACTTCTTAAAAGATCTCTGCCCTGAAAGTAGCCCAGGTTGTAAAAGTAGTACAGTCAAACATCAGTTGACCACAGAAAGTGTTTTATGACATTTTGTATTATGTCATAATATGTTTTATGATAATTTTATAACATTTGGCAAATTTCAGATCCACAAGGGTCATGGACCCCAGATTTTGGATGTACTCTGTAAATTAATCAATCTGAAGAACTTGGTTAAAATACTGTTGCCCTATAATGTACCATTTTGCCCAGTTAAAGATGACCAGCGCAAGAGTTTTAATAGGTTCTGCTATACAATGATTATTAGTGAATGGGACTGATTTTGACCAAAAAGAATTTGCACAGATGTGACAGTAATGGCCTTCTCTGTATGCAGAAGGCATTGGTTCCTGTTGTGGATAAAATATTTTGGAATGTCTATAGAAAAAGAACAAGTCTCTAGCATCAGACTATTGGAATTCCACTCATAACATAGAAATGATGCTAATAGAAAATACTTCCAAAAATATACCAAACCAACAAAAGCTATTCTGCTTTCTCTAGTGTGGATACAACCTCCCCAGCATAAATTACTATATGGTTTTACTGGATAAACATTGGATGTCAGAGAAGCTAAGCCTCTGGCAATGAACTAGTACCCCATTACAGACAGACTCCATCTTTGATTCAAGCATCTTTGATTCAGCATAGCCTTTATTCAAAGTACCATAAACTTTATTATAAAAAATAAAATGCTAAATATTGTTCAATATTTTTGTTGCAATAATTAAGTATTCCTGGGTATCCTGAGATTCTTTTTACATATATACAGTTTTTGCATGTATTTCATATTTCATATTATTGGGGCGGGGGAGATGATAATGACTTTAGAGACAAGATCCTAGTTCTAAATTCTCTTGATTTTGACTCTACAAGGTAGAGTTACACTCAGTCATACTTTTCACTAGGGAAAGAATAAGTCTTTGCTTTATGGTCATTTGAGCACGTGACTAAAGCTACAGTGGTGCTGAACAAATGATAGTTACCATTGGCTCCCAAATTCTTTGCAGTGCCCCTGCAGTCACGTGCTCAAAATTTGAGTGCTTGGCAGCCTGCTGCATTTACAACCATTGCATGTCATTGAACTCTCAACTGGCTATTCCCTCCCGATCTCTGGCCTTTTTGACCACCCTGCCCTCTGCCAATGCCACCTACCCCTGCCATCTCCCCAATACCCCCAGCTGACTTTTGCTATCTTCTTCTTCTCCCTAATGAGGTAGGCACAGCCAAGGTAGCTACTGGCAAGGTATCACAGTCTCACAAAGGCCTTGCAAAGCGTCATTGACTGCTTCATCAAGAGCAGGAGGAAAATGGTCAAGGTCAGCTGGGGCTGCAGTCATGTGATGTTTTGCCTAATGACTGCTTTGCTTTGTGATGGAAATTAGACTCCTTAAATGAGGACTCTAAAATATAGCCTTTTCTTCTGAGACAATGTCATCAATCAACACTGATGATTGGTATCATCAGAGTCTTCAGGTAACATCAGTGTGGTGAATCTGGCGATATACAATATGGAACAGCATCTGTTTTAGCCTATGTATGTAGTTAAACCCCTTTTCCAAAAATTTCTAGATAGTATCTTTTGATCACATTCAAAACTATTGCAGAAAGGCATGTTTAGATACTAGTGATAGTTACTTATCAGTTATCTCTCTATTTTATCATCACAGAGACACTTTAAAGCAGGTGTGTCCAACCCATGTCCCACATGTGGCCTTGGGCAGCTAGTAATGTGGCCCCACAAGATATAATAAAAAAATAAAGGAAATTTGGTATTTATATACATTAACAATATTATAAATTTGATATATGGCCCATGACAATTTCTCTTTACTCAGTGTGGATCAGGTAAGGCGAAAGGTTGGACACCTATGCTTTAAAATGTTGTCTACAATAGTACTAAATTACAAGGATTAAATGTAAATATTAAATGGTTTTCTTTTTTTCTTCATTTCTTCATTTCTAGCTTATTTATTGTAAACTTATGGACACCGTTACCTTAGAAATGGACAATGTATTTTTGTATATATTACTGTATATCTAAATTATAAGGAAGGTCAGTATAGCCCTCTCCCCTTCTTTGCTTCCAAAGATCTATCTCATAACTACCTGTTAAGTATCAGTATACCTCTCTTTTCTCCCCTGCTTGCCAAGGGTTATCTCATATATAACATTTGAAAATACCTATCTTTCACAATCCATTAAGGCTGTTTCAAGGAAATTTGCACTTGAGTTCCTAGTAACTTCGACTGTGAGGACAAAGCAGGGGGAAGTCCTAAAATCGACTTATTACAAATGACCTATTTTAAATGGCCCAGCAAACCCCACTCCCACCTACACTGACAGAGCAAGCCGCTAGAATATAAAATGAAAGCAAACCTCACTCCCTACCACACTGATCATATCGAGTTTGGATAATGAAATATCTGCAAGGAAACAACCATGCTCCAAAGCACTCAAATGACCCATTCTTCAGACTAAAACATGGACCCAGATTTACTAAACTTGAAAAGCAATCCAAGGACATAATTTACACAGACTTTCCAAGGCCAAGTTAAAACATGACAGGAACAACCCCAAGAAGAAAACATTAGTGATGTAGGGGGAAGCTGAAATCTAAGGCACCTGAGATTCATAGTCTTGGCCCATATTGTAAGGGTCATAGTGAAAGCAAAGCAGGAACTACCCCCTGTTATCCCCAACTTCTTCCCCAAAGGCCTCCCCATAGGGACATTGTCTCCTCCGCCGAGGGCAGTGTGGTGGGCCATCAAGTTCATTGGCTTCTGCTTCCTCCTCCCTCTGCTCATCCTCTTCCTCTTCTTCCTCTGAATCACTTTCATCAGAGTTGTCCTCCAGGTAGCGGTAACCTCGCACTTTGTGGCGAGGTTTGGGAATCTTAGGGAGACGGTGGGGAACATTCTGGGCTATCTTACGTTCCATCCATATATAGGAGAATATCGCAGCAACCAAAGTAACAAGCAGGATGGATAATTTAGCCTGGAAGGAAAAACTTTTATTATTTACAGAACAGCAAAATTCAGGAGCTCCTTTATTTTTGTCCTGAACCTTGTATAGGAGGAAGTCAGCAAGGGTGGATTCAAAGTTGCACAAAGTATCGCGCCTTGCTTTAGAGTTTTTCTTTTTTTATTGCCAAGTGTGAAGGGATGTAAACATAATCAAGGCAAGGTTGAGTTTCTTTTTAATGCCTTTCTCTTTCTCAGGCAGAGTAATCTTTTCTGTCAGTTTTGCCTTAATGCAGGGGTGTCAAACTGCCGGCCTGCGGGCTGGGTGCGTCATGCCGAAACCGCAGCACCCACCTCATTGCCCGCAATGGGAAAAAAGTCACGATACGTTGTGACACGTCACGTGACGTTGCAAGTTTGACACCCCTGCCTTAATGGTTTCCTCATTACTTCCCTGGTGAGGTTTACACTAGACCAGAGAAATTCTCCTCCTTTCCCACTTTATATCTTATCTGCATTTTACCAAAGAATAAAAGAATGTGTTCTATCCTTTGACCTGGAGAATTCTCTTTTGTGCCTGGCTCCCTCACTCACCTTCATTGGCAGATTAGACCAGCAATAAACAACAAACATGGCGCAGGCTTGCCACCAGTGGTAGATGGTGAAAATGAAGTCCTGCCGTTCTTTGTCTTCATAAAGCATCCCCAGAAGTGCTGCAGGAAAGGAGCGGTGCATCAACAGAATTGTGAGACACTCTCTCTCTCTCTCTCTCTCTCTCTCTCTCTCTCTCTTCAGTAATCCAACACTAGCTGGCTGGAAAGTTACGGAAGATGGGGGGGGGGAAACCTGGCTAGCAAGAAAGCACCACAAGGTTCAAACCACTGATAAAGAATTCATCCTGGTTAGTGAAGAGTGAAGATGTTCAGGTAAGAAACGGTTCAAAAACTTAATGTTATGCTTTTTAAGCAATTTTCAACTAATCATCATGTAGTACATCATCCCAGGAAATTGCTTTTATTATTCAGCTTGGCTTGATGTACTTCCTGCTACACAGAGAGTCCAACAAGCACCACGGCTGGACGTTTGGTCTGGAGCAGAACAGGAGCAAAGATCTGTTTGTTCCAGGAGAGGAACCTGTGACACAAACCAAAACATTATTTACTCACTGCTGAGTCCTGTCTTGTTGAGGGCACTGCCAAGGCCCCAGAAAGCAGCCACCAGGTAGATTATGGGTGCTTCAGCTAAATTTTTGGCTTGAGGCTCCCAGCAGAAGAGGCCAATCAAGATGATGGCGTGAATAGAAGCTCCAGTAAGCAGGGGAACTTGACGAGGCAGCCTCAGCATAGTTAGTACCAGAGTAGAGCCAACAGCAGATGAAATTCCATAAGCAGTGAGAATATAAGCCATGTGTTCCAAGCCAATAGAACAGACACCGTAGTTCTGTAACAGATGAGGATAGAAAGCATTAGCTTAGAGATGTCACTGTGCACTCAGTCCCTCCTATCTGAGAAGTTTACACGTACCAAAGTAAAGTCGGTGCAAAGGAAGAGCACTTCAAAGCCACTGTAGATGAAGAAGAGGAGGAGGTAGCGCAGGCGATAATCTCGCATGTGCTTGAAAGGCAGCTGGAAGATGTTGCCCCATCCAATGCTACGCAGATCAATCTCCTCCGTGGGGCGATAAGCAGAGCCACAAAGAAGCAACACCTGTGGGGGAAAAAAAGGCCATTGGGGGAATGACAAGGACAGGGAAGGAGGAGTTCTCTTGACTTTCTCCCACTTTCCCCATATCAGTGAAAGCAAATTCTTTGGATCAGGGAAATACATTTATTTCAATATGTCACTCATTTGCCTGTATATTAGAGATTACAGAATGAATGAATCCAAAAGGGGTTAGCATTTTCAATGGCAGACCTAGCCTCAGGTTTAATTCCATCCTTTTATAAGCAAAATAGAAAAATAGATGGTTTCTGCTCAGCTTTACAGCTGTAATATATAATATATTAACATATTAGAGGACAATTTACAACCAAGCTACTTTTGTCATAATGCAGCAACATAGCCATTAGTTAGATATCCGTGTTTACATGTATCCTGCAGATGTGTAATGCCTTGGAGATCAAAATGTGTTGCTAACCCATGCAAAACAGGAACCAACACTTGATCAACCAACACTTTTGACTATTCCAGATGGGAATGAAGCTGTCTTATAGAAGGTATTACTTTTGCCAGCAATTCCACAATCTAAAAATAGAAAGTTAGCCGGCCAATATTATTGATTTTTAATGCTATACACCACCTGGAGTCACCATGGGCAAGTTGGGTGGCCATATAAGTCTATTAAATAAATAAATCAATCTTTGCAGCACGTACCATGAGCATGGAGAGGAAGGCTACTCCCATCAGCACGCTCTCCACTACGATGAGCTCACTGCTGCGAGGCAATTTCTGGAGAACTGTGCTGTTGAACCCAATGAGGATCCCATGACTTGCAGTCCCTAGAAAAGAAAAGAGACCTTGGACTGACTTGAGGCCCCAGTTGGACAAGCGGTGGAGAAGAAGAGGAGATAGCATTCCAAGTGATTAACACCTCCTAAGGGAAAAGCCAGTTATGTAACAGCCTGGGCCAAATCATAGCTGCCCTCTTAATATTACTCACCACAATACTTGACATCGTAAAGTGTGTGGTTCAGCTCGAAGAGATAGTTCTTCAAGAAGAAAAACATAGGAAACTCGGCATAAACAAAGCTCAGCTGGAAAAGAAGGACAGAAGGAGCTGTCAATTTCATTAGTGGTGGGAGAAAATTAAAAGCCACACCAAGAACCTTTCTGAAATGTTGAGCTTGGCAATAGAGCTGTCGTTTCCCAGCTGACAAGGGAGGACAGCCTAAGGCACTATCTAACATCTCTCCCTCCCCCAAATCAACTAGGATGTGTTGGCAGAGTTCTCACAAAGAAAAAGCCATAGAAGACTGCCTCGAAGGTAATGATGTAGGAATTGTAGGCACCACGTGGTGCCCGTTTCTGCTCCTGGACATGTTCCAACTTGTAGTTCACATGTTCATAGTATTTCTGTGCCATCCTATTGGAATAGAGGTGTAGAAAAAGAGGTCACGGGTTAGCCTGGCAGGACAAAGGATGGTTTCCCATTCCCAGGAGACTGCTGTAAAGCTTAAGCTAAACTGCACATTGCTTCTTCATATGGAGCAGCCACACTTTGCTTACACGAAGCAGAAGCATCCAAAGAGTTGGCAATTCATTTCCCCCCCACCACAGCTTCAATACCTGGGTCAATCTGCATCGATACCTATCAAGCTGGCAGAAAGTTTAATATGATAAAGCCAGTCTTGTAGCTCAGCATTTTTTTTCTCCTTCCCAGCCCAAACTTTGCAACTGGCTCACCTGAGGATGTAGTTGCCCAGAGACGCCCAAAGAGGTACGATGGCAGCCCCAATTGCCACCGCAGATGGTACCAAAGTATAGTAGCGCTCCCAGTAATTAGTGGAGACAAAAAGTGCATAGATACCCACTGCCAAGAACAGCATCCACTTAGTACCAAAAAATCTGGAAAGATAAAGAAAGGGGCCTGGATTCTGGATGTTCTGAAGGCGTGGCTTTAGAGCTTTTAAATCTCTAAAACCACAGTTCAAAGAGTATGTGAAGAAGAAAGAACATTGATCCAGTATAGAGCGTTACCTGATGAATATTGGAGTATAGAGAAATGCAGCAAGTGGTGTGATGCTAATGCCCAGCAGCATTTTGCTATCAATATTCTGTAGCCCAAGGTTGCTATATTTCACTTCCCGGTAGGTCTCATCATAATGCAAAATGAGCTGCATCTGAAGCAGACCTGTAGAAGACAGCACGGAAACTCAAGGATTGATCCTTTTGGCCCTTGGCCTGTCATTCGGCTGCTGCAGAAGGCTTCCATCTTCAGCACTGTGTTCGTCCATTGCATTAAGCCACATCAATCCCAAACCAAACAAGCCAAGTTATGATTCTGCATGATGTGGGAACTGAACTATAGTGATGCTCAGAAAAGACAAAAAAAAACCAACAACCACCCACCCTTGTTTCTCCAGGATCCTAACCTACTTCATCCTGTTAACAAGAAGCTTATCCCATCTGAGACTTAGCTATCTTTCCAGAGTAACGCAGAATCAACAGAATGAAAGCATGACATATCTGTATGAATATATTCTTCGTAGCTTAAAAACCAGTTGCGGATTTTTTTACAGATCCTGCACATCATCTCTGAGTTCTAGACCAGGGGTGTCAAACTCAATTTCATGGAGGGCCGCATCAGCATTGCGGTTGCCCTCAGGGGGCCGGGTGGGTGTGACCTACTGGGTGGGCGTGGCTAAAGTGCATGTGGCCTACTGGGTGGGCGTGGCCAGCTCTACATGGTTCGCATCAAAGGTGCCTATGGGGGCCTGGGCAGGAGTGGGACAGATCTGAGGGTCTCTGGCAGAAGGAGGGTCTCTGGGCCAGGGCCAAGGCAGTGGGGGCCGTTCCGTCACTCTTTCCAGGATGGCTTCGCGGGCCACATGAAACCACTTCGCGGGCCGGATACGGCCCCCGGGCCTTGTGTTTGACATGTCTGTTCTAGACAATAATGCTTCCCAATTGCTCTATATTTCTGAAAAATGGAAAAGTAAATGTCTAAACTAACATCCCTACAATTTATTTGGGGCACAGGACTAATTCTTTGCAGATCCCCCCATTTAACTTGGAGGTATATAGCAAACTCTGCAAATAGAATCTCATGCAGATGAGATCTGACAAAATGGCCATACACTGGGTTCCTTTGTTGAAGTAGTGTTACTTGGTGGGAGCCAGGAAGCAGAGCCAAAATGTAGCTGGTGCTACCTTACAGAATAGCCTCCCCACCTCCCCCAGAGCACAGAAGGCCCCAACCCTATTGGCCTTCCAGAAGGCAGTAAACACCTTTTTGATTAGGGGCAAAAATAACAAGTACTCTTACGAAAGATTGGACTTTTTGCTGAAAACAGACAAAAATAAACCAGTGATTTCTGGATTTTCAGATTAAAAAGGTTGAATGTGGAAGAAAAGAATTATATCATCCTAAAGAGGGAGAGAGGTACTGTAAAAATATGTATCTCTTTAAAGGAGTTCAGAAGATGCGTCTTTAACTTTTTCTCTTCTCCTTTACCTGTACTGTTTTTAACACTTCTCTTTTTTCTCCTTTATGTGCTCTTTGGGGTTTTTTTTTAGTTATTTAAAAACTCTCCAAAAAACGAAAAAGGGAAGGCAATAAAGACTGCCTTTACTCCAGAGGTCCCCAACCTTTTTGGGCACCAGGGACGGGTTCCGTGGAGAAAAGTTTTTCTGCAGACCGGAGGGGGCGTGGTTTTGTGTGCTGCCTGCATCCCATGGATGGGGTTTTGCTTGATTGTGCGGGCCGGTTGCTGGCATGTGGTGGCCTGGTACCGGTCCAGGGACTGGGGGTTGGGGACCCCTGCTTTACTCCATACAGAGGCCAGGGTGTTAATGGAGCTCTGGCATGCTTGTATGTGATCTACGTGTATGAGAATTTTTTTTTGGGGGGGGGCTGGACTCTGTCTGTTTGGTTTAAGTTGATTTTGATATTTGTGTTATGCTTTTATTTTTGTTTGCCACCCATAATTCTTCTGGTAGATAACCTTGTACATTTGCCTAACAATAAATTAAATAAATAATTCTATGGCGGAAGGAGAGAATGGTTAACTCCTGCAATACCCACCTAGAAAAACCCCATAGGTCAGCATCCCTGCCATGCTGGCTGCCAGAAGATTCTTGACAACCCCGAGACGCTTACGACGGAAGTACTTTTGCTCTTCTTCTTCTTCATTGTATTCTGCGTGAGCCCCTACAAAATCCTCCAGCTGAAGACAGAAGCGTCATAAGGAGTTGGGAAAAATGCTCTGTGAAGTGGCTAAGATACACACAGAGACAGACAGACCTATTTCAGACCTGCAATCAAAGCTAGGATTATAGCCAAGAAGGCCAGTAACACTCTTAAGAGTTTTCTTCTCCGATATAAAGGCTGTTTTGGGGAAGACATGCAATGAATGCAAGTAGTTTAAGTGTCGAGGAGCATATACACAAGCACATACGTACATATGTATGTATAGGTAAAACTTTTAGTATGATTATAATACATGCAGATGGCTTCTCCACACACGGATGCTAAAGAGAGGCTTCACCCAATCATTATTTTGCTTCAGTGAAATACTCATCCAATTTTTAAAAAATGTTGATCATTTTTACGAAAGAATACATATGGCATTGCTGCAGAGAGAACTTTTCATCTAAGAGGATTAAAAGTCCTTAGATGGCATTTCATCATCTGGTCTAATTTATATACATTTGTTTCTTAATGGTTGCAAATAACTCAGGTTTTTTTTTTAAGTTTGTTTAGGTAACATGTTAACATGTCTATGGATGACAGTAGCTTTATCTCATTTTGTTGCTTTCAAAGTCATACATTTCGGCACTTAAATGTTGTATGCAAGAAATGACCATTCTGTAGAAATGGTGAAAATGGGGAAAAAATATATGCAAGGATTGTATCCAATCATGTTCAGAGCAAATTTGGAAGGTGCCTGAAAGTGCAAGTCACAACAAAGAATGAAATATCCCCCTAGCACTTACAAGGGCATAAACATATCAAGGTAGTAAAGATTGCTTTCAACACCTTGACAAAATACTGCAGCTTAAGCATTGGGAAAATGCCCGAGTATTCCAGCTCTAAAATAAACACTTCCCTGAGAAAAATATTGAAGAAGGTTGTAACTTGTACGAAGCAATTGCATATTTATGTGGTGAAAAGCTGGTTTAAAGCCATACTGCAAAATATTACCACACACACACACACACACACACACACACACACACACACACACACACACACACACACGGTAAGATTGGGCAGGCTCCATCTCTCCAGCACTAGTTCTGAAAGAATAAGAATGAAGAAGGTAATCACTTTGCTACATGTTAGCCCTTTTCCCCCTCCAAAAAAGTAGGTTGTTTAAACTCTCTAAACAATTTACAACAAACAGAATACACAGACAAACGCACACCCTACACCAGGGATCCCCAGCCCCTGGTCCTTGGACCAGTACCGGGCCGGGGCATGCCAGCAACCGGTCCGGACAAATAAGAAAAGCCCCATCCAAAGGATGCTGACAGCACACAAAACCACACCCCCTCCGGTCCACGGAAAAAACCTCTCTCCAGGTAACCGGTCCCTGGTGTCCAAAAGGTTCGGGGCCTCTGTCCTACACAAGACAATTTCCTCAGAATAACTTTTTTTCCAGTCTGGCACCCGATGGAAGCTGAAAACCCATATCTCTGAGAAGCACCAAGTTGGGGAAAGCTACCTTAGATTTATTTAAAAAGTTAGGTACCCTCAGGGCTTTTTTTTCTCAGAGACCGCTCAGAACGGAGTTCCGGCACCTTTTTTGGATGGAACCTTGTAGGGTAGGCAAGGTGGGTTGTATGACATATGTGAGTTCTGGCACCTTTTTCTTTTACAAAAAAAGCACTGGGTACCCTTAAGCCAAGTTGGCCACGCAGTGATTTCATAAGACAGATCCATATTGTGAGTGGATTTTGCTCCCAACAACTATAAGTGATTTTCCACTGCCTTATTCTGGGATGCTTTTATAAACTTCCCGGGCTAACCTACAACTAGAGGCCATCTCGCTTAGCTTCTGAAGCCAGAGTCGCACGCAGCTGGCTAGGTGGGCGGCGACGTAAAGAGCGAGCCAAACTCATCCAGATCCTGGATATTATTGAGCAAGGAAGGCATTTCTTACCTGCACATCTGCCCCATTCCGGACAGGTCCATTCATCACGTCATCAACCTCGCGTCCTTCAGGAGGCACCCCGCCCCCCCGCGGCTCTTCGTACATGTTGCCGCCTGTAGGAAACGTTCAGAGGAAACGAAAGTCCAACAAGTCCGCACCCCGGTATCGGAACTACTTCCTGCGTCCGACAGGGACGACAAGTCTTGCCCTCGGCTCCCGAGAGCGTAGGGCTTCTCCTTCCCACAAAGCCCGCTCTCTTTCCTCTCAACCCTTCCACGTTTCCACCGAGCAGCGGGCAACAGGGAAGGAGAAGCGCCATTCGGATAAGCCGCAGGGGTCTTCTAACTTGGCCCTTTTATGACTTGTGGACTTCAACTCCCAGAATTCCTCAGCCAGGCTTGCCTGGCTGAGGAATTCTGGGAGTTGAAGTCCACAAGTCATAAAAGGGCCAAGTTTGAAGACCCCTGGGATAAGGGCTAAAAGGCGAGATATCTTCGGATCACCTTGTTCTAAGCGGGATCGCGCGTCTTATATACTCCCTGTACATTTTAAGAACAAAACCGGAGCCGAGGCAAGGGCAGAAAGCCCCGAAAGAGACGCGATGACTGGGGAGATCCTGGAGTTGCCCTCAATCCTGTTCCATACTCCCCAGCCCAGAAGGTGGGGTGGGGCGGGGGACGTACCTTGCTCCATGGCCGCTCCCGCTTTGGGACCAGCTGTCCTGCAAACGCGACGGTCCTCACAGAATGAAGCAAGACTAAACTTGTCGGTTTTTTTTTTAACGCGACCCTCCAGAATCAGAAGCACAGAAGATTCACTTCGCTTTTCCGCCTCGAGTGGGGTGGGCTGGGCTGGGCTGGGCTGGCAGCTACGTGCATAGAAACGCTCTCTTAAAGGGATAGGACAGCCCGGCGCACAGGGGTTGCGCTCTCTTTCTCTCTGGGGTGCGAGAGAATCAGAGCGACAGTGTTTGCTGATTTGACTACCGGTAGATCACAGTTGGTTGAGCTGGCAGCACATGTTAAACTATAAATCATGATTTACAAACAGCAATACCTGGGCTCGTACAACAGGTGTAACCCAGACTAGTTTGGATTTAGCATTATGGTAAATGAGCACATCATGAGAAAGGCAGGGCTAGATGAATCAAAAGTTGGAATTAAGATTGCCGGAAGAAACATCAACAACCTAAGATATGCAGATGATACCACTCTAATGGCAGAAATTGAAGAGGATCTAAAGAGCCTCTTGTTGCGAGAGAAGAAGGAGAGTGCAAAAGTTGGGTTGAAACTAAACATTAAGAAAACCAAGATCATGGCATCTGGCCCTCTCAATTCCTGGCAAATAGATGGGGAAGAAATGGAGGTAGTGACAGATTTTATTTCCCTGGGCTCCAAGATCACTGCAGATGGGGACTGTAGCCAAGAAATTAAAAGATGCTTGCTCCTGGGGAGGAAAGCCATGGCAAATCTAGACAGCACACTAAAAAGCAGAGACATTACCCTGTCAACAAAAGTGCGTATAGTCAAGGCTATGGTCTTCCCAGTTGCAATGTATGGCAGTGAAAGCTGGACCATAAGAAAGGCTGAGTGCCAAAGAATTGAAGCCTTTGAACTCTGGTGCTGGAGAAGACTCCTGCGAGTCCCTTGGACTGCAAGGTGATCAAACTGGTCAGTCCTAGAGGAGATCAACCCTGACTGCTCTTTAGAAGGCCAGATCCTGAAGCTAAAACTCAAATACTTTGGCCACCTAATGAGAAGGAAGGACTCACTGGAGAAGAGCCTAATGCTGGGAAAGATTGAGGGCAATAGAAGAAAGGGACGACAGAATGAGGTGGCTGGATGGAGTCACTGAAGCAGTAGGCGTGAGCTTAAATGAACTCCAGAAGATGGTAGAGGACAGGAAGGCCTGGAGGAACATTGTCCATAGGGTCGTGATGTGTCGGACATGACTTCGCAACTAACAACAACAACAATCCCAGCTGAAGTGGGTGTAAATTTGTGCCTTCAGGGCACTCTGGACTCCTGATGCTGCCTGGAGTAATGTCTATAGTTTTCTTGGAAAGTTTTTGTAAGTGGTTTGCCCTTGCCTCCTTCCAGGGCTGAGAGAAAGTGACTAGCCCAGGGTCATTCATCTCCCTTCTGGTTTAAGCCACTCACAGTCTCTCAGCTTCTAACAGTTTGATTCATTGAGTAATGGGGCTTTTAGCTCAGGAAATTCCTTTTTGTAGTATGGCAGTCAGAAGGTGAGACAGATAGGAGGGCCACAAATGTAGCGGGTAGCTCTGTAAGAGAATATTAATGTTGGTATTTCTGCAGAAAATGAAATGGAGTCCCATCGATCCACTGGGGCTCAGTAATTGTAACTGTTTGGAAATGTTCCTTCCATAAGATAAAAAAAGCATATCTATTGACCATTTCCTAATCTGCTTTGAATCTGTTTGGTCTCAAATCACCTATTATACTCTCTCTCTTTCCTCAAAGGTGGTTCAGCATCTTAGATAACATTGAATAACAGAGTTGGAAGGGACCTTGGAGGTCTTTTAGTCCAATTCCCTGCTCCAGCAGGAGACCTTATATCATTTTGGACAAACAGTTGTCCAATCTCTTCTTGAAAACCTCCAAAGATGGAGCACCTATTGTTATGTACTGGGCTTTTTGAGGGAATACCACGTGGGTTGCTGGAACAGCTAACGGCTCTCCAGCAACCCAGACTTCCAGTCTCCTGTGCTGCAATTGGCTATCCCCAGGCGGCAATGGTTGATTCAAACCTATTGGCTGCCACCTAGGAGCTAGACTATATATTGCGGCTGGTTGCAGCCATTTCCCTCAGTACAGTCACTGTTATGTACATAGGGGATGTCACACAAAGATAAGCCACTGACACCACTAGGTGGCAGGGTGCCCTGTCAGGATTGGCAGGGCATCCTTTGGCAGGAAATTCGGATATTGGGATTGGTTCAAAGTATACCTGGCTAGGTATATAAAAGGGGCAGTTGCCCTTTGTTCTCCCAGTCTGTGCTGAAGCAATAAAGTGTACTATGTGAACCCTGTTGTCCTGAGTCGTCCATCTTGGCCATGCGGTCCAGAACTCACGATCTAACAGTCACAGCACGAAATAAACTATGAGTTACCTGTACTCTGCATCTTCATTCCTGCATCAAAGAACCCGCTATTTAACACCTACAATGTTTGGAGGCAAGCTGTTCCACTAATTAATTGTTCTATCAGGAAATTTCTCCTTAGTTCTAGGTTGGAATTCTCTTTAATAATCTTATGTCCCATTGCTTCTTGTTCTGCCCTCAGGTACTTTGGTCAACCCCCTCTTCTCAGTAACAGCCACTCAAATATTGGAATACTGCCATCATGTCACCCATAGTCCTTCTCTTAGTTAGACTAGATATACCTAGTCCCAGTGCTTTTTTTCTAAAAAAAAAAGGTGCCAGAACTCAGAGGTGCTGTCACTGGGAGCGATGCCGGTGTCTTGCTACGGCATCACTGCCTGTCCTTTGCACCCACGCTCCTGCGGCTCGGAGCCACATGCCGTGGGGATTCCCCTCCCCACAGTTGCCACGCTGTGGCCCGTGCTGAGCCCCCACCCAGAGCTGCTCCGAACCCCGACCCAGAGCTGTGTTCCTTGTGGCTGTGGTCTCCGGTGCCAAACAGCCTCTTTCCAAACACATCCAGAAAAATTTGTAACAAACATTGGAATTCTCAAGGCCATGTTTGGTATTTCCCAGCAATCTGTTACTGGAAGGAAAAAGCAATCCCTGCTGCGTTACTGATCCCAGAGAAGCATTTGCATGTTTAGGGTGCCATAGTTATGGATGAGAAATATTGGTTGCAGAGTTGGCATTTCTGGATGTAATACAGATATTTTGGACTTATTTTTGTTTCTTTGCATGTTTGATATTTTAAAAAAGACACATGCTACTGACTACACTTATGCACATATGTAACATCTTTTGCTAGGATACATTACCACTGCTTGTCCAGAATGTGAAAAGTGAAAGATTGTGACTAAACAAAATTTTAATGTACAGATAAATACCACCAGAAATTATTTTAGCCTTTTAAATAAATGTTATTGATGTTAAGCTCACCATGGAAAACATCATATGTTGTTATGTATATACTAGGTTAATTATTTAAACATAACTAGATTCTAAATAATTTATTTTTCAAAACACACAACAGTCCAAACAGTAAAAGTAGAATCCAAATTAAGAATATTTCATTCTTAAGAATTGTTTAATTTAAAGTGGCTTAGTTGTAATAGATGGTTATAGATTCAAAATAGTTTTCAAGAGTTTACAAAAGATACTATTTTTTTCTAGCATCAGCTAAATTAGACATATTACATTGAGAAAAATATTTCTCATTTCTTTCCTGTTACCTTTATTGATTTCATTGCAGAGATGTTAACATAGGAAATAGATTATTTTGTTATTTAATTTTACTTTCCAAAAGACAGAAGCAGATGAAAAATGTGAGATTCTTTCCTGTTGGCTTTTTTGAATTAGCTGTTTTAGATTCTAAAAGTTTAGTTCCTAAAGAAGTAACCTTGTAAATAATTTTAATGTCCTCCTCTAGTGCAGGGTAGGCAACCTTGGCTCTTTTATGACTCAAGGACTTCAACTCCCAGAATTCCTAAGCCAGCATGGCTCAGCTTGGAAACCTCTCTCTTTCCCCTCAGCGTGGCTGGCTGAAGTTGAAGTCCATGAGTCATAAAAAAGAGCCAAGATTGCCTACTCCTAAAGCCAATAGAGGGAGCTTTTTTTTTTTTGCAAAAAAAAGGTGCCGGAATGCCGTTCTGAGCATTCTATGAGAAAAAAAGCCCTGCCTAGTCCTTCTCTTAGTTAGACTAGACATGCCTAATTCCTGCAACCATTCATTATATGGTTTAGCTATATGATTTCCTTATACCTAGCTTTTCCTTTACCTAGCTTCTTCTTATGTTTATAATTCAGCCCCCAATCCAGTGGTGGGATTCAGCTGGTTCGTACCACTTCGGCATAATTGGTAGCTAATTTTTGTTGCCCAGGTCCAGAATGGACTTCCAGATGTGGGAAGTCAGATCCCCAGAGAACGAAATATTAAAAGTGCAGAAAAATATATTTACTCAAAAGGATCTTAAAGAAAGCATGCTCGCCTGGTGCGCCATGAATTGAGAGGGCACAGTCACTCATGCGCTCGTGACCTCCCGGTTAGACTACTGCAACGCTGTCTACATGGGGCTGCCCTTGAAGACCACTGGGAGACTTCAGCTGGTGCAGAATGCGGCTGCGCGAGTTGTGATGGGAGTCTCCCGATACTCCCGTGTAACACCTCTTCTCCGCGAGCTGCATTGGCTTCCAGTTGCCCTCCGGGTGAGATTCAAGGTGCTGGTGATGACCTATAAAGCCCTAAATGGCATGGGCCCAGATTATCTTAGGGAGCACCTGCTGCCAGCATCAACTTCCCATCGTCCTGTGCGCTCCCATAGGGAGGGCCTCCTTAGGGTGCCACCGGTCAGGGAATGCTGGCGGGTGATTCCCAGAGGGAGGGCATTCTCTGTGGGCACGCCTGCCCTTTGGAATGATTTACCTGTGGAACTCCGGACTGCCCCCGACCTGCGCTCATTTTGCCGGGACCTGAAAACCTGGCTTTTTGAACTATCTGGCCTGGACTGAGGGGGATTTTAGTTTCAAGTTTTTAACATTGTTTTATTGTTGGGCTATTAATTAATTAAATTCTTTTTAATTCTATTTTTTATCTTAATTTTATATTGTCTTTTAAATATTGTCCTGTAAACCACCCTGAGTCCTTTGGGAATAGGGCGGTATAGAAAACTAATTAAACAAACAAATAAATAAATAAATAGCCCCAGGTCTCCCTCCCCCAAACAGAAACCAGTTCTGTACAAATGCAGATGTAAATCCAGGAAGGTTGCAGGCCCCCAACTGGGAGATTAAGAAGACAAAGACACCTAAAATCTACATACCCCAGCCCCAGGGAAGCAGGACATGACCTTTGGACATAATAGGATTAACCCATCACCATCAGAATACCAGAAAAGCACACTCAGACTCAGGTCCAAAGTTCATGACACAGGAAATAGCCTCAAACAGGAACAGGAAGCAGGTCCAAACAAAAGGCTCCAGAGGGTATAAAAACCCACTCCCTACATGTGGTCAGTCCTTCTTTTCTACCTGCCATCTTCCTGTCTGGTTCTCCTCTTCAATAAACTACAACCTTCTTCCCAAAGCAGTTGCCATGTTTATTCCCAGCTTGGATGAACCTTAATGAAGGCTTTTCTTCCAACACAGAAGCGGCATCCACACTGAGAACCAGTTGTTTACATAATTGAATCCCACCACTGGCCCAATCCATTCATTGTAGCAATTTGCAACTGAAGTCATAGCTATTGTGAAAAGTATCAATGGCATATTCCTGGTTGCATGCAATTGGTTGCATCTTCTTACTGATGTAGCTGGACAGAAAAAAATACAAGTATTGATGGGTTCTTGGTGATCTCTACATGTTCTATATATATTAGGGTCAGCAGAAATAAAGGTACCAGGTCAAGTTTTAAAGTTTTCTGTGAGGAATGAGGTGCATGTGTCTTGGAAGATGCTGATAGGGTGACTACCAAAGACTAATCTCTACGATATAGAGCTTGTACCAATGATACTTAAATGGAAACATTTTTGGAATTTAGCATGTTGTAGCCTCAAGGCCCCCCTTCATGGATTACTGCCTTGTTGTGGCAAAGAGCCTTGCGTAATTCAATGAAGCTATGAGCTATGCCATGCAGGGCCACCCAAGACGGACAGGTCATAGCAGAGAGTTCTGACAAAATGTGATCCACTGGAGAAGAAAATGGCAACCCACTCCAGTATCTTTGCCATGAAAACCCTATGGACAGTACCAAAAGGCAAAACGATATGACGCTGGAAGATGAGCCCCTCAGGTCAGAAGGCATCCAATATGCTACTGGGGCAGAGGGCTAGTACTAGTAGCACCAGAAAGAATGAAGCGACTGGGCCAAAGCTCAAAGGACGCTCAGCTGTGGATGTGTCTGGTGGTGAAAGGAAAGTCCGATGCTGTAAAGATTTTTTCTCCATAGGAACCTGGAATGTAAGATCCATGAATCAAGGCAAGCTGGACGTGGTCAAACAAGAGATGACAAGACTGAACATCGACATCTTAGGAATCAGCAAACTAAAATGGACAGGAATGGGTGAATTTAATTCAGATGAGCATCAGGTATACTACTGGGGGCAAGAATCCCTCAGAAGAAATGGAGTAGCCTTCATAGTCAATAAAAGAGTAGGCAAAGCAATACTAGGATACAATCCCCAAAATGACAGAATGATCTCAGTTTGAATCCAAGGCAAACCATTCAGTATCACAGTAGTCCAAGTCTATGCCCCAACCACCGTTTCTGATGAGGATGAAATTGACTGGTTCTATGAAGCCCTACAGCACCTTATAGAACTAACACCAAAAAATGATGTCCTTATCATCATGGGGGATTGGAATGCTAAAGTAGGAAGCCAAAAGATAACCAGAATAACAGGCAAGTTTGGCCTTGGAGTACAAAATGAAGCAGGGCATAGGTTGATAGAATTTTGTCAAGAGAATACGATGGTTATAGCAAACACTCTTTTCCAACAACCCAAGAGACGGCTCTACACATGGACATCACCAGATGGTCAACACAGAAATCAGATTGACTATGTGCTCGGCAGCCAAAGATGGAGAAGCTCTATACAGTCAGTAAAAACAAGACCAGGAGCTGACTGTGGCTCAGACCATGAGCTTCTCATTGCAAAGTTTAGGCTTAAACTGAAGAAAGTAGGGAAAAGCACTAGACCACTCAGGTATGAATTAAATCATATCCCTGTTGAATATACAGTAGAGGTGACAAATAGATTTAAGGAATTAGATCTGATAGACAGAGTGTCTGAAGAATTATGGACAGAGGTTTGCAACATTGTACAAGAGGTAGCAACCAAAACCATCCCAAAGAAAAAGAAATGCAAGAAAGCAAAATGGCTGTCTGAGGAAGCTTTGCAAATAGCTGAGGAAAGGAGGGAAGTGAAAGGCAAGGGAGAAAAAGAAAGATACACCCAATTGAATGCAGAATTCCAGAGAATAGCTAGAACAGATAAAATGCCTTCTTAAATGAACAGTGCAAAGAAATAGAAGAAAACAATAAAATAGGGAGGACCAGAGATCTCTTCAAGAAAATTGGAGAGATGAAGGGAAGGTTTAATGCAAAAATGGGCATGATAAAGGACCAAAATGGCAAGGACCTAACAGAGGCAGAAGAGATTAAGAAGAGGTGGCAAAATTACACAGAAGAACTATACAAGAATGAGCTTAACGTCCCTGATAATCATGCTGAGGTGGTCACTGACCTCGAGCCAGACATCCTAGAATGTGAAGTGAAATGGACCTTAGGAAATCTGAGCAACAACAAAGCTAGCAGAGATGACAGTATTCCAGCTGAGCTATTCAAAATCTTAAAAGATGATGCAGTGAAAGTGCTACACTAAATTTGCCAGCAAATTTGGAAAACTCAACAGTGGCCACAGGATTGGAAAAGATCAGTTTACATTCTAATTCCAAAGAAAGGCAGTGCCAAAGAATGTTCAAACTATCGCACCATTGCACTCATTTCACACGCTAGTAAAGTTATGCTTTAAATCCTACAACCTAGACACCAGCAGTATGTGGATCAAGAACTACCAGAAGTACAGGCAGGATTTCGAAGAGGCAGAGGAACTAGAGATCAAATTGCCAACATATGCTGAATCATGGAGAAAGCTAGGGAGTTCCAGAAAAACATCTACTTCTGCTTCATTGACTATGCTAAGGCCTTTGATTGTGTGGATCACAACAAACTGTGGCAAGTTCTTAAAGAGATGGGAGTACCAGACCATCTTATTTGTCTCTTGAGAAACCTATATGTGGGCCAAGAAGCAACAGTGAGAACTGGACACGGAACCACTGATTGGTTCAAAATTGGGAAAGGAGTCCGGCAAGGCTGTATACTGTCGCCCTGCCTATTTAACTTATATGCAGAGCACATCATGAGAAAGGCAGGGCTAGATGAATTAAAAGTTGGAATTAAGATTGCTGGGAGAAATATCAACAACCTAAGATATGCAGATGATACCACTCTAATGGCAGAAAGTGAAGAAGAACTAAAGAGCCTCTTGTTGCGGTTGAAGAACGAGAGTGCAAAACTTGGGCTGAAACTAAACATTAAGAAAACCAACATCATGGCATCCAGCCCTCTCAATTCCTGGCAAATAGATGGGGAAGAAATGGAGGTAGTGACAGATTTTATTTTCCTGGGCTCCAAGATCACTGCAGATGGGGACTGTAGCCAAGAAATTAAAAGACGCTTCCTCCTGGGGAGGAAAGCCATGGCAAATCTAGACAGCACACTAAAAAGCAGAGACATCACCCTGTCAACAAAAGTGCGTATAGTCAAGGCTATGGTCTTCCCAGTTGCAATGCATGGCAGTGAAAGTTGGATCATAAGAAAGGCTGAGTGCCAAAGAATTGAGGCCTTTGAACTCTGGTGCTGGAGAAGACTCCTGCGAGTCCCTTGGACTGCAAGGCGATCAAACCGGTCAGTCCTAGAGGAGATCAACCCTGACTGCTCTTTAGAAGGCCAGATCCTGAACTAAAACTCAAATACTTTGGCCACCTAATGAGAAGGAAAGACTCACTGGAGAAGAGCCTAATGCTGGGAAAGATTGAGGGCAAGAGAAGAAGGGGACGACAGAGAATGAGGTGGCTGGATGGAATCACTGAAGCAGTAGGCTTGAGCTTAAATAGACTCCAGAAGATGGTAGAGGACAGGAAGGCCTGGAGGAACATTGTCCATGGGGTTGCGATGGGTTGGACACGACTTCGCAGCTAACAACAACAACAAGCCTCAAGGCCACCTGTATGAGTGATTAAGTAAATACAGGTTGATGGTATTCATTTCATACTTTCCAAGTTTCATTTCTGCAGCTTGACGTCCATACTAACTTCTGCTTTTAAATACAGTGATCTTGAAACTTTCACTTTCAGTTCCATGTACTTCATAGAAATTTAGAAAATGTGTGCCAAATAGAACAATTAAAAGAGAGGTAGAAATAGTAACAAGGAAAGGAAACAAAACTTATAATTCTGTCTAGTTTGAATGCCAGATGTGATAGCGTATTGTGAATAGAGTTTGTGATCTGTAAACATATTTTTTATCAATAAAGTCAATCAGATCAGTTTGGATTCAGTATTGGGACAGTTTTCCTTTTAGATGCTTATTTTATATGCTTTTCAGATTTCATTTTTTGAGGCTATGAATGAATTTTCTGGAGAGGTGAAAGCACCGCATGGTGAATTCCATTCCTTGATACAGATAGTCCTTTCAACCAGTTGCTTAGCAACCATTCAAAGTTTCAAAGGACCCCAAAAAGAGGAACAGTACTTATGACCTGGATTCAAAGTTCCAGTGACTGGGTTTAATCTGTGGTCACTTGATTGCCTTTGGAATGCTCATCAACTGGCCCACATTTACAGCCATTTGCAGCAACTTGCAGTCTTGTGGACATGATGTACGACCTCTTTTTGCCAGAAACTGGCATTTATTTTAGGTTTCTGGCAAAAACTGCCCATTGTGGACAATGGGTTTGCTGAACAATAAACAACCATTCCTCCTCTTGAATCTTTTGCAGCTGTTAACATTAACTATAGCATTAGCCTGGGTTATGTTATATCTTAGGGATGCTATTTTGAATCACTTCTGGTCTATCCTTTCAAATCATGTCCAGAAGCTGATTTGGGGGGGGGGAACCTAATATTTAATACTTGCTGGCTTATAGTGATCATTACATTCTGTTGCCTACCCTGTTTAATATTTACACCTGGGAGACATTGTCCAGCACTTTGGAATGGAACACCAAAAAAATGTCAGCTATTGCTCTTTGTAAACCAATTCCCAAGAAAATGAAAACCATCCTTTTGACCATTTTGTATGTTCAGTAATGGGCTGGATGAGAATAAACAAGTTGAACTTAAATCCAGACAAAACGGAGGTGCTATTGTTTGTTAGGAAAACAGACTTGGCAGCTCAGTTTTTCCTATATGGAGTTCATCCTTTCTGGAAGAGAGATTAACAGTTTGGAACTCATTTGTCTCTGGGGTTTCTTGGTAACACTAGTGGCAAATATGGTTTGCACAACTAATCTATTGCATCAGAATCTTCCTGAGCCAGTCAGAAGTTACCCACATCCTGGTTGTGCTTTGAACGACTGCATAAGACCCAAAGCAGGGGCTCAAACTGAAGCAATAGCAGCAGCAACAACAACAGATCTGGAGGCCACAAGGTGAAGGAATCAGCAATGTGGCAATAATTATCATTAGCCCCATAGGCTACTTTGGCAAATTTCACCATTATAATATTAAATTTTGATCCTTCTAGGATCTTGCATTTCAGCTAGTGTACTATAAGTATGTAATAGGTGGTGGATAGATGCAAAGCTGGTGCTCCTACGTATGTCCCATCTACCTTTTATTTCTTATATTTTAATATATCCAGTAAGAGAGTTGTTCATGGTGATTTCAGATTATTATTTCAAACCAGCCTAAATTATCAGGGTAGAATTTCCAAGATAGGTTTGATTGGTGATATCCAAAAAGGAAGTTTTCCCATTAATCATTCCTTCCTTTATTGGTAATACATTATGATTGGAAGCAGTGTCCAGCAGTAAAACAGCTCAAAAGTACAAACTAGCATAGGTGTGGCAGTACTACTCCCACATAAATATAAGGATTATTCATTTTCTGCTTTATTTTTTTAAGAAAGGGAAGGGGGTGGTTATTTTGGTATGAAACAAAAGTTTGTAGGATGAGGCACTTGTTCCTGGCTCAGAAACTGAACACCAACTGGCTAATGACTTGATATAATTAATTATTAGGGACAAAGAATAAGTGACGATTAGCTGCTGAGTCTCTGTAAATTCTATAGACTCACGAATATAAAAACCCACTTGTTCTGGTAGTATTATGGTAACTAAGTCAGTATGCAAACAGCCCAGTCAATCTTTGCTTGTATTTTGATGTGGAATCCAAAGGGCTGGCTGACTAAAGGCTGTCTGACAGGAAGTCCTCACAGATTACACAATTCAATTGAACATCAGGAAGAGTCTGGTAGAAGCTCTTCTGACAAACACATGTTACTAAAAGGCATGAGTGTTCATGAGCTGCAACATCATTTCACTGAGGTACGATTTCAATTGGGATGTGGTGGTAGGGGAGACAGATTGGTTATGCAGATGTAGGTTACATGTGAATACCTTATCAATTAACAATGGTAGTGTGTTAAAATTCATTGTGTTTGTGAGCTAATCTGAAATCTTTTGAACTATGGTTATTCATGAGAGGGAGGGAGGGAGGGGGAGAGAGAGAGAGAGAGAGAGAGCGAGAGAGCGCTTAAAGTCTCATTTTTCAAAATGGTTTTTGGACTATTTTCTGACCAGACCTGCAACAGAGTTTTCTGGGAAATTGAAATGATATTGATATTATTTTGTCCTTCTTTTAAGTCCTGTTGTCAAACTTGTATCCATCAATTATTTTTAAGGCATTTTCCCCCCTTTGTCCTATATAGAATCCATTTGGGCCATTGCTAGCAGATGATGGCATGTATCACATTAGATTATAAGAGCATGTAAATGTGCCTATAATTTAGTGCAAGTGGGGCTTCCGTGGTAGTGTTGTTAGTGGGGGCAAAGTAAACATCAGGGTTTGAGCATCAGTCAAGCCATTCCATGCCGCTGATGAACTGCATGGCAACTCATGAAAGATTATGCCTTTTAATAAAATTACTCACTCCTGTGTTTTTGCTACTACAAATTAATACGGCTCTCCTCCCACAATGCCTACAATTCAGGTGAGCAGCCATATGAAATATCACCACTAGAGGGAATAGGTAAGCTGCACAATTATTAATCTATACAAATTCTTTTTAAGAAAATAATAATAACTTAGCAATAATTTATTAAACATGCATGCCACCTGACTCTCAAAAACTGCGTGGCACACAACAATTAAAGAAATTATGATCAAGGTATCTCCCCAGCCAGGTAAGTATTCAACCTACCTAATAAGATTGTTATTGTGGGATACTTTTGGATGGAATACTATGTATGCTGTTTATAGGTATTGCTTAATGCAAAACATTGGGACTTTTTCAGATAATATTTTTTCCTTCCTTTTAATCGTGTCTAGTTCTCGGAGACTGCCAGAACAAGCCCCTGCATTTTCTTGGCAAGGTTTTTCAAAAATGGTTTCCCATTGCTTTCTTCCTATGGTCGAGAGAAAGTCACTACCCCAAAACTTATATTTCAAAAAGGCATATTTATATTCACTGTACTTTGAACTGAATTTCACTTCTGATTGCCTTATAATTTACCTGGATCTCTTCAAAACTGGATAGTTTTTTTAATTAGCATATTCCTGACCCTGTCTTCTATTATGTATCCTATATTTTTCATCATTTCTTTTATCCAATGTTAGTCCACCAAAACATCCATTAAGAGAGAAGGGCAGCATAAATTGCCTGATTCATTATTCTAATATGGCTCTACTGACATATAGTTGGGGTTCCCTTGATTTTAATTGCTTGACACATTTCAAATTTTTATTTTGAACCCCAGAAAAATAACCAGGTTTACAGAGAATAACAGTATAAGGTAACCTTTTTCCCTACAGAAACTAGGTTACCGTTTTTGCCAAAATGTTCCTAAATAATCAGCCAGCAGGCAATATACAGTAATCAGAAGGAGGACTGTTACTTTGCATTAAGGCTTACACTTCATAAACTAAATTTGCATAGGCCTTGCTTAGAATATTAGGTTGTTAAGACTTCTTTAGCAGAAATAGTGCATTTTCTTTCTGCTACAACACAGTTTATGTAATTTCCTGTCATGAATTGAAGTGGCATCTCAAGATTCTTTGATGTTCATTGAGGGTATGAACACCCTTGAAACAGTGGGCTTAGCTGCATTACCAAATTCTAACAATTAAAATATTAAGAGAAACCAAAATTAGATGCAGGATTGCTTCAAATGTCATGTGCTAAGTATGTATATATATTTATAGTAGAGTCAACGTTTCATTAAACAGGTCATCTATTAGATTGTCCCAATTATAAATTGCTCTGAAAAATGTGTCCTTGGATAACAGTCCTGTAAGTATCAAACTTTTCAGTTTTTTAATCTACAGAAAGAAGAGGTCTGTGTGTCTATGCCCATGGCTTCTGGAAATGCTAGGGGAAATGATCAAAACAAAGCAATGCAGAGGCTTCACAAAATAGCCTCAATAAGTTGTTTTCCTTGATGCACTGTTGAAACAAAGATTTCTTTCAAAGCTTGGTACAATCCTTGAATTTGTTCCATTGCCAGATATTCATTAACAAGAGTGTATCCAATAAAAAAGCTATATACCGGTAATTGAAAGGAGAAGGGAAAAAAGCAAGTGGTACAAATACATTCTACTAATCAAATGAAAAATTAGTAGTAGGAAATAATTAGACAAGAAAATCCTCATGGCAACTTAATATTTGAATCAAATTAAAAATTAAACACACACACACACACATATACATACACACACATTTCTATCAACTTCCATTCTTGCATTTATGCAGGTATATAAACAAACACTAAACAGAATTCCTGGAACATCGACAATTTCCAAGTATTCAAAATGACAACGCACTATTCAACATTATGACATTGTAAAAATTTTGATTATGACAAATCTAAAAATTAGGATGCCATTCAATAACACTTGAAACCTTTTGATGGTAAAATGGGTTTATGTAACCCATTTCTTTCTTTACATTATAGCATATAATTGGTTTCAAAAATGACATGGTGGAACATGGAACATACTTTTCTGAAAGACTAAGTTACAATCTTCAAAACATTTTAGGTAGATATTCTCTAGAGCAGTGTTTTACAGCCTTGACAACTTTAAGATGGGTAGACTTCAACTCCCAGAATTTCCCAGCAAGCATGCTGAGAGTTGAAATCCATACATCCTAAAGTTGTCAAGGTTGAAAAACAGTGCAGGTATGTCAAACTGCCGGCCCGTGGGCCGGATGCGTCACACCGCAATCACGCCCACCCCATTGCTGGCAATGGGGAAAAAGTCACGATACGTCATGCAACATCACATGACATTGTGAATTTGACATGCCTGTTAAATCTAGAGGGACATTTTGTCCCCCAGCTGCAGAGGGATTAAAGACTATTTTTAAAAAAAACTCAGGAAAAGAAAATACTTCTAGAATCTAAGTAAAAATGAATATGCAGTACAAGGAATCATCTAGAAATATTAAAATTCTCTAAACCAGACCTAGATATTTTGACCACCTTCCCCATTAATTTTGGTGTCATAGTTGTTGCAGTTAGTAGAAATACTTTTTCTCCCTTTCCATTTAGCAAGAAGTCTCAGGACCAGGTTGGGCAAGGTTTCCTCCTACAAGCTGTTGCAAAACTCATTTGTGGAACACATGCAAACCTCGAGGCCAGTTTTGTTTAGAAATGCCTTCATTGTGTGTCTGAAGCAAAGATAATCCAACCCTTCCCATATTCTAAAAGTGCAAGCATCAAAGTGACTGATGAGGTGAGACAGTTTGCTGAGACAGGTCTTTGACAGTTCAGCAATGGGGAATGAAGATGCAGCCACAGTTTCCTGTGATCCAGGTGCAAACTCTTTCTCCAGCCAATGAAAGTTGCTTCTTAGCAAATGGAGGAAGAGAGAATTGGTGAATGGGTGAAGTGATTGGGGTTGGAAGGGGAAGCTTATACATCGTGTTAGGGTCCCAATCATATATCGGATGTCTCATAAAATGGACAAGAGTAAAGTGATATAATGTTGCTTTATTTTTTTTATTGCAATATGCAGCTTTGGTGGACCTTTGCTACACAGCACAGCCTTTGCCTGTTGAATCATCATGTCAGAGGTATTTCCTTATCAAATTCCTCAGTGTCTTGAACTATGATAGAGCTTCCAATGTACTGCTTTCACTGGAAAAAGCTGGGATACAGTCAGAGAAGTATCTGCTTTGAATATAGCCCACGTTGAACTGTATAGCACAGTTAAATATCAGCACATGAAATAATTTTATGACATTTTGTACAGGTAGTCCTTGACTTACAACCATTTGTTTAATGACTGTTCGAAGTTACAACAGCACTGAAAAAGTGACTTATGTTCATTTTTCACACTTACAATCATTGCAGCATCTCTGTGCTCATGTGATCAAAATTCAGATGCTTGGCAACTGACCGTAGCAGTATCCTAAGATTGTATCATCACCTTTTGCGACATTTTGGCAAGCAAAGTCAATGGTGAAGCCAGATTCACTTAAATGGAGGACTAGTTTTATTATGCCATAAACTGTTTTATGTCCTAAAGCAGACATGTCAAACTCGCAACATCATGTGACGTCGTGCAACGTATTGGAACTTTTCCCCCGTTGCCGGCAATGGGGTGGGCATGGTTTCCTTGTGACGTGTCCGGCCTATGGGCTGGCAGTTTGACACCCCTGTCCTGAAATGTTTTACAAAATTTGCCAAATTTCAATTCCATGGCTGTCATAGGCCCTGGATTTTGGATGCATTCTGTACATTAGCTCATTTGAGGTACTTGGTTGAAAAAAAGCTTGCCCTACTATTTTGCCCTACTGCACTGTTTTGCTCAGTTTAAGGTTACAGGAATCAGAGTTTTAGTGGGATATGGATTGTTTTTGAATGTGATTTTAATTGTTTTGAAGCATAACACCTGATTCTGTGAAGCCTGGAAGGCATCTGGGCGATGCACCTCTTTGAGAGAGAAAAAACATTATTTATATTTATTGGTGACTAGAAGCCCTTTAGGGACGCAGTGGCTCAAGGGACGCGGTGGCTCAGTGGGTTAGGACGCTGAGCTTGTCGATCAGAAGGTCGGCAGTTTGGCGGGTCGAATCCCGAGTGCCGCATAACAGAGTGAGCGCCTGTTACTCGTCCCAGCTTCTGCCAACCTAGCAGTTCGAAAGCACGTAAAAATGCAAGTAGAAAAACAGGGACCACTACGGTGGGAAGGTAACAGCATTCCGTGCGCCTTTGGCGTCTAGTCATGCTGGCCACGTGACCACGGAGACGTCCTTGGACAAGCGCTGGCTCTTTGGCTTTGAAACGAAGATGAGCACCGGCCCCTAGAGTCGGAAACGACTAGCACGCATGTGCGGGGGAACCTTTACCTTTTACCTTTAGAAGCCTTTTATGGACTTTTGTGTAAATATGGAAAAAAAAACTTGTGATGTATGGTTTTGATGATTAGACAGGGTAGATTAATCTGTTAGATTAATTAAGAAAGTTGAGATTTGTTTATTTATTAGGTTTTTATCCTGCTTTATTATAAATAACTCAAGCTGGTGAAAATACCTAATGCTCCTTTCTCCTGCTGTTTTTCCTCCAACAACAACCCAGTGAGGTGCGTTGGGCTGAGAGAGTGTGATTGGCCCAAAGTCACCCAGCTGGCTTTCATGCCTAAGGCAGGAATAGAACTCACAATCTCATGGTTTTTAAGCCAGCACTTTAACTCTACACTAACCTGGTTTATATAATATGAAGTAATCTTAGAGAGAGAGGTCAAAACTTAAGAACTGCTGTGAAATATTGGAAGCTACTTCTTTGTATGTTTTTTTTCTTTTCTATTTTTCTTCAACATTTTTTTATTACTTTTATTACTTTTGCTTTTTCTTTGATTTCTGCCTTTTTTCTTCCTTACTTTCTATTACTGTGTGCCAGCTTTTATTTTTATTTTTGTTTAAATTTTTTTAAATAAAAATGATATATACAACAAAAAAGTATTAAAATTATGGTGCAGCATTTTCAGTTGCTTGTCAATGGAAAGATAATGTTTACTATTTTCTTAGCACTGTTTGGAAACATGCTTACAATTTTGTCACATCTGCCCAAACAAAGCCAATTAGCCAACACTGAACTTTACTACAGTAATGATAGAGTCTGTCTGGCCTGCTTTTGATTCATAGCTATCTTTATCGTGTTCATTTGTTTTTATTGTTTTATAAAGCTGATTGCTTCATTATAGTAAAAGTTGTCAAACTGTGGAGTCAGCAACAACTTACCAGCGGCATTTAGCATAGTTGTCTGTGCTGAGGCTAGGCTTTTTTCATACTTCATCTTCAGAGCACAGAGGACTAAATTTTAAAGCATAGCCAACGTGCCAAGCTCAAGAATATCATCGCTGTCAGTTTTAGCACTGGCCTGTAAAAATATTGTACAGAGCAAAATCAAAATCCAGCTACTAGCTGAATTAAACTGGGAGGTTGTTAGCATACATGCTGTAAGAGGGTAAGTGAAATATACAAACTTACTTATATATTGTCCTAGCACCTTTTCTGCACAATTGACTAGACAGAAAAATTCTCATTTTATTTTAACAGCCTTCAGGATTATCTTTGAAAGAAACTCATTTATTTTAAAGAAAAAAAATACAGCACAGCATTGTCAAAAGGTCACTGAGGAAGAGATGAAAAGTTGAAAGCATATTATTTTATGCTTGTCAATTACATTGTTTGTTACAGAAATTGTAGAACATAGTCTATCTCAACTAATCCTGATTTATATTATTGTTTGTTTACTTACTATATGTGTGCATGTATTATTTGTAATTTATCTATTTCTATATATAGTAGTCTTTTCTTAATGCTTATATTGTATGATTTCTAGTTTTTACATACCCAGACTTTTTTTTTTTTTTTTAACATGGGGACTATTTTGTATTGACACTCCAGCAGTTTTACTTTTGTTGGCTTTTCGATTTATTTACCCTTTGAGGAAAAACCAATATTATATTGGAATTTTTAAAAATAATGAAAAAGTTTAAAAGTAAATCCCTTGTCTCTTGGCCTTAACTGTTTTGAAACTTAGTGAAGTCATGCTTTCCTAAATGGTTAGGCTGGAGGAAGCTGGGATAAATCTGTGGTCACTATTTTCAAATAATGGGACACTCTGGGTGTGTTGTACCCAGTGCTTTTTTTGTAAAAGAAAAAGGTGCCGGAACTCACACATGTCATACAACCCGCCTTGCCTACCCTACAAGGTTCCATCCAAAAAAGGTGCCGGAACTCCTCCGTTCTGAGCGTTCTATGACAAAAAAAGCCCTGGTTGTCACCAATTTTCTAAATAAGCCTGTAGAAACCTGTGCCGGCAACTAACCAGTGGTGGCATTCAGCCAGTTTGCACCACTTTGGCAGAACCAGTAGCTAATTTTTTGTTGCCCTGGCCCAGAACAGACTTCCGGAAGTGGCATCCACACAGAGAACCGGTTGTTCACATATTTGAATCCCACCACTGCAACTAACCCTTACCTGCTATGGCACATTTTGTAGGTAGTGTTTATCAGGGAGGACCCAAACAAAATTAAATTTTCCCTATATTTGTAATTGTTACATCTTCAGTGTTATGACATACTTCTCACCACTGTTCTGTATAAAAAACATGGATCCAGCTTTTTCCCTTACAACATTTGGCAATTCTGTTGCTCATTCCAGACTCACCTTTCAACCCAGCAAATAAATGTGCTGTTCATTTTGGACTGCACTTGAAAAGATTCCTATTTTTCCAGTGATGCGAAACACATTAAGCAGAAAGTCTAGCGCATCATATACATGTCTTCTTAAAATGTATACAAGAATCCCATTGGTGGGCTTGAGAGCTGAACTGGCTAACCTCTAGTAGCCCAAAGCTAGCTGGCTATGCTTTATCTGCAGACCTCAATAAGATACGAGCATCATTCGGACTGGATTTCATTAGCTTGTTTACTTCTATTGTGAATTATGTATTGCATCTTGGTTTTAGTTTGATTTGTTGTTGTTGTAGACGTTTTATTGTGTTATATATTATTGCAGTGATTTGATTATAATTCATCAGCATAAATAGAATAGGGCTAATAGACTATACAAATCCACTAGATGGCAGCAAAGAGACAGAGAATAGCTCCAAATACTTTGTCACCCCTGCATAGATCTTAAAGTCTAGAACAGCTGTGTCAAACTGCCAGCCTGCTGGTCGGATGCATCATAGCAAAACCGCACCTTTTTTTCCCCCGGCAATGGAAAAAAAAGTTGTGGTGCATTGCGACCCGTCATGTGACGTTGCGAGTTTGACACCCCTGATCTAGGAGATCTCACCTATCCTCTTAATATATCTTATCTGTCTAAATAAATCCCAATATTTCCTTCACAGAAAACTGCCAGATAATTTGAGATTTCCCCTTTTTATCTACTACATGAGGGAGAAAACAAACTCTTTCTTTGCTATGTTGTGCTACCAAATGGAAGTCTGACTGAGTCCCTATGTCCGTAGAGGCGAACCTATGGCACACATGCCACAGGTGGCACGCAGAGCCCTCTCTGTGGGCACACGCACCATCGCCCCAGTCCTAGGCCTTCAGCTGGGTTTTATAAAACCTTTTCGCTTTAAGCCTCCGCTGCTGTGTGCAAAAAAACCCCAGCTCAATCAATTTCAACTTCTCGCGGGAAAAAAAAAATCTTGCAAAGTTGGAATTTATTGATAGAACTTTTTAGTCCCATCCAGTCTGCCATTACCACTGCAGCCACGCCCACCCAATGGGCCATGCCCACCCGGCACCCGACGATACATAAATGGGTTTTGGGTTGCAGTTTGGACACTTGGTCTCTAAAAGTTTCGCCATCCTATGTTGAACATACGGTGCAGGGTTTGAATTTAGAGTCTATTTTAGGTCCAGCAACATATTTGTTATTGTCAGTTTGAGCCAGTTCATCAAAGAGGACCGCATCTTACCCTTGATCATTTTTTAATTGATTGATTTTTTTTAGAACATGGGAAGTTTTTGTTTTATACGCAAGTAGTTAGTTTATGTTTGCAGGGTTGGCAGATGGCATTTTCTATGCCCCTAGAACATGTTTGTTCAACCCTTCCTGTATTCAGGAAGAGGAATTGTCTTGGCCCATATATAAAATATACAATATAGTTAGTGTATATAAATAACAAACTTCCTTTATTTTTAAATATTTTTTATGATTTTGTCGGAATGCATTATTAGCTGTCCAGGGCCACATGTGGCTGTGTGCCACAGGTTGGACAAGCTTGTTTCCAAGTGTGACTAAATGGGAAATTACAGGAATTGTAATTTCATGAGAGTTACGATGGATACATATGATGGCATTGTGCTTAATTTGTTTCTTATTTCTCCAAATGGCTAACACATTTTTTAAAAAAAGACATTATCTCTAAAATTGAGAAGAGGGCCTTCTGTTCTTCGTCATGCTTTGCCATTTTGTGTATACACACACACAGACACACAGACACACACAGACACACATACACACAGAGTACACATAGACAAATTGATGGGAATGAAAAACTTCCCAGGACCAGTTTCATCTGTAGCTGAAAAACCTTTGATTGGCAAGGGGCAAGGTGAGACATTATATTTAGATCGACTTCAAAAAATCTTAGTGGAAATGGATCATTTGGATCCTCTTCACCCAAGATTCAAGCCTGATGATGGATAGAAATGATAGTGGTCACTCTAATACAGGGGTGGGGAACGTTGGCTCTTTTATTACTTGTGGACTTCAACTCCCAGAATTCCTGAGCCAGCATGGGAGAATTCTGGGAGTTGAAGTCTACAAGTCATAAAAGAGCCAAGGTTCCCCACCCCTGCTCTAGTAGGACCTCAGTAGTGGGGTCATCGCATCTCTCCTAGTCATTTTGATTTTTCATGGCATTCCATACTAACAGCTATGATATCCCTGGACAGTTTTCATGGTTTGGGATCAGAGGATACTACCACTACTTGAGTCAATTATTCTACACCGTGGTCATGGGTGGGAAGTACCTGAGCCCTTAGGTCTTGTAACGTGGGGTACTGAGGAGTTTAGTCCTCTTACCCATCTTACTTAACATCTAAATGAAACTGCTGGGAGAGGACATCTGTCAGTTTGAGATGAGGTATCATCAGTTGCAATGTATGGCAGTGAAAGTTGGACCATAAGAAAGGCTGAGCGCCAAAGAATTGAGGCCTTTGAACTGTGGTGCTGGAGAAGACTCCTGCGAGTCCCTTGGACTGCAAGGCGATCAAACCGGTCAGTCCTAGAGGAGATCAATCCTGACTGCTCTTTAGAAGGCCAGATCCTGAAGCTAAAACTCAAATACTTTGGCCACCTAATGAGAAGGAAGGACTCACTGGAGAAGAGCCTAATGCTGGGAAAGATCGAGGGCAATAGAAGAAGGGGACGACAGAGAATGAGGTGGCTGGATGGAGTCACTGAAGCAGTAGGCGTGAGCTTAAATGGACTCCAGAAGATGGTGGAAGACAGGAAGGCCTGGAGGAACGTTGTCCATAGGGTCGCGATGAGTCGGACACGACTTCGCAGCTAACAACAATAACATCATCAGTCAGCTGGCAACATCTAGTTGTAACTTTCATGTTTCAGAATCCCTGAATTAGTGTCTGAATGCTGTGAGGATCTCTGTGGTGTGAAAATCAGCTTAGAAACTAATTTTCCCTTCAAAACAGAACTGCTGGTCATCAGTAAATAACTGGGAATTCCAAGAACACCAGTCTTAGTGGTTATTCTGGACAAGTGCTCCACTGAAAGAGGTGGTCTATGACTTGGGTGTCCTCCTGAACTCTCAGCTCCTGTAGCAGATGGAAGCAATGGCTTCATCCGGTATGTCATCTATAGCAGGGGTAACCTCTGGTCCATAGACCAGTACTGGGCCGCGGCATGCCAGCAATCAGTCCACACAAACAAACAAAGCCCCATCCATGGGATTCAGGCAGCACACAAAACCGCACACCCTCCAGTCCGCAGAAAAAACTCTCTCCACGGAACCGGTCCCTGGTGCCCAAAAGGTTGTGGATCTCTGATCTATAGCTTTGCCTAGACCAGGATGCCTTGGCAACAGTAACTCATGCCTTGATAACTATTCGGTTGAGCTTCTGCAATACACTCCGCATGAGACAAGCTTTGGAGATAATTCTAAAGCTACAGCTGAGTACAAATGATAGTAACTAGATCAATGATTCTCAACCTTGGCAATTTCCCCAAATTCCTCAATCAACATGCAGGCAGGGGATTCTGGGAGTTGAAATCCACACATCTTAAAGTTGCCAAGGTTGAGAAACACTGAAGTGGATTGTTGGTGGGATAAACCCACACTCCTCTTTTAAAGTTATGGCATCAGTTTCCAATGGGCTTCAAGGAACAATTCAAGGTGCAGATTATTAATTTTGAAGCCCTTCATGAAGCAGCATTGAAATACATCAGGTAATGCCTTGTCGGAACTGAACCTTGTTTGGTCACAAAGAGCGGCCCAGCTGAGAATCTCCCTTCTTTGCCAGATACATGGAATGTCAATAAAACAGACATTCTTTAGGCAGTCCTACTTTATGCAAGGGACGTGGTGGCTCAGTGGGTTAGGACGCTGAGCTTGTTGATCAGAAGGTCAGCAGTTTGCCAGGTCAAATCCCGAGTGCTGCATAACAAAGTGAGCACCTGTTACTTGTCCCAGCTTCTGCCAACCTAGCAGTTCGAAAGCAGGTAAAAATGCAAGTAGAAAAATAAGGACCACTATGGTGGGAAGGTAACAGCGTTCCGTGCGCCTTTGGCATCTAGTCATGCCGGCCACATGACCACGGAGACATCCTCGGAGATGAGTACCGGCCCCTAGAGTTGGCAACGACTAGCACGCATGTGCGGGGGAACCTTTACCTTTACCTTTTTACTTTATGCAATTCTCTCCCCTTGGAGGCATATGTGGCCCAACCCTCCTTTATTTTGGGAGGTAAATGGGGACAATCAATGCTATTACTTGGCCAAAGCTAGAGAGCATCAAGGAATCTGACAGGAATATGAATATGGCTTTTCCTGTTGTCCAAAAGCCAGAACAAGATTAAATGTAAGTTTTTTTATTAAAGATTAATAAAAATAGTACTAATAAATACCTATTTTTTCTTCCCTCTTTGCCTTTGGGAAAGGCCACATTAATATATTACAAGACAGCAGCTACTACCCAGTAGTGTTATGTCTCTCTTATGTGACCTTCTGTTGCTGCCAGCTGAATTGGTGTCGTACCATAGTATGTTCATCAACATTTATGATGTATTTGTGCTGTCAGTAAATAATGTTAAATCTGAAACCAAAGCAGTTTCATTTTAATAGTGACAAATGGACAAAGAAGAACTGGGGGATAAATATCACATTTATGAAGATGAAAGAAATAATACATAATGAAAAAAAATGAAACTATTAAGGCTTGGTCATAGCTCATTAAATTAAATTAAAATAATCTTCCCTAATCAGAATCTGTATAAATGAATGTGTATTATTGTCGGCCTTGCTGGGTAAAACTAGATGGGAATCACAAGCAGAAGAGCTAATTCTAATTGTAAAGCTGCATTGACAGAATCTTGTAAGCATGAAAATACAATTCTCTTCCCTCCCATCTTTTTTTTAATGACAGAACATAGGGAAGCTTTCTTCTGAATCTGTTGCCCTGCATACTAACAGAGTTGGAAGGTTCCCAGTGCAGCTCAGGCAGGAAACCCTATATACCATTTCAGGCAAATGGTTGTCCAATCTCTTCTTAAAAATCTGCAGTGTTGAAGCACCCACAACTTCTGGAGGCAAGTCGTTGTTCCACTGGTTAATTGTTCTATCCAGCTGTGAGCTATGATGCCTTTTATCTGATTATTTTTTCTCTCTGCCCATCTCCCAAGATCTTTCCTATATTGCACTACCATTGTGGAGATTAGTGAAAATTCATAAAGAATATTCTTTGTAATTTCAGCATCAAATGGACACATTTTGATGAAGGGAATGGGATGTCATCATGGAGCATGACCTTTGTGGTTTATTTATTCCATGTGATAGTGGGTGATGGTCAATTCCTTTGAGGGGATCCTGTTTGGGAATTGTGCATGTTTTCAACCAGTCTGGCTTGGACAGGTAGTCCTCCCTAGACATACTTCCCCTCTGACATTGGTAGGCAATTGCAATATAAATATACTAAAATAGAATGCAAAATAGAAAAGTGGGGAAAAAAAATCAAACCAGGAACATGAATAATTTTTAGTAGAGTTTGAGAATAAGGGACGCGGTGGCTCAGTGGGTTAGGACGCTGAGCTTGTCGATCAGATGGTCGGCAGTTTGGCGGGTCGTATCCCGAGTGCCGCGTAACAGAGTGAGCACCTGTTACTCGTCCCAGCTTCTGCCAACCTAGCAGTTCGAAAGCATGTAAAAATGCAAGTAGAAAAATAGGGACCACTACAGTGGGAAGGTAACAGCGTTCCCTACACCTTTGGCGTCTAGTCATGCCGGCCACATGACCACGGAGACGTCCTCGGACAAGCGCTGGCTCTTCGGCTTTGAAACGGAGATGAACATCGGCCCCTAGAGTTGGAAACGACTAGCACGCATGTGCGGGGGATCCTTTACCTTTACTAGAGTTTGAGACTATTAGGGAATAGTTTTTTCTGTGTGTGAATACATATGTTGGATTAGAACTGTACTGTACTTTAATTATACTAAATAGCAGGGCAGAAACAGTCAGGAAGTTAGGAACCCAGCTATAATACTTTGTAAATTATGGTGTATGTCCACATGTGATGAAGGAACCCAGCTACTTAATCTTCTTATTCATTTCATCGCATTACATCCTACATTTTTTTCTTGGAACTGAAGACAATGTACTTATTATCCTGTGTTCCAGTTTTACTCCAGTAATAACAATTCTGTGAGGTAAACTGGAGTATGTGACAGAATTTGCTTGAAAAATCACCCCAGGATTTGTATGGTTGTATGGGCTTGAATCTGCGTCCTTCCAGCCTCATCTGAAGAAATCACATCATGCCATCCATGGCTTTGCTAACAAACCACAACTAAGTACATCCAGAATTGCTCTCTACCACTAAGCTGGATAAAGCAGCCAGATTATGCAGCAAAGTAGCTTGTGGGATGAACACCTAAGCTGACCTCAGCTGATTTTTTAAAAGCTAAGTAGGTCAGATCCAATGAATGTCTGGATGAGAAATCTTTAGGAAACCACAGGAGTCTTGTGCGGGTTGGAAAATTTTAAAAAGGCAGAAAAAAGCAATGGTGAAATACTTTTTGCAGTTAAGGAGAGCAAGATGGATAGATTTCTTGGTCTTCAGAACCGACTTGGCTTTTCCTCCATCGTCTTCCATCCCAACCTGCCCAGGGGAGGTGGTTCTCTGTACCTCAAGCACAGCTCTTTGGCACAGTTTGCTGCCCCAACTATATTGTATTGCTCTGGGAGGTCTTCTGAGTAATGTCTTGATATGATCAGATAGCTGCTGTGGTCATTTATAAGTCCTTCAGCACCAGCTTTTAGGAGGGGTGGCCAAGACTTAGTGGGGCTCTTGTGCTGAGATCAGTGGGAGGCTGTGTGCAAAAATGGATGAGCCTCATTCTGTCTGTCTGTCTGTCTGCCTGCCTGCCTCTCTCTCTCTCTCTCTCTCTCTCTCTCTCTCTCTCTCTCTCTCTCTCTCTCTCTCTCTCTCTCTCTCTCTCTCACACACACACACACACACACACACACACACCTCACATTGTAATAGCTTCTGGAGAGAAGGGTGCTGGTCATCAGCATTCTGGCAGCTAGTTCAGTTCATGGACACAGGCATCACACAGGCATATCAAGATGTGCCCATTGTGAGTCCTAATGAGTCTTCTAGTCCAACTCCCTACTGAAGGCAGGAGACCTTATACTATCCCAGAAAAATGCTTGTCCAATCTTTTCTTAAAAACCTCCAAGGATGGAGCTCCCACAGCTTCTGAAGGCAAGCTGTTCCATTGATTAACTTTTCTCACTGTAGGAAAATGTCTTCTTATTTCCAAGTTGGAGCTCTCTTTCATCAGTTTCCTGTCAGGCACAAAAGACCAGGATCACACGTGAAGTTCCAATTAAAATGATTTATTACTACTCATGCCTATGCACAACAAACTAATCAACTAATTGTTAGCACTATTCTGGCATTAGATAAGGATCAATGGAATTTAAAAGGGGTTGGACTTAGTCCCTTTGTGGCTACATAGAGATTCTAGGCTGATTCCTCTTTTGACTGCTCCCATATTCTGCTATCCCTTCTCCTACACTTCCACTATTGCTGTTGATTCTACCCTCAGGGGACAAACTTATCTTCTTTAGAGAATCAGTCCACCCAATCTTCTTTGTGACAGCCCCTCAAGTACCAGAAGATAGTTATCATGTCACCCCCACACCTTCATTTCATTAGGCTAAACATATCTAATTCCCTTAATCATTCATTGTGTGATTTAGCTTCCAGACCTCTTCATCACCTTTGTTGTTCTTCTCTGCGCTCTTTCTAGAATCTCAGCATCTTTTTTATATTGTGATGACCAGAACTGGACACAGTATTTCAAGTGTGATCGCACTAGTGCAGTATAAAGCAGTACGATAACTTCTCACCATCTTGATGCTATCCCTTTGTTGATGCAGCCTAGGACTGCATTGGCCCTTTTGGTAGCTGCAGCAAACTGTTGGCTCAATATTAGACTAAGGCAGCGACTGAGATTTTTTTAAAAAAAATATTTTTTAATTCTATTTTATTATTTTTATAAATAAAGGTGGAGAACATATTTAATACTCCTATTTTCCCCTCAACAACAACAACCACGAGAAGTGGGTTGGGGTGAGAAAGAATGACTGGCCCAAGGTCACCCAGCCAACGTTCATGCCTAAGGCAAGAGTGGAACTCACCATCTCCTGGTTTTTAGCCTTGTGCTTCAACCACTAGACCAAACTGGCTCATAAACTGCATTAAGCTATAAAATGGATACATGGATGGATGTGGGTATTTTGAAATAATAATAATAATAATGTGGGTATTTATTTATGCATTTGTTCATTCATTACCTGTGCTTTTATGACACTCCAGTCAGAACACTTCTGAGTAACTTACATATCCCCCAGAACAGTGAATATGTTATTATATAAACAAGACAAGTATAAACTGAAAAACTAAACCATGTCCCCTGGCATGACACACCACCTCAAGGAAACATTTTGTCAACTGTTTCAACCCTAAAGGCTCCCTGGAAGGGACAGAACATTTGTGGGAGTCGGGCCAGCATTATTTCAAGTTGTGTACTCATTGCTATTAAGTACGGTAGTCATTTATGGTTGCACAGGGAGACGTGATTGTGGGCTTTGGAGTATTCATTTTATAAATGTTCAGTCTAACATAAAAGGGTATCCTAGAAAACCTGCCTATTAAAGGCTGCCATGCTGGGCAGACCCTCATTTATTAGGAGGGTCTAATAAATGGTCTCTGATGGTCTCTAATTTCCCATTCGGGACCCATGAGCCACTACAGATGATGCTAGAGGCTGGTGTTCTGCTTTGCAGCTTTCTTTTGTATGTTCCTTTGTTAAATAATCTTAACGTAAATATCACATAGAAAAAGTGGTCTGGTAAGTATCAAAAAGATCCCTAAGAGCATTCAGAATAAACCAAGACATTTTATGATAACTTGTTTTAACAAAGTTCAAGGTATCCACTCACTCGGTTGAACTGTGCAGCTACAGAAATTGTATAAACAAATAGATAAATAATTAAATAGCAGTTATTTTATTTATTTATGTATTTCTCATTCCCAAAACATCTTAGGGAGATATTTACGAGAGCGAGATTCGAACAGCTTGATACAATGGTCAGATATGGGAGATTTCATGCTATACCGTACAATGAGCGTCTCTGCATTTGCGGAGCGGCAGAGGTAGAGGACCTGGCTCACATCCTATTTGACTGTTGTTTGTATAAGAGGGTGAGAGACAGGTATCTTGGTCTATATACCAAACGAATGACCCATTGGGATCCCTATATTAAAATAACTTACCTTATGTCCGGCCAGAACTTGAAAAGAACATTCAACGTAGCACAGTATTTAAACAAAATGATCCAGTTAAGATCTGCATATGTGGGACTGATTGGGGTAGATTGTAAGGGCGACTCCGAAATATAATGTTACCATATTTTATCTATATCTTAAATTTGTATTTTATTACTATTTTAACTTAAATTGTATTTTAATTCCATTTTAATTTGTATTTTATCAAATTCCATTTCGGATTGTTTTTATCTAGTTTTGGTGACGGTTTGTTGCTGGAACTTTGTACTTTGATATGGCCCAAGGGCTAATCAATAAAGTTGCTGTTGTTATTAGAACTAAGTTGAACTAAACTAAATTAAATTCCTATGTCTTTCTCACCTTCATTTTTTTTACTAAATAATTCAAGGAAGGCAGTGAACGTACCTAATCCCCCTCCTCCTATTTACCCTCCTAAGTGGGATATGAATTTATGGTCTCCCAGTTTCTACCCTGGTGTCTTATCCAGTAGACCAAACTGGCTGTCTGGTTTAAATAAAACAGGACTTGATATGGTGTGTGAACTGAGCATTTGGACATAGAAAATACAGGGGCACATCCAGGTCTGTGTTTTAGGCTGGAGCAATTTAGAATAGAATAGAATAGAATAGAATAGAATAGAATAGAATAGAATAGAATAGAATAGAATAGAATAGAATAGAATAGAATAGAATAGTTGGAAGGGACCTTGGAGGTCATCTAGTCCAACTCCCTGCTCAGGCAGGAAACCCTATACTATTTCAGACATGTGACTGTCCAGTCTCTTCTTAAAAAGCTCCAGTGATGGAGTGCCCACGATTTCTGAAGGCAAGCTGTTCCACTGGTTAATTGTCCTCACTGTTAGGAATTTTCTCCTTAGTTCTAGGTTGCTTCTCTCTTTGGTTAGTTTCCATCCATTGCTTCTTTCCTGCCCTCAGGTGCTTTGGAGAATAGCTTTACTCCCTCTTCTTTGTGGGAACCCCTGAGGTATTGGAACACTGTCTCCTAGTTTAGCTTCCTGTGCTGTTCTGGCCAAATGCCCCCTTTGTTGGAATAAAGTAAAATATTGTTATATGTTATTTGCTGGATATCTCTATCAGCTCCCCCATTTTTGCTCCTAGGTAAGTAGTAACAATGTGCTCCAGTTTTAAATGTCCAGAGGGAGATTGTTTAGGCAATCTTTTGTTCTCTTTTTCCCATCACATGACTTCTCACTTGCATGCTTGATGATAGCCAAAGAGACAATACTATTTACATGGCATTCCACTATCTAAAGTGCATTCCACCAGGGTAAGGCATGTATAGAATGTACAATATAGATGACAAATTAGACTGATTATATCCCTGTCAAGTTACAAAATGGCATCACCAACCATCAATTATTTCCATGATGATATGGAAATCTTTTGATGCAATCATGGAAATGATTGCCGAAAGATTATCCACATCCCATCTATATTAGTGATGACCATGCTTAATGTGCCCTTTAACCCTTCCCACCTGACTTGATAAAATGTTTTAGATACTTCTAATTTTAAAAGGCAATGGTAAAGCAAAGAGCCTTCAACACGGTCAGCCGCCCAGAGTCGCTTTGGATAGTGAGTTGGGCGTCATATAAAAAAAAGCATAGTTTTAGCTTCAGAAATACTTTTTACTACAGTAGTAAAAGAAATTAAATACGTGAGACTGAAGAAAAGAAAATTTAGCTATAACCTTTACACCATGCAGGTAGACTTTGACTTAACAACCATTAGTTTCAATGACAGTTCAAAGTTACAGCAGCCTTGGAAATGACTGACAACCTGTAGTCATACTTATGACCCAATATTGCACCACCCCTGTAATCACCTGATCACAATTTGGCTGCTTGACAACTGGGCTCACTTACAATTTCTTGTAGCATCCTACAGTGACATGATTGCGATTTGAACCCTTTTAAAAAAATCCTGTATTTAGCTCTGGGAAGTGGGGGGGGGGAAGGGGGGTGGTTTGGGATGGGTGGGTTTTGGGGATATGTATTGTAAAATCTTTTTTTGTAAAACTCTTTAATAAAAATAAAATAAAATAAAAAAATCAATTTCTAGGAAACTGGGTCCAGTTAATGATGTTGTGATTTACTTACTGACCTGGCAATTTGCTTAAGAACCTCCATAAAAATTGTCATAAAATTGAGTCTGACTTGACTTATATTTTTTGTACAGCCATATTCCTTCATCTAATAAATATTGGTTTATAGAAGTGAGCTACATACCTCCCGTGCCCTTTCTGTCAGTATTTACATATTTCACTATTTCTCCATTCATTTCCCCATCTTTAGTTATATCAAAGTGCACAATTCGTGCAGAACCATCTCCTCTCCCCTCCCATGTCGGTCTGCAAAGCCGGAAAGGTTGGCGAACTCTGCCATAGTCCATTGGTTTTTTTGGGGGGGGGGGGTTGTTTCCCATGATGATCTTAAAAGTCTTCTACCACATCAGTGTTCAAAAGTGTCAGCATTCTTTTTATCTTACTTCTTCAAAGTCTAACTTTCACTTCCATAGAGTATGATAGAGGAATTATTCTCTGTAGAGTTCTGATCTTCATAGGTATGGATGCAGTATCTCAATATTTCCCCCCCAACACTTACTGTTACCCTGCCAAATTCTAATCAATGGTGTGATTGTTGACTATTGGTTCCATTACTATTGATCCTAAAAAGCAGAAACTACCCACCACTTCAATATTGTATTTTTATTGCCCACAAATTTATCTACTTGCTCTAATTTTTCACTACTTTCAGTATGAATAACTTGCAATCATAGATTCCATTTCTCCTATCAGACAGAACTACCTTGGCCTCTGGTACCTTCATTTTCAGATCCATAATCCGTGTTGCATCATACAATTTATCTACCATTTACTTGAAATCATCTGGGTTCTCAGCCAACAACACAGCATCATTTGTATGAAGATATACGGTACACATGTTCAAGCCCCCAACCAATACATTCCTAAATGTAGTACACATCTTTACTTACTTCTGGCTGAATGCTATATCATTCGTTAAATATTCCTTTTAGTCTTCCGGATACTTTACAGATGCTGCTGTTATTACACTCAGTAATCAAACTTCATATTCATGCAAAATGATTCATAATTCAAGCTTGATTGTACTTTTCTCTAAATATATAAATGTGACTATGTTTTCTTTCTCAAACTGAAACATTTTTCAGAGACTGCCTGAAGAGAAATCTGAGCTGCACATCTCTTTCAGGGCACATAGTAATACTATTTTTCTCAAGTGTTACTTATTGTTACCTGTTGTACACGCCCTTTTAAAAATCTTTCCCATTAATTTTTCTCTCTGCATAGACATCATAGAATAGTTCTCTCTCAACCTCATTTTGACAGTAATTATTTTTACACAATTTTTTACCCATGGCCATACTTTAACTTCATTTCACTAAGCATCTTTTCATATTTCCCATTAGCATAGCTACACAAATTTCTGCAACACTGCAACATAATTCTGCCTACTCTTGAAGAAGAAGCTTCCATGTCCTCTTTCCTCATGCCCATTTTCTAGCCATTCTTGCTGGGAAATTAATCTAGGTTCTACTGCTCCCCAACCCCCACTCGTTCTTTCTGTAATTGTTCTATTTTTGCTCTATTTTCCTTCATTTCTTCCATCTTCTTCAATGTCCACTTTTTCCCAAATTTGCTTCTGATAGTATCAACTATTTTTTAAAAAAATATTTAGAACCTCTCTTACATCCTTCAGAAATTTGCTCATCCTCTCAATGCTTTCAAATTTGAATTCCTTCCTTTTTCTTTTAATACCAAATAGGCTCATAGTTAAAACCTACGTCTGAAACAGACATTTTTCTAATCAGATATTCACCAAAGAATCCCTATTCTCATACTTATATTCATTCTGAAGAGTTAATTACTTTTTTTGTATTTTCTCATCTTATTCTACATATCCGTTCATGTAACTAGCAGAATAACTTTCTGCAGAATGTTTATGAAAAATGTTTCATCATTTCCCCCAAATTTGTTTCTCAGTTCTTCCATCAAGATATAGCTGTCACTAATTATGAATCCACATGCACCCAACTAATCTAAATGTCATCAACTTCACATATCATAATTTATGACATATTTTAGCCCTTTCACAAGTCAGCTTCCATTTGTATTCCTCCAGAAAATCAGATCACCATTCAGATCTGTAACATCTTCCCTCTCTCTTAGATTCTTAGATCAGAAAATTCCTTCCTTCCTTCCTTCCTTCCTTCCTTCCTTCCTTCCTTCCTTCCTTCCTTCCTTCCTTCCTTCCTTCTTCCATTCCATTCCATTCCATTCCATTCCATTCCATTCCATTCCATTCCAAAAATTGGATCAGACTTTAAAAAATAGGAAGTAAATAAAATGCTACTCCCAGGGCGCAATTGGAACAATTTATTCAGATGGACTTGTAAAAGAGGCTTGTTAATGTTTTGAAGAAATTTAAGGTAAAGATCAATAATCATCTGAATGGATTATAGAGCAAGATTGTTTTACGCAAATGGAACTCAAAATTGGTTTATTTGATCATGGTTAAAATGGGATATATTGCTCTATTGGATGGTTCTTTTTGATATTTGTACAGGAAAAATATGTATTGACTTTGCTTAGAGTTAATGTGGTGTTTACTAGCCATTACTTTACATATCCTAGTCTAACAATATCTAAATTGGCTTTATATCTAATTGTACTTTCACTTAAAATAAAATCTTTGTGACTTTGTTTTCTTTAATGGAGAAATTACTCTTTGTCATGTTAATTTTCTGTCTTCTGTCCATGTTAGCCTATAGGGACTACTTCATGTCTACTAAATGTGAATTTGCTTACAGTTATGAGATGAGATATGGAATGATGAGTTTTGTTAATTAATATTATTTTAAGGCTCTATTTGGACTTTTTACTGAAACCTGGATTGAAAAAGACATTGCTTATTGAACTTGTCAATATTTAAGGGTTAAGGGATGAAGAGATTTATATATGTTAAAGGGAGGTGAAAAGATAGTGAAATTTTTTATATTTGTAGGATGAGGGTGGAAAGTCGCTTTCTTAGGTTTTTTCCTCTTTTTTGCTGTTTTGCAAAGTTTATTCTATTTTTCTTTGTCTTTTAAATTGGTATTTTCATCTTTTACTATTGTAATTGAAACTTTTAGTAATTCTTTATTTTAAAAAAGGTATATAAAACCCCTAAGAATGTATTAATGGAATTCCAAGTGGACTGGGACTCAGTTATTACAAGGGACAAATGTTCGGTTTGGATAACTGAGAGATCAATAGTTTTTATATGTCACTATAATACAAACTGTGTTGTCAAAAAGTTTTGATAGAGGAAAATATGGTTAAGAAAAAAAATGATTAGCATCTGGTACAGAGATCAAAATAAATGATGTTAATTATTGGATGAATACTTTGTCATCTGATTACAGAATAAGGTGGATATAATTTGCACATTTTCAGAAAAGAATATAGTATGTAGGGTATTTACTTTGAGTAATGTGATTTACTTCACATACTAAGGTTCCCCGCACATGCATGCTAGTCATTTCCGACTCTAGGGGCCGGTGCTCATCTCCATTTCAAAGCCGAAGAGCCAGCGCTTGTCCTAGGATGTCTCCGTGGTCATGTGGCCGGCATGACTAGACACCAAAGGCGCACGGAACGCTGTTACCTTCCCACCGCAGTGGTCCCTATTTTTCTACTTGCATTTTTACGTGCTTTCGAACTGCTAGGTTGGCAGAAGCTGGGACAAGTAACAGGCGCTCACTCTGCTACACGGCACTTGGGATTCGACCCGCCAAACTGCCGACCTTCCGATCGACAAGCTCAGCATCCTAACCCACTGAGCCACCGCGTCCCTACTTCACATACTACACATATAGTAAAGCAATAATTATTTCCTACTGATTGGGCAAAAAACCCTTTTTGATTAGGCAATGGTCAAGAAAACAAGCCATGTCTTATATTGCTGGGAAAAATAAGCTAAGGAGAGGTAAGTCACATTCTGAGGAGCTACCAAAATATAACCAGGAGAATCCTTGTTAATTTGCCTTCTGAAAAATGACCTGCTGTGTGCATCATGACAGTCATTTGTGAACATATCCATGGGATGCACTTAATATTCGGGACTTGAAGGATTCAAAGAATTTGGACCTGGTTCAGAGATAGACAAAAGGGATCGATGGAAAGTTAGAAATAAAGTCATGTGAAGAGAGACTGAAGAAGCTGGGTATGCTTTGGTCTTGAGAAAAGATTATGATCGAATGCAGAGATGCTTCACTTTGGCTGTGAAAGCTTTGGCTATGTCCCTCAGAGAAATCCAGAATTGTTTTCGAATTGCAATGTTTCATATAACAGAGGCAGAAAGTGATTAAACACATGATAAAGGATAATCATATTAACTATATTTAATGTTAATTAAGTACTTAATGTTAATGGTTTAGCTAAATATAGTCTAAATTAAATTAAACAAAATTTATCTTTTGTCCTGGCATCATCTGCTAGCCTAGAGAAGTTTTAAAATCTAAATGCTTATGATCCAGAAAAAGTTGTGCACCCCTGATTTAACTGGAAGAATTGCCTATTTTGCTCTACTTGCTTCTGTAATGGTTTTGCTTCCTTAGTTAGTCCTTTGAGGTAGTCTACTCTAGACAAGAAGCAGAACCAGAAGTATCAGTATTATCTTAACTATGAGGTTACATTAAACAGAATCTTGCAAGAGTGAAAGCATTTCTCCCCACCTTTCTTTTTAGTGAAAGACTCTGAAAAACTACAGAGAGTCCCTTCTAAAATACTTTCCATGCTTCTCCCCCCTTGAGGACTGAGTTCCCTATTATCGGACTGTAGAGTAGGTTGCAGACCATCCTCCTGTCTCCCAAGTCGCCGGAAGTTGGGCAGCATATAAATGACTATTGTTATCCTATCAACTCTGCTCATCCATGAGGTATGGTTCTTTGCATAGGGTGCACAATAATGTCCTTGTTATGTGGATGAAAGAGATAAGAGTTGGAAAACACCTGGGACAATTAAGGACTTTGAAAATGCTTGATCATTTTAATTACAAACAAGCAGCTGGGTTTCCTAGCTTCCAGACTGAATCATACTCAACAATTGCCAAAATTTCCTTCTTACCTGTGTCATGTTTCAGAGTCAGCATTTTGGAACGTCCTTGTGACATTAGCCTTTCTACTCTGCCTGTCCCATTTTGTTCAGTCCTACTTAAGAAAAGAAATTACATTTTTTTCCCCAGAGGAACTCAAAAGTTTTCATGACACGTGATGATTAGGGTTCAGAATTCATGTTCTCACTGAGATGTCAACCTAAGTTGTCACTGAGCATCTGAAGGAAAGAGGTTTACAGTATTTGGAACAATAATAATTTAGTTCATTGTATTTGGAACAAAGTAGCATAATTTAACTGAATCAGAGAATGTAAGGATTGAAAGAGATTTTGGAAAATATATAAAGTAATTTTCTGCCCTCTAGCAGAATCCATTGCTACAGCATGCCTGACATTTGGCTATCGAGCTTCCGTATAAACACTTCCAGTAAAAGTAAGTCCCTTCCCAAGGCAGTTTGCTTCACTATAGAACAGCTCTTACTTCCTCTTAGGGCAGACATGTCAAACACAAGGCCCGGGGGCCGGATCCGGCCCACGAAGTGGTTTCATGCGGCCCGCGAAGCCATCCTGGAAACAGTGAGGGAACGGCCCTCACTGCCTTGGCTCTGGCCCAGAGACCCTCCTTCTGCCAGAGACCCTCAGATCTGTCCCACTCCTGCCCAGGCCCCCATAGGGACCCTTGATGAGAACGATGTAGAGCTGGCCACGCCCACCCAGTAGGCCATACACACTCTAGCCACACCCACCCAGTAGGCCACGCCCACCCTGGCCATACCCACCCGGCCCCTTGAGGGCAACCGCAATGCTGATGCGGCCCTCAATGAAATTGAGTTTGACACCCCTGTCTTAGGGCATTTCTCCTGAGGTCCTAACAAAATCTACTTTTTTCTAATGTAGGTGGGGTAATTGTGTTGTGACCTGTCTTTTATTTAGAAGACCGCTGAAAAATTCTAAGGGTTGTTCTACAGGACAACCCTTTAGATACTGAAAGAGAGCGTCCAAGTAGCTGTGTGGTTTTCTCTTCTTCAGATGAAAAATATCTAATACCTGAATGCATTCTGCCAGAGTAACTATCTGACATTGTATCATATACCACCCTTTCAAACTTAATATCCTCAAAATAAATGCATATGGTAATTTATTTTCTAGATTTCTTTCTTGATAAGCATTAGCAATAATATTTTTTCCAGAGATTAATAATCTGTTCCTTTCATAGCTGCTTTCTTCCCCCATTCTCTTCCTTAGCTTCTTCCATTTGGTGCAAACTCATTTCTACTCAGAGTTGCCTCACTACTTCGTTTATTTATTCAGCTTTGATGGCACCCACTCCAGTCTCTAATTGAGCAACTCAGAATGATAAGAATAACATACAAAAGACAAAATACAACCCCCCCCCAAAAAAAACCCAAACCCAAACCAAAAAACAACCAGGACAAGTTTAACAACAACAACAACAACAACAACAACAACAACAACAATAATAATAATAATAATAATAATAAGTTGGAAGGGACCTTGGAGGTCATCTAGTCCAACCCCCTGCTAAGGCAGGAAACCCTATACCCTTTCAGGCAAATGGCTGTCCAGTCTCTTCTTAAAAACTTCCAGTGTTGGAGCATTCACCACTTCTGGAGGCAGGTTGTTCCACTGGTTAATTGTTCTAACAGTCAGGAAGTTTCTCCTTAGTTCTAGGTTGCTTCTCTCCTTGACTGGTTTCCATCCGTTGCTTCTTGTCCTGGTTTCAGGCGCTTTGGAGAATAGCTTGACTCCCTCTTCTTTACAAAACAAAATGGTTCTTGTTTAGATTTCTTAGTTTCAGTGTCTCCACTTTCAGAATTCTCTGGTTTTCTCTTTTCTTTCTAAACATGGGAAAGGTCTTGTAACTTCAGCAGCTGGTTGCCCAGTTGTGATGGTTAAAGCTATAACACTTGTTCTCTTTTTCGTATCCTTGTTTTGTAGTAGTGTGCTCAGACATCTCTGTACATGTTCTGCTTTCTTTGTCGCACATTTTACTTTCTTCACATCAGTTGCTAAGGATTTTTCTTCTTTGGCCTCACCTGAAGCTTGTATTAATGCCACCTGAGACTTTAAGCTTTTCTGCTTCCACCTGCTTCAACCCTTTTTCTTTTTATTATGTTGCATCATCTGCAGCCAATTTTAAAGTCTCTTCCCCAGCTGCTTCTGCCACAGCTTTTTATTAGTTTTGTTCCCTTAAGAATCCTGTCTAGAGCAGGGCTTTTCAACCAGTGGTACGGGTACAACCTGTGGTACATTGGCACCTGGCAGGTGGTACACGACTATCCTAGTAAAGTGGTAGCGGGAGAGGGGAATGAGCTGAACCGGTGGCAGCACTGCACAAGCCTGAGCGAGAGATGGCTGGAGCTGGAGGGCTGTCAGGGCTCAGCGGAAGCGCCAGGATCAGTGCTGCTTTCCAGCTGATCAGTGCTTCTTCAGGGCTGTCAGGGCTCAGTGGAAGCGCCAGGATCAGTGCCAGGTTCCAGCTGGAGCTTGGCGCTGATCCTGGTGCTTCTGCTGAGCCCTGAAGAAGCACCAATCAGCTGGAAAGCAGCACTGATCCTGGCGCTTCTGCTGAGCCCAGAAGAAGCGCTGATCAACTGGAATGTTGCAGCATCTCCAGGGTCTTGTGATTTACATTCAGTTGCTTGACAACTGATTCCTATTTATGACAGTCACAGTTTCCCAGGATCATGTGAAGTGACCAAAACCTGCTACAACCACCCATCAGACGGGAGGAATAAAAACCAAACATCCCCACACCCCATCCCTGCTGCCAATCCTCAACAGAAATGCTCACAACAATGAAAATCTTGGACAGGAGGAAGAGCACCGCTGGGGGCAGGTGTCTTGCTCGACTGTGGCTTGGGGGGCACTTTTTTCAGTGCATTTGTAACTTTGAACAGTCACTAAGTCGAGGACTACCTGTACTTTATCACTATTTTCCTTTTTGGGGGGGTCATCAGGTTTTTGACACCTTGCTAGGCGATTGGTGGTACTCGGATGTTGCCATATTCTAAAAGTGGTACGATGGGTGAAAAGGTTGAAAAGCCCTGGTCTAGAGCTTCAGCTATGCCCAGCTCAGCTTGCCCTACCTCTCTCCATAATATAGCTTTATTCCAGCTATAGTCCTTGTGTTCAAATGAGCAACAGTTCCTTTTACCAGATCTATTAGTTGTTGAATTAGTTCTGTATTAACAAGAAAAAAGTCTATATATCTATGATATCCCTTCCTATCATAAATAGTATAAACTGATGTTCCAATAGGTTTGTTTCAGACCACATTCTCTTTCCTCTCTTCTCCACTAATTTTGAAAGATTTTTTGCCTCATAATTTTTCTACAGTTAGGTTGAGGAAATTGAGTTATTCTTAATAAACACAGGGGTTTCAAAGACTGTCGCAAATTTTTTATTTATAGCTTTAGTTTTTAGAAAATGTTTGGCCTCTTCAATGAGTAATGGAAATCATATCATCGAATCTAATGATATGCTATATTTTAAATTGTGTGGCTCATTCTTGGAGCATAAATAAACAGAGAATATTATTACATATAATTTATGGACATACTATTTCCCCCTACCGGTTTTAAATTTATAGCACCCAAGGAGTTGTCTGTGTCTACCATTATCAGAGGTTTTTTGTACCTATAACCCCAGGTCCTCTTAATTTATTATTTAATGCTTCACTGTTGTGATAAAATGATTACATCAAGCTATTATATCTTTGGTTTATTTGGTGGGAGTGTTTTTTTTAAAACTAGCCACTAGTTTCCTAAAATTATAACCTTCACATTATTCCTTGTTGTTGTTGTTGTAGTAATTAGAACATTTGTTTGCTGCAGACACACACACACACACACACACACACTTCTTTACCTTAATTTTGCCAAATCTGAAATATAGCTTCTCAGTTCAATAGAATTGATTAACCATCTCCACTGTTCTGATTACTATATATGGTTCTCTATCTTTCATCTCTACTTTTTGTTCATGGGATAATTAAAAATAAAATCAGTCCAAATTTATGAATTCTATCTTGTTATGCACATTGTTTAATCTAATCTAATCGAATTTAAATAATTTATGATTCAATTATTTTTTTAACTGCGTACTCAATTTTAGGTAAAACGTTTCTGCTAGTAGATGCAAAGATCTGAAGCAATGTTTAAGGACATCATATGAAGTGTTTTGTTTTTTATAAAAACCATTATAGCTCTCAGCCAGATACGTTTAAATTACATTGGGGAAAGTTTCATCTTTTGTAGCCCTCAAAAGGGTGTGGAAAGTTTCCTAAGGCATATGTAAGATAAAGACATCAATTGTTTTAATTGAATCATGAAATACAACACAGCCTTTTAATTCTTTTTTAATCACTTAAATCCATCTGAAACTGCACCTTTTTGAAAAAGTAATAATATCCTCAACCTGTTTCATTCTCTTAAAATTTGTACTAAGCTCTTCGTAGGTTTCTTATTGTTTTGTGGTTCCTTTTTTAACAGTTTTTTTAAAGTTAATAACAGTCTGATGTTTTTCACACAGCTCCGTCCTATTGAATATTCTGTCACTCACACATATTTATTAAGGCTGTTTATTCATCCTCCAAAATGTAGCAGCTGTTTCTCTTTGAGGCCCTATTCTTGTTTGCATCCAAACACAAGACAAACATGTTGTGTCAATCTAGTTTTTGTACCATGTCTCCACGATGTTGCTTTCATCTCATCTTCCATTTACAGCTGAGGCAGCCTTAAGTTGTCTTTAACTTTTGTAGTGTTAAAGGCATGTTTTCTCCTGAAGCCTACCACCACTGGAAACTTCAAAGCATGATGTGCTACCCATGCTATTGGCAGTGCAATTCCAAATGATCAAACTTCTGCAGGGAACACGGTGTAACTCTCTCTCGAAGTTAGTCTACACAGATTGATAGAGCAGTTTTGACAGATAGTTAAACTCTGTCATGAGAAAGGGACTTAATCACTTCTCTTTAGAAGAAAGTAAAGAAGATGCCTTGACAAAAATATACAAGAACTGCTGTGTAGGCAATAGGCATTTTAGCCTTCCTAAGGAGTTGATTATTATTTCACCTTCAACCATGAAAACTAAGTTTCAGCTGCAATCTAGGAACACAGAGGAAAAATGTTAAGCAGAGAAAGACTAAAATATAAACCATTTCTTTCCCAGCATCCTTTCCTGAGATTGTGTTATTGCACAAAACCATGGTTTTAAACATGTATTGCAGTGCCACTGGGCAAGGGTGGAGGTTTTGTCCTGTGTTGCAAAACCAGCCTGAGAGGATGATGCAGATCTTTCCACATATACCAGCCATCTTCACTTCGGTGCTCCATAATGCTTGAAAAGGAAAAGAGAGCGAGGAATTAAGAGGTGGAAAACAAACTGTGGAGAGCAGCAGAGAGCATGGGCAAGAAAGAAACACCATACTCTTGGAAATCAAATGGCTTTTTAACCATATACCTGTGCTTGTCTCCACTTTCCCATGCTTCATAGTAGGCCAAGGTCTAATTCCCCACCAAACTTCTGTGTTGTGGACACAAAATATGGGAACACGTGAACATCACTATTCTACGTACAATCTAGTTTATGTTGGTAAATAAGCAACAGCAGGACAAAAGGAAATGCACACAACTCTGACAGACTGCGTTTGACTATCATCATAGAAAGATAATCCTCCATTCCTGCTAGCTTTCAAGCACATCAGAAGTACAAACGTAATTCCACATGTCTACTTTTGTTTTATTTATTTATTTATTTATTTTATTACATTTATATACCGCCCTTTCCCGAAGGACTCAGGGCGGTTTACAGGGTGATTAAAAACAAAAATACAAAAGTTAAAAACAGATTAAAAAAATTATATTCGTCCCTGCATAAGTAAAACCCCAGTTAGAATTAAAATTAAAATTAAAACTAAAATTAAAATTCTCAGCCTGGGCCAGAGAGCTCAAAGAGCCAGGTCTTCAGGTCCCGGCGGAATGAACGGAGGTTGGGGGCAGTCCTAAGCTCCACTGGCAGCTGGTTCCAGAGGGAAGGTGCACCCACTGAGAAGGCCCTATCCCTGGGTGTCGTCCGCCGGCAATCTCTTACCGGTGGCACCCTGAGAAGACCCTCCCTGTGGGAGCGCACTGGATGAAGGGAGCTTGATGCCAGCAGCAGGTGTTCCCTCAGATATCCCAGACCCAAGCCATTTAGGGCTTTATAGGTCATCACCAGCACCTTGAATCTCACCCGGAGGGCAACCGGGAGCCAATGCAGCTCGCGGAGTGGAGGTGTTACATCGGAGTATCGGGAAACCCCCATCACAACTCGTGCGGCCGCATTCTGCACCAGCTGAAGCCTCCGAGTGGTCCTCAAGGGCAGCCCCATGTAGAGAGCATTGCAGTAGTCCAAACGGGAGGTCACGAGCGCATGAGTGACTGTGCGTAGGGCATCTCAATCCAGGTAGGGTCACAACTAGCGCACCAGGCGAACCTGGGCAAAAGCCCCCCTGGTCACGGCTCCTATATGGTCTTCAAAATTGAGTCGTGAATCCAGGAGGACGCCCAAGTTGCGAGCCCTATCAACGGGGAGTAACACCTCACCCCCCCATAGTTAGAGATGGAATAGTCTGGTTAACCCAAGATGCCTATATGCACAGCCACTCAGTCTTGGCGCGATTGAGACGAAGCCTGTTTCTCCCCATCCAGACCTGGACCGCCTCCAGGCAACGGGACATCATGGCGAGGGCATCGCTGGGTTAGTTCGGGGTGGAAAGAAAAAGTTGGGTATCATCAGCGTACTGATGATACCCCACCCCGAAACTACGAATGATCTCACCCAGCGGCTTCATATAGATATTGAACAGGAGGGGCGAGAGAACCGACCCCTGAGGAACTCCACAAATGAGAGGCCTCGGGGCGGATCTCTGCCCTTCCATCAACACCGACTGCGAACAACCCAGGAGATAGGAGGAGAACCACCATAAAACAGTGCCTCCCACTCTCAACCCCCTGAGACGCTGCAGTAGGATACCATGGTTGATGGTTTCAAAAGCCGCTGAGAGATCTAATAGGACCAGGACAGAGGAACAACCCCTGTCCCTAGCCTGCCAGAGATCATTCACCAGCGCGACCAATGCCGTCTCCATGCTGTATCCGGGCCTGAAACCCGATTGGTACGGGTCCAGATAATCAGTTTCCTCCAGGAACAGAGGAAGCTGATGCGCCACCGCACTCTCAACAACCTTCGCCAAAAAGCAAAGGTTGGAGACTGGACAATAGTTATTTAAAACAGCCGGGTCCAGGGCAGGCTTTTTGAGGAGGGGTCTCACCACCGCCTCCTTCAAGGCGGCAGGGAAGACCCCCTCTTTCAAAGAAGCAGTTATTACTGCCTGGAACCAGCCTCGTGTCTCCTCCCGGGCCGCATAAACTAGCCAGGAGGGGCACGGATCCAACAAACAGGTGGTGGTGCTCAGCCTCCCCATGATCCTGTCCACATCATCAGGGGAAATAGGATCGAACTCAGTCCAGATAACATGCTCAAGACCGTCCGATTCCTCCACGTCAGACTCTGCCCAGTCAGAGTCCAGACCGGTCTGGATCTGGGCGATTTTGTCTGCCAGATGATGACTAAACTTCTCGGCTCGTCCCCGTAAGGGATCCTCCCTCACCTCCTGATTAAGGAGGGAGCGAGTTACCCTAAACAGGGCGGCTGGGCGATTATCTGCGGACGCGATGAGGGCAGCGAAGTAGTTAGACTTCGCCGTCCTTATTGCCGCAAGATAAGACCTTATAAAGGTTCTTAACTGCAATCGGTCAGATTCAGATCGGCTGGACCTCCAACCGCTCTCTAGACCCCGTCTCCGATGCTTCATCTCCCGGAGCTCCGCAGAGAACCACAGAGCCCAATGGGATCTGTGCCGGGTCAGAGGTCGCAAGGGTACAACACAATCAAGTGCCCCGGCGGCCGCCCTTTCCCAGGCATCCACCAGGGCATCGACTGGGCTGTGGGTAAGGGTGATGGGTATAGATCCAAGCGCCATCTGGAACCGTTCCGGGTCCATTAGGTGCCTGGGGCGGAACCACCTGGTCGGTTTTGGAGAGGCAGAGTTTGTCTTAATACACCTTACCAGTCTCTTACCATACTGAGATGTGTGCTTGAATTCTCCCTTAAACGCCAGCATTCTCACCTGATCTCCCCTTTATGGTGTTTCCAGTTTCGGATCCACTTTTACATATATTCCTATCCTTTTTCTGCAGTTTATATGCTGCTCCAGAGCTTGCCATATTGTCTGTGTCATCCAGATTGGCCTTCCTGTGGACAATGAAAAGGAGAGTACCATGCACAGCATGTCTGGTTAAGGAAGCAGAATCAGTGGGACAATCTGTGTAATCTGGCTGCTAAGCAAGGCTGGGCTGCAGTATTCATCAGGATCTGAGAGTTGATGGCACTAGACCATCTACAAGCATGCTAGAGATATCTGAGATACGCTAAGTTACCATAAACCCTTACGTGGTTTGGGCCAAGTGCTAAAGACTTGGAAGACTTGTGCACTGCACCTTCCCTGGTTGTAGAATCACAGTTCAGTCAGCAACTGCCAGCTGTTGTGAGTGTAGGTCTGCTGTGATGCCCGACTTTATATTTAGGCTTTTCAAGAAATAACATCCAGAAAAGCGATTCTTTAGCAATCGTAGGTGAGATTCATTCATGAGTTAAATCAGAGCTACTTGTCAAACATGCAATCCATCATACATCATAGGAAAAGCAAAAAAAAAAAAAAGTCAGGAGGCCATTGATAATGAGATGAGTGAATATAACCTGTAGCATCTAAATGGATCACTACCTGGGTATAGTATATCTGTGTAAACCCCAGTTAGGGTCTTCATTCCTGAGATATTTTTCAGGGTCAGGCAACTTAGACCACATGCAATATGAGACAGTGTTTCCTGAAAGGGGTAGGGCATCCCACACCAAACAGGAGAAGGAACCCAAGCAGAAACATGGTCTGCACCTATTAATTCTCCTATGTGGGAAGCATGAGTGCCTTCCCTTGAATTATCATGCAAAAATATTTTGGTACCTGGAAGCTTGCAGCATTCTGATCCCACAACCTTTCAAAATGTGTCTCTCTGTGTGTACATGTATCGTTCCACCTGTTATCCTTGGAGATAATGTACACTCTCTTCAGAGATGGCTAATATATATTTTGCACAGCTCAGTTCCAGAGAAGGAGCTTGTAACCGTGTCTTCAATGCAGGAATGTGGCAGAGATTGCTTTTAATTACCTAAACCCCAAAAGTGCTGTGTCAGTGGAATATTGTCAAAGGCTGAGAAGGCCATTGTGTAATAGTTTGGGTGTTGTGTGCCTACTCACCAGTTCTGGCTGGTGGTTTTGCTTGATCATCTGTTCCTTCAGGTGAGGATGAAGGGAGTAGCCTTGCTCACTTGGCACTATATGGATTCATATTAGTGGTCCATGAGGCATTATACCTTAGCATAATAGTATACATGATGTGACAGAATACTCTACACAGGAGGTGGCCAGAGAAATGGACATTTGTCATTTGGGGCAGTGAACATGCCTGTGCAAACCATTGCCATGCTTTAGGGCACTGTGTGCTAAAAGACTAATAACTAGAGGAAATGCTCGCACGTTGCAAAAGAAAAAAAGTTTGCTGTGTCTACAGCAGCGTCATGACAGTGTGATTCCTGCCTTTGCCCATAACAAAAACCTAGTCAGGCCTCGATGCGCAGACTCCTGTCTGACCTTTGAGTTGGGAACTGCATGAACTCACAACAGTGACAATCCTAGTTCTGTGAAAACTGATGTATTGAATATCTACTTTCCCAATGGACCATATAAGAGAAACCAGGAATGAATTGTAATCTGCCATTAGGCTATCACATCTGCATAGTACCGGCAAGCCAGGATATTCAGAACGTCCCATTGCTTAACATCGGGGACAAGTTACTACCCCCTGTTGATAGGGCCCGCAACCTGGGTGTCCTCCTAGACTCGCATCTCTCCCTGGAAGACCACATAGGAGCTGTGACCAAGGGGGCCTTCTCCCGGGTTCGACTAGTTCGCCAACTACGGCCTTATCTGGACCTGGATTCCTTACGTACAGTCACCCATGCCCTTGTGACCTCTCGCCTAGACTATTGTAACGCTCTCTACATGGGGCTGCCCTTGAGATCCACTCGGAAGCTTCAACTGGTGCAAAGTGCAGCGGCACGGACATTCTTGGGAGCCTCCCGATACTCCCATATCACACCTCTCCTCCGTGCGCTGCACTGGCTTCCGGTTGCCTTCCGTGTGAAGTTCAAGGTGCTAACAATGACATACAAAGCCCTACATGGCATGGGTCCGGACTACCTACGGGAGCACCTTCTGCCAATGTCAGCACCCCACCGTCCTGTGCGCTCCCACAGAGAGGGCCTCCTCAGGGTGCCACTGCTCAAGGAATGTTGGCTGGTGGCCCCCAGGGGGAGGGCATTCTCAGTGGGTGCGCCAGCCCTCTGGAACAGCTTACCAACCGAAATCCGGATGGCCCCCGACCTCCGTACCTTCCGACGCGACTTAAAAACCTTCCTGTTCCAGCAGTCCGGCCTGGCATGATAGCTTTAATTGGGGTCCCAGTTTGTTTTTACTATTGTTTTTATTGTTTTTTATTGTTCAATCTGTATACCTTCCTTCCTCTGTACACCGCCCCGAGTCCCTCGGGAGAAGGGCGGTCTATAAAAACAAACAAACAAATAAATAAATAAATAATAGTAGCAATGCACGTGTGTATTGGTTTTTATGAGGGTGTAATGAGCAACCTGAAATAGTATCAAGCTCTAGTAGCCTTCTACAGCCAAAAAGGCTAGATTTCCAAACTCATTTGTCAGATTTACTTACTGATTTATTTACTTCTGGAACATATATAGCCACTTAATATGCAATAATCTAGGTAGTTCATAAAGAAAAAAGTTATCTTAGAAAATAGGCCTGGTGCTTATTCAGCCAATACATTATGACAGAGCTTTTTTGATTATTTTTTTCACTGCCTGTTGATGCAGAGGAAATGTTGTCTCCTGCTTATCACATCTGAAAGAAATATGCATCTATTCTGCTTCTACATTGCAAAGCGCTGTTCTTGTTCCTATTATAGTCTGGATACTGGTGATGGAAACTTTGGGGTTGTTTTCCCAAAACTGTGTCCCACATCTGCAGGTAGCTCAAGTATAAGACTGACTGTACCATGTGCTGAATAGCTGTTTTCAACTGGCTGAGTGGCTCAGCTGGCTAAGATGCAATCCTGCCCATGTGATTCACTAACTTCCATGTTGCACATCCTAGCACTATCACCGCTCTCTGTCCCATAGACTGCGTGACTTGCATTGTCCACTTCTATGCCTTATTGAATATATTGATAGCAAAAGCATATATATATATAATATACCTACATATTGAGGCTGGAGTTGCTAGCCAAAAACCACAGTAGGAAAAAATTCTTAAATTAATTTTTTACAACTAGGCAAATCTATTTATGTCATCGGCATAACTCTGCTACTCCTCCAAAGAAATCTGACTACTGTAGTCAGAGTACTGTACTGTATTTACTAACCGAATAATATTCAAGCCTAAGAGGCAGTCCAAAAGTTATCTTGTTTTCTTTCCCAGAAGAATGGTCCATGCACTAGAAGATTTCGTGATAGAGAAATTTTCCCATAGGTAATCTGATGTATGTTGCCTTTTCAATTGACATTTTACCAAATTGGGGAAAGCCAGATTTTACTTTAAAATTTCAAAGTCATCAGCATTAGTTTTCCTTCAGGGCCCTCTACTTCTGTTTTGCCACGATTAGGCCAGCCATTATGTCTCAGCTAAGCTTACTTGGTTGGGTTATTGTGAGGATAAGAGGAAGAAGAGGAAAAAAAGACTATTATTTAGTTGGAGAAAAGGCAGAATATAAATAGAATGATATAAATGACTATAGTGCATTAATTAGGGTCCAGAAATCTGGAAAGGAAGATTTTTCTTTATATTATCCTGCTATCTGGGACCAGATATGTAGCAGAAAAGTTCATAGCTACAGGGAAGTGGATATTCCTAAAAGAGTATGACTGAAGACAGGATGTTGTTTATGGTTCTGATATTAAGTTCCTGGACTCATTCCTTACCATACATACCATAAGTCATACCTCATTATTTTGCACACTTCTTGTTCATACTGTATACCTATGTGGGAGAGTCACCAGATAAACCCTACTAATAAATGATGGGTAGACATATCAGAGATAGTAAGAAGAAATGTTACTTTTTATGAAATTTCTACTAGCATCCCTAAATACTAACTGTGGACTCATATAAGGGGAAGGCACTCCTGACTAGCTCAATTTAATATCTCATGAAAGGCTGATTCTTCACCTACGAGAGCAAGATGTGATCCCACTGTTCCAATGTTATCAAAACAGAGGAAAGCCAGTGTTTACGTCACAGGAGAGCTTCCAATTATGCAAATGGAAGTCAGTGCTTTATTTGTGCTAGTATGGCTTGTAGACAATCTTGAGTGTTCCCAAGGGAAAGGCTCTTTCCATATAAACTGTGTGAAGATATGCAGTTAATTTTCTTAGGATCTGGGATACTCTGCTCTCCTCCCCCACTTTACTGTGTCCTGTCCACACCTGATGGTGTGATGGAGAAGAAAACCAAGGTAGCTTGGTTTCCCCCATACCCACAGAGTTCCATCTGCCCTGTTACTTTTATCTTCATCTCTCACCTTGGGATGTGTCCTCTCCTGCAAACGTGACCCTACCAGGAGCCTCCACTTTCATTAATATCATTCTCAGGGTCACTAGAGATCTTCTACCACATTTAGCCCTATCCCACAACCATGTAAAATACAAATATACAAATGCACATGCTTCAAAGAAAGAAAAGAAGTAATAGAAAACTACATTGAATGGATGCAAAGCATCCTTTTGTTAAAAGATTGTCAGTTTGTAATTTCTTTCCCACAAATTTTGCTATTTCTCTAATATCAAAAGAAGATTCAGATTTGACACAGTCCATTCTGGGCCTGGGCAGCAAACTGGCTGAATCCCACCACTGGTTCACTATCCTCACTACTATTCATACTAATGTTGGAAGTTCTCAATAGAAACATTAGACAAGATCCAGAAACTAAAGGAATGGAGATAAAAGATGAAAGTTACAAAGTACAAGCATTTGCAGACGACTTGGTATTTATTCTAGAAGAACCATTGGATACAATATCCAAATTACTGAAAAAAATAGAAGAATTTGGACAAATAGCAAGACTGAAAATAAACAGAGAAAAAACCAAAGTTATAGTTAAAAACTTGACCGATAAGCAAAAAACACAATTGTCAGAAAAAATAGACTTACAAAGAGTTAAGAAAGTGAAATATCTAGGAAAATACCTAACAGCAAGATGTACAATTATAAAAGAATATAATTATATAAAATTATTAAATTAAATAAAAACTGACTTGGAAAAATTGAAAAATCTACAATTATCAGTGCTAGGAAGAATAGTGATTATGAAAATGAATATTCTACCCAAACTTCTTTTTTTATTTCAAACAATACCTGTGTAGTGGGGCTGGCTGAAAGGCTTTGCAGGAGCCTGGCCAGGGAGAGGAAAGCTCTTGGACAGCTGCTGGTGGTTTTGGGCGCGGTGGGAGTAGATTGGTCAGAAGGAAAGAAAAAGGAGGAAAGAAAGGGGTTGGGGGTGGTTGTTGTTACTGGTTGTCGGAGAGAGACCTGGTGAAGCTGAAGAGGGATTGGAGGTTTTAAACTGATCCCTTTCTATGAAGGAGGGGGGGAAGGAAAGAGTGAGAGTGAAAGGTGGAATTTTACTGCTTTTTTTAGCAGGGGGGGACATCCCAAGTGGAGGCAAGAGAGAGAGTGAGGAGAGAGAAAGTTGCTGGGGTTGCTAAATTCAGATTTTAATAATAAAGAACAGGTGTGAGGGGTTTGACACCGAGACCTGAGACTGCGAGCAACAACAGAAGAGGAGAGGCTGGTTGTTGCTGTTTTGGAGAGTAGTGGCCATCCAAACTTTGATTATTGCTACTTGTGCAAGTTTTAGACATTATGGGGAGTTGCCCTGAGGGATGAGCTGTTACTGCAGAATATTGATTACCTTTGTTTGTGTTCCTTTCGTTGCCTGGAGCCGGGGTTTTCCCCACCCTACTTGTTTCCAAACGGTCACTGGGAAATCATTGACTATTGCTGCCATGCAATGCTTTTTTTTGTAAAAGAAAAAGGTGCCGGAATTCACACATGTCATACAACCCACCTTGCCTACCCTACAAGGTTCCATCCAAAAAAGGTGCCGGAACTCCATTCTGAGCGTTCTATGAGAAAAAAAGCCCTGCTGCCATGACTGCCTAGGGCTGTTAAACACCACCACGTATTGACTATCGGGGCTAGGGGCTAGTCATCTTTGTTCCTGTAAGCCCCCTTTTGATGACAAGAGTCTGCCACCTCCTCACTTTGCGTGAGCTTCTGCTGGAAGAGACACTTTACTAACACCTTGTGCAGCTGCAGAGTGCAATGGAGGGGAGTGGGGCTAGGAGGGCCTGGGCTTTGGCAGCCTCTGAGGGGGTAATGCTACACCTGTAAAAATAGATTTTTTTTGATGATTTGAATAGATCCATCTTGAAATTTATTTGGCAAGGAAAGAAAGCCAGATGTGTTGAAGGAAAAGTCTTCATCATGGTTCAGTCCAAGCTGGAAATAAACAAAATGGTGACTGCTTTAGAAAGAAGGTTGCAGTTTATTGGAGAGCCAGACAGAAAGATGGCTCTGGAAGAAAAGAGAGTGAGCACATGTAGGGAGTGGGTTTTTATACCTTCTTGAGCCTTTTGTTTGGAGTTGTTCCTGTGGCATGAACTTTGACCTGAGTCTGAGTGTGCCTTTCTGGTATTCTGATGGTGGTGGGCTAATCCTACTATGTCCCAAAAGTCATATCCTGCTTCCTTGGGGCTGTGAATGATGACTCTTAGATTTTTGGTGTGAAGGGTTATTGATTCTAGGGATCTTTCTTCCTAATCCCAGTTTCCTGACTCCAGTCTTTCTGACAAGATTAGCACATCTGCATTTCTGCAGACTTTGTTTCTGTTTGTGACAGAGAGACTTGGGGCAGGGTTGGTTTCTGCTTTTAAAATCCTTTAGGAAAATATATTCTGCCTTTTAAATATTTCCAAAAATATTTCTTTCTCTGGGGGTAGGGGGGCTGACTTCCCAAACATGGCTAAAAGAATGGATAACTCTCAGAAATAAAAGGTTGTTATATTTAGAAGGACATGACTTACAACTTGGGTGGCACACATTTTTATGGTATCAAAAGAATAAAACTCATAGATATTTCCAAAATCACTACATAACAAATGCATTATTATCTGTATGTGAAAAGATAAAACCTAAAATTTACATGAAAATCCCAGAATGGTTATCAACGATGGAAGCTTTTGCACATCCAAATTTAGTTAAATTTGAAAAAAAAACCATATAAGGATATTCTGAATACAGATGGGAAATTAAAATCTAAACAAGAGTTAGAAGACCAGGGCATTGATTTATCATGGTGGCCCCGACTGCAAATACAATCGAGGTACGACAAAGATGCTAAAGCATATGGTTTTTTATAAAGATCAGACAGTGTTTGATCAGGTGTTGTTGACTTCTGATGAAAAAATGATTAAAAAATTGTATAATTTTCTATTGAATTTTAAAATGGAAGACGAACAAGTGAAAGAAACAATGATTATACGGGCAAAAAACTTGGATTCGTAGCTGGCTGACAGGCCGTACTCAGCATGTGGTCTTCAATGGAACTGCATCTACATGGAAGGAAGTGTGTAGTGGGGTGCCCCAGGGCTCTGTTCTGGGCCCAGTGCTCTTCAATATCTTCATCAACGATTTGGATGAGGGGATAGATCAGGAACTCATCAAATTTGCAGACGACACCAAGCTGGCAGGAATAGCCAATACTCCAGAAGATAGGCTTAAAATACAGGAGGATCTGGACAGACTCGAACACTGGGCGTTCTCTAACAAAATGAAATTCAATGGTGAAAAAAGTAAGGTTCTACATTTAGGCAGGAAAAATCAAATGCACAGGTATAGTATAGGTGGTACCTTGCTCAATAGTAGTAACTGTGAGAGGGATCTCGGAGTCCTAGTAGACAATCACTTCAATATGAGCCAGCAGTGTGCTGCAGCTGCCAAAAAAGCCAACACAGTGCTAGGCTGCATTAAGAGAGGGATAGAATAAAGATCACCTGAAGTGTTAATACCACTTTACAATGCCTTGGTAAGGCCACATTTGGAATACCGCATCCAGTTTTGGTCACTATGATGTAAAAAAGATGTTGAGACTCTAGAAAGGGTACAGAGAAGAGCAACAAAGATGATTGGGGGACTGGAGGCTAAAATATATGGGGAATGGTTGCTGGAATTTGGTATGTGTAGTTTAACGAAGAGAAGGGTGAGGGGTGACATGATAGCAGTGTTCCAATATCTCAGGGGCCGCCACAAAGAAGAGGGAGCCAAGCTTTTCTCCAAGGCACCTGAAGGCAGGACAAGAAGCAATGGATAGAAACTAGTCAAGGAGAGAAGCAACCTAGAACTAAGGTGAAACTTCCTGACAGTTAGAACAGTTAACCAGTGGAACAACCTGCCTCCAGAAGTGGTGAATGCTCCAACACTGGAAGTTTTTAAGAAGAGACTGGACAGCCATTTGCCTGAAATGGTATAGGGTTTCCTGCCTGAGCAGGGGGTTGGACTACATGACCTCCAAGGTCCCTTCCAACTACTACTTCTTCTTCTTCTTCTTCTTCTTCTTCTTCTTCTTCTTCTTCTTCTTCTTCTTCTTCTTCTTCTTCTTCTTCTTCTTCTTCTTATTATTATTATTATTATTATTATTATTATTATTATAGAAAATGTAGACTTTCAAACTTTTTTCATCAAAGATAAGTCCTTGGGACACTGAGCTGTAATTTTTAATTTCTTTCTTCCAAGCACGAGATTGGAATTTATATCCTGTATTCTATAGAAAAACTACACGGGAATCTTATTTAAATAGGAAAAAAATGGTTCAGATCTATTAGGTAGAAAGAGTTGGGGTGGGACTTATGTCTGGCGGTCTGAGCATAATTTATTGTATGTGTGCAACACATATGTAGCTAATCACACACCAGGAATCATTTTCCTGTTTGCTATCTTTAAGAATCATTCACAGATGTTAGTTGATTATAGAGAAAAATAATGTGGTTCAGTCCTACAGTATATAATTAGTAGGTTTCACTTTGATTTGCTTTTGTTGTGATGAAGACACCATATGCAGTGGGAATCTGTGATCTTAACCATGTACTTCATATACACAGTGTAAATATTTATTACAATCAGTTATTTGTTTTTAATGAGACTGAGCGTATTGATGACAAACCACTGCGAACCAACTCGTGTCTCCCAAAGAGGATAAAAAATATTTTAGTTAGATTACAGACTATTCCATAAGTTATTCTATCTAACTTATTTTAGTTAGATATAATTAGACCTTCTATCTAACCAAAAAGGTATATTGTAACAAATCAGACAAGCCCTAATGTTTTAAAAAATTATGTTGAACTTCTCCTAAGTTCAAACCTTGGACGTTGTCCAAATTGATGTGCAGAAGAATAATCCACAAACTCATTCTATGTTAACTTAAATTCTGTATCCTATTGAATTATTTTTGATAACGATGCATAGTCCCAGGGCTTAGTCTGTCATTCTTCTAAAGAAAAGATTATATATAAACTATGCTGCTTATTTAAAGATATTAAAACCAATGAGGTGAAAGTCTTGAAAGATTTAATTCTGTTTTATTAAGATCCAAGTCTTGCAGTCTACATTAACATATATCATCTTTCCACTGATCAGGTTTTTGCAGTCCATTTACTATAAGAATAAAAATTTAATGGAAAAGACATATAAATTTAACCAATAAATAAATAATAATTCTGCATGTAGCCTATAAGCAGAACAATGCCATTTGAATTCCCTAATTATCTGTTCTGTGGCAGAAACTCATGATGCTGCAATTTACGGCTGGTCTGCTTTGGTAATGTCATGGGCAGTCTAACAGCTTGTTGCTGAATGACTCATAAGGCAGACTCTTCTGGCTGCTCATGTAGCTGTCCCATAGTAAATGTGCCAAAGATTTTCCAGTGTAACCTGTTCCCTCCAGCACAGGATGCTGAATTAAGAGCTCTAGTCAAGGATAGGCACTCTAAAACGCTCTCATTATAGCCTGAAAGATGACATCTTCGTTTGATGTGATTATTTTCAGAGGTGCAAAGACATGTGGTTGGTTCCTGTGTCGTGTGCAGGATTATGATAGGAGCATGGTGTTTCAAGATTATGGCTTACTCGTTTCTGAAAAAAAACAAAAACAAACCAAGGACTCCACATAAAGTAGTGGCCAAAATTGTGGAGACCTTTTGGGAAAAGTGTATTTTTGAGGTTTGATGGCTAATAACAGCACATTTTTGGAGTAGTACTATAAAATTATACATCAGTGGAAAGATAATTTAATCAAGAATGTAATGCAACAAAGTTTGTTCAATTATCTGTACTGTACTCTATGAAAGGTTATAGCCAAATAACCAGAAAAAAGGAAGCACAACTTGCTTAGGTTGATATCAGGCAGCTGTCCTTCATCTGATTGTAGCCAATGAGCATGAGTGTTTAGAGAGCCAATCAGGTGTCATCTTGTTTTGGCAATGAGCCAATCAGATCACAGTAGGATTCAGTTATTGATGTCATGTATGGAAGCTGAGAGGAGGACATTTGTCAGTGTGTTATGTGATCGCTATCAAGTTGGTTGGGTTTTTTCCCCCCTTTCCTTTAGTGAGCTTGTAAAATGTAATAAAATTAAAGTAATGATGCAAAGAGTTGACTGGTTGCCCAGAAAGTGATGTAAAATAGTATTACTAAGTGAACAAACCTACAGTTATAAAAAAATTAGAAGAAAAATTGGTGGAAACTTAACCAAAGGTGACATTTCTACTGTAGACCTCTCCCAAAAAGTTTCCACAATTTTGGCCACTGCTGTATGAAGAGGGAGTGTCTTCTCCAGAATACCAGCCTTCCTGTGGCTGATGAAGGAGAAAAGTGGAATTTTGAGCATCCAAGTAAGCGCAAGGGAGGACGATTCCTGGGGCACTTTTGCACTGTTAGGGAGGTTACCTAGCCAACAGTGCAAAATATTTCATTTCTCAATGTTTTAAATAGGAAAAGTTTGCAATATTTTAAAATCATATATGGTAGGGGGTGGATGCTGTTTAGAATTCTACTTGCATTCATCAAGTAAGCTTGGCACAGAGAATCATTTGTTTCAGATCCTGGATGATGATGATGATGATGATATACTAAATTTAAATGCTACCTCATTCCTAGCAACTCTTATACATTTAATTTTTTTTCTGTACTATTAGAATCTATTCCTATATTTCACCCCTCTCCCTCTCTCAGGTTCCCTGTTTCTCTTGTCTCTGCCCACATAGTTCCAAAAGACCAGCTCAGCCTTCACATGCTCCATATGGATTATCTCCACCCTTCCAGTCATATCCTTTGTACTGAATATATTCCTTTCCCATTCTTGTGGCTTTGCAGAGCCACACCCACAGCACCTTCATCACCCAATGAATTACAAGAGGGCTTTGGTTAACAGCCAATCAGATGGAGTGCCAAGAAAACAAACCAACATAAGCATGCCAAGTAAAAAACAGTTCTCCAGAAATAAACAGGGTGAAGAGGAAACTTCCACTCACCAGTTGCACCCAGAACCAGCCAGACAGAAAGAAACAGAAGTAGAGGCTGAGGAATACAACTGCAACAATGGAAAGAGGTACTAAAGAAGCTTAGAGGCTGGAAGCAAATCCCATTTTTTCCTTCTAAGGCTGACTTGGCAATCTGATGCCTTACAGAAGTTTTGAATTTTCCTTTGAATTTTCTTTCCTCCACAGGCAACATGACCAGTTTCAGGAGAGAGGCATTTCAGCCTCAAATATCTGGAGGACACCACGTTTTCCCACTCTGGTATAGGGGAGCCTATTCCCAGCTCAGTTATGGGGGCAGGGAGTTAAGGCAACATTGGTTGGATTCTCTTCTGAGATTTTATCATTCTGATCTCGGAGAACAAGCTGTGATGGTCCTCCATGTGTTGCTGAATCGTATTTCACAGAAACCTCAGCTGGTATAGCAAACTGTGAGGGATGCTGGTCAGCAACTTCTGGAGTGTCAGAGATTCTCTGTCTTGTGATAAGCGGTTTAGATAAAAAGGAACTAGATACAATCAGAGCTTTGGGAGTCTGGTGTAGAAATCAGTCAGAGAAACTCATTGGCTAGGCCATTTGGATTCTGGTACTGGATTTGATCATTGACTATGCTAAACCCTTTGATTGTGTGGATCATAATGAACTGTGGCAAGTTCTTAAAGAGGTGGGCATACCAGACCATCTTATTTGTCTCTTGAGAAACCTATATGCGGGCCAAGAAGCAACAGTGAGAACTGGACACGGAACCACTGATTGGTTCAAAATTGGGAAAGGAGTCCAGCAAGGCTGTATACTGTTGCCCTGCCTATTTAACTTATATGCAGAGCACATCATGAGAAAGGCAGGGTTAGAGGAATCAGAAGTTGGAATTAAGATTGCTGGGAGAAATATCAACAACCTAAGATATGCAGATGATACCACTCTAATGGCAGAAAGTGAAGAACTAAAGAGCCTCTTGTTGTGAGTGAAGAAGGAGAGTGCAAAACTTGGGTTGAAACTAAACATTAAGAAAACCAAAATCATGGCATCCGGCCCTCTCAATTCCTGGCAAATAGATGGGGAAGAAATGGAGGTAGTGACAGATTTTATTTTCCTGGGCTCCAAGATCACTGCAGATAGGGACTGTAGCCAAGAAATTAAAAGACGCTTGCTCCTGGGGAGGAAAGCCATGGCAAATCTAGACAGCACACTAAAAAGCAGAGACATCACCCTGTCAACAAAAGTGCGTATAGTCAAGGCTATGGTCTTCCCGGTTGCAATGTATGGCACTGAAAGCTGGACCATAAAAAAGGCTGAGTGCCAAAGAATTGAAGCCTTTGAACTATGGTGCTGGAGAAGACTCCTGCGAGTCCCTTGGACTGCAAGGCGATCAAACCGGTCAATCCTAGAGGAGATCAACCCTGACTGCTCTTTAGAAGGCCGGATCCTGAAGCTAAAACTCAAATACTTTGGCCACCTAATGAGAAGGAAGGACTCACTGGAGAAGAGCCTAATGCTGGGAAAGGTTGAGGGCAACAGAAGAAGGGGACGACAGAGAATGAGGTGGCTGGATGGAGTCATTGAAGCAGTAGGCGTGAGCTTAAATGGACTCCAGAAGATGGTAGAGGACAGGAAGGCCTGGAGGAACATTGTCTATAGGGTCGCGATGAGTTGAACACGACTTCGCAGCTAACAACAACTGGATTTGAAAGATACGGGTTCCTGTCATGGGAACTTGTTGCTGTGCCTTCAGTCTTCCTATAACTCAGTTTCAGGTTTCTATCCATAAAATGCAAATAAGAGACATGTTATAAAGTACCTGTAAAAATGAATACTGTATGAATTCTGGTGCTAGGTTTGAAAAGCACGGGTCCCTGTAATGAGAACTGGTTGCTGTGCTTTCAGTCTTACTATATGTCACTTTCAGGTTACTATCTATAAAATGGAAATAACAGACGTTATAAAATAATTGTAAAAACGAATATTGCATGAAATATTTTGGGCTACATAAGAATATGTTATGACATCCAGTTATTGCTGCCAGGAATACTATGTAAAGCAGTGGCCTCCAAACCTTTGGGTGCCAGCAGGGACCAGTTTTGTGGATGGCAATTTTTTCACAAACCAGAGGTGTGTGGTTTTATGCGCTGCCTGGATCCCGCATGTGTGCAGAAGGGGCTTTGCTTGCTTGCGTGGCCTGGTTCTTTGCAGGCTGCAGACAGGTGCTGGTCCATGGCTGGGGACCTCTGATGTAGAGGAAATATATTGACTCAAATAGGAACTGTTCAAAGAAAAATCTTCATCAGCGTCCAGTCCAAGCCAGGAATAAACAAAGTGGAGACTGCTCTAGAAAGAAGGTTGTAGTTTATTGAAGAGCAGAGCCAGACAGAAATGTGGCTCTGGGAAAGCTGACCACATGTATGTATGTATGTATGTATGTATGTATGTATGTATGTATTTATTTATTTATTTATTTATTTATTTATTTATTTATTTATTGGGACTTATATGCCGCCCTGTCTCCCGAAGGACTCAGGGCGGCTAACAACAATAAAATACAACAATACAAAAGTTAAAAAGAATTAAATTAACAGCCCCAATAAAATTAAAATTGAAGTTAAAAAATTAAAAAACATTTTAAAATCCCTGTCGTCAGTCCAGGTCAGCCTGATGGAAAAGAAGTGTAGCTGGGAGTGGTAGGTTTTTATACCTTCTTGGGCTTTTGTGTTATAAAAAGCTGGAATATGTGGTGGTTGATATTTATTTGTTAACACAAAGCATGTTAAACATTTATCTTCATCATCTATCAGTTGATGCAAAGTCAATATCTCCACTTCCATCCAATTTTACTGTATCACTGTCTTTCTCTCAATTTTTAAAGTTGAGTTTCTCCATAAGGTCAATTTGGCATGGGAAAATATCTTTTTTTATTAGACATTCTATTCCATAACTTTCTAACTTACATATTTATTTCCAAAAATACCAGTTTTAGTATATTTAGATTCCAAAATTGGACTACATATGTATATTCCAAAGTTGCCCAAATCAGAAAATTAACACCACATTACTTCCACTATTTAATATTTGACCATAGGTAAGCATGGTGATTTAATATACATAATAAAGAGGGGCTGAAATGATATGAAGGAATTTATTTTCAGAGGCTGCTCTGTATCTGTCTGATATGTGACTATCCAGATATAATTGCATTATTACATTGCTCAGACCCTACAATCATGAATCATGAATCATGAATCATGAATCTCTACATGGGGCTGCCCTTGAGGACCACTCGGAGGCTCCAGCTGGTGCAGAATGCAGCCGCGCGAGTGGTGGTGGGGGCTTCCCGATACTCCCATGTAACACCTCTACTCCGTGAGCTGCATTGGCTTCCGGTTGCCCTCCGGGTAAGATTCAAGGTGCTGGTTACGACCTATAAAGCCCTAAATGGCATGGGTCCGGGTTACTTACGGGAGCATCTGCTGCCGGCATCAACTTCCCTTCGTCCAGTGCGCTCCCACAGAGAGGGCCTCCTTAGGGTGCCGTCGGTCAAAGAGTGTCGACTGGCGGCCCCCAGTGGGAGGGCGTTCTCTGTGGGCGCGCCAGACCTTTGGAACCGTTTACCGGCGGAGCTCCAGACGGCTCCCGACCTTCGCTCCTTCCGACGTCACCTAAAAACATATTTATTTGAACAAGCCAGCCTGGTCTGATGGGTTTAGGGGTATTTTAACGTTTTGCATTAATTTATTGAATTGGGCTGTTGTATTTAATATTTTTTAATTTTTATATATTGTATTTTATTGTATTGCCCTGTACACCACCCTGAGTCCTTCAGGAGAAGGGCGGTATAAAAATTAAATTAAATTAAATTAAATTAAATTTTAACTAATGATGATGAGAGTTGGTGATAAACCAATATTAGAGGGCCATAGATTCTTAATTCTTCTGACTGACACTATAATGGTATCTTCTGCAGGTCTGGCCTATCCATCTATTGCAGGGGTGTCAAACTCAATTTCATTGAGGGCCGCATCAGCACTGCAGTTGCCCTCAAGGGGCCGAGTGGGTATGGCCAGGGTAGGCGTGGCCTACTGGATGGGCGTGGCTAGAGTGCGTATGGCCTATTGGGTGGGCATGGCCAGCTCTACATCGTTTGCATCAAGGGTGCCTATGGGGTCCTGGGCAGGAGTGGGACAGATCTGAGGGTCTCTGGCAGAAGGAGGGACTCTGAGCCAGGGCCAAGGCAGTGGGGGCCGTTCCCTCACTGTTTCCAGGATGGCTTCACGGGCCACATGGAACCACTTCGCGGGCCGGATCCGGTCCCCGGGCCTTGTGTTTGACATGTCTGATCTATTGGTTCAATGAGGATGAGCTTTTAGGCGCTTTACTGGTCTCACTGATGTTTCTTCCCAGTCATTTTCCCTTCTGACAATTAATATTACTTCTGATCTTGAATTTAACTGAGGAAAAATTAGCCCTAGAGAAATTTTCTAGGAGAATGTATTCACCAGAGAAGTTATTTATACAACCTATTATGAATACTTTGCACAATTTGCTATTTGAATCCGTAGCTGGTTTGATCTATGTACACAGTCACCAACACTTCTCACTTCAATACACAATGGGCTACACAAACAGCACAATGTACAATTTGAGAAAGAGACAGAGAGACAGAGACAGAGAGAGAATAGAGTATTCCATATAAATCATTCAATGTTAAAAGTGCAAATTTAAAAACAAAGTAAAAATAAAATTGTTCTAGTCCATGTTTTACAATGCCACGTTTCAATTTATGGGTAATAAATTTACAGGCAATTTATTAAACCATTCAAAAATGTGATTCTCTCTGTACACTAAAATGACATTGTGGATTCTACCATCTCATTTTACTACCTACCTGGTTGGTTCCCTTTGCATTCAAGAATATTCACGATAATTTAAAACATTTGTGATTTTTATTAAATGGCAGGGAATACCCTGAAATGTGTCACAGCTTGTGACTATATCACCAAATCCTGTTCTGTTCAATATAAATATATAATAGATGTGAATCCATGGGCCTAGAATAGGACTAATAAATTAAGATCTTCCTGAAACTGACTTAGTAATTAGTATACAAATATTTTCCCTTTTATTAGAAATATTAAACATTAGCAGTTATATACAAAAAATGTGTAGGCATTAATAGCAACAAGAGAGCACATCTGATTATTTTCTTCTCTTTTTCTAGCTGGAGAAATAGTGCAAAGTGTATTTCTAGGGCAGTGGGATGTAAGACAACGCAAACTTCAGGATCTACCCAGGCAGTCTGAAGACCAGCAAGGTGCTCCCTTCACTGAACACAAACTTCATGAAATTCCTCTTGAAGACGAACGCACAAAGGTCACTGCGAATTCAGGGAGGCAGACTATTAGACCCCAGTGCAAACTCACGGAAATTACCAGCCAACAAGACAGAAGGCAGAGTAGCAGCCCAGGACAGCTCGTATCCAGGCAATTTCAAGGTCAGAGAGGTGCTACTTTGACTCAACACAAATTCCATGACATCCCTTTCACAGATGAACGCCCACATTGCATTGTGAGTACAGGGCGGCAGACTACCGGAAGCCAGTGCAGTCGTATGGAAAGTAGCAGCCAACAAGGCGGCATGCAGAGTGGCAGCTCAGGAGAGGACCGTATGAAGCAACAACAAAACCCAAACCCTCAAGATGCTTCCCACCAAAATGGCTCTTCAGGGCAAGGTAGCAGAAAGCAAGAAAACAGACAACCAAGTGGGAACACACAGAGTTGCTCCTCAGGGAAATCCAATCAAAAGTCCCACAACCCCCAGGACACTTCCTGCGCATCTCAAGACTCTGATAGGTAAGAGACCGGTGCAGAGGAAACATGGGTTATGTGAGATCTCCCCAGATTACTAGACTGTACTATTTTCTGTTGAGTTCAGTTTGTGATATTCTGTTGGTAAAAAAGAAGAATCAGAGTCTGATAAGTATAAGTAGTCCTCGACTTATGTCCACAATTGAGCCCAACATTTCTGTTGCTAAGTGAAACATTTGTTAAGCCCCATTTAACAACTTTTTCTTGCCACAGTTGTTAAATGAATCAATGCATTTGTTAAGTTGGCAACATAGTTGTTAAGTGAATCTGGCTTCCCCATTGACTTTGTTTGTCAAAAGGTTGCAAAAGGTGATGACATGACTCTGGGACATAAATATGAGTGTTGCCAAGCATATGAATTTTGATCACATGACCACGGGGAGGCTATAACAGTTGTAAGTGTGAAAAATGGTCATGTCACTTTGTAACCTTGAGCGGTCACTAAGTGAACTTGTAAGTCAAGGACTACATATATATATATATGGCATGAAAGGTGTCCCTAACCCCCGGGCCACAGCCCACTACTGAGTGGGCCTTGAGCTTTTCGGAACCGGGCCATGGAAGTGGCGGGTGAGTGTGTGCGCACACATCCCTACTCACATGCACTCCATTTGCCTGAGCAGTGGGCACGCAAATGGAGTTGCACATGTATGCTTGCCCACCACTTGTGCTGTACCATCCCCTCTTCCCCCACTGGTCCTTAAAGCCAAAAAGGTTGGGGAACTCTGATATACGGGGATGAATCAGAAGGATATTCACCTGGATCTAGGGATTTACTGAGACTTTAGAGAGAAGCTTCACCCATGCTAAGCTATAAACATTGCTTAAAGACACTTGTGACAGAATTTGCAAAACATGTTACATCAAAACACAAAAATCAAATTATGGATTTACATGATATACGAATTCAGAGAGAGCACTTAAAACTGTGTTCACAAGGGGACAACAAAGATGAAGAAAGACACATTATATACATTACAGAAGTATGTTAGATTTAGTATGTGGGATAATAAAATCTCTTTTCTCCATATAAAAAGGTATGTACTTGTAATAACAACATAATAGACAACAGTCAGTAGGTTTTCTCTTGCTTCTTTCCAATGTTGCTTATCTGTTCTTGGAAACATTGTCCATCCTTACTCTCTGCCTATTGTGTAAAACGCATAGAACATTTGTCAGGCAATTACAAATAAGCAAGATACCTGAGAAAATGAATGAAAAAAAACATACAAAACTATCCTGAATTTTAAAAAGTCATTGCAATTGCTGTGTATATGAACTATTCTCCTGCATGAACTTCCCCTGTTACAAAGCAACTGACTTTGTTCCCAAGCTTGGAAAATACAGGGTTACACATGGGACTCTAGCAAGGTTCGGGCATTTGAGTTGTAGTTGTTCCAGGAAAACTCTGCAAACATCTTGGCACCTTGTCACTACTCACCTGGATGATTTCAAAGGTATTTTGTATCACTTTGTAGCCAACATGACAAGCCAATGGGATTCAGTAGTTTAAAGTTTACTATAGGAACTCTTGTGGAAGTAATTATTTTGGTGTAGAAGTTGAGTTGCATAATGTGTGTCTGTTGGTTTCTATGTACTTTAATCTGCTGGTCCTTGGCCAAAATATTCTGCTTTTCTGCCACCCTTGTTTCTTTAACAAACAAATAGCTTTGTTCAGGTGTTTAATATTCATACTGAGAAATCACAGTGTAAGATTATGAGGTTTTCCAAGCAAAATGCTATAGAGAACTTAAGTTGGTTTATAGGTAGGCAGTGGACTTATTATGGCAGGTCAAGCTTTAATTCAGAAAGGGATTTTATTTATTTATTTAGGTGACTTCACCCACCTTAAATAACTCTGGATGTTCACAAACAGCAATATAATGCAGTAACTATAAAATGTAAGGATGAAACAATAAAACTGTCAAGCAGAACCAAAATCCTGGCACCTTACCCTTTAGGATGCTTTGCGGTCAATTCCATTTACCCCATTCTATCAATTTTATTCTGTCCACCCAAGTGGTTGGCTAAAAAAACAGGTCTTAATGGCCTTAATGGTAATTTCAACAGGAAGTGACTTAGACTTCAGGATCCATGTATATAAATGAGCAGAAAGCATAAGTAGGCTAAATCTTTTCTTCCAGGCTCAGCATCTGTTGATAATTAAAAGAGAACATTGCACAAACTTGGAATTGGGTGAATGAATGATAACATTAAATCATCATATATATCATGTTACATCAACACTGCCCAAAAAACTAAAACATATAACACTGAAATCTTGTTTGAATAGGGGTGTTTTGCAAAGAACTTGCTTTAAAAATTGAACAGTAGCAGAAATTAAATTAAAATCTGGATCAAGCATCCTTTTCTTATCCCATCCTGTTTGTCCCATTTTGTTCAGTACATTTCTTCTCCAGGCAAATTATTCAGTTTTTATGGCAATGGTGATCAGGATCTGAGAGCCCAAGCTCACACTGAACACCTGAAAAATGGCAAGCTGAGATGAATTATTTGAAGTAACATTAAAGAATAAGGGCTGAAGGAGATCATGGAGAACATCAAGTTTCAATCCCAATAATCTAAATGCTAAGGTCAGAATCTATTGCTACATGAAAGAAAAAAACTGATTACTATCTGGATACGACCAACTGAGTTTGTAAGAAAACTATAAGAAAAGTATAGCAGCAACTATTCTTGCTTCTGGCTCAAGATCTTCTTTCTTCTTACTTCTATATTGGCCAAGTGTGGTTGGTCACACAAGGAATTTGTTTCTGGTGCATAAGCTGTCAGTGTATTTACAAGTAAGAGTAATAATCATGATCATATACAACATGAAAATACATTCATCATAAATCGTGAAATACAACACTTCATCATAAATCATGATGCAACACTTAGTGATAGAGTACTAGCTAAGTAAACAACATAAATCATACTACGGTAAAAAAATCCCAATATAAATTGTAAGTTACAAGCAGTAAAGTTATAGTCATAAGAAGATAAGGATAGGTAATAGGAAAGATGAGGAGTATCATAGTAATACAGCTTTACTGAGTATTTTGACAGTGTTGTAGGAATTAGTTGTTAAGCAGAGTGAGGCGTGAGGAAAAAAACTGTCCTTATGTCTAGTCATTCTGGTGTGCAATGCCCTATAGCATCGTCTTGAGGGAACAAATTGAAATGGTTTATGTCCAGGATGTGAGGGGTCTGTAGACATTCTTTAGAAAAAAAATGACACAAGTATGGGTCAAAAGAGAAAATATTATTTTGAGTCTTCTCTGAAGTAGAAGTCTTTGTATTTAGTTTTGGGAAGCCAAAACGTACTGAGTCATGGCAGAAATTCCCAAACACTGTTATTAAAGTAAAGAAAGGCAATATGGTTATCCATCCAGTTCTTACAGAGCATCCTGCCTTGTGGGATCAGAATTTACATAAATGATAAAAAGAATGGGACTTTCCCATAACTCTTTTGATTCTATGCGTGTTTGTTTTGCTCTAGTACAAACCCCTATGCTGGCCTAGTAGATTGCTTACGTGCTAGCTGGATGTCAGGAGTGACCCGTCCAAAGGAGTATCGGGTCACACAGCTGGAGGCCCTGTGTCACTTTCTGGAGGAAAGACAGGCTGATATACAGCGTGCCCTGTGTGAGGACCTACGCAAGGTGAGTGGGCCATCCATCTAGAGCACCTGACAGCTCAGAGGGGACTTGCAAATGAAGTGCTTGCTTGCCAGTTAATAAACATGGCACAGCTATTCTATTTTTTCTCTTTGTTGGATTTTCCATGAAAATAATTATGAAAAGGAAGCAATGTTTTCTGTATGTGCCATGAGAACTGAATTTAGCAAGGTGGCAAGCAGGCTGCGGAAAATCATTATGTAAACATAGTTGAGGAGTCAACAAATGATTAAGAGTACAGCCAAGTATTTTATTTCTTTACTATGAATGAGACACAGGTTTGCCCAGTGAAGAATTGCTTCACTCAGTATGGACATCACTGATGCATCTCATTTTGTCTTTCTTCTCCACAGCCCTGCTTTGAAACTGAGACCACTGAGGTTCTCTTAGTCAGAAATGAACTGGTCAATGCTCTTAACAACTTAAACTGTTGGATGAAGGATGAAAGCGTGAACAAGAACCTAGTAAGGAGAGAAGCTGAGTGGGAGGAGAACAAATGAAAAGGAATGTTTCTAGATTGGAGAGGGGTGAAAATCTAAAGAATATATTATCTCATTAAACTGAAGGTGGGCTTTCTATTTGAATTTTTTGTCTGGTTTTTCTGTAGCTGACACAGCTGGACTGCGCCTTCATTCGCAAAGAGCCATTTGGTGTGGTACTGATCATTGGAGCCTTTAACTTCCCTCTCCAGCTTACTTTGTTGCCCCTTGTGGGAGCCATTGCAGCTGGTGAGTGAGATGCTATTTCCTAATTCATTTTAGACATTAGATCTTATGGGTGTTCTTCCAGGAGATGCAAGCAGGTGGTGGATATTAATCTGTTGCAACCCTCCTAAAGTATTCTCTTCCCATATTAGGGAATTGTGTGGTTCTCAAGCCTTCAGAGCTGAGCAGCTGCACTGAAAAGCTCCTTGCAGAAGCATTGCCTTGTTACCTGGATCCGGTGAGTTCCTCAACTGCCAGCTTATCTTGTTAAAAAATCAAAATGAAGCCTTTTCCTCTGCCTTTCTCTTAATTAATCATGAGAGGGCAATTCCTTGGGCCCGCTGAAGAAAAACTCTGGATCTGAACTAATCTCTGATTTTTAATCTGATTTTGGAAGCTGAGTTAGTTTATTTCTGCCCCTTTAGACTGTGGTGGTGATGGTAACCTTCTGAGGTTTACAATGCTTTTTCTATCCCAGACATGTCAAACATAAGGCCCGGGGGCCGGATCCGGCCCGCAAAGTGGTTTCATGTGGCCAGTGAAGCCATCCTGGAAACAGTGAGGGAACGGCCCCCACTGCCTTGGCCCTGGCCCAGAGACCCTCCTTCCACCAGAGACCCCCAGATCTGTCCCACTCCTGCCCAGGCCCCATAGGCACCCTTGATGCCAATGATGTAGAGCTGGCCACGCCCACCCAGTAGGCCATATGCACTCTAGCCACGCCCACCCAGTAGGCCACACGCACCCTGGCCATACCCACCCGGCCCCCTGAGGGCAACCGCAATGCTGATGCGGCCCTCAATGAAATTGAGTTTGACACCTCTGTTCTAGCCCATTGGTTTCAACAAAGAAGGCTGTCAGCTCTGTCTTAGACAGCCACAGCAAAAGGGTGATGTACAGTTAACAGTTGGACAGGCAGTGTCAGTTTATTTTGGATATACGTAGGTTACATGCTTTCTGATTTTCTTAAAATCCAAGTACAGTGTAAAGGACTAAGTATATATTGTTACTTTAACAAAAGGCTGTTTGGGGTAAAGGAGGAATGAATTTAGGGGATTACTATGAAGGCAGGACAATTCCATTCCCAAGGTTAGACAGAAAAAAAAATCATAGGTTCGCTATTACCATATTCTTACTAAATAAAAAAATGATCACTTTAAAATTAAAACCTATTAAGGAAAATCCTAATTTCCTTTCAATTTAGTGCATCATTTCCTTACTCCAGATGGCTCCCAAGAGGCTTTTTACCTTGCAAAGTTTCAGGGGCAGAAAACACCTATATGATATGCAGGCAACTTGACTGAATATGAACTTCCTTTTTTATTTTACAGCAAACCTTTGCTGTGGTGACAGCTGGTCCTGAAGAAACAGGAAAATTACTGGAAAATAAGTTTGATTTTATCTTCTACACAGGTGATTTTCCCTTCTTGCATATTCTTTTCAGCTTATTCTTTTCAATAGTATTTTTAAAAATATTATTAATGACTACACAAAAATCTATGTGGTAAGCCAATATTCAACTATGGAAACTGAAAGGTTCTGTTTATTTATCGAAGATCATTATTTACAAAAAAACACCAAATATCTGTAGTAGAATTTATCTCTGTGTAGCTAATACAATACCTTTCTAGAACAGGGCTTTTCAACCTTTTCACCCATTGTACCACTTTTAGGATATGGCAACATCCGAGTACGAGCAATCGCTTAGCAAGGTGTCAAAAACTTGATGACCAAAAAAAAAAAAAAGGAAAAAAGGGATGAAGTACAGGTAGTCCTTGACTTACAACAGTTCGCTTAGTGACTTAGAAGACCAAATTGTATATATTGCTGCAATTTGCTATGTGTCTCAATTAAGTAACTTGACCATGTTTATCGCAATACAGCTGAGTTAGTGGCAAGTTAGGCCCAGGACAGTGATAGCAACCCTTGTGCGGTTGATATGTCAAGAATTTAGAAAATACCTAACTTGACACTGCTGGCATCACACACACACACACAAACACACACACACACACACACACACACACACACACACAAATACACACCTTCCCCAAACAACAGAGAAACATTCTCTATTTCCCTCCCATCCAGGCCACCATGAATAGCAGTTCTTGATGGCAGTACTAAAGCTGGATGTGAAGTCGAGGCCTGGGCATGGACTTCATCCTAGAGCCACTGCTGCCGCTCTAAAAGGCAGCCTCGCATTGTTTCCCAAGGTTTGCGAAACTTGGGAAGCAGCACGATTGCTCTTGTGGCTCAGTGCTCTCCAGGATCTGCCATGCACCCCTTACCTTCAGATGATGTTCTCTTTTAGTTGACAGGCTCCTGTGGTCTACCTGAAGCTGCTCCAGGTCACAGGAGGCCTTTGTTCTTGAAGCAGCTTCAGAAAATATTCTTCCGCTGCCTCTGAAGGCTCCAAAACTTGCACTAAAGCAGGTCACATTCTCACACAATTTTTGGAGACTGCACAAGAGCATGGCCCTCCCTGGGGACACCTGGCTGCTAAGAGCACATCCCCTTCTCACATGGCTTCTGCAGCCTCTGATAATTGCGTGACAACAGGGACGCTTTCAAGAATTGTTGTCGGGTGTTGGTGGAACCTGGCCTGCGACAGTGGCATGTCACCTATGACATGCCTCATAGGTTCACCATCATTGGCCCAGGGAAACTGTTGCATGTGGTGTTTGTAACTTTGGCTATCAGCAGCTTCCAGATTGTAGATCTTGCCCACAAGTGAAGCAAAAGATGAGTTGTCACACTTTAAGTAAGAAAAAATGCTAATACAAAATTTCAGTCTTTTGGAAATAATAATATTCTCTGGCTTTTTCCCTCGCAGTGAAGATACTAAGATTTTTCTTTCCCTTTCATTCCCAGAACAGGGTAATAACAAGAACTGCACGTTTAATAGGAGTTTGGCAGGAGAGTTTGATGTGGAATTTTAATGGACTGTCTATATACATTCTGCATCTAAATTGACATTTTAAATAACTTGGATGAAGAGGTAGATGGAGTCATTATCAAATTTGCTGACGAAATAAAATTGGATGGAATATATATTCTAGGAGACAGAAACCAATAAGTTAGAAAAATGAACTGAAAATAAGGGGAAAATTGAGTTTTTTAGTCAGGAATCAAAATTCCTAACAAACAAAACAAATGCACGAGTTTGGAAACAGCCCTTGAAACAGAATGCTGATCACAAATGATCAGTAGTGTAATATGACTGTTAAAAACCAGTATATTTTATATAGTGGGCTAAGTCAATAGGCAAGGAGCAACAAAGCATCTCTTTATTGTCTCCAAAAAACAACTGCTCAGCTACAGGTAATGGCCGGTACTTATACACATAAGCCCTCTGGTGTTCCTCCAATTACCTGCCTGAATTCTCCCGCCCCAAATACAAATGTTCCCGCTGAAACTGTTGGGACTGACCGTTAAGCTAGCCTGAGGGCTAGCCTCGGCTTGGCAGGAAATGCCTACTTAGCTTCTCCACAATAGGCGAGGGTCCAAGACTTGCATAATTACATTCCAGTACATAACACCCTTCCCCCCTTATATGGCCATCATCCTCAGTCTATTCAGTACTTGTAGTCCTTGAGGTAGGCTGGGGGACCGCGAGACCTATTGGACCAGCACAATGCCAGGGAATCATCTGTTGCAGGGGATGTATGATCCTGCCCTGGTCCACCGGACTCACACTGCCTGTTCATGTTGCCCCCTGCTGCCGATGCCTTTCCCGGCTCTTGTGCCTCTGTTTCATCGGAGGCGGCTGCGATAGAGAGGGGCAGACTTCCCAGCCTGTGTGTTTCCGTCTCTCTGGAGGGGGCTGCGGTAGATTGGGGCAGACTTGGGGGAATGTCGACCTCGGCATCTGCCCCCTGGGAGGTCTCTGTTTGCCGATGCCATAACTGGTCGATGTGGCATCTAACCACGCACTCATCCCCCAACATGACCTTGTACGACAGGGGCCCCTTTATTTTGGTCACCCTGGCCGCCACCCAAAGTGCCCCGCTCCCGTAGTTCCTGGCCCAGACCAAGTCACCCAGCTGCAAGTTCCTAGGCGACTTTGGTTGAGCTGTCTCACCTGCTGCTCTATCTGGGTGAAGTTGGTCAAGCTTTGTCATGAACCGTCAACCCCACCTCAGCTCTGCTGTACTGCGCCCTGTCGTGGTGCAGGGGGTTGTGTGTTGACACAGGAGGAAGTTTGCCAGGCATTGATTCCAGTCTCCCGTGGTTATCCGTTTGAGCGACTCCTTAGTCATCCTGACCATCCGTTCTAGCTGGCTGTTGGAAGCGGGGTGGAACAGAGTGGACATTGCATGCCAGATCATGTTGGCACTTAGGAAAGCCTGACACTCTCCTGCTGTTAATTGTGTGCGGTTGTCGGACACAATCACATCTGGCAGACCGTGCATGGTGAACAGTTAAGGCACCTCATGGGTGACTCTGGTCATTGTCATCGATGAGACCGGTACCACTTCCAGCCACTTTGAGTAGCTGTCCACTATGATAAGGAATACTTGCCCTTGGAATGGCCTTGCAAAGTCAATGTGCACACGAGGCCATGAGATGTGTGTGGTCTCCCAGCGATGCACTGGTGCATGTGGCATCTCCGGTCAGGTTTCTTGTCACACCTGGCAACTCTTAACTCAGTCCTCAATGTTCTTGTCCAGGCCTGGCCACAAGTAGCTCCTGGAGTGCAGGCTGGGTGGCACAATGATCCTACTCCCCTACAGCAGGCAATCCTTGTGGGCTAATAGTTGATCTTTCCTGCACGCATAGTGCTGGAACTCGGGGCCTGGCTTGGTTTCTGGCTGTCCCCTCAACACCCAGTTGAGAATGCAACTGAGTGTTCTCTCCATGGCAGTTTCAGCTGCTACATCCCCTGCATGTAAAGGGGTTTCTGGTAAGTCCTGGATTGCCAAGATACACGACGCCAGAGCTGGGTCAAGATCCATCTGCGGTAGGGGCAGTCTGCTGAGCACATCGGTGTGACCCATTTCCCTCCCTGGCTTGTGGAATAACCTGTATGAGTAGGCAGCCATGAAGATTGACTAGTGCAGCATCCGCAGGGACAGGATCTGTGGTGTCTGCTTGTCAGACATAAAAAGACCAAGCAGCGGTTTGTGATCCATGTAAACAGTGAAGGGTCGGCTGTATATGAAGTCATGGAACTTCTTGATGCCTGTGACAATGGCAAGAGCTTCTTTGTCGATTTGAGCGTAGTTCCTCTCAGCTGCTGATAAGGTTCTGGAATAGTATGCAATGGGAGCCTCATGACCATCTGGCGTCTGATGGTTTAGCACTGTCCCAATGCCCTATGATGAAGTGTTGCAGGCTAACGTTACTGGGAGCTTCTTGTTGAAGTGGACTAGCTCTGAGCTTGAGGATAGCAATGACTTGCCTGCTTTAAATGCCCTATCGTGGGTGCTCAACCAGACCCAGGGTGCCTTTTTGTCCAATAGGCGGTGAAGTGGTTCTGCCAGCGCAGCCTTGTGTGGCAAGAACAAATGGTAGACGTTCAGCAAGCCCAGGAATGCTTGCAACTGCCCCTTGGATTTGGGTCTGGAGGCTTGTTGAATCACCTTCAGTTTTGCCTCTGATGGGTGGATTCCGGCAGCATCAATCTGGAATCCCAGGAATTTGGTGGATTGCACACTGATTTGGCACTTGTCCTTTTTAAACTTTAATCCTGCCTCCTGGAGACGTTGAAGAATGGCCCTAAGCATTTCTGCCAGGACCGCTGCAGATTCTCCTGCAATCAGGACATCGTCAAAGTATGGGCAGATGCCAGGTATATTTTTTAGTGTTCATTCCATGATACTTTGGAACAACCTGGGGGCTATGCTTAACCCAAACTGCAGGTGGTGCACCCTAAATGCCCCCATGAGTAACTATGATTTGTGCCTTGGTGGTAGCGTCGACTGGCAAATGTTGGTATGCCTGGGTGAGATCTAGCTTCGGAAAGACTTGACCTCCTTGCAGCAAGGCGAGTATGTGGCTTACCACTGGAACTGGTTAAGCATGCTGTTGCAGTGCCTTATTTATGGTACATTTATAATTGGCACATATGTGCACGTCCCCATTGGGCTTGACTGGAGTCACTATTGGAGTCTCCCACCAGCTGCTGTCCACGGGCTGGAGTACTCCTTGCTGCACTAGCTTGTCCAGTTCCACATCTATCTTCAGCTTCAATGCAAAGGGAACTCTGCACGGTTTTAGTCAGATGGGCATTACTGTTTGGTCAAGGTTGAGGGAATTGGTGCCCCTTTGTACTGCCCCAGCTCCGAACTGAACACATTGGCATATTGCTGGCATACTCCGGCTAACTCATCTAAATTGGATTTGATGGATGCCGGTCATGCTGATGCCCAGGGCTTCGAACCAGTCCAGCCCTAGGAGGCTGGTGCGTTGTTCTTCCACCATTACTACGCTGAGGGGATCCTCAAATTCCTTGAAATTCACATGGACAATGGCCTCCCCCCTTATAGGGACTCTACAGTGCTGAAAGTCCATTAAGATCAAACTGGATGGTTTAAGCAGGACTCACCATCTGCTTTGCTTGCAGATGTGGTCAAATGTTTTGGAGGAGATAATGGACAGTGCTAATCCAGTATGTAGCTCCATGGGGCATGGGACGCCTTGCAGCCTTAGCTGTACCCTAATCTTTTGCTTGAGAATGCATTTAGCTCCTGTGCTTTGGATCCGTGTTCTTCCCAAACAGTGTTCGATTTGGGTCTGCCCTGGGGACCATTTTCCTCTTGGCTGTTGTGTTGGGGTTTTCGTGTCCCGCTGCCGGTCTTGGCAGACCTTGGCGATGTGGCTCTGCTTTCCGCAGGCACGGCATACAGCTGTGCAGAATCTGCACTCCGCTTGTTCATACTGACCCTTGTAGCTTGCTCATTTCTGTGATGGAGCTGCTAGTTCTGATGATTGTGGCCATTGAGGTGGCTCTCATCACAGCCAGTCGACCTCTTTGTCCTTGCTGGATTCCGCGGAGCCTTCCGTGGTCTCATGATTGACTGCTGCGGGGCTGGTGTGTGTTTTAGGTGGCTGAAATGTCTTCATTGCTCCTTTGGCAGCCTCGTCTGCCATGACTTCCTTCAGCACATCTTGGAAGTTCAATTTTTCCGATGGTGAAGAGGCATTGTTGCAGTTCTCTGTTCTGCAACCTACAAATGAGCCTGTCTTGGAGTTGGTCTTCCAGGTCAGGCAACTCACAGTTGCGGGAAGCTTATCAAATGGCTGCCACAAACTCTGCTGCCAACTCCCCTGCCCTCTGGTCCCGTTGCTCGAATGTGTAACGCCAGGCGATGACTGATAACCTGTGTGTTAACCGAAGTGTTCCTTGGGTCTTCTCTTTAGGTCAGCATAGGTGATTGTTTTTATGCTGGCCGGAGCTATTAGGTTTTCTGCAATATCAAATGTGTCTTGCCCACAGACACATAGCAACATTGCCACCTTCAACCAATCGTCCGTGATCTGGTTTGCACGGAGATAATTGTCCACCTGGGAGACGTATGTGCTCCACTGTTTCGGGCGGGTTATGTCGAACTCTTGGATTCTTCCCAATTTGGCCATTCTTGGGAGGTTGGGTGTGTGGGATCTTGCCTCTGCCACTGTGGTTGGAGCTTTGCTGATCCTAGGAGTCCTGGGGACAGATCCTCAGGTCTGTGGTGCCTCCAGTATGTTTTACTGGTAGACAGGTGGGGAGCAGGGTCCCGCCAGGGTTTGTAGCCTGGTTTCTCACCGGTCTGTTGATCAGCACCATCCCATTTTCGTCACCACTTTTATATAGTGGGTTGTCAATAGGCAAGGAGCAGCACAGCATCAAAACATCTCTTTATTGTCTCCCGAAAACAAGTGCTCAACTACAAGTGCTCAACTGCCAGTAATTATACACATAAGCCCTCTGGTGTTCCTCCAATTACCTGCCTGAATTCTCCCGCCCCAAATACAAATGTTCCCGCTGAAACTGTTGGGACTGACCATTAAGCTAGCCCCTGAGGGCTAGCCTTGGCTCGGGAGGAAATGCCTACTTAGCTTCTCCACAATAGCTGAGGGTCCATGGCTTGTTCATTACATTCCAGTACATAACGCTATACACATCTTAGTTTAAATCAGTCAAGTTACTAAAATGGGATTCAACTTTATTCTGCTTTGGTCAGGCCATGTTTTGAGCACTGAGTCCAATTCTGGATACTATTGTTGAATATTTCAGATAACCTGGAATGGGTTCAGAGAATCCTTATCAGGAGATAGGAAAACAAGGTGTAGGCTTGAACTGGGAATGTTTAGCCTTAAGGAAAGAAAAGACTGGGGTTAGAAAGTAATATAATGGTACTCTTCAAGTACCAGAAAAGATGCCTGTAGAAAACCAAGACTTCTTAGTCACCCCAGAAGTTAGGACATGGAACAATAGTTTTAACAGTAAACATGAATACCTGGAGAGCTGGTACATCTGGACACCACCTGTTTTGAGTGCTTCTCTTTGGATCTCTGCACTTAGTGGGTTGGATTCAATGGATTATTTAGCCTGTTTTTCTCTGATACCTGCTTCAGCAGTGTTGCCTTGCTGATTATTATTAACATTTCATAGATATTTTTAATTATTGTGTGTGGAGTTTTGCTGATCTGTATGGAAGTGTATTAAAGAAAAAAACAACACAGATTGTTTTTGCGCATAGAACTGAGCTTCCGATGCTGGATAGGAGTTATGCTGTATATCTTTTTTGACCCAAATTTTGCCATTTCTTTATAGGAAGCGTCCGTGTAGGAAAGATCATCATGACTGCTGCAGCAAAACAACTGACACCATTGGTTCTGGAGCTGGGCGGTAAAAGTCCCTGTTATGTAGATGAAAACTGCTGTTTCCCGAATGCAGCCAACCGAATTGTATGGGGAAAATTCCTCAATGCTGGACAGACATGCATTGCACCAGATTATGTGATCTGTACAATTGAAACACAGGAAAGATTGATGCCTTACTTGCGCCAAGCTATCCGTGAATTCTTTGGAAATGATCCCAAGGGGTCAGCTGATTTTGGTCGCATGGTCAATGACAGGCATTTCCAGCGCGCCCGAGCTTTGCTGGAATGTGGCCGGGTGGCCATTGGTGGAGAGACCGATGAGTGTGAGCGTTATATTGGTGAGTATACAGCTTGGGGCTGGAGGAAGAATAAAAGGAAAGATTTGGAGTTTGGGAAAGGTAGAAAGACATTTCATGAACACTAACTAGTAAGCTTTTAGAGAAATTGATGTGTTCACTATGAGTCAAAATGACTTATTGTACAAAATCAATTGTTGTTTTTAACAATTAGTTAAATTAGTTAGTTAACAATTAGTTTTGTCCAACTCTTGGTAACATTATAGGGAAATGCTCTCCATGCTACCCTGTCAAGCACAGCTTCTAACTGTAGTATGTTCAACTTTGCATCAGATCTGATATTATTAGGCCAGTGTGTTCTTTGTTTCCTCCTCCTTCTTTGTCCACTAACCATTCCTAGTCTTCTCCAATGAATTTGCATGCATAACTTGGCCAAAGTAAATCAGAGTCTTATGATTTTAGCTTCCAGTGATGTGTCTGCTTTTGTACAACTTAATCAAATAATCAAGCTTATTAAGAATACATGATTAGTAGATATAGTTTAGATCAACCTCCCAGGTTGATGCTTACCAGATGTGTTGGATTGTCATTGGGCAAACAGGCTTGGGATTTTGAAAGTTGAAGTCCAAGAAAGCTAACTTCAACAAACTAAGAGAGATTAGGAAAAACAAAATCTATGTATGGAAATACAGTGTTAAAGAGAGAGCAATTAACTAATGGAACAGCTTGCCTCCTGGAGCTGTGGATGCTTTATCATTGGAGGTTTTCAAGAAAAGATTGTGCATTCATTTGTACAGGATGGTATAAGGATCTTGCCTTGGACAGGGGTTGGACGAGAAGATCTCAAAGGTCCCTTCCAGCCTTATGATTCTATGATCTGGCAAGTGTCAGACTGGGAAAGTGTTTTAGATAAAGCAAGAAGGCAGTCATGTTCTCCTGGGTTTGCATATTGGAACTGATATCCTGGGGAAAGCTAACGCTCTCCAAATAAAGGTATGGCATATAAATAGAACACGTCTTGATGTGATCTTTTGCCCATTATAGCTCCAACAGTGTTGGCAGATGTGAAAGAATGGGAGCCAATCATGCAAGAGGAAGTTCTTGGGCCCATTTTGCCAATATTCACCGTGAATGATATGGAGGAAGCCATACATTTCATCAATTGCAGAGAACGCCCACTAGCTGTATATGCCTTCTCCTGTGATTCAAAGGTATACTGTTTAAGCCACAGAATATTGTCTTTGGAAGAATTTGTATTATTTCCCATAACCCCACCCATGATGGCCAAATGAAAGGAAACTTGCACTATGTTCAAAATATGTTTGGTGGTGAGCTATGATGAACCAACATGGTAGCAGTTCTTTGTCCACTGCTAATATAGTTTGGAAGGTCTAGGCCAGGGGTAGGCAACGTTGGCTCTTTTATGACTTGTGGACTTCAACTCCCAGAATTCCTGAGCCAGCATGGTTGAAGTCCATGAATCATAAAAGAGCCAAAGTTGCCTACCCCTGGTGTAGGCCAACTCTCTGCAGCCAACTCTCTGTGGCCATCTTGCTGCAGCCAACTCATCACAGGAAGATTCACCACAGGACAATCCACATGAATAAATGTTATCCACTACTTTTACTTCTACTTTATTTCCATTTTTGTCAATGAAAATAATGTTGAAGAAACAGTGGTGGATAATATTTATTGTGTTGAATTATCCCATGTTGATTGTCCTATGGCGAGTTGTCCTGAAGCAAGTTGGCTGCGGTGAGTTGCAGCATGCATGGCGAATTGGCTGCGGTGAGATAGCAGTGGTGAGATGGCCGCACCGAGTTGGCTGCAGTAAGATGGCTGCAGCAAGCTGACCACAGCAAGATGGCCATGACGGGTTGGCTGTGGCGAGTTGTCCCATTCCGTAGTTTGGATATAGAGGGAAAGCCCAATTCCAGTCTTATTTTACCAATAAGCTTATGTTAAAAATAATTGGCTCATCCACACGTTCATAATGCAAAGAAAACGATATTATAGTACTATTTTATGATTATGTCATCAAAGCATAGCCTCCCTCGCATCACCAGCCCACTGCTGAGGAGGTGGTTCTAAGTTGCTCTGGTGCGATAATGATGTTTTCCCTTCTACTGTGCCACAAGACCTTCTGTGCAGACATTCTGGGGCACCTGAAACCCTCTGGAGGTTGGCACTCTCCTGGATTCCAGTTGGCCCAGATGTCCCTTTCCTGTGTAACTGCTGACTTCTGTGCCTTGATGCTCATTTATGCTGTGGATGTGCAACCTATTATTATTTTTGTTCTGAGTTTGAACTTGGGAATATAAGATCAAATGTGGGTTTTCTAGATCAGTATTCCCATTGCCACCCAAAAATCAAGGCTTTGTACAACTTGCATGGCAGCTTCTTCCCTGCACTGTGCACAAGTGCTTACTTTCACTATGGCACTTTTCTTCTTTTAAATCATGTGATATTTTTAAAAAGTTTGATACTTAGAATGATTCTTTTCTTCTGACTAGAATTTTTCTAAATATTTTATGTGATTTCCAACTCCCAGAAGAAGAGGTGTGGCTAAATTAAAATACAACCATGTAACTATACTGAAAATCCCGTAGCCAAGGAGAACAAAATTAAGCAAATAATAAAGTGAGAGTTTGAACACTGACTACATCCCACCACATGTTCAGGAGAGCAACTAGTGGTTATACTGTGTGAGGACAGCTTTATTACTGGGCTTGTTTTTGAGGTGTTGTATATGTTATAGATTGTGGAGAGACATGTCATATACAAACATACCTTCCTCCCATCTCAAATGTTCTCTCCTAGAAGCCTTGCTAGATTGATACATTCTGCCCTTCCTTTCAGGATTGGAGCTGTTTGATAATTACCTGTGGTCTTACTATTTTCCAAGGAGCTTTACTCCATCCTTGGTCTGGGAAAGAGAGAGGCTCCCACATGTATTGTCCGTTGGGCAAATAAATAGTGGGGGGGAAATGAAATAATTTCTATAATTATCCTGTCCTTGTAGCATATAGCTATGTGACTAATTATTTCAGTCTATTCTTTTTTTGGAGACAGATCAATTTTGCAATCAAACTTTATTTTTCAAAACACTAGGATATATATCATCCAATTTACAAAATGCACACCATGCTCTTGACAGACCAAGATTTTGGTTGTCTGCTTAATTAGTAAGTTTGGGAGAAAGACAGTTTTAAAGTTCTGTATCAGATCCCAAGGAATTGGCAAAGAGAAAAATCAATATTCAACTCACTCTCAAATTACACAGAATGCCTTAACTTTCCAGAGAAATAGGAATAAGAAAGAACACGTTTTCTAATAAAGAGGGGAAAAAATAAAAGTTAGCACAATCTCTAATCATAGCAGTTACACATTCCTAATAATCTGAATCCTGAAGCAAAGTCCTCTGTTTCTCTGTCCCTGGACCTCCCCTAAATTCTTGAAGGTAATTTCAGCTATTTATCAGAGCTGGAGGGGAGATGGCATCCTCCATTATCCCCCCAAATTCAGGTACCAACATTTCTTGCTCTGTAACTTAGAATTCTGCTGTTGGATTTTAAAAGAACAACTTCTCCCTTTACGTGGGAAAAGAGAAGTTGAGACAAATTCCTGAGCATACTGGCACTGCTCGACTTATGCCTGCAATAGAGCCCAAAATTTCCATTGCTAAGCAAGGCAGTTTTAAGTGAGTTTTGCCCCCATTTTACGACCTTGTTTGTCATAGTTGTTAATCAAATCTGTTATGTATGGGGATAATAAAATATAGCAGCAGCTCATTGTGACCATCAGGGGGTGCTGTACTGTATCTGGTTTGGCTGGTAGCGCTCGGCGGGAAAACCCAAATAAGAGATTGGCTGTCAGTGCACCTGGCCAAGTATATAAGGGGGTACAGGCAACCCCTTTGTTCGCTTTGGTACTGCTACCAATAAAGAGCTGCCATGCTGAGTCCTTTGTCTGTTGTCTGACCATGCGGCCAAGAACCCACTACACCAGGGGTCGGCAACCTCGGCTCTTTTATGACTCGTGGACTTCAACTCCCAGAATTCCTGAGCCAGCATAGCTGCCGACCCCTGCACTACACAATAAAATCACAGCAGTTGTCAAGTGAATCATGCATTCATTAAGTGAATCTGGCTTCTCCCATTGACTTTGCTTGTTGGAGGCCAACTAGTAAGACTACAAGTGGTAATCACATGACTTTGGGACAGTGCAACTGTCATAACACATGCCCATTGCCCAAATTTTGATACATAACTATGGAGAAGCTGCAACAGTTTTTAAGTGTGAAAACCAGTCATGCTCCTTTTTTCAGTGCCGTTGTAACTTTGAATGGTCACTAAATGAATGGCTGTAATCGAGGACTACCTGTATTCTGCAAAGCCCTTGCTTGAGACAGGGCATGGATTATATTAACTGAACTTGTCATTTTTATTTCTATTCAACACTCTTGGCTCTGTATGAAAAGAGCACAGAAGTAGAAAACAGGATGGGTGAGTCTAAAAGGGTCATTCACATTTTTGATCTCTTGACAATTTTACTAAGATTCATGGAGAATCTTTATTTCTTTATTTTTGCCTTCCAACTGACTTTTAGGAAATGGCCAATTGACTACATCAGGACCCTTCAAACCTGACCCTTTTATGACTTGTGGACTTCAACATGCCTGGCTGAGGAATTCTGGGAGTTGGTCCACAAGTCATAAAAGGGCCAAGTCTGAAGACCCCTGGACTACATCTACAACATCAGCCATTTTGTGAGTGTGTCTGTGGCACATTTTCAACATTCCAAGTATTTGTAGTGGCACAAAAGCTAAAGGCCCTTGTTTGTATCGTGTCCCATATTATTAAAGAGCTGGGACTTGATCAAACTCACGTTTGGAAGATTAAGAACGGGACTCTTAATATGCTTCTATTCTTTTTCTCTTTATAGGTTGTGAACCGGTTACTGGATTGTACTACCAGTGGTGGCTTTTGTGGTAATGATACCCTGTTGCAGGCATCATTGATTACCCTACCGTTTGGTGGCATTGGTATGATTAACTTTCTACGTTATCTTTATTTCTTACTTCCATTCTTATCCTTCCCTTTCAACCAGACAAGTTCTCCCTCTGGATGATGTTTTTCATCAGATTAAAGACAAAAATGTTAAAAGTCCATTTTAAACCATTTGCAGGTTAAGTCAAATTGCTCAAATAGTAAATATCCCTTTGTGCTATAAGCTAGGTGGTTGTCTATACACTACTAAAACTTGATTCATGTAACCTTTAACTGGGCAAAACAGCGCTCCATAGGATAAACTTTTTGACTCAAGGTATTTCAAATGGGCTAACTTACAGAATGTGTCCAAAATCTAGGACTCAGGACTCCAGTGAAATTGAAATTTGGCAAATTAAATAAAACCATTCTATGACATGAAATGATCATAAAACAGCTTAGGACATAATACAAAATGTCATAAAACACTTTTGGTGCTGATGTTTGATTGTGCTATAGTACAGCTCCAGCATGAGCTATTTTCAAGGCAGATACTTCTCTGAAATGTATCCCAGCTTTTCCCAGTAAAGGCAGTATATTAGAAGCTCTGCCACTGTTGAAGGCATTGAGGAATCCAGTAAGGAAATATCACTGAAAGGATGAGCCAAGGGATGACAGATGATCTGATCTATAAAGAAAAAGAGACAGCAGGAAATCTCCTGGTCTACATTATACTGGAAAGCAGCTGTCATAGGAGGAGGCTCATTATTTTAATTTTGTAAGTGGTGATAACAAGATAAAAAAATAATCAGCTCTGTTTCAATAGGGTCATACCTAACCTAAACACAGCTTCTTAACATGCTGTGTAAATCAACATTTGAGATGATAACCCGCCCCCCCAAAAGCAATAATTTCATTTTATTGGGGATTGAGGCAGTTGCAGTTCACCAATCATGAAACATAGCAGACCAGGAAATTATTATCTAACCAAGCTTTGTTTGTCTATGTGGGATTTTCTTCTTTAATCTCTTCTTTAAAAGTAGTTGTTCAATATCCATTAATATAAACCTTTTGTAGTAAGTACTATGAAGAAAGAGATTTACTCGTCCCAGCTTCTGCCCACCTAGCAGTTCGAAAGCACGTAAAAATGCAAGTAGAAAAATAGGGACCACTACGGTGGGAAGGTAACAGCGTTCCGTGCGCCTTTGGCGTCTAGTCATGCCGGCCACATGACCACGGAGACGTCCTCGGACAAGCGCTGGCTCTTCGGCTATGAAACGGAGATGAGCACCGGCCCCTAGAGTCGGAAACGACTAGCACGCATGTGCGGGGGAACCTTTACCTTTTACCTTTATTCTAGTCTGAAAGGGACGCGGTGGCTCAGTGGGTTAGGACGCTGAGCTTGTCGATTAGATGGTTGGCAGTTTGGCGGGCCGAATCCTCAGTGCCGCGTAACAGAGTGAGCACCTGTTACTTGTCCCAGCTTCTGCCAACCTAGCAGTTCGAAAGCACGTAAAAATGCAAGTAGAAAAATAGGGACCACTACGGTGGGAAGGTAACAGTGCTCCGTACGCCTTTAGCGTCTAGTCATGCCGGCCACATGACCACGGAGATGTCCTCGGACAAGCTCTGGCTGTTCGGCTTTGAAATGGAGATGAGCACCAGTCCCTAGAGTTGGAAACGACTAGCACGCATGTGCAGGGGAACCTTTACCTTTACCTTCATTCTAGTCTGATGAACAAGAATACATTCAAGGGCTGCTCAGGTTGTGTTGTCAACTGAAAGATGAGTCAGCAAGATTTGATCTGAATTTTTTTTTAATATTGCAGGATGCAGTGGATTTGGCAAGTACCATGGCAAGTTTACCTTCGACACTTTTACTCACTTCCGTGGCTGTCTTTTGCGTTACATAGGCTTGGAAGCAATCAACAGAATACGCTACCCACCATACAGTGATAGTAATTTGAGAATGGCGGTCGCTAGTATGGAAGTCAGGCGTAGGGGCATGTGCACTTTGTTGTAAGGCATTGAATCACATGACCTGTGTTCTTAAGAAACGTCTTCCAACAATTTTGCTGTAGAGTTGAGAGATTTTTTCCTTTCATCAGCTGGTCCTAGAATGTAGCCTCACCACCTTCAAAGATCCTTGAAAAGCACTCTTTTCTGACAAACCTTGTTTTTACCATCTTTGCTTGTTACATTTTTTCTTTATCCTGTACCACCTTCAATAAATTAAACATTTAGTAGTGGTTAGAAAACTTAGGGACCTTCCAATTCTCTTTGCACAGTTGTTGGATATACGACATGTTTTCAATTCCAGCAAGGACACATAAATTAACTTTTATGTGTAAAGTTTCAACTTGCCTTTAACACATGAAGTTAATTTTGCTTAAAAATCTACAAGCCTCACATTCTTTGCTAAAAATGGACAAGTACAGCTCCTCTTTATAGCGGAGCAATCATTCTGATTAACATACAGTAGTGGCCAAAATTGTGGAAACCTTTTGGGAGAAGTGTACAGTAGAAATGCCACCTTTGGTTAAGTTTCCACCAATTTTTCTTCTAATTTCTTTATAACTGTAGCCTTGTTCACTTAGTAATACTATTTTACATCACTTTCTGGGCAACCAGTCAACTCTTTGCATCATTACTTTAATTTTATTACATTTTACAAGCTCACTAAATGAAAGAACACAAAAAAACCCCAACCAACTTAATAGCGATCACATAACACACTGACATATATCCTCCTCTCAGCTTCAATACATGACATCAATAACTGAATCCTACTGTGATCTGATTGGCTCATTGCCAAAACAAGATGACACCTGATTGGCTCTCTAAACACTCATGCTCATTGGCTACAATCAGATGAAGGAAAGCTACCTGATATCAACCTAAGCAAGTTGTGCTTCCTTTTTCTGGTTATTTAGCTACATCTTTTCATAGAATACAGTACAGATAATTGAACAAACTTTGTTGCATTACATTTTTGATTAAATTCTTTCTATTGATGTATAATTTTATGGTACTACTCCAAAAAAAGTGGTGTTATTAGGCATCAAACCTCAAAAATACACTTTTCCCAAAAGTGTTCCACAATTTTGGCCACTAATGTAGTTGTAGAGTAAGCGTAGCAGCATGGATGGTCTTTGTAAAATGATCAATTATTTCCTAGGAAATATTTAAACATTGGATTCATTAAAACCAGAGGTCACCAACCTTTGTTGGTTGGCAGACTGGAGGAAAAGGGAGGGGGAAGCATTTTACATGAATGCATGCATGCACATGGGGCGTGAGCACATATGCGCCACAAACGGCGGCGCTAGCGCCCTTGTGATACTGGTCCTGTCCTTGTGTGGCACAACACCTTGCTTCCGCGTCCCATGGCATGGCGGCAGCCATTTTTGCACCTTACAGCAAGGCAGAGACCCATTTTTATGCCCTGTGGTGCGACAGCAGTTTTTGCACCCCGCGGTGTGGCGGTAGCCCATTTCCACACCCCACAGCACAGTGGCATTCATTTTTGTGCATTGCAATATGGTGGTGGCCCATTTTTGCGTCCTGCAGCTCAGTGGAGCCCATTTTCACACCCCATGGTGTAGCGATGGCCCGTTTTTGCGCCCTGAGGCATTGTGGCAGCCCATTTTAGCACATTGCTAGCAAAAGTGAGGGGATGCGCGTGCATGTGCACACACACTGGCCAGTCTATCTTGCAGCCCAGTGGCCAGTAGGCCACGGCCCACTACCGGGCTGCGGCCCACAGGTTGGGGACATGTTGAGATTTCATATAGCTTTGCATTTTCAGGCAAATGTTTTCCTTCTGTAATAAAGATCTTGAATCAAACCATGCAAATAGTTGACTAATTATTTAATAGTGCTATTGACATAGTTAATTACCTAATATAATAACATTAATAAAAACCTAATAAAATTAGCCAAAAAATAATTCCTATACCAGGAGATTTTGATTGAAATGTAGATATCAGGAAACAGAGGCAACAAAGATTTAAAGAATAAATGCTCAGGTGAAGGTGTAAGGAATTTGCTACAATAAAAATAAAGAGTATCTTGATATTTTAAAGGGAGAGGCCAGTTTAGAGAATACATCTTGGAGTAAAATAAGGTAAAGGTAAAGGTTCCCTCGCACATGCGTGCTAGTTGTTTTCGACTCTAGGGGCCGGTGCTCATCTCTGTTTCAAAGCCGAAGAGCCAGAGCTTGTCCGAGGACGTCTCCGTGGTCATGTGGCCGGCATGACTAGATGCCAGAGGCGCACGGAACGCTGTTACCTTCCCACCGTAGTGGTCCCTCTTTTTCTACTTGCATTTTTACGTGCTTTCGAACTGCTAGGTTGGCAGAAGCTGGGACGAATAACAGGCGCTCACTCTGCTACGCGGCACTCGGGATTTGACCCGCCAAACTGCCGACCTTCAGATCGACAAGCTCAGCGTCCTAACACACTGAGCCACCGCGTCCCTCTGGAGTAAATCACAGTCAGGTAAACCTGTGTTTCTTGAATGGATACAAAGAGTTTTCAAGGAGTAACAAAATATTCTGTAACAATGATTACAGAATCATTAACAGTGTTTGACAATGATGCATCCTCTTTGAAATTTTCCAATCTTTAAATGTTTAAGCTGGGTAGAGTTCAACTCCTAGAATCCCTTAAGTCAGCATAATGATTGGGGAAATTCTGGGTGTTGAAATTCACTCAGCTTAAATTAAATTCTACAAGTACAGTATCTCCATCCAGAATGCATTCCCTTTGTTTTTGTTTTTTTGCAGCAACTATTCCCCTAAAACTAGAGGCATCTATACATTTATCAATACTGATGAACAGTTATTGAGCAATACATATTTAATTAGTTGATTTAATTAGTTGTCTATTACTGGAAGAAGAGAGAATGTATTGCATGGTGTAATAACCTATTTAGTTTGAAGAAGCTTACAAGTACCATGGAATTACTAATGGACAGTCATCACACTGTTTTTTAAGCACTTGATTGACATCATCCGAGCAAGGGCTGAATGATAAGGGAGTCAGTATATGTGTATATGTATATATTTTAGTTAAGTGTTCTCCAATATGTTCACCAGGTTTTAATCTAGAGCCATGGAACTCGGACAAAAGCAAACATGTAGACTCAATTGACGTAGGCCGATAACATGCTTCTAATTGAGTCCAAATTTGTTGAGCAGTTGCATCTTGTGAAAACGTAAGCTGCAATTCAGTGTCCATTGACATCAATAATGTTGTGCAGGCTTTATTATTCAAGTCCCATATATCAGGAGTCCATGGCTGGTTAGGAGGATTAAATACCATGAAATGGGTACCTTCTCTGTGGAGCAAAAGTCCAGCTTCACTGACCCATGCCCTGTAATTTTGTCCTGACTGCTTCAATTTCGAGTCGCCAACCAGTGGTACAATAGAAGATGCCTGTTGAGCAACATGCATTTGAGGTACTGGCTGTGCAGGTTGTGCAATCCGGACTTGACCTGCAGGAGGCACCGGTGGCGCCTGTGCCAAGACCTGCGGAAGATGCATTGGAACTGTTGCTGGTACTGGTGCTGGCTGTGGCTGTACTTGAGCCGCAATTCCACCCTGGCCAGCAGGAGGTGCTGGCGCTTGAGCTGCTACATTAAGTTGGCCTGCAGTTAGCACTGGCCTTTGTATTTGAGAACCCAGTGGAGGCTGCAACTTGGGCTGAAGGCTGCTGTGCTCCATCTGGGACAGGAACCTGGATAGTAGAAGTATTAATAGGAGTTCTAGCGCCATCAGGGATCGGTGTTGCAGCTTGAAGCAATGATTGATGAAGAGACATCTGTGAAAATGCGTACTGCATTCTTTGTATTTTTTCATGTAATAATAACTCATATAGTAATTTATCTTCACCAGCAGATGGTGTTATAACATTAGATTCAGGCATCACTGTAGCCTTGCGTGTAATTAGATCCTGCTCTACCTCAAGTGACTGTGACGCAGGTGTTTTCTGTTCCCCTTCGTCTAACATAACACCCACTGGTGGGAGTGGTTTTGGCTTGGAAGAAGAAGGCAATATGGCAGAATCTGGGATTTGAATAACAGCAGAGTCCCTCTCATGCTGCTTAATCATTGAGGCATATGCTTTTGCCTGTTGCAGCCCTTGTTCAAAAAACTCAATGTGATCAAAATAACTTTGCACAGCCTTCTCATGCAGAGTTTGTTCAGGGCTAGGAGGAGAATAATAAATTACATCCTTCCCTAGTGAAACTTTAGGTCTGGCACCGAGCCACTCATATTCAGCATGAGCCCCTTGAGTGTAAACTCTTTCTGAGGCGACTGCCTGAGAGCTTGTAACATCAGAAAACAGTGTGACCGACCTGAAATCATCTGCTGCAGCTTCTTCTCCAAGACGCGTGGCAGAAGCAAGTGGAGTCTGTAAACTTGAAGGAAGACACCTGGGTGAAGTGGCCTCCTCCTATTCGTCAGACTGATAATGAGCCTCCTTTTTGCCTTTCCTCCTGCTCTTCTTTTTCAGCATATTTCAGTAATTAAGCACAGCGTTCCTCAGTCGCTGACCTAACTAACTGACTAATAGCCTATAAGTTTATCAGCATCAAAAAAACAACCATCCTCTGCTACCATGTCAGGGAGTAAATAAAAAACTCCCTATCAGAGGGTGATAAACCGTGGTTCATTTGATGCATGATGAACATCAGGTAAAAATAAAGAAACCCGAAGCATATATTCTACTATAGCATCTTTTAATTACAAAGAAACTTATAAAAACAAAGGAAGACTCATGACTACATGTCTATCTCACCAGACAGCACAAAGAGAAGGAAAGAAGTAAACTTTTTGTCTGGACATGCACACATCATAGTAGATCCAGACATGAAACCAAAACATGGCTGGACATGTGACAATCACCCTGGTTACAATGATAAGAGTACAATACAGCTGGCAGAAAAACAGAGTCAAACGTGCTGAGCTGACAAAACAGAAAAAACACAGTGACATGGGTGGGGTGGGTGTTTGGTTTTTTATTCCCCCCATCTGCTGGGTGGTTGCAGCAGGTTTTGGTTACTTCACATGACCCTGGGACACTGTGACCATCATAAATATGAATCAGTTGCCAAGCATCTTAATGTAAATCACAAGACCCTGGAGATGCTGCAACATTCCAGCTGATTGGTGCTTCTTCTGGGCTCAGAAGCGCCAGGATCAGTGCAGAGCTCTAGCTGGAGCCTGGTGCTGATCCTGGCACTTCCACTGAGCCCTGATATCCCTGCAGCTCCAGCCATCTCTCGCTCAGGATTGTGCGGTGCTGCCACCGGTTCAGCTCATTCCCTTCCCCCGCTACTTTTCTAGGATGGTCGCATACCACCTGCCAGGTGCCAATATACCACTTTTGCCCAGGTTAGCCTGGTGCGCCAGTTGCGACCCTACCTGGACCGAGATGCCCTATGCACAGTCACTCATGCGCTCGTGACCTCCCGGTTAGACTACTGCAATGCTCTCTACATGGGGCTGCCCTTGAGAACCACTCGGAGGCTTCAGCTGGTGCAGAATGCAGCTGCGCGATTTGTGATGGGGGTTTCCCGATACTCCCATGTAACACCTCTACTCCGCGAGCTGCATTGGCTTCCAGTTGCCCTCCGGGTGAGATTCAAGGTGCTGGTGATGACCTATAAAGCCCTAAATGGCTTGGGTCCGGGATATTTGAGGGAACACCTGCTGCCAGCATCAAGTTCCCTTCGTCCTGTACGCTCCCAGAGGGAGGGCCTTCTCAGGGTGCCGATGGTAAAAGATTTCCGACGGATAACACCCAGGGGGAGGGCCTTCTCTGTGGGTGCGCCTGCCTTTTGGAACCAGCTGCCCGTGGAGCTTAGGACTGCCCCCGACCTTCGCTCATTTCGCCGGGACCTGAAGACCTGGCTCTTTGAGCTTTCCGGCCCAGGCTGAGAGTTTTAATTGGGGTTTTTATATTTCTAATTCAGGGACTGAATTTAATCATTTTAAATTGTTTTTAATTTTTGTATTGATGTTTTAAACACCTTGTAAACCGCCCTGAGTCCTACGGGAAAAGGGCAGTATATAAATCTAATAAAATCTAAATCTAAATCTACCCCTACCACTGGTTGAAAAGCCCTGCTTTAGGGTGACTCACAAAATGATTATGAGCAATGACATAACACACCAAAGTTTTTCACTGGAACACTGTAAAAATTATCATGTGCCAGTAATGAAAAATTGCTGAGAATGTAGAATTGAAAAAGTAGTAATACGTACACAAACAAATGGCGAAAAAAAGGAGAACAAACATATCAGGACAAGATTGAGCAGTCCATCTGCATCTGAAAGACAAAGGTCACTTTTTTGAAGACAGTGAAGTTCATATTCTGGACAGAGAGGACCACTAGTTTGAAAGAGGGTCAAAGAGGCCATTGTATTAAAATTGAGGAACCCTTTCTCAGCAAAGGGTGAGAGATATGACACCACCCATCACCTATCAACAGTCCTTTGAGCAGTCCCAAGAAGGTTCCAAATCCATTTGCATTCTGATTCAGATGACCCTGAGGGTATAGATAACCCCCAAGTGTCCTCTGCGATTCAGAATGCTAACGACCAAATGACTGCAAAGAATATAAATCCTTCCATTCCTCACCATTCAGCCAGAAACTGAAGCTTGGATGAGAAGCAAAACGTTTTCAAGGAAAAACCAAGAAAGTCCAACTGCCTTTTAAAACATACCTTTGGGACAACCATGACTTGAATGATCGAGAATCTCCATAGACACATAACACTGCAAAAGGCCCTACATTTGCTTTGGTAGGAATGAAGTGTACAAATTTCACACTGTGAGGGATAAAGTGAGCCAAATCTATTATTTCGCAGAACTTAAGCAGCGCAAACCAATATAAATATTGGGATGGGGGTAAAAAACGATCCAGACAATATGAATAAGGGGTATCCTGCGAACTAGGGAGCCGGTGACAACTACAAATAATAAGTGGTTTACTAAGCGTAACTAAACTGAGCAACCTAAGCATTATGAAAGATTATTACTTATCGAACCAACATTCTACGAATTTTCCCGATAAGTTACATCTACCAATCAGCGCAGGATCGTGGATCAATGATACAATGATTCAGCCAATCAATGACTTAGTCTCAGTTCCAACTGGCGGCACTTAACCTTTTCCCCGCCCCCAAATATTGGGAGGTTTCCGAGCGTTCTACCAAAGCTCGAAGGACGTCCTGCCTCTCGCGGGTCATTTTCAACCAATGGTGTTTCAGCCAAGTAGTGATTGGTCCTAGTTATTCTTGTCGCTTGTCGGCGGCACTGAGCAGAACCGTGGTTTCCATCACTGCTTTTGCCGGTAAGTTCTTGACTTTTTTTTTTGTCCTACTTGGCTTTCCGTGGGGCCAGGAAATTCTTGCGCTGAGAGAAGTGTCGGGGTGGGGTGGGGGAGACGCGTAGTAGCGTCGGACTCCGGGACCTTCAAGAGTGGCCCGAGGACGTAGAAATGCGCATGCGTTACTTAGGCTGGTGCTAGCGCAAGCTCCTGGCGAGATTTTCAGGCCCAAGAAAGTAACCACGAAGCGATTTGCGCATGCGTGCCATTGTTGTCTGGCGTTCGATGGAGTAAGTCTTCCGAAGAGTTGGAAGGGGCGATTGTTTTCTGCGGAGTCTCGTGACTTTGAAGCTCTCTGCGCTGATTCCTTTGTTCTCTGAATGTAAGCAGCGGCTTGCGCACAACATTGTCCATGTTTCCAGCGTGGTTGGGTGGCCCAGGGCCTGTGACTGGGGATTCAGAATAGTTTCTGATATGATTTCCATGTTTGCAGCTCTTTGTATTTTCAAAACAAGCGTGTCCTGTTTGGGTATTTTTGGTGCACGTTCCCACACGACCACCCTCACCCCAGCAGCTGAGAAAACCGCAATCAATAAAATCCTACTTATCGAACCAAACTTGACAAGCTGTCTCAGACACACTTTCACAGAGCAACGTCAAGATTTAAATCCAAGGACTGCATTATTCGTGGATAAATGGGCACGGGTTATAGACGAGTAAATGCTCTGTCTTGTGAACTTGAAATGTTGTCTCACAAGACTTTAAGTTATTTTTAATTGAATGTATTTAGTTTCTATCCTTTCTTTCCCCCTATGTATTTATTTAGCACCTACCTCATCTGAGTTTTGCAGAACCTGCAAGTATATTCGGTATTTAGGGCACTTTATGATGTTATGGATTTCTATAATAACCAGTGAACCTGGTTACTTTAAGTATTTTTAAACTTCATTTTTTTCTTGCTACTTTTATAGACTCAGACTGAAAATGCATGTCGTCTGGATGGTGCGTCAGGTTTCCCAGACAGGTAAGTAGTGTTGCAAAGTTTCTTCAGGATGAAAACTTCAGAAGATGCAGTTTATGCTGAACATGCTTTGTAGATTGCAGTAAGAAGCTACATGCTTCTTACTGCAATCTACATTTACTCAACATTTCTTCTGCTATTTCTTGTTGCTTATGGCTGCCAGACTATATGGATGCTCTAGAAAGAGTTTGCTCAAAATTTTAAAAACGCAATATCAAAAGGAACCTAGGTTTGAAAATTCCTGCTTTGGGGCTTCGGGGATGAATGTTTCAATTTTTGTTGTTACTCTTCAGGGATCCCGATGTGCCTGAATATTACCCGACATCTCAGCAGCACAACCTCCAGAGCTTCTTATAGTAAGTGCATCGTCTGCTTCTCAAAACTGTTAATAGGGGGTCACTGTAGGAAAGTAGCATTTATTAACACAAGATAATTGGATACATTTGGAAGTCATGTTCTATAGATGATACAAATGCTACTATCTTCCTCTTGGGGAACATAGAATTTAATTTGGACAGTTTTTCTCGGTGAGATGTAGTGGCCCAGAAAATTATGCTCTGCTGGTGCAACTTGTAAAGTCATTCGTAAGATAATTCATGGATTCTGCTGGGAATAGGACAGGTAAGGAAACAGTTACCGGTGTCCTTGAACATGGACATTGTTCTTTGCAAGATTTTTGCCCCCCGAAGAACACTGAGACCTATCCTTCTGTTTGTGCAGTTTCCATAATAAATCTTTTATTAGCATGGTCATCTTTGTATAATGATTTCTTTTATATGTATTTACTGTATAAATTTCATTACAGAAGTTTTTCTACAGGGTAAAAACAATTTGAATTTTAAATGAAAGATAAAGGAAATAGTTAATATAAAATTAAAAAAGAAAATTAGAAAAAAGGAAAAATAATAAAAAAACAATAAACAAGTGGCTTCTGGTCTTAATAGCAGTATATGTACATTTATATTTTACCCTCTCTAAGGTAACATCAAAGGTTCCTTTTGATGTTCTTCCAAAAAAATTGTAATTAAATGGTCTTTCTTATTTGAAATAATACATATAATAATAATAATAGAGGGAGCAGTGTTTGAGGATTCAAAAGTATTGACATGGAAGGTTAGTTGGCAATGGAAAAAAGCCAGAGTAAGGCTGAAAGAAACTAGGGCAGTGGTGGCGAACCTATGGGACACGTGCCAGAGGCGGCACTCAGAGCCCTCTGTTGGCATGCCTGCCACCGCCGCCCAGAGCAGGAGCCCCACCCAGCACAAAGGAGGCAAAGCAGCCAACTAGCAAGCTCGAGTAGAGGTGGTAGAGTAGAGGTCACCAACCATTGTCGATTGCTGGACTGGAAGAAAAGGGAGAGGGAAGCATGCGTGCATGTGCGCACGGGGCTGCGAGCACGCACGCACTGCAAATGGGATGGGGCTAGTGCCTGCGTGATACTAGCCCTGCCCTGTTCTTTCATGGTGCAGCACCTTGTATCTGCACCTCACGGCACTGCGGCGGCTATTTTTGCGCCCCTAGTTTTTGCATGCCATAGGCGGCACTCCGAGGTGGCTCCCCCCCCCCAGAGGGCACCACAGTGCAGCCCTGGCACTTTGCAATAAATAAGTGGGTTTTGGGTTGCGGTTTGGGCACTCGGTTCTAAAAGGTTCGCCATCACTGAACTAGGGTTTTGATTTATTAGAGGGGATTTTATACTACTGTAGAGGGTTGAATATGGTGGAAATAGATAATTTTTAGAAAATAAAGTAACATAATTGAATAGGTAAGATGTGTAATAAGATTAATAGACTTTTGATTTAAAATGGTGAAAAATAGATAACTTTTAGATAATAGAATAAGATTATATCCAAATAGATGTGTATTTAGAATATTAGATTTTGTTATAAAAAGGGAAAAATGTAGAAGTTGAGATAAGAGAAACTCTGGTCACCTAAAGCTTGGAAATTATAATATACCAAATGTTAAGTTGAATGTTGAGGGGAAATTAAAGCCTTGGAAAAAAGCAATATCAGAACATTGCTTGTATATAAGAATTGAATGCAAACATAATTAAGATATGTATAAGCTAAAAATTATTGATAAATGTAACAAAGATGGTTTTACTTAGTTGATAACAATAAGAATTATATTAGCTCAATATGAGATGGTAGATATTAAAGGAAAAAGAGGAAATATCTGATGTTGTAACTTGAGATTTGTGCTAAAGATTTATGTATGTTATTGAATTATTGATTACCCAGTCATCACGTTGTTTTTTAAATGTTTAATTGTAAACTTAGAAAAAAATTATATATATATACACATATACATATACATATACATATACATACATACATACATACATACATACATACATACATATATATATATATATATATATATATATATATATATATATATATATATATGGATCCTTGGTTTTTCGGGTTTTTCCCCGCGTAGAACTAAAGGTGTAGGCGCAACGTTTCGACGTTGCGCCTACACCTTTAGTTCTACGCGGGGAAAAACCCGAAAAACCAAGGATCCACATACAGGCACCCGCGAAAACCTCAGAAAACAAATATATATATATGTGTGTGTGTGTGTGTGTGTGTGTATGTGTATATATATATATATATATATATATATATATATATATATATATGTATATATATATATATATATATATATGTATATATATATATATATATATATGTATATATATATATATGTATAAATTCCTTTTTCTATAATCTACCCTTTTTCATCATCAAATCCATAAATTATCACTTCATTTTTGTGGAGGTATTACCTGTGGAGGTATTATGGCAACTTTCCATTTTTGTATGTTTCTCAGCATTGTTCATATATAAAAATAATCTTTTTTTGTAATAGTCCATTAATCCCAACAAAAAATAGTTCTGGTTTCAGTTGAATTTCAATCTTTAAAATTCTTTGTATCGGTATATGTATTTGAATCCAAAATTTACTGTTTTGTTTTTTACAAGTCCATGAAGCATGAAAAAAAACCAACCTCTTTATGTATGTCCACAATTCTAACATAAATCTGAAGTACCTTTATACATTCTGGATAATTTTTCTGGAGTCATATGCCAACAAACATACTCTTATAGGCTATGACATTATGTGAATTTCAATCCTAACCACGTTTTCCCACTGTTCCAACAGTATGTTATGTCCAAAATTCTCCAGCTATTTTATCATACATTCACTTGTTTGTCCTACATTTAACATTTCAGCAAGAGTTGAAGAGTTTGGCAATTACATGTTCATCTGTGCATTTCAGTTTCAAATTCTGTCTTCTGTTACTCAGTTCCAAATGTCCTGTTGTCTACCTTCAATCTTTCTCTTAATTGTGCACACAAAAACCGTTAAAAGCTAAATCCACCTGCAATCAGCTGCTCGCTTTGTTTCGTCTTACATTCTCCATGTTCTTGTTTTAATACTTCTTGCTAGGTTAGCCATGTCTCTTTATTGTTTCTTTCCTATAAAATGCTTCTGTGATGTCTTTGAGGCTTCTGAATGGCAACAATTCCCTCGTTTTGCTGCAGAGTATGTGAATGCAAAGGAGGAGCCAACAGACTGGAAATCGGTCACTGATAAAGCTGCACAGACCCTCTTGTGGACAGAACTTATTCGAGGTGAGAAATAATGAGAAAAGTGATGGCTATTATTTTTGAGCATTAAGCGAAATGACATAAAATGGTTTACCCAAAGGAAGTTACTTGTTCTGTCCTATTATGCTTCCTCTTGTCCTTGCAGCCTAATAGTTGGATATATAATTTACTGTCTTTTTCTAGGCCAGGGGTAGCCAACCTTGGCTCTTTTATAACTCGTGGACTTCAACTCCCAGAATTCCTGAGCAAGCACAGCTGGCTCAGAAATTTTGGGAGTTTCAGTCCACGAGTCATAAAAGAGCCAAGGTTGCCTACCCCTGGCCTAGGCCACCTGCTGACCTGGGAATTCTGAGAAATCCACACATCTTAAAGTTGCTGAGGTTGAGAAACAGTGTTCTGATGTGTGGATTGTTGTTGTTTTAAATTGATTATCTGGACCCGTACCAATCGGGTTTCAGGCCTGGGCACAGCACGGAGACGGCATTGGTCGCGCTGGTGAATGATCTCTGGCGGGCTCAGGACAGGGGTTGTTCCTCTGTCCTAGTCCTATTAGATCTCTCAGCGGCTTTTGATACCATCGACCATGGTATCCTACTGCGGCGTCTTGGAGTTGGGAGTGGGAGGCACCGTTTTACGGTGGTTCTCCTATCTCCTGGGCCGCTCGCAGTTGGTGTTGACGGGAGGGCAGAGATCCGCCCCGAGGCCTCGTTTGTGGAGTTCCTCAGGGGTCGGTTCTCCCCTCCTGTTCAACATTTATATGAAGCCGCTGGGCGAGATCATTCGTTGTTTCGGGGTGGGGTATCATCAGTATGCTGATGATACCCAACTTTTTTTCTCTACCCCGAACCAACCCAGTGATGCCCTCGTCGTGATGTCCCGTTGTCTGGAGGCGGTCCGGGTCTGGATGGGGAGAAACAGGCTTCGTCTCAATCCCGCCAAGACTGAGTGGCTGTGCATATCGGCATCTCGGGTTAACCAGACTATTCCATCTTTAACGATGGGGGGTGAGGTGTTACCCCCCGTTAATAGGGCTCGCAACTTGGGCGTCCTCCTGGATTCACGGCTCAGTTTTGAAGATCACATAGGAGCCGTGACCAGGGGGCCTTTTGCCCAGGTTCGCCTGGTGCGCCAGTTGCGACCCTACCTGGACTGAGATGCCCTACGGACAGTCACTCATGCGCTCGTGACCTCCTGTTTAGACTACTGCAACTCTCTCTACATGGGGCTGCCCTTGAGGACCACTCGGAGGCTTCAGCTGGTGCAGAATGCGGCCGCGCGAGTTGTGATGGGGGTTCCCCGATACTCCCATGTAACACCTCTACTCCACGAGCTGCATTGGCTTCCGGTTGCCCTCCGGGTGAGATTCAAGGTGCTGGTGATGACCTATAAAGCCCTAAATGGCTTGGGTCCGGGATATCTGAGGGAACTCCTGCTGCCGGCATCAAGTTCCCTTCGTCCTGTGCGCTCCCACAGGGAGGGCCTTCTCAGGGTGCCGCCGGTAAAAGATTGCCGGCGGATAACACCCAGGGGGAGGGCCTTCTCTGTGGGTGCGCCTGCCCTCTGGAACCAGCTGCCTGTGGAGCTTAGGACTGCCCCCGACCTTTGTTCATTTTGCCGGGACCTGAAGACCTGGCTCTTCGAGCTTTCCGGCCCAGGCTGAGAATTTTAATTGGGGTTTTTATATTTCTTCAGGGATTTAATTTAATCTTTTAAAATTGTTTTTAATTTTTGTATTGTTGTTTTAAGTACCCTGTAAACCACCCTGAGTCCTACGGGAAAGGGCGGTATATAAATTCAATAAAATTCAAATTCAACTTCAAATTGGAATGGGCATTTGAAGACAGACTCCTAGTAGATAGGAAATATCTGTATTCTATAAAACTACAGCATGAGGAGGATCCTTGCATTTTAGTCTAACCCTCTCTTTCATGTAGGAATCCAAATTAAAGCAGCCATGACAAATCCCTGTCTAGCTTCCCTATCCAGTGATGAGGGAGGCCTCCGTTTCTGAGGGCAGCTGGCTCTACATTGAACCTACTGTTAAGATTTTTTCTACCATTCAATTGGAATTTCCTTTTCCTGTAAATTTAACCCATTTGGTCATCTGTATTTTTGAACAAGGGGGAACATATCTTCACCCTACTTACTTTGAAGTGTGATATATATACTTGCCTGCTCTTCTGGCGCGCGCGCGCACACACACACACACACACACACACACACACTGAATTTCATAATTTGGCATCCTGGTGTTCTTAAATAAATTGGATTCCAGTTGTCTTATGTGGTATGACTGAGAGTATGAAATTGCAGTTCCAGCCCTCCGAGGGCACCAATTTTGCTCTGCTCTGGCTTACTTAAACCAATGGTATAAATTTGTTCCATTTGAAATTAGGTTTAGCTACGACCATGAGTTATGTATTTCGAGAGCCTGCCACTATCAACTATCCTTTTGAGAAAGGCCCATTGAGTCCCCGATTCCGTGGAGAGCATGCCCTGCGCAGATACCCATCTGGAGAGGAGCGTTGCATTGCTTGCAAGCTGTGTGAAGCTGTATGCCCCGCTCAGGTGAGGCTTCTTTTTTCAACTTTTTCTTCTTTTCCCACATGTGCTGCTTTAATAAACTTTTTCAAAAATATTGCAAAATTCGGTGCAAAAAAGCATTTGATTCCTAGCTACTACAGATGAAAATTGTGAGCGGGGTTAAGGAGCTTTCATAGGATGGGCCTAGTGGCTACTCTATGGCTGCATCTTCTTTTTTCGTTTGTGTGATGGAAGATATTTTCCTTGCAGCAGGAAGGAACTAGATGAAGCTCTGGGTAGCTTCCTAAAGCCTGTGCTCTAATATTTTCCAGCCTGGTAGGTGATTTAATTTCCCTTCTGGAAGTACATTCCCAGATGTCCAAGATAGATTAGGTAAGTTGCAAGGAATTCAGTGAAGTCTGGATGTGACAATATATATGTGAATATGTCTCTCGATTGCAGAATTCCATTCACAACCTGTTAATAATGAGAACTGAAACAGTGCTTTTTATTATTTTTTTGTATATATTTTATTAATGTTTTTAGGGTTAGGATAAGGGTTGGGTTTTTTAAAATAACATTCTTAATATTTAGCAAAAAGCGTATTGTCTGGGTTCATGTATTTAAAAAACAATAAATAAGAGTTAATTTCTATATTGTCATAATATGTTAGTTAATCGCTCAATAGTCTTTTTCTTACTAGTATATATTCAATGTTACATAGTACATTTCATGTTCCTTTCTCTCTCACTCGCTTTTCTAGCCATTGGTAAAAATTGTCCCATGTTCTAAACTACACTGAGTCTTCTTTTTCTTTTATCTTTAATGCCAGTCTGTCCATTTCTGCACAGTCTAATATTTTCTTAATTAGTTGTTCTTACGTTGGTAAGTTTTCATTTTTCCAATATAGGGCAAATACAATTCTTGCTGCAGTTAATACATGTAAAATTAAGTATATACAATCTTTCTCATAGTTTCCTTCTATTATGCCTAACAGAAACAATTTTGGCTTGAAATCTTTATGTTTTTTAATCATTTTTTCCAACCATATATGTATTTTTGACCAAACTCTTTTAGCTTTAGGGCATGTCCACCAGATATGATAATACGTACCTGATTTTTGTTTACATTTCCAACACTTATTTGATGTATTGAACATTTTCGGTAATCTCACCAGCGTAAGATGCCATCTGTAAAACATTTTGTATAAGTTTTCCTTGTAAGCCACCGCTTTCGTTAATTTAGCATTTCTTTCGCATAATCTTTGCCAGTTTTCTAATTCTATATTATGTCCAAAGTTCTTTGCCCATGTTATCATTGCTTCTTTTACTTGTTTCCTCTTCCATCTTTAGGTTTAACAAATATTTATAGAGTTTCTTAATCAATTTTTTATCTGTTTTTAGCAGTATCTGGTCAAATTCTGTCTGTTCTTTATAAAATCCCATTGTTTTAGCATCTTTTTCATATCTCGTTTGAATTTGCAAATATAGCCACCATGATAGTTCAATACCTTGTTCTTGTAAATCTTGTCTGTCTTTCAATTTCCCTTCATTGTCTAAAATATCTTTATAGGTCACAACTTTCTCGTAATTGATTAAGTTTGGGTAAGCAGATGCTTCCATTGTTGAAAGCCACCAGGTATTTTAATATACATTTTTGCTTTTATTTTTTCCCATTCTAAAAGAAGTGCATTTCTTATAAAGTGGTTTTGAAAATATCTATGTATTCTTCTCATACTACAGAAAGGCATGCCATCCAAGTTGTAGGTCATGCCCCTCTAGGTATAATAGTCTTTCATCTCTAAGCATTATCCACTCTTTTAGCCATGTTAATATAGTTGCTTGGTAGTATAGTGTCCAGTCCGACAACAGTCCTCCATTTTCTTTCGCTTCTTGTAACATTTTCAGTTTAATTCTAGCTTTTTTTCCTTGCCAGATTAATTTCAGTATTGTTGTATTTAGTTTATCAGAAATGGTTTTTCCCAATCTTATAGATATCATTTGAAATAAAAAGAGTATTTTTGGTAAGATATTCATTTTCACTGTTGCTATTCTCCCCAGCATTGAAAGTTGTAAGTTTTTCCACTTTTTCAGATCCAATTTTATTTGTTTTAACAATCTTACATAGTTGTCTTCTTTTATTGTTGCACATCTTGCTGTTAAGTAAATTCCCAAATATTTTTTAACTATCTGAAGGTTTGGTTTTTTTGCTAGTGGATTTTTTTGTTTTTCTATTAAGTTTTTAGTTAGCACATTAGTCTTTTCTCTGTTTATTTTCAACACTGCTACTTCTCCAAATGGTTCTATTTTCTCTATAAGCTTAATGCTTGTTTGAAGCAGTTGTTCTAATATGAAAACCAAGTCATCTGCAAATGCTTGTAGTTTGTATTTTTCATCTTTTATCTCCAGCCTTTTAATTTCTATATCTTGCCTAATATTTCTATTCAGTACTTCCAATGTTAATAATAGTGGAGATAGTGGACATCCCTGTCTTGTGCCTTTTTTAATGTCAAAGTTTTCTGTAAAGTCTCCATTTACAATTATTTTAGCTGTTTGTTTATGATAAATTGTTTTGATTACATTTGTAAAATTTTCTCCAAAATTCATTTCCTCTAGTTCAGGCATGTCAAACTGCCATCCCGTGAGCTGGATGCGTCATGCCAAAACCACACCCACCCCATTGCTGACAGTGGGGGGAAAGTCCCAATACGTCACACGACATCACGTGACATCGCAAGTTTGACATGCCTGTTCTAGTTGCTGGAACATAAATTGCCAGTTTACGTTGTTGAATGCTTTCTGTGCATCTAGAAATATTAAAGCCATTTGTTTCCCTGGATGAATTTCATACCACTCTAAAACATCTAGAATCATTCTTAAATTATTTTTTATCTGTCTTTTAGGTAGAAAACCATTTTAGTCTGTATGTATAAATTCAGTCAGAAATCTCTTTAGTCTTTCTGCTATTATTAAAGCAAAAATTTTGCAGTCTACATTTAATAATGATATTGGCCTGTAATTTTTTGTGTCAAGTCAGAGTCTTCTTTGGGTATTAAGGTAATGTTAGCTTCAGTCCATGTATTTGGTATTTTAGCCTCCAAAAGTATTTCATTACATTTCTTTCAATACTGGGCTTAGTATATTATTTTATTATTATTATTATTATTTATTGAATTTTTATACCGCCCTTCTCCCGAAGGACTCAGGGCGGTGAACAGGGCATATAAATAGAAATACAAAAGTTAAAAAAAAGATTAAATAATTGCCCAATTAAAACAATCAGAATGTAAAACCAATTAAAACCCTAAGGTTCCCCCATCAGGCCAGGCCAGCTTGTTCAAATAAATGGGTCTTTAAATGATTTGAAATGATTTGTAGAGGTCCGCAGGTAATCCATCTGGGCCCAGGCCTCTGTTATCACTGATATTTTCCGATTTAATATACTTTGAATATTCTCTGGAATTTTTGTTAAGTCTGCTTTTTTTAGGAACTGCTGTATTTTTTCTGTTGAAATTTCCTCTGCTTTATAAAGTATCTCATAAAAGTCTTTAATAATTTAATTCTAGAACTGTATGCATGTGCAAAGAAATCAGATAGTGATATACTTTACTTTACTTTACTTTACTTTACTTTTATTAAATTTGTATACCGCCCTTCTCCCGAAGGACTCAGGGCGGTTAACAGGGCATATATAAATAACAATACAAAAATTAAAAAGGAATTAAACAGATGCCCAATTAAAAATTACAATAACAATAAAAGACCCATTAAAAACCCTAACGTTTCCCATCAGGCCAGACCAGCTAGTTCAAATAAGTGGGTCTTCAGACCGCGCCGGAAGGAGCGAAGGTCCGATGCCATCCGGAGCTCAACCGGCAGTTGGTTCCATAGCGCCGGAGCACCCACAGAGAAGGTCCTCCCCCTGGGGGCCACCAGTCGACATTCCCTGATCGGAGGCACCCTGAGGAGGCCCTCTCTGTGGGAACGCACAGGGCGGAGGGGAGTTGACGCCGGCAGCAGGTGGTCCTCGAGGTACCCCGGACCCATGCCATGTAAGGACTTGAAGATCATAGCCAAAACCTTGAATCTCACCCGGAAGACAACTGGTAACCAATGTAGCTCGCGGAGCAAAGGTGTAACGTGGGAGTACCAGGAAACTCCCAAGACAGCTCTCGCGGCCGCATTCTGTACCAGTTGGAGCCTCCGAGTGGTCTTCAAGGGAAGCCCCATGTAAAGAGCATTGCAATAGTCCAGGCGAGAGGTCACGAGCGCATGAGTGACCGTACACAGGGCATCCCGGTCCAGATAGGGCCGCAACTGGCGCACCAGGCGAACCTGGGCGAAAGCCCCCCTAGTCACGACTACTATATGGTCTTCTAGAGTAAGCCGTGAATCTAGGAGGACTCCCAAGTTGCGAGCCCTATCCACGGGGGGTAAGGACTCACCCGCCATAAGAAGAGGTGGAATATTTTGAATGTCCCGGGATGTCGGAATGCACAGCCACTCAGTCTTGTCAGGGTTGAACTGAAGTCTGTTCCTCCCCATCCAGGCCCGAACCGCCTCCAGGCGACGGGACATCACATCGAGGGCATCACTGGGGTGGTTTGGGGTCGAAATGAAAAGTTGGGTATCATCGGCATACTGATGATACCCAACTCCAAAACCACGAATGATCTCACCCAGCGGTTTCATGTAGATGTTGAACAGGAGAGGTGAGAGGACCGACCCCTGAGGAACTCCACAAACGAGAGTCCTAGGGGTCGACCTCTGCCCCCCTGCCAACACCAACTGCGAGCGTCCCAGGAGATAGGAGGAGAACCACTGAAGAACTGTGCCTCCCACTCCCAATCCCCTGAGACGCTGCAGCAGGATACCATGGTCGATGGTATCGAAAGCCGCCGAGAGGTCTAATAGGACAAGGACAGAGGAATGTCCTCTGTCCCGAGCCCTCCAGAGATCATTCACCAGAGCGACCAATGCCGTCTCCGTGCTGTACCCGAGCCTGAAACCCGATTGGAACGGGTCTAGATAATCCGCTTCATCCAGGACCAGGGGAAGCTGATGCGCCACCACACTCTCAACAACCTTCGCAAGAAAGCGAAGGTTGGAAACCGGACGAAAGTTATTCAAAACAGCTGGGTCCAGAGCAGGCTTCTTGAGGAGAGGTCTCACCACCGCCTCCTTCAAGACGGCGGGGAAATTACCCTCACTCAAGGAAGCAGATATAACTGCCTGGAACCAGCCTCGTGTCCTCTCCTGAGCTGCATAAACCAGCCAAGAAGGGCATGGGTCCAATAAACATGTGGTGGAGCTCAGCCTCCCCATAATCCTGTCCACTTCCTCAGGGGTTACAGAATCAAACTCCTCCCAGATAACATCGACAAGACCGCCCGTGTCCTGATCGTCGGACTCTGCCCAGTTGGAGTCCAGACCGGTCCGAATCCAAGCGATTTTATCCGACAGATGTTGACCAAACTCCTCGGCACGACCCTGCAAGGGTTCCTCCCTCACCTCCTGATTAAGGAGGGAGCGGGTCACCCTAAACAGGGCGGCCGGGCGATTATCTGCGGACGCGATGAGGGCAGAGAAGTAATTACACCTCGCCATCCTCATCGCTGCGAGATAAGACCTAATAAATATAATTTGGGCTAAGCCCCTGCATTAATAAAAAGGACTGCATTTTTAAAAAAACAGTGTTTTTTTATTAATGTAGGGGCTTAGCTCAAATTATATCATTATCTGATTTCTTTGCATATGCAAACAGTTCTAGAGTGAATGCTAAAACCAGGGATTCTCCTCTACTGCTAAGGGAACATTATTTAGGAATGTATGTTCCATCTAATGCTAAAATTCTGTTGGCTATAGTGAAAGCAATTTTGTCTTCAAGAATCCCTTCTCTCCTGTGGTATTATCCTTGTCTAGTTTTCTTAAGTGTTGCATGTCTTTGACTCAGGTCCTTCATTCCAAATGAATTTATTATATCATGGATAAATTTCATCTTGGATTGTCTAGACTTCTAAAACTGGAGTTTGGAATGTCAGTAGGCTAAAGCAGGATTTGATCATTTCTGTGGGTTGGGCTTGCAACAAGCCAGGAGAGGGAGTAGGAGGCCTCTGGGAGGCAACATCCTCCTGCCTGACATCCCACTGCTAGGATGTTTACAGCTAATTTTTGAATAATCTCAGGGTGCTCTCCTGACTCAGAATCCTTTTCCTCAACAGGCAATCACTATTGAGGCAGAGACTCGACTTGACGGTAGCCGCAGAACCACTCGCTACGACATTGATATGACCAAATGTATCTACTGTGGATTTTGCCAGGAAGCCTGTCCTGTTGATGCCATTGTGGAGGTGAATGGGATAGTGGATGGGTTATTTTGTTAACTAAGATGTCAGTCTGGATTTGATCTTACTACGTCTCTTTGCTCTGTCTCTGCAGGGCCCCAATTTTGAGTACTCCACTGAGACACACGAAGAGCTCCTATACAACAAAGAGAAGCTGCTCAACAATGGAGACAAGTGGGAAGCTGAGATTTCTGCTAATATCGAAGCTGATTATTTATATCGATGATAGAACATTTCCCTCAACTTTCACATATTTTATCAGCATGCTCATCCAGAGTTAAACCTATAATAAAAGGGCATGCACTCACTCTTTGTTTTCCTGTGTTTTGAAGAAAAGTAGAATTTCCAGGCAGCCTTTGTTGATAATGTAGCATACCTCATCCTATTTGCAGTTGGAAAGGTTGGGTGGGATTGAAAAGCAAGACTATCTTCTTTTTAATGCACGACCTCTGATCTTGGACTTCATGGGATAACTTTTAATTGTGGAAAGAAATGGTTAAGGAGAGAGACAGAGAGACATCTGACAGCACATTCTGTTGTTTTATATCCTCTCTGCTCAACAAACATCTGGAAAAGAATGCCGCAGAACTGATATCACTTCTTTTAAGAAGTCAGTTTGAATAATCGGCAAGTCCCATTATGATACTCTTAACATAGTATTTGGAAACCTCCATCAAATTGGAAACATGCTAGCTCATATGGGGAAAAGTAGGCAAAATGTTTCTGTATTCAACATGCTATTAATATGAAGAATAAAATAGGTATAGCTCTCACCCTATGATTACTAATTTTCCAATAGATGCCATTGTGAGAAGCCTTTGCCAAACAGCCTTAAATAGAATGGAAGGGACTGCTTTAATACAAAGAAAAATCACATTTGTAAAATTATTGGTATTTGGCAGTGGAGATTTTGTTGGGCTTGGCTATATGCTTGCTCCAACTTGTAAAGGAGTGAGGTAACTTTCATGTACCTCAGCTCTGTAGCACTGCATCTGTTAACACTGTTGTGTTGGCTGTGCCTACAAAAGACTCAGTGCTCAAACTGTTAATATTCAATATGTAACAATTTAATTACTTCATTAGCGATAGGGGCATAACGCATGATGTCATATGACCAAGCCAACTTATGACTGAAGTTCCAACAGTCCCAGTTGATATCATTGGGCAAATCCTGTAAGAATTATTAGAATCTGTCACAAGAGCCTCTTGTTCAATGCCACTGTAATTTCAAATGGTCACTGAAGGAATGGACATTAAATAAGGACTACCTGTAATAATACTGGTTCAAAGAAAGTACACATTCCAGTGTATTTTTTAAAAAGTAAACTTTTTATCAATAAGGCTATGATACATTTACAGTCCTGATTTCCAGCTTGTGTAAAGTTTTTAAGTCATTTATATTTTCTGCAGAAATTGCATTATCTCCTGAATTGGAAATCTGTTAAAATCTTCCCCCCATGCCCAAATTTAATTTTTCCAACATTTATTTTCTGTAGTGTGTATAACATATACAGCACTATACACTAGAAATAGTTACAGAGAGTTATTAAGATATGTATACAGCAAAAATTTAAAAGTCAGGATATGAATGGAGAAGAGTGAATTGTCCCATTTAACGTTGTTTCTGTGTGCTAGCAAAGAGAAGTGTTTGCTAGCTGTTATATAACATCCCCTGCTTAAAATATTTTAGTGCAAATGAATTGTATAATGAAATCTTCTGAAATAGGATCAGACATGGAGTAAAGGAAATCAAATGATGTTTAATGCCTGGAAAAAATGTAACTTGTGGCGAATCAGCTTTCACAAGCAAATAGATATTGTATATCTTTGGTATGGTTGTACTTGTTTAAATGTGGTATTAACTGGCTTGGATTTGTACTTTACTACCACATTGTTTTTAAACTAGAAAAATATTGGAAAAATCTATCCACTTGAAGATGATATGGGATAAATGAACCAATGACAAAACAATTTATAAAGTTCCTCTGTATCCCAAGGCAAAGATGTAGAGACTTTTATTAAGATATTTATAATGTTTTCTGGTTTCTGAAGAGGATCTAGGAAGTAACACTAAAAAACAATAAACTTCTGCAAAACTTAGATATTTCTTACGGGGCTGCTTTGCATGTTAAGTACTTCAGCGTACAGTGTGTGTGAAACTAATGCTATACATGATAGATGCTGAAAGTTCTACCCACATGAATAGTTTGTTGTAGTATGTGAAATAGCTTGGAAATATCAATGCTTCCTTTCAGTTTCTTTTTACTGCAAGTGTAGCTCCCCATTTTTCTATTCTTTTTCCTCAAAATTATGTATCTAGTATTCATCTGCTGATATAGAACATATAGCAATTTATTTTTTTCTCCTGTTTAAATGCCTGTAAAGTAGAAACATTTGATGAAATAATGAAGAGATGGAGAGATGCATGCAAAGTGCAGATCTTTTACTGACTTATAGCTATGATTGTAGTTATAGTTTCTTTTCCTCACAGATGAACCATCCTGAAACAACTACAGTAGATAACTTCATATATCACACATAAAAATGGTTTACTTTGGTTGTTGCAAGTTGCAAAAAGAGATAAAAGTGCAGAAAAATCTGGTGTTTACAAGTAAAAAGCTGTGACCTCGCATTTGTTATGGTTGGCCACATGGCATGGCTAAAATGTTGTGTAGAAACCAGTATGGTGCTGGCAAGCCCTGTAATTCAGCCCCATACCATTTTTCCTGCAGATTTTATAATGGCATTCTTGGTAAATATGTTGTTCTGGCACCCATCATCAAAACGTTACTCTGATAATCAGGGCCTGTGAAATAAATAACTACATCTCAGCATTTTAATAATGCCTTCACACTTTTTGATGATGCTACTGTGCCTCTGTGGCAGCGGCTCCCAACCTTTTCTATACCCCTCACCCCTAGAACAGTTCTGATATATTCTCGCATCCCTTATAAAAGTTCGAAATAACGGCAACGAATTATGCATGTACACTACTTTTGAATACCCAATTTTTTGCACTTCCTGGAATATTATGTCGCACCCCCGGGGGTGCAAGCACCCCTGGTTGGGAAACCCTGCTCTATGATACACAGTGAGTAAACAAAGGAAAAGTCGAGAGCTTACTCATCCCTTGTAAGAGGTGCTCAATCAATTGGGGAGGGGGAGTTTCGTGCATCTGTGGTTGCGCAGAGATATTAAGGTGCAGAAGAAAGCAAAAGATTTAGATTTCCTTTAGTTCTTCTGCCTCCTCCTCTTAGAAGCAGGTTCAGTCTGCTCTCCGAGGTCGCACTCTGTTCCCCACAACTCGCTGGAAGTGTCTGAGCTGTCTGTTCGCAGAACAATTGGCAGCCTGGGAGACGAAGATACACAGGTGCTGTTCTGACAGCATCAGAAAGAGTTTAGCCCAGACAGATCAAACACAAGGCCCGGGGGCCGGATGCGGCCCGCAAAGTGGTCCCTAAGATGGCGGCGCCTGGAATGTCTGCGGCTGCATTGGCTCTTGAAGGCAAATAGTTTTGGGAGGGATAGTAAGGGCTATAGGCCACATGATCAGGAAGATTTTAATGTGTTTGAGCAACATGGTGGAACTAAGGTAACATATGACCGACAATCTTTGCTGGCATGGTGAGTTTCTAGTTGTTTTGGAACTGTTGGTGAGACTGTTAAAAGTCGTTGGCACTGTTTGAATTTGTTCTACCAGCAGCAAGGTCTGACTGCTGGCCCAGTGATGGATTGTATTGCAAATCAGGGCTGTTTCCAGAGGAGGCAGAGGAGGAGAGGACCTGGAGCTTATGGAGCAAAGGAACTGGATGAGGCTGTCGGCAGCCCCAGAGGAAGAGAGAGAGGCTTTTGGAGGAGTTGGTGGCGGCGGCAGCATGCTCCAGGGGCGAAAAGAAGCAAGGCCTCTTTAAGGAAAAGATGGAAGAGTCAGGATCAGAAAAAGGAAGCGAATTTGAGGGCTAATCCACATGGAGCCCCATTTCCATCTGTCCTGTGTGCCATCGTTCACTCCCTAGAGACTAAAATGGACAATGTGAAATTTGAGCGGGCCACGAACAAGAAGTATATATCGGAGGTGGTGACCCTTTGAGAGCTATATGCAACGAAATTTCATCTTGATGTATGCCAATTGGTGTACATTCAAAGTGACAATAAAGTTATCATTATCATTATCATGTGGCCCGCAAAGCCATCCTGGAAACAGTGAGGGAACGGCCCCCACTGCCTTGGCCCTGGCCCAGAGACCCTCCTTCTGCCAGAGACCCTCAGATCTGTCCCACTCCTGCCCAGGCCCCCATAGGCACCCTTGATGCGAACAATGTAGAGCTGGTCACGCCCACCCAGTAGGCCACGCCTACCCTGGCCATGCCCACCCGGCTCCTTGAGGGCAACCACAATGCTGATGCGGCCCTCAATGAAATTGAGTTTGACCCCTGGTTTAGTCACTCTGTTTTTGCCTTCAATTATTGCAAGATCCAGCTAATTTTTAAGCGCCTCAGGCGCACAACTCCATGGCTGCGGCGGCCACCTGCTTGCCGGGAGATGAGCGTGGTTGAATTAGTGGTTGTTGTGGGGCGTGGGGCGAACGAAGAGCCACTTAATGATAGTGGCTTCTGCCAGAAGTGATCTTTTGGCTCTGGCGTGTCTTGGGGAATTAGAGGAGATCCGCCACTGTGTCTCCCATTTCCAGTCTTTCCTGGAGATGCGGAAGTTAGGGCTTTCTTTGACAGCTGGACTCTCGCCCTCGCGCCTTTTCTGGACTGTAGAAAAATGTTTCCGGTTTGGACTACAGAATGGCCAGAATGTGTGCATGTGGCATCTTTGGAAAGTTGGGGCAGCTCACGAGTGAGATAGAAGATCCCCCCTTTCCCACTTTCTTGTAACTAAAACGATCTTTGCCGCCTTCAGCAATCTGTGATGTTCTCCAGAAACATTTGATTTTAGCTGTCGGATGCTGACCCAGCTAGTCCTGCAGTTTGGGGATTATGGGAATGGAAATGCAAGACACCTGGAGAATAATACAGAATCACCTTCTCTATTTCAAGTAAACTCTGGATGACCCAGGAAAGTAATTAATAACAGCATGCTTCTAGATCAGGGGTACGCAACCTTGGCTCTTTTATGACTTGTGGACTTCAACTCCCAGAATTCCTGAGCCAGCCATGCTTGCTCAGGAATTCTGGGAGTTGAAGTCCACGAGTCATAAAAGAGCCAAGGTTGCCTACCCCGTTCTAGATCAACTTGGTTCAGTTGCAACTGTTCAGGCCAAACACAAAAATTCCCCCACTGTTGTAACTGCTTCACTATCCATAAGAGAAGCAATGTTATTTGTTAATTTATACAAAATAAAGCTATATTAGCACTCCATTTTGAGATGTGAACTATATTTTGAGCTATATTAGCACTCCATTCTGATGACTTCCTCAGGAGCCCCCTTGATGAAAAAAAAATTGCTGCTCTTTCTGTGTTTGGCTCATTAGAGATTCCTTCACTTCCACATTTGTCTAATAAAAACTTCTGATTTATTTTAAGGGTCTTATATTTTGAGGAGGGACCAACAAAATACTTCTGCAGGATGTGGTTAGGTGTTTGGCTGCATTGTTATCTTCTATTTGGCTTCTTTGCATGGGATATTGCTAAACTTTAAAGGCAAAGTCTTCACTAAATCCTGATAATGTCCTCAGCATGTCTGTGTAACTTTTTGGGAAGCAATACAGAAATGGGTTGTGATTCCATCCTTTCAGGTGTTCTGAGATTCTCAGGCGGTCTCATTGATTAGATTTAGCTGTTAGAATAGAATAGAACAGAATGGAACGGAACAGAACAGAACAGAACAGAACAGAACAGAATAGAATAGAATAGAGCTGGAAGGGACCTTGGAGGTCTTCTAGTCCAGCCCCCTGCTGAAGCAGGAGAACCTATACCATTTCAGACAGGTGAATGTGTAGTCTCTTCTTAAAAATCTCCAGTGATGGAGCATCCATGATTTCTGGAGGCAAGCTGTTCCTCTGGTTGATTGTCCTCAATGTCAGGAAGTTTCTCCTAAATTCCAGGTTGCTTCTCTCTTTGATCAGTTTCCAACCATTGTTTCTTGTCCTTCCCTCTGGTGCTTCCCCCTCTGTCTTGTGGCAGCACTACTATCATGTCTCCCTTATTTCCTCTTTTCTTTAGACTAGCCAAACCCAAGTCCCACAGCCGTTCTTTATGTTTTAGTCTCCAGGCCTTTGATCATCTTAATTGCTCTTCTCTGAATTATTTCCTAAGTCTCAACATCTTTTTTGTAATATGGTGATCAAAATTGGCTGCAGTATTCCAGGTGTAGTCTTACTAGGGTTTTATAAAGCAATATTAATACTTCATGTGATCTTGATTCTATGCCTCTGTTTATACAATTCAGGATTGTATTAGCTTTTTTGGTTGCTGCACACTGCTGGTTCATAGTCAAGTGATCGTCCACTAGGACTGGGTCCCCAACCAGTACTGGTCCACAGCATGCTAGCAACCAGTCCGCACAAACAAGGAAAGCCCCACCCACAGGATGCAGGCAGCACACAAAACCACGCCCCCTCGGGTCAGTGGAAAAAAACTCCACATAACCAGTCCCTGATGCCCCAAAAGTTGGGGACCTCTGCACTAGGACTCCAAGGTCCCTTTCACAGTTACTGTTTTTAAGCCAGGTCTCGCCCAATCTGTATTTGTAACTTTGGTTTTTCCTGCCTAAATATAAGACTTTGCTTTTCTCCACATTGAAACTCATTTTGTTGGATAAGGCCCATTGTTCAAGTTTGTCAAGATCTTTTTGGATCCTGAGTTTGTCTTCTGGGGTGTTGGCTACTCCTGCTAGTTTGGTGTCATCTGCAAATTTGATGAGTTCCCCTTCAATTCCCTCATCTAAGTCATTTATGAATATTTTGAGAATATTTTCTTGCCTATGTGATAACTGGAAGGAAGATGATTTTCTGCATTAAAGAGATGAGTGGATTTACTTAGGATGTATTTACTCTCCATTAGCTTGATTTGGCCAACAACAGAAGCCCAAAGTAGCCAAACAGGCTGAGATTCTGTCTGACTTCAACCTTTTCATTTTTGTCTTTGTCTTTATGATGCAAACTCATAAAACACGTCCTTAAGTAGCACCCTCTCTTTGTGAGTAGATGAACCCTCAATCATTGGGGTTGTTTTTGAAAACACAAAGTAGGTTGTGCAGTGTTTGAAAGGGTTTCTTGCAAAACAGATCAAAGGGGAAAAAAAGAGTCATATTCACATAGCAGTAGCCAGCCAATGAATGATTCTGAAGTCAGGGTAGTTCTCCCAGTAGGTTCATGCTTGTGGTAGACTTTCAGTCTTACTATGATACTTTGAAAGAGTGATAGTATCTGGTCTTCTTGTGTGTATCTTTTGCTGGAGAAAATGGCTGGTGATGGCCTATAGCAGGGATATAAAATTCGCAACATCACGTGACGTGTTACGATGTATCACAACTTTTTTTCCATTGCCAGCAATGTGGTTGGGTGCGCATTTGGCATGATGCATCTGGCCCACGGGCCGGCAATTTGACACAATTTGACACCCTGGCCAGTAATTTAGAATATTAGATGTTTGGCAGATGGGTTATGTTGCAGTCATGCTTTGCTGATTTCATTCATTAATTCATTGCCCTAATTATAACACACTTGCTTCCAGGCAAACTAGACTTTAGGTTTTGGGTGTGATTCCTGCAGCTGTTGTCAGGATGCTGTGGTTTCCCCAAATTTGTAGGCTCCTCTTTGTTATTTCTTTGTCCCCATAGCAAGCCATCTTCTTTAAACTGAGGTTGCTTTCTCATTGCAGAGGGGAAACACTGGTCCCTGAGGATAAAATTAAAAGAAATATATTTTTGTTCTTCATTGATTATTGTGCCTTGGCTTTCCTTTCCTCCTTCCCTCTCCCAGCCTTCTCCCCAAAATGGAAAATGTCCTTTCCCCCTACTCCCATGCCTTAGGTCACTGCAACTATTGAATATTGATGCAGTCCTCATGCCAGCCAGAATCCACAGCCCTTTGGTTGGGATATTCCAGTATTCATAATCGAACCATCTATCTTAAAGTTGAGCTTTTCCTAGTTCAGGGGTAGGCAACCTTGGCTCTTTTATGACACATGGACTTCAACTCCCAGAATTCCTGAGCCAACATGCTGAGGAGAAAGGGAGAGGTTTCCAAGCTGAGCCACAACAAGGCAGTAATCCATGAAGGGGAAATATAGCCAATATGTTCCTATTTACTTATTAGTGAGGCCTATCCTTGCATTCCAAAGTTGTTTCCTTGGTGTGTCCCTTCCTCCATGGATAGGGTCTGGTTATCATTCTTGTTTTGTTTGCCAGAAGAATGGCCCATGCATTAGAAGATTTCATGATACAGAAATTTTCCCATAGGTAATCTGATGTATCTTGACTTTTCAATTGACATTTTGCCAATTTGGGAAAAAGAAGTTTTCCTTTAAAATTTCAAATTCTCCAGCATTATTTTTCCTTCAGGGCCCTCTGCTTCTGTTTTGCAGCCATTATGTCTCAGCTAAGCTTACTTGGTTGGGTTATTGTGAAGAAGAGGAAAAAAGACTATTATTTAGTTGGGGAAAATGCAGAATATAAATAGAATGATGTAAACGAATATAGTGCATTAATTAAGAAGCAGGGATCCGGAAAGAAAGATTTTAATCTGTAGTATCCTTCCATTTGGGACCAAATACATAGCAGAAAAGTTCATGGCTACAGGGAAGTGGATACTCCTGAAGGAGTGTGACTCAAGACAAGATGTTGCTTTTGGTTATGACATTAAATTCCTGGACTCATTCCATACCACCAACATCATACATGATATCTTATTGTTCAGCAAAATAGTAAGTTGGGAGAAATAATAAAATGCAATTTTATGAAATTTCACACCTCTGGGATCTGCTTTCTCATCCCCCACCCCATCCCATTGTGCCCTATCCATACCATGGAATGATGGAGAACAAAATGGACCAAGTCCACTAAAGTTCAAAAGAGAAACAATTTTTTAACCATTTTCCTCAAACCTATTTCTAAATTTGAATGGTTCCTCCCACAGCATACTAGAGAACGACATTTGGAGTATCAATTTGCTTTCTAGAAAATTGGTGCTAGAGAATTTGTTATTCCTTGGCAGACGTTTTGTTAGAGAGCCCATGCAGCTGGCAGCATTCTAATACAGTTGAATCTAGTCATCTCTTCAGGCATGGAGGAGACACCTGCAGTATCTCACATACGCCTTTTTCCTTAGAGTGTTTTTTTTTCAGTTTGCCTTTGGCAGCTAATGTTGATTAAAAAGTAGAACTTGCACACATTAACTCCTCCAGTGTTGAACAATGCCACATAAAAGAATTATGTAAAATGTGTCAAATTCTTATAAACCAAAGGCAAATTAGTGCCCTCAAATCTGAAGCCAGCCCTACACAGTGAAAATTATAGCTATTAGACATCCTATAACAAACCCAAGACCTGGGCATTCTCCCTCAATCTGACTATTAGGAATACAAACACTCCTTTTGTCCAGTATTGCCTGCAACTGTGTGAGGCACATTACTGAAGAAGGCCATGTTAGTTAGGTATTTTTTAAACCAAGCTGAACCTGTGATAGGATGCCAGGCTGATTCAGAATTTTGCAATGTTTTAGAGGAAATTATAGAAGAGATTTTGAGTTTTAAGAAAGATGAATCCATGAGAAAGAAACTGTCATAGAAACAACTTGTGATCTTCTGTGCCACTTCTTTCCTCCCTAGATTTAATCATCTCTTTATTCTCCAAGTTGCTGTTCATCTGTATAGATTTATGAATCCAGGAGATAAATTATCTACTAATTTCAATTCTTCAATCCTTCTATATAGCATTAAAACTCCCATCTGTCTGTTAGTATCCTCAAGTTAGCCTCAGTGTATTTTTGTGCAATACTTTTTGAAACAAGGTACCTAAAATTAGCTAACTTAAAAAATGCATCAAAAAAATCCAGGACCCATTATTTCTGTGGGATTGAAACTTCCATGATGCTTGGACCAGTCTTATTTGCAAAGTTGTGATTGTTGCAGCATCCTCATGGTTACATGATTATGATTTCTGACAGTCCCTGCTGCCTTCCCACTGGGAAAGTCAATGAGGAAGCCAGTAGGAAATTGGAAGTTGCTCCTGCTCTCGTTGCTTTTTTGCCTGCCCATGGTCATTGTGTTTATCTGTTTAGGTAAGGAAATAGCCATTGCTTTTACTTATTTATGATATATACTCCTGTTAAATGATCGTATGGTTATTCAGTAGTGGGTCAGCCTAAAATTTAATATTTATTCTGGTCACATCTGAATAAACATTACTCTGATCACATAAGACAGCCCTACCTTTCTATCAAATGGTGACCCAACTGGCCATATCAACTAAAACTCACTAATCAGCTGGTTGACATGGCTAACTTGTCTTCTTAAATATTTCACCTTAATTCTACATAAGATAGGATTAGACCTTCTATCTAACTAAGAAAGTCAATCTTTAACAAGTCAGACAAGATCTAATGTTTTAAAACTTTACTTTAGGAGAAGTTCAAACCTTGGATATTTTCTATAACTCCATGTGCAGAATAATCCATAAACAGATTTTATGTTCATTTAAATTCTGTATTTGATTGAATTATTGTTTACAATGATGCATATTCCCATAGGTTGGTCTGCCATTCTTCTAAAAAAAGACTGAACTGTGCTGCTTATTTAGAGATATTGAAACTAATGAGGTGGTTTTGATCATTCTGAAAAAAGAGTCTTGAAATATTTCATCTTTGTTTTATTAGGAACTAAATCTTGCAACCTGTGGTAACCATCTTTGTACTGATCAGATTTTTTTGGTAAATTCACCTTCATAAAAACAAAACATTGTAATTCTGCACATAACCTACAGCAGAACAATGTCAGCTGAGTTATCTAATTGTCTCTTTTATGCAGAAACTCATGATGCTGCAATTACAGATAGTCTTGATGGTAATGTCATAGTCAATCAAAGAACTTGTTGCTGAATGACTCATAAGGCAGATATTTCTGGCTCCTCATGTAGTTACCCCACAGTAAATATATTAAAGGGTTTCCAGTGTTACTTGTTCCCTGAAGCATAGAATGCTCAATTAAGAGTTCTGCTTAAAGATATTAACCTGAAAACACTCTCATATCCTAAATGATGACATATTTGTTTAAGATAATTATTTCCAGAGATGCAAAAGGATAATAGTGATAGTTGGGCAGACAGGATTGCTGGGGTATTTGGAGGATTATGATAGGAAAATGGTGTGCCAGGTTTATGGCTCACTCCAGTTTCTAAAAACAAAACAAAACAAGGACTCCGCATTTGATGAGGTACTATGGCTGAGGAAAGAGAAGAGTGGAATTTTGAGCATTGGACTAAGTGTCAGAGTGGATGATTCCCATTGCGCTATTGCGCCTTTAGGAATGAGCCTAGTCTTAACTAGCCAAGAGTGCAAAATATTTCATTCCTCGTTGTTTTAAATATTAAAATATTGCAATATTGTAAAACTGTAAGTGCTAGGAAAGGGAAGATCTTTCTACCTCTGGAATTCTATTCACATTCGGCCAAATAGCACAACTTCTTTATAATGCCCAGCTGGTTCCCCTCTCCAATTTTGCACCACTAGAACTTGTTCAAAGTTGTAAGATCAGCCCTTCAAGTTCCAACTAGACCTCATGAAAGTATAGGCTAGAGTGTCCATATCCAACTATTGGCTCACACAATTCTTTTTCTCCCTTGGCCCTGTCCCATTAGCTATGAGGGGCAATTTTTAATCCACATGGAAAAAGACAGTGACAACTAAAATATCACCCTTGTGCTTCTCTACAGGTCTTCTACTCATCGTGGGATATGATCAGCCAAAATTCTCATTAAGCAGCCTGTAGCAAACCAGAGTGCCCATGGGATCTAGTCGGATCCCCGATCTTTACTGTCAATGATTCCCAATAGGCACTCTTCCTCCCCTGTGATATACTTAACTAAACTCAAAGTACCTGACTACTGGAGGGCCTTTATTGTAGCACCAAGTCATGGCCTTCCCTCGGCTGTCCCTGAAGGCTGATAAAGGAAGATTTCCTACCAGGAGACAGAATATCTCTGTGATGCTGGACAAACAGAAACAACAGATCTTGTGTCTGTGGAGATTCTCAGTCATCCAAGTCATAGTTTCTCAATGGTGTTTTTTCCCAAAAGGCAACTGGACTGTTTTTTTTTCCTTGATGAAGAAGAAGAAGATGTTTTGCTTCTTATCCAAGAAGCTTCATCGGTTCTGGGAGCATGGATCTTGTGCTTCTCTTCTACATTAAGAGACATCCTTACTAGCCTCATCACACCATTACTGTATAAATACAAGCAGTCCTCAACTGACAACCACAAATGAGCCCAACATTTCTATGGTTAAGGGAAACGTTTGTTAAGTGAGTTTTGCCCCACTTTACGACCTTTCTTGCCACAAGTGAATGATTGCAGTTGTTAAATAAGTAACATGGTGGTTAAGTGAACAAAATCCCTATTGACTTCGCTTGTCAGAAGATTGTAAAAAGTGAACACATGACCCCAGGATAGTGCAACTGTCACAAATATGTGTTGTCAAGTGTCTGAATTTTGATCACATGTTCATGGGAATACTGCTACAGTCATAAGTGTGGAAAATGGTCATACGCCACTTTTTTCAGTGCCGTTGTAACTTCAAATGGTCACTAAATGAACTGCTGTAAGTCAAGGACCACCTGTACCACAGGACGCACAGAACAATTTTATACTTTCCAGCTATTTTCAGATACTAATCCTGCTTCTACATATAATATTGTCAGGTTCTGCACAGCAGTTCTTAAAATCCATCAGATAATGACGTGTGCCATAAACTAGTCTTAATAAGCATCCAGTTCAGTGGTGGGGTTCAGCCAGTTTGCACCATTTCGGCAGAACCGGTAGCTAATTTTTTGTTGCCCAGGCCCAGAATGGACTTCCGGAAGCAGCATCCACACAGAGAACCGGTTGTTCACATATTTGAATCCCACCACTCATCCAGTTCGTTATGCTAGAGTGTGCTGTACAGCAGAGTTCCCCGATGTTTCTGGATTGCTCCTGCAAGTGAGGATGCACATGCACGCATTCGTGCTCGCCAGGTGTTTCCACATTCCAGTTACAAACCCCTCATGGCTGAGTAGTGGGTCAGGGCCCACAGGTTGGGGACCCCTGCTGTACATTGATAGATTTAGTCTGCCACACATTAAACTTTTACTTCTCTACACTCACCTAAGGTCCTACTACACACACACACACACACACACACACACACACACACACACACACACTGTTTTATATTTTTTAGATTTGGCACAGAAAATAATTTGTTTCAAACCCTGGATTATCTCCACCCTTCCAGTCACATCCTTTGCACTGAATATTCCCTTCCCATTCATGTGGCTTTGCAGAGCCACACCCACAGCACCTTCAGCATCCAATGAATTACAAGAGGGCTTTGGCTAACAACCAATCAGCGTGGCCAGAGATGGAGTGCCAAGAAAGCAAACCAACATAAGGGTGCCAAGTAAAAAACACTTCTCCAGAAATAAACAGGGTGAAGAGGAAACTTCCACTTTCCAGTTGCACCCAGAACCAGCCAGGCGGAAAGAAGCAAACGTAGAGGCTGAGGAATACAACTGCAACAATGGAAAAAGGTACCAAAAAAGCACAGAGGCTGGAAGCAAATCCCATATTTTCTTCCTAAGGCTGACTTGACAATCTGATGCCTTGAATCTTCTCTCTCTTCCTGCACAGGCAGCATGGCAAGAGAGAGGCATTTCAGCCTCAAATATCTAGAAGACAACAATTTGTCCCACTCTGATATAGACTATAGAGGAACCTATTGCCAGCTCAGCTACGGGTCCAGGGAGTTAAGGAGCATGGACTGGATTCTCTTCTGAGATTTTACAGTTCTGATCTCAGAGAACAAACCGTGAAGGTCCTCCATATATTGCTGAACCGTATTTCAGAGAAACCTCAGCTGGCATAGCAAACTGTGAGGGATTCTGGAAGCTGGTGGTCAGCAACCTCTGGAGCATCATAGATTCTCTGTCTTGTGACAAGTGGTTTAGATAGGAAGTACCTGAATTTAATCGGAGCTTTGGGGTGTGTGGTTTAGAAGTCAGTCAGAGGGAGACTCATTAGTTAGCCCACTTGGATTCTGGTATTGGATTTGAAAGGCACGAGTCCCTTTCTTGGGAATTTGTTGCTGTTCCATCAGTCTTACTATATCTCAGTTTTAGGTTTCTATCTGTAAAATAGACATGTTATAAAATAATTGTAAAAATGAATACTGCATGAATGATTTGAACTATATACCTAAGAATATATTAAGACGCCCAGTTATTGTTTCCAGGGTTAAACTACAGAGAAAATATGCAGAGCCAAAAAAGGACCTTTGTTTATCTGGTGTTTTTTATGTTAGTCAAGTGAAGGGCAGGAATTAGTGTGCAGTTAAGATGTGGGTTAAACTTGGGTTGTTGTTTTTTTTAACTTAGGTAGGGAGAAGCATGTTCATATATCAACATGCAAAACAATATACCTCCTGGTTTGGAGACTTCTGGAGACTACTGGTTTTGCAAGACTTGCAGGACTTGCAAAATTGCTTTGAGAGGAGAGAAAAGAGAGTTAAATTTTATATGTATAAAAAAACAACCCAACAATATCCAGTATGAAAAAACAATATGGTTCCTTAGGAGATGTGAGGTTTTTTTCCCCCAGTGGAATGAAAAAGAATGCAAGAGCAATGAAGTCCCTATGAAATGAGACAGGTGCTTGTATGACAATAACCTCACCTGGCAGCTCACACTTGGTACCCTGAATGTGTAGGACTACAGTAGCCGGCATGCCCAGGGCATTTCTTTGCCCAGTGGCAACAGTGGCATTCCTTTTTCAGGGATAGATAACAAGACTTTTTATTTCTTTTGTTGCACTGTGTCACTTCTTATGGAAGCACTTGAACCTTTCTGAAATAAATTATGACAAAATAGGGTGCAGTGCCAGAGCAGAAATCCTGTTCTAGGAAGATCAAGCAAGGTTCCCTCTAAAAACAAGTACTGAAATTTCTAGGGAGAACAGCCTGGATTAGCAATAACTAGGTTTTGTCAGGTTTTTTTCTGTGATATTTCCAGGGAGATGAGGAAAATAAATTTAATATAAATTAAACGGTAGAGTATTTATAACGGTTTTTCAGGTAACCCAGTCTGCATTTTAAAAATAAAAGAAAGAACGGCAAGTTTCAGTGAAATCTGAAGACTAAGAACAGTATAAAAGGTACAATATTAACATTCCTTTTAGCTCCTTTTTAAACTTACATTTTATTTACAAATCTGTTGTATACAAACACACTTGGTTTACAACGAATGAGATATACAAGAATAGGCTTTGCTTTAAAAAGTTTATGCTATAACAAAACTTTATGGAACAACGAGATGCTTAACAGAATGGAAGCAGAAAGTACTGCCATTTTTACCACTTTAGTAAGTGCTTTATCCCTCTTTCAACTGTTTAGGACACTTAATTTTTACAGGGACAGTAATATCTGCCCTACTAAACCCAGTACCAAACAAACAGAGTCTGCAAAAGCTTTAATGGAGCTGACCCCATTTTGATATCGGGCAGCTTAAGCAAAGGAACATCTATTTCTCAAGGAAGAAAGTATATGCATGGTAAACTGCCATGATATTAGTAGCAGCTGTTGGAACTCTAGACAGTTCAGCATAGACCAGACTTCATCCTGAGGCAAGTTGGATATCCAGGAATGCTAACACAAAAAAAGATAAGCTGTTATTCCAGAAAGGGGCATCACACTTTATTAGCAGCTCTTCTCTTCAATTATCTCAATTTTGCTAATCTTTTAGTTTTAGAGCATGTGTCCTAAACATGTCAATTTTCAGATGAGGGGGTTTCAACTCTTAGAATTCTCAGCAATAGCCATCCTGGCTGAGAAATTCTGAGATTTGAACTTCACACAACTTGAAGTTGACAAGGCTCAGAAAGTGTTTTAGAGCAAGACTCTTTAGTTCAGTCTCTGATTCCAGGTACAGTTGACTTGGCAAGTTAAACTGCACTTTATTATTGTTTATTATTTGTTTATTTTCAAATGCTTCTGCCTTTTGAGTTGCTCATAAGTGGAGGGAAAGGACCTTGCTGCTTATGATTATGATATGAATATGCCCCAATTAGTACTTCTTTTTGCTGTTCTCATGATGTCACTTTCATCTTATCCTTCATTCAGACCTGAAGCAAATTGAAGACATCCTTACTTGCTTTGATTGTTAAGTAATGCCTTTCTTCTTTTTTTTTTGGCCAGGGATATGATCTGGCATATTTCACTGAACATTTTGCTACTGAGATGGTCAAGGGTTGAGATCTCATTGCCCTCTTTAGGCTTTGAGGGCATTCCCCTACTCTCTGATCACTGGGAGCTATCCTTAGAGCCATTTTGGCTTGGACTCAGACAGCTGCCATAACTCCTCACATGGGCTTTCCATGACACTTATTAGGGCTTATATGGTCTTATAAACATGTATTTAATGCTTTTTAAAAGATTGCTAGTTCTGTGCAGGAAATAAGTATTCTGTAACTGCAATTACTCGTGCTTTGCCTAGGAAGGAACCCCACTGAAGAGTGTTGCTCTGCTTGCCTCTGTAAGCAATTAGACCTGGGGCTTGGGGGTTGTGCCTCATCATCTGACTGCTGCAGGTGAACAGGAGACACCTGTTGAATTGAATCCTGGCTTACTGATCCCTGAGGCTGACAATCCTGAAGCACAGGCTCAGCTGGAGTGACACTATCAAATTTCAAGATCAGATTCTGAATCACGGCTCATAACACTTATCTCATGCCCAGGGCCCCTTTCCATCCTATCAACAAAGCAAGGTTATTGAGGATAACATTGATGAAACCATCTAACTAAACATGGAACATGCACTTGGGATGTATTCTCCCAAGACCATTCCTCAGGACCATTGCCTTTCCAGTTGATAAAGTACTGGAGGCAATCTTGATATAACCAGGAATCAAGGATATGAGGAACTTCATATTCAGGCTTGCCATCAGCTAAAATGGGAGGTGGAGGTGGAATGGAAGGATGGTGTGCAGAATATCTCTCAATCTCTCTCTCTCTCTCTCTCTCTCTCTCTCTCTCTCTCTCTCTCTCTCTCTCTCTCTCTATCTATCTATCTATCTTACCTATATCTGCATGCCCCAAACTCCAGTGACCTCCTTCCAGAATTTGGCAGTAAATCCCATCAGAAACCATGGGATTAGGTAAACTATGTAAATGAAATGTAGTTTATATAAATAGTTGTGAGCATTTTCGGTATTTGGCAAGCCAATACAAGGAATGAAATGTGTCATTTTCACAAGTGCATCTACAATAACCACAATAGTGGTGGCACTTTATGATTGTGGTAAATCTGCAAGGAAATCCAAAAATTTCTCCATAATCAATTTAGACAGACACAGGAAATAATAAGCCTGAGGGCATTTCAGCAACGTGCTTGGCTCAAGTAGAAAAGGATGATATGTAACCATTGATTTCATCATGAACCCGTGGCCACCAAAAATATCTCAAGAATAGTTGCAGAGTCTTATATTGTCCCAAGTATTTAACAGTTGGAGCATCATGACACAGAACCTTCCCCTGCAATTGGCCACCATCAAATGTCTAGTCATTGAGTTGATTCTGGGGCAAATTCTGAATTTTCTGTATACAGTCTTGAGCATGAAGATCCTTACACCATTGTTCTTGTGAGACCTTTAACCAGTCATCTGGAATTAACAAAAGCTGCAAAGTTTTCCAAAAGGATAATACTTTTAAGGAAAGTGGCATGATCATTTTGGTTATATTCAGGTTTTCAGGACAAAGCATTGGTTCACTTATTATGACTTCTTGATATGTAAGTCACGTAAAAGGAGAATGTAAGTCTTGGCGCATAAATCACTTGAAAGATTGAACCAGTAGAAAAGCAGAGGCCATTGGATCTGCCATTGATTTTATGAGATATTTGTAGGTACTCCAGGTTTTGATGGAGTACTTCTCCTGGGTGATAGGCTCCCTCTAAATGATAATTCCATGTTTCAAAAGCTACCTTGATGGCTAAAAGTTCTTTATCCCAAATAGTATAATTGTATTCAGCAGGACGCAGCTTTCTTGAATAATATGCATTCAAGGAAAGAGTACCAAAGAAGGTATTCTTTCAAAGGATCATCTTGAAGAAGCTCCAATTGCATCCCAATGCTTCTGTCTGCATCATGAAGGATCTCAGAGGATCCTGGCAGTGCATGATTGATTTTAAGAAAAAAGCAGACTTGATAGCCTCAAAAGCTTCTTGAGCCTTTTGGTGCCAATTAAACAGTACCTACTTTGTTAAAATATGCTCCAGAGGTACTGAGAAAAAAAGCAAAGTTTAGAAAAAAGGTTCAATAATAATTTGCAAACCTCGGGAACTGATCCAAATCCTTGAGTTTTTGTGGGGCCTGCCAGGAGAGAATTGCCTCTATCTTATTTGGGACATGGTGAAGCTTGCTGAGGAAGTGCCATAACCAATTGCTGTTTGATCAAATTCACATTTTTCCAACTAGGTGAATGATTGATGCACAGAAAGCCACTGTAGTACCAGAAGGACATGTTGAAAGTGCTCAGTATAGGAATCTGAATATATGAGAATATCATTAAGATAATGGCACATTTGTCCAAAAGGTCTTGAAAACCATCCTTCGTGAACTATTGAAAAACTCCAGGAGTATTAGATAGTCTGGAAGGCATGACTGTATACTTGAAATGGCTACAGCAAGTGCAATAGGAAGTCTTCCACTTGTCTCTTTCACAGATCCATACTGGTTGTAAACACCCCACAGATCCAGCTTGATGAATATCTTGTCTGTACAAAGGCAGTTCCGAAATGAGGGACCATGGATAATGGTTGAGTGATCTGATTGAGGGCTCCAAAGTCACTGCAGAGTTAGAGCTCCCCAATTTCTTTTTTACAAATAGCACTGGAGGGATAGTTGGAGACATAAATGGCTGGGTAAACCTTCTTTTCCAGATTTTACCTGTAAAGTCTCAAATGTCTAGTTCAAGTGAATATGTATGGAAACTTTGCCCTAGAACAAGATTAACTGGACAGTCGTAGGGTCTATGAGAAGGCAGTTAATCTACTTTTTTTGCTCTGACTGCATCTTGGGATTCAGCGTACTTGGCAGATAAATCTGGACAAAATGTTTTGGTGAGTTCAGCTGCTAAAGTGTCTCTAAATAAATTCATATGAGTTTTGCAACCACATGCTTTAAAAATTATGGAGCCTTCAGATCAGATGCTATGCAGATCATAGGTGTGGAGCCATTCCAGCCCTAAAACTACAGAAAAAATTTGGACTCAATAAAGAAATACTACCCAGCTCAAGTGTCTGTCTCTCCATTCAACCACGCGACTTTGCAGGTATCTTCTGTAGGAATGACCTGCTCATCTAATTGTCTAGGAAGAGCGCATTGCTTTTCATGACCAGATCCTGGAATACCATAAATCTTGCAGGTCATACAAATGTCTAAAAAAGAAGGGGAACTGTGGCTGAAATAACTGGATACTCACTGATATTTCTTCCCAGTCATTTTCCCCTTTGACTATTAATATTACTTCTGGATTTCTCTGGAGGAAAAATTAGCTGGAGAAATTTTATAGTAGAATGTACTCACCAGAAAATATAACCCATTATGTCTTTTAACCTATTTTCACATTAGAATCTGTGGTTACCCCACTTTGATAAAATAGATACCTTCTCTAATTTGGCACCACTCAGATGTTGGGTCTGGGAGGCCCAACATCTCCAGATGATGGAAGATTGGAGAGGATGGGTATACTCAGCCTACTAAGAATATAGCAAAGTAATAGGGACAATTTCCACTACTAAGTTTTCCACTTCAGTATCTCATAATGCTCTATATTACATCATGTGCATAGATGAATGAGATTGTTTAGCCTCCTGATTATTAAACATTCTATAAAAAGTTTGACTTGGTGAAAGTTGGCTAGAAAGAATTCTATAAAAAAATGTGATTTTTAGAACTGATGAATGAATACATCAATATTTCCAAATTCTAGATATTAGTTATGCAAATCAAAAGAAACAAAATCAATCATGGTGTTATTCACCCAGAGATAAGGTAAGTGATGGTTTCTGACACAAGATATCCACTCTAACCTGGTATTTTAATCGGATGCCTATGGGTAAGTCAACACGCTTCAAGATTACTATGAGGAAAAAATAAAACAATGCCTATGTATGTTTTAATAAATCCTTGAAAAAAAGGCAGGGCATCCATTCAATTATAAACATGGTTAGGCATGATGTTATTCAGAAGCTTAAACATCATATTTAAAGAAGCATATTTATAGCACATGCTTATTTTTAAAAAATATGTTTTATTGATTTTTAACTTAATCACCTTAATATTTGGTAAACAGCATGTTGTCTGGGTTAGTATTTAAAAACAATAACAATTTCTATAATTCTATAGTCCATCTAATGGCTTTGCTTGATTTTCTCTTCTTCCAATAATATTCTCCTTTGCCAACCTTAAATTAATACATTTCTTATTATTTGAGTAAATTATAATTAAATATAGACATTTTTCTCATGTATCTGCATATAAAAACCACATCAATATAAAGCTTCTTTTCTAATTTATCTTGATTGCCTCATCCTGTTTACAGATCCTGTTTACAAAATTCTTATTTACATTTGTTTTCCCCACAATATTCAAAGCATTCTTACTGGTTAAGATTTTCTCAAAATTAGTTACATTTAAGTATTTAAGTCTTTTGTTCTCATACAAGCCATCCCAACACTTTTATATTTCTCATATCTTAAGAAAAGAAAAAAAAAATCAAAGAAAACATTTTTTATATAAACCATCCCAACATTTTTATATTTCTCATGTCAAAAAACAAAAGAAAAAAGAAAGAAAAAATACTGTATTAATTGAGGGGTTCATCCCTCTTAAACTAATCTTCACATACCCAAAATCTTTCTATTTCCTTAACCATATTCAAACAGAAGTTTAATTTTTAAATATTCCCTCTGGTAAATCCCATCATCCAATTTCTTAATTCTCACTTTAGCCTTTTTTCTTTGGCCAAACATCTTTCCTGATCAATATGCTTCACTGAATCAAAGTATCTTCCCATAATCTTGTAAATGTTTTTGCAGGTACAAAAGGCAAAACAGGTAAGATGTTTTTATAGGAAGGTTTTGCCCCTTTGTATTCATTAAGAATGTTTTCCTTTCTTTTTTTTCTTGATTTTATTTATCATTTTTTCCCCAAGTTCTTGTAGTTCTTCTGGCAGAATCCCTTTTGTCAAATCTTTTTTCTTGTCCTCAAACTTATTTTGTGATCTTAGAATATAGGTTGTCTTTTCCATGTCCAGTATTTCCTGTAAGATTTTTTTCTAACTGTGTTAAGTCATACTTCTTTTTATTGTTAAGTTCCATCTTAAAATCTTTCTCCTCTGTCTCATATTCAGTTGTCTGTTTTTTCTGCTCACTCTCTAGTTTTATTTTCTGAGAATTTGTGTGTTGTAAAGTTAAATTGAAGATATGTTTATTTATATTTTCAAAGTTATTTTTAATTTCCTCATGCTTTGAGTTCATTGTTTTTTTATTTATTGAAAAGTTTTACAATACATTTTTTAACAAAACAAAACCCCTCCCCACCCCCTCCCCACCCCCTCCCCTCTCCCCAACCCTCCCCAACCCCTCCCTCCCTTCCCCCTCCCCCCTCCCCAACTTCCCAGAGCTCAATACAGGGTATAAAAATACAAACAATCATAATCTACCTTGTGCAAACAACAATAAACTATTAAATCTATCGCACTTTAACTCTTATAAAATAACTACAAGCAACATAAATATCACACCAATACTTATTCAAATGCTAAATGAAACTTTTTAGTCCCATATTTATTCTGGATATAATCAATCCATCTTCTCCACTCCACAATATATCTCTGTTGCGACTGGTCTTTCAAATATGCTGAAATCTTTGCCATTTCCACCAGGTTGGAAACTTTTAAAGTCCATTCTTCTATAGTCGGCAGTTCTTCCTTCTTCCAATATTGCCCTACTAAAAGTCTCGCTGCCGTGATTAAATTCAAGATCAGCTTAGTGTCCACAACAGTAGTGTCAGTAATAATGCCCAGTAAAAACAGTTGCAGACAAAACTTTATCCTTTTCTTAAATATCTTTTGCATATTCCACCAAATTTTAATCCAAAAAGCTTTAACCTTTTTACAGGTCCACCATATATGAAAATACGTTGCATCTTCACCACCACACCTCCAACATTTGGGCTGGCAGTTCGGATACATACTTGCTAATTTTTTATGATCTAAATGCCACCTATAAAACATTTTATTAAAGTTCTCTCTTAAGTTTTGAGCTTGCATAAATTTTACATTTCTCACCCAAATCTTTTCCCAAGTATCCATTGTAATGACTTCTTGAAAATTCTGAGCCCACTTTATCATACAGTCTTTAACAAGTTCTGTCTCTGAATCAATTTCTATCAATGCAAGATCCTTTTAATATGTGCTTGACCTTGATCTCTAATTTGCTTTACCAGATTTTCATCAGTCATTGAAAAACCAATTTTCTGGTCTTCTTTCCACCTGGCCTGTAATTGTCCATACTGAAACCAAGTTTGTACAATCTTTTCTTCTCTTAAAATATTATACGGCTTTAAATACCATACATTCCTTTCCAAACTTAAAATTTCCTTATATGTAGTCACATCATTTTTTAAACCCAACACTTATATTTTCTATTGCGTGTTTCGGTATTGCCCATATAGGTATCTTGTAATTTAACTTATGTCTATACTTTTTCCAAACTCGCAACAGAGCATATCTTAAAATATGTACCTTGAACACATTATTCACCTTCTTATCATACAATAAATATGCATGCCAACCAAATAACAAATCATGGCCTTCAAGATTTAATAATCTTACTTGTGTTAAATTAATCCAATCACTTATCACTGACAAAGCAGCAGCTTCATAGTATAGTTTAAGATTAGGCATTTTAAGACCACCTCTCTCACGCGTATCCTGCATAATCTTAAATTTAACTCGTGGCCTTTTCCCTGCCCAAACAAATTTATTAATACCCTTTTGCCATTCCTCCAAGTTTGAATCCTTTTTAAGAATAGGTATTATTTGAAATAAAAATAAAATTTTTGGCAAAACATTCATTTTCACTGCTGCAATTCTTCCCAATAAAGATAATTGTAGTTTTTTCCAGCTATCCAACTCTTTTTGAACTTTTCCCCATAAGTTTTCATAATTATTTTTATATAACTTTACATTTGAGGGTGACAAATATATCCCCAAATATTTAACCCTTTTAACAATTTCAAATCCCGTTAGCTCTTCTAAAACAGCCTTTTGTGATACTGTCATGTTCTTAGACATTTTAGTTTTTTGTATGTTAACCTTGAATCCAGAAACTTTTCCATATTGCATTATTATCTCCATCAGTTCTACAACTGAATCTTCAGGCTGAGTTACCATAACAACCAGATCGTCTGCAAACGCCCTCAATCTGTAATCCTGATCTCTTATTTGAATTCCCCTAATTTTTTCCGAGTCCCGTATTTTAATCAATAATATCTCCAATGTTAAAACAAATAATAAAGGTGACAACGGGCACCCCTGCCTTGTACCCTTTTCAATGATACATACTTCCGTCAAACTATTATTAACTATTATGCGGGCTGTTTGCTTTTGATATAATGTCCTGATTGGTTGTAAAAATTTATCCCCAAAGTTCATTTTATCTAACACTTTCAACAAAAATTGCCAATCCAATTGATCAAAGGCTTTTTCAGCATTCAGGAAGATCAATGCTGCAGGGATCTGATTGTTTCTTTCCAAAAATTCCAACAAATCAACTATATGCCTCACATTATTCTTCATTTGTCTACCACTTATAAACCCAGTTTGGTCACCATGAATTACTTGTTGCAATACCCTCATTAATCTGTTAGCTAAAACCCTAGCAAATATCTTGTAGTCCGTATTCAAAAGTGATATTGGCCTATAATTTTTTGCTTGGGTGACATCCTGGTCTTCCTTCGGAAACAAAGAAATAAAAGCAGTTCTCCAAGACGGGGGCACCCCTCCTCCCATTTGAATTGTCTGAAACAACTCCCTTAATGGCTTTACCATCTCTATCTGTAAATTTTTGTAATACACAGCAGTCAATCCATCCGTACCTGGCGCCTTACCCACTTTCAGTTGTTTAATTGCTGAAAAAATTTCTTCCTCAGTTATCAATTGATTCATCTCTTCCTTTTGTTCTTGTGTAAGAACAGGAATATTAGCATTCATCAAATATTCATCAACATCTGCCTCACTAATCTTATCTCTAGCATATAACTTAGAATAAAAATCAACAAAAGTCTTCTTAATAAGACTGCTGATACACTACCTTACCCTTATGTTCTAATCTATCTATATTAAAAGCCCTTTGCTTCTTCCTTAACAAATAAGCTAACAATCTACCTGGTTTATTGGCATTACAAAAAGTATTATGTCTAGCTTACCGTAAGTTAGTTGCCACTTGATCAGCCATCAACTTGTCGAACTGTCCCCTTAATAAATTAATTACCTCTTTAATCTTCACATCCGATGGATTCAAAATTAAAGCCTTTTCTTTTTCCCTAATTTCATTCTCTAATTCCTTCCTCCTGAATTCCAGATTCCGTCTATATTTGTTATTCAAATATATTAATACACCTCTCATATAAGCTTTACTAGCATCCCAGACCATTTCAATAGAAGTGCCTTTATGCATATTAATTTTAAAAAAATCCTTCATCTGTTTTTTACATTCTTCCACATTTTCCTGATTTCTAAACAAATTCTCATTTAGACGCCAGGAGCGCCTATCTCTATTATCTTTTTCTATCTCTAACCAGACTGGACTATGATCAGACATTATAACATATCTTCCTTGTTTATCTGCTTCAATTAACTCCACTGTCAAGGTATTCTTAACATAAACAACCACTCCATTTTTCTTATCCGCTGCGGAGGCAACAAATTGTGTACCCAGTCTTGAATTTAATAAGTACTTTTGATCCGTAACTCTAATATGTGTTTCTTGTAAACAAATAACATCATTCTTAAATTGTTTTAAATATTTAAAAACTTTCTTTCTCTTCTGTGGTGAATTTAAGCCATTAACATTCCAGGTTAGAAACTTTGTCGCCATCCTTCGCGACCCGAAGCTTTTGGAGCGCTTCTTCCAAAATCACCTGCACTCTCTTAGGTTGCGCTCCTCCCACAGCTTCACTATAAGTAAGTTTTGGAGGTGCCATCATGACTTTCTGCTGTTCTTGTTCTTGCTCTCGTCTCATTCGTCTCGAAGCAGCACGCGTCATCCTCTGGTCTCTGGCCTCCTCCGATGATACTGAAATTTGATCCACTCCTGTAGCTTTCTCTTCTATCTGCGTTGTTCCTTCAGCACCTTGTAAATTCTCTCTGCGTAATTGAGGTTCTCCCTCACCATTCTTCTTTGTAGATTCCAAAAGTGGTATGGGGACTGCTTTTAAAACATTACTATAGAAATGACGTGCCTGCAACACTGTAGTAAGACGATGTCTCATGCCTTCATGCATCACCACCATACCCACTGGTATCTCCCATCTGAACTTAATATCACGTTGTCTTAATTCTTGTGCCAAAAAGGCAAATTCCTTCCTTCTCCTTAGGATTCTTGGAGGGATCTCTTTTAAAATCAAAACTTCTTGCTCAGCAATTGCAAATTTGGTATTATAAAAAGCTTGAATAACCTCATTTCTAATTGCTCTCTTTGTAAAATAAACCACCACATCTCTGGGTAATTTCCTTTGTCTTGCAATCCACGAATTAACACGGAAAATTTTGTCTATATCTTCCATAATTGCATCTGCTGGTCGCCCCAAAATACCTTCCAAAGCCTCGGAAACTATTTTCTTCAAATTTTCTTTAGAATCCTCTTTTAAGCCTCTGATTCTCACAGCAAACTCCATCTCGTTGTACTGTACCAAGGTCAAGTCGCCATCAATTTTATCCACCACATTTTCAGTCTTTGTCATTTTTGCATCTAATCTGATATTATTTTGGCTGAGATCTTCCACTCTCTCGTCCAAGCGCTCTATACTTACAGCCATGCCTTGAAATGCAAGTAAGATGTCTGCCCTCATTTCTGTTAACTTCTCATCCATAAGCTCTGTAAGCTTCTCATCCATAAGCTCAACTAATTGTTGCGATTGCTTTTTCATAGCCTCTTGCAGCACATCCTGCAAGTCTTTAACTGTAAAAGTTGGTACAGGTGCAGGTGCAGGTGCAGGGGGGGGCATTAAAGCTTGTAACGAAGATTGCTGCACCGGAGAGGCCCCCGCGCTTCTAGGAACTTTAGAAGATTTGGCAGCCATTTTCACCCACTATTGCCTGCTACGCACTTTCACTTTCAAACTCCACAAAGTCCATTGAGTTAAAGATCATAAATTCACTTTCACCTGAGTCTCCTGTATCGCTCTGCCTGCATCCAAGTTCTCAAAAGTTCTTTCTTGCTGGCAGGGATGTTTGCTGACACCCTGCTCTGCTCAAAAAAACCCGGAGCAGAGGCGCCCCGCAGTCCGGAGCAAACTCAGGCTTCAGGGGGGCTCAATCCCTCAGCCGCCAGAGTTTTAGCTCTGGCGGCCCCGGAGAGCTCTACCCCTACCTGAGCACTCACCCCCTCCTCTTCTCCCGAGGAGCGGGCTTCCAAGCCATCAAAACAGCTGATTGGCGCTGTTTTTGGCGACTCTACGGAGCCGACGGGGCTGACAGCCAGAATGGCTGCCTGCGGCGACGCCTTACCACCCAGAAGCCCCCGGTTTGAGTTTATTGTTGTTTGGATTTGTTGCACCATAGCATAGATCTCCTTCTGGAAAGTATTTGCTTTTTCTTGATATATTCTTTCTCCAGATCTCTGATTTTCCATGATAGCCAAAAGTCAGGGGTTTTCTTTCTTTGCAGATAGCTTTAGAGTCCCAGTTGAGTTGATATTTGTAATCCAGAAAGGTCAGGGTTTTTTTCTAACATTTATAATTCCCACTTTATAAATAGCCCAAAATGTTCTTTCTTTTTTTGTCACAGTTGTTCTATGTTGTTAAGACATTGAAGGTCACCAGAAAAAAGTTACCTTTTCCTGGGCTTTACCAGCTCCTGTGATAGAGCAACTGCTGTTGTATATTTTCATCCATCATTAGATGTCAGCACCAGATCATTTTTCAGTAATATACAATTATTTACTTCTATTATTTACTTCTATTTTCATGGTTTAAAAGGAAAATCTTAACAGTTTCCACTGATTTCAAACTTATCCAAATTAAGTCTTATATTCATTTCATTTCAATATATTTCTGTTCCCCTGAAAAGTTTAATTCCCCTGAAAAGTTTAATTCCGTCTGCAGGAGAGTGGAGCAAATTTCCCTCCTCACTTTTGGAGGCTTTTTGCTTCTTGGGGTTTTTCATTTTTCTTTCTTTTTTTCTTCCCAGGAAATCAATTTTCAAGTAGAAGACAGAAAACCACTGTTCTTACCCAGGTCCAGACACATTGTTTACAGTCAGCTTAAAGTAGTGCTTTTGGGCTTTGGATGTTTGTAGCTTGGGCTAGATTCTGAAGTTAAGCTAGTCTTTCTCCTGCTGGTTTCTGGAGGGCTTTTCCCGGACTAATTGGATTGATTGCCATCTCTCCACAATCAGTGGGACTTCCTTCCTTCTTTGCTACCTCTACGGGGCAACTTCAGGCTCATTTAGTGTCTCCTAGCAGGCAGAAGAGGGATGCAGTGGCTCAGTGGGTTAGGACACTGAGCTTGTTGAGCACAAGGTTGGCAGTTTGGAGGTGTATCTATGGACCTAAATAGCGTTAATGAATTAAGATCTTTTTGAAACTGACTTAGTATACAGTATCTAGGTAGCAGTTACACAGAGAAAATGTGTAGGGTTTAATAGCAGCAAGAGAGCACATCTGATTATTTTCTTCTCTTTTTCTAGCGGAAGAAATAGTGCCAAGTGTATTTCTAGGACAGTCAGATGTAAGACAACCCAAAATTCAGGACATATCCAGGCAATCTGAAGACCAGCAAGATGCTACCTTGGATGAACACAAATGCCATGAAATTCCTCCTGAAGATGAAAGAATCCAGGACACTGAGAATTCAGGGAGGCAGACTATCAGAAAGCAGAGCGAAAGGACCAGCGAACAAAGTAGCATGCAGAGAAGCAGCTCAAGGCATCACAAAGTGAAGCACCAACCAAAAATCCAAGATGCTGCCAGTGATTTTTCAGAGCAAGATAGCAGAAGACAAGGCAACAGACAACCTCAAGAATTCCCAAGTGGGAACACACAGAGTGGCTTCTCAGGGAAATACAATCCAATGTACTGCTATCCCCAGGATGCTTCCAGCGAATGCCGAGATTCAAAAAGGTAAAAAATTGGTACAGAGGAAAGCAGGTTAGGTGAGATCCTTCCAGATTACTAGACTGTATTTTCCGTTGAGCTCAGCTGTGTGATATTTTATTGGTAAAACAGCAGAATCGGAGTCTGGTGAGTATATGGCATGAAAGTACATCATATACTGTATACAGTTTTAATGGTGATAATCAGCACTTTGAATTGCACTCAGAAGGAAACTAGTGCAGCTTGGGCTATAGAGGTGTAAAATGGGCAAACTTTGCAATACCCAATACTGTGCGCACAGCTGCATTCTGGACCAGAATGGATCATCTCAATAGTCAATCTCGCACTGCTCTCTGCCCCAGAGTTCAGTTCTCATATTTTAAAAGAACACTATTTCTTCATTTGGGGGAGGGGGGGGGCAGGAAGGAAGGGAAAGAGGTTGAGTGCATCTTTTGCACAGTGTATGTGCAAAAGGCCATTCCTGACAGAGGGTGTATCATTCAGATACCGTCTAGCATATAAAATGGCAAAGAGGCTGTCAAAAGGGTCAAAACCACTAGTATTCGGAGAAGATGGGAAGTGGGATCAATCTTTTGTAAAGGGTACTAGATTGGAGAAAGCTGCTTTAACCTAGAAGTAAGTATGGCTGGCTGGAAGCCCAAGCACAGATACACTTGTCCTAAGTACCATGTTTCCCTGAAAACAAACCTCCCGAAAGTAAACCCCAGCTGATTTTCGGACGGTGGGCCTAATATAAGCCCTCCCCCTAAAAGTAAGCCCTAATTAAGGGCCTGCACGGATGGCCTGCCTGTGATGAGGCGAAGCTGATGGGGGAGGGGGGATCTGACCCACAGTACCGGTATACCTGTTCCTTACTGCTGCCCTGCTTGTTCCATGGCCTCATGGCAGCGGCATGGGGCAGGAGGTGGCAAATGGCCGTTTTCGGCATGACATGGCCATTTCCTGCAGGTCATGGCTGTTTGCTGCCTCACGCATCTCACCCAATGCTGCTGCCATGAGGCCTGGTGGATCCTCTCCCCTTCTGAGCCATGTGCCATTATACCGGTCCCCTACCACCGCCCAGCTTGTTTTGCAGCCTCGTGGCAGCGGCATTGGGCAGGAAGCGACAAATGGACATTTTTGGCACAATGTGGACGTTTGCTGCCGTGATGCAGGTGGGGGCGGGCGTGGCAACCTTACCCTGCAAGGTTTCAGCAGGTGTCTGGCAGGGGGAGGGAAGCAACTCCATCCCCCCCAGCACAGCAAACTTACCCTGCGTGGCTTCGGCAGGTCTCATGCACAGGCCTTGCCTCTCCCCTGCGCGCTCATGGCCTACTGGTGCTGGTACTGGCAAAAAGTAATCCCTCCCTGAAAGTAAAACCTTGTGCTTACTTCAGAGCCCAAAAGAAAGTAAGACAGGGTCTTACTTTTGGGGAAACAGGGTAGTTAGATTATGCTCCATCACCTCATCATTTTAATTTTTGATTCTAAACACGAAAGAAAAAAACATTAAGTATTATCTGGATATGACCAACTTGAGTTTGTAAGAAAACTATGAGAAAAGTATGGCAGCAGCTGTTCTTGCTTCTGGCCCAAAATGATGACATTCTTTAGAAAAAGGATGACACAAGTGTGGGTCAAGAAGGAAGATACTATTTTGAGTCTTCTCTGAAGTAGAAGCCTTTGTATGAAGCATTAGGAAGCCAAAAAAGTATTGAGTCATGGCAGAAATTCCCAAACTCTGTTATTAAAGTAAAAAAAAGTAAAAGTTAAAAAAAGTAAAAAAGGCAATACAGTTATCCATCCAGTTCTTATAGGGCACCCTGCCTTGCGGGCTCAGGATTAACATAAAAGATAAAAAGAGTGGGACTCTCCCATAACTCTTTTGATTCTATGAGTGTTTGTTTTGTCCTAGTACAAACCCTTATGCTGACCTAGTGCATTGCTTACGTGCTACCTGGATAACAGGAAAGACACGTCCTAAGCAGTATCGAGTCCAACAGCTGGAGGGCCTGTGCCACTTTCTGGAAGAAAGGCATGCAGATATCCAGCGTGCCCTATGTGCAGACCTACAAAAGGTGAGTGAGCCTCCCAGCCGGAACATCTGGCAGCTCAGAGGGGAGTTGCAGATGGGCTTGCTGGCCCCAATAGACATGGTACAGCTATTCCATTTTTCTCTTTGCTGGATTTCCTATGAAAAAGTTATGAACAGGAAATAATACTCTTTGTATGTGCTATGACAGCTGAATTTAGCAAGGGGGCAAGCAACAATTATCAGCCTACAGAAAATCTTTATGTAAATATAGTTGACCAGTCTCCTAAAATGATTGAGTACAGGCAATATATATTATCTCAGTAAAGTGGGCAGTTGGTAACACAGTTAAGTGTACCGGGCTTCCCATTGACTTTGTTTGTCAGAAAGTTCAAAAGGTGATCACATGACCTCAGGACACTGCAAACGTCATAAATATGAACCAGTTGCCAAGCATCTGAATTTTGATCGTGTGACCGTGGGGATGCTGCAATGGTATTGTGTGAAAAATGGTCATAAGTCACTTTTTTCAGTGCTGTTGTAACTTTAAATAGTCACTAAATGAACTGTTGTAAGTTGAGGACTACCTATATCTACATCTTATAAAGGATACTGAACTAAGCTTAGTGCCATGACCTGGTGTAAAGTTCAAACATTACATTTCCGGAATCAATTGGGATGATATGGTAGCATGATATAGCAGTGTTATGTGCTGAATGCGACACAAATTTGCCCAATGAACTGCTTCCTAGTTCACCTCTTGTACTCGACATCAGTGGTGGGATTCAGCCTGTCTGCACCACTTTGGCAGAACCATTAGCTAATTTTTTTGTTGCCCAGGCCCAGAATGGACTTACGGAAGCGGCATCCACACAGCGAACAGGTTGTTCACATAATTGAATCCCACCACTGCTCAGCATGGACATCACTGATGCATCTCATTTTGTCTTTCTTCTCCGCAGCCCTGCTTTGAAACTGAGATCACTGAAGTTCTCTTAGTCAGAAATGAACTGGCCAATGCTCTTAACAACTTATGCTGCTGGATGAAGGATGAACACGTGAACAAGAACCTAGTAAGAAGTTAAACCGAATGGGTGAATAACAAATGGAAAAGAATGGGTCTTATGTTGGACAGGGATGAAAGTCTATGGGGTATACTATTTCATCAAACGGAAGATAGGCTTTCTACTTATGTCCTTTCAAAACATGTGGATGCTCATCTGGGAAGGCAAATCTCTAACTATTAGAGTATTAATACTTCCGTCTTTCCTGTTATCCTTCCCGTGGTATTTGGGAATTATCAGATTTGTAATTTAACAAAACAGGTTGACATCAGGTTATTGATATGTACAGGTTCTGGAAATGAGGGTCTCTAGGGCCATGCTTTTTCTGCCATCGGAGGAACAAGTTCCAATTGCTTTTTAAAGATAATTTCTGCACTGTACAATGTAGAGCCTATGGCCTGATTTCAGAGTTCTTTGCAAGCTGTTGGTTCAAGCTTTTAGTAGGAACATTATTGTTGAAAGAAAAATCTTCAGGATCCAGTCCAAACTGGGAATAAACAAAATGGAGACTGCTTTAGAAAGAAGGTTGTAGTTTATTGAAGAGCAGGACCACAAAACATGTGGCTCTGGAACAGCTGACTACATGTTGCTGGGAGTGGTGGGTTTTTATACCTTCTTGGGCTTTTGTGGTAGGACTTGTTCCTGTTCCCGGGGCTTTGTATTTCCTGTGTCATATACTTTGACCTGAGTCTGAGTGTGCCCTTTTTGTATTCTGATGGTGGTGTGTTAATCCTATTATGTCCAAAAGGTCATGTCCGCTTCTCTGGGGCTGTGGCTAATGGCTATGTCCTGTGTTGGATGGGTGAGGGGTTGCTGGTTCTAATCCTATCACTCTGCTATTGTTAGCTATCAGTTTTGCGTCAAGGGATTTCGAAAGATCCTGTCTTGAATGAGTTTCTGCAGACAGTATTTGTTCATGAATGGGGCGTTAGACTTTTTAAATGGGATTATCAAATCTGCATTTCTACAGACCTGGCCTGCAGAGTTTCTGTTTGGGGCTATTAAGAAAACCTGGGCCTGCTTTCCTTTGGGGAAATATAATATTCTGCCTTTTTAATGTCCCCCAAAATATTTCCTTCGGGGGGGATGAGTTCTCACACTATAGTTGCCAAACTTACTACATGGCGGGAGAGAGAAAAGAGGGTGTCATAAAAAGGAAAAGAAGACAATGAATAACCCCTTTCATGCTTGGATTTGCCTTAACCTGAATGGTTTCTTTGGTCCTACCTGTTATGTATCCAGGTGCAGGCATCTGCATAGCAGCGGCCACTAAGGGGCATTGGCCTGGACGGTTTTGGCGGGAAAACCAGTTTCGGCGGGAAACCTAGGGCCAACCCCATTGGCTAGCCGCCTACCTGGCCAGGTATATAAGGAGGCCAGGTATCCCTTGTTCCTCAGTACGCACCCCCCACAATAAAGAGCTGAACATGTACTCCGGCTGGCATCTCTTCCTTGTGTCGGACCCACTACAGTACAATGGCAACGAGGATGGGATTCTGCCGACAGAAGAGCTGAAGTCACTAGGAAACGCACTACGTGCTAAAGGAAAAGAGGAATCTTTTCCTTTTCCCCAACACGACCGCCAGCCACCACGACCAGCCACCGTGAGAGACCCGAGACCGGCTCCGGCCACCACAAGCGACTGGAACCCCACGCTGCAGCAACTGACAGAAGGGCGATGGCATGAACAGGGCAACCCCGTGAGTTCGACACCCGCCACCCGGAGAAATGGGCCCGATACCTGTCACACGCCGAGCTATACATGAGGTTCAATCAGATCTCGGAGGACGGCTCAAAGGCGGCAGCCCTGCTCTGCATAGGTGGACCCGCACTCCTCGAGGTCGCCGCAAACCTGTTCGCCCCGGAGGGCATAGAAACCGTCTCTTACCGGGACCTCGTCACCAAGCTAAACGTGAATTTCTGGCCCCGCATGTCCAAACTGGCTTCAAGGTCGCAGTTTGAGAAGAGGGACCAGCGTCCCGACGAGTCCGGGGCCGACTACATCGCCGCTCTGTGAGAAGCTGCCATCGCCTGCAAGTTTTCGAACCTCGAGGAGCGGCTATGCGACAGGCTGGTTTGCGGCTTTTGAGACACGAGGCTGCAGGAACGCCCGTTCGTGAAAGATGAGGTCTCGCTCCAGGAGGCCCAGGATGCCATCCTGGCCCACGAAGCGGCCTCCGGGGCTGTCCAGGCTGTCGAGGAGTCCAGAACCGGCAGCCAGACGGCCAGCATCCACCAACAAGTCATCTCAGCCGAGGACGAGGAGGACGAACAAAGCATTGACCTCCTCCAGCGGAAGTTGACCCCTGACCAATAAGGTGGGCACCGTTCCGGTCGGCCACGTGTCGGGCCTGCAAGAAGACAGGCCACATAGACGCGGTCTGTCGTAGCCTTCCCCCAAGAGGAGATCCACGAGCTGCGCCGGGAAGAGTCGCCATTGAGAGATACTGGGGCCCTGATCCAAATTAAAATTGGCTATGTCGAGATCCGGCTGGGCATACACCACACGGGTAGCAGCTGGCTGCTCAGACCAAAAATTAGATCCCCTGCAACATGGAACTTGACTCCGGCTCTGCAGTCTCCGTCATTTCTGATGAGACTTTTAATCACATTAACAGCCGGAGCAAGCAGTGGATTCAATTATGGCCCCCAAATTTAGCACTGACCGACTTCCAAAACACGCCGGTCAAGGTAAAGGGGGAGGCCACCCTTTCCGTGTGGTTTAAGAGTTGCGAGGAGCACCTGGAGGTAGTGGTGGTAGAGGGCCGGAGAGCCAGTCTGGTTGGCCTATACTGGTTTGAGGCCCTTTGAATCGCGGTCATGGGGATCCACCGGATCCAGGGAGAATCCATCGAGGCCATCTGCAAGGAGTTTGCAGACGTCTTCGATGGAAAGCTGGGAAAGTACACAGGGCCCCCCATCTCATTCAAATTGAACCTGAGCATCGCCCCCATTAGGGTCAGGCCGCGGCGAGTACCTTTTGCGCTCAAGCATAAAATCGAGCGCGAACTGGACAAGCTGGTGGCCCAGGGAATCTTAGAGCCCGTAGATGGGGGAGAGTGGGAGACCCCGATAGTCACCTGACTTAAACCTAATGGGGAGGTGAGGATCTGTGCCGACTACAAATGCTCGGTGAACCGCGCCCTAAATCCGCACGCTTACCCGGTCCCCACGGTCAGCCACGTTCTCGCTTCCCTCCAAGGCGGCACCATCTTTGCAAAGCTCAATCTTGCGCAGGCGTACCAACAGCTCACGGTCACCAGGGCAACGGCTGACACTCAGACAATAGTAACTCACAGGGGAGCCTTCAGGGTAAACAGACTGCAGTTTGGGATCAGCGTAGCTCCTGGCATCTTCCAGGAGATCATGGAAAAAACCCTCAAGGGCATCCCAGGAGTCTGCCCCTATTTTGATGATGTCCTGATTACAGGAGCATCAACTGAAGAACTGGAAGGTAGGCTTAAGGAGGTTCTAACCAGGCTGCGCGCTGCTGGCCTCAAACTGAAGAGGGAAAAATGTAGCATTGGTGTTCCTTCCACTGAATTCTTGGGGTTCAGGGTAGATGCCAAGGGAATTCACCCCACGGAGTCCAAGGTAAGGGCAATAAAGCTGGCACCCACACCTAGGAACAAAGCAGAGCTACAGGCATTCCTGGGTCTGCTCAATTTCTACCACACCTTCCTTCCACACAAGGCAGCAATAGCAGAACCATTACACAGGTTAATGGACAAGAAGGCAGCATGGGCCTGAACCTCCACCCACGACCAGAGTTTCAGAGCCTTAAAAGCGCTCCTGTCAGACAAATCCACAGTAACACATTTTATTGAGTCCAAGCCCATTTGCATCGCATGTGATGCATCCCCTTACAGTGTGGGTGCTGTCCTAAGCCACCTGGAACCTTCAGGGGCCCAAATCCCAATCACCTACTATTCCAGAACGCTGTCAGGAACAGAAAGAAACTACACCCAAATAGATAAGGAAGCCCTGGCAATAGTGGCAGGGGTAAAAAAGTTCCATGATTATCTATATGGCAGAGAGTTCACAATTTACACAGATCACAAACCACTGCTCGGCCTGTTCACAACAGACAAGCAGACCCCCCAGATCCTATCTCCCAGAATGCTCTGGTGGTCCATCTTCCTTGCAGCATACAATTGCAAGCTGGTTCACAAGCCAGGGAAGGAGATGGGCCACGCAGATGGCCTAAGCAGGCTACCCATAGACACTCTTGGAACCAGACCCGGCCCCAGCAACACAGATCCTAGCACTGCAGGAACTACCAGAATGCCCAGTACATGCCAAGGACATTGCAGCCAAGACAGCCTCAGACAACATTATGAGCAGGGTACACTCGTGGGTTTGCACAGGCTGGCAGGACAAGTCCCCGGGACCAGAATTCCAGGCATACTTCACCAGGCAACATGAGCTGTCCACACACCGGGGTTGCCTCCTTTGGGGAAGCAGAGTCATCATTCCCACAGCATTCCGGGGCAGAGTGTTGGAATCCCCGCACGAGGGGCATCCAGGGGTGGTTAGAATGAAGGCACTGGCCAGGAGTTACCTCTGGTGGCCAGGGTTGGACAAGAACATTGAGGAATGGGTCAAGGGCTGTTACATATGCCAGAGATCCAGGCCAGAGATGCCACACGCCCCCGTACACAGGTGGGAGGCCACACACACACCCTGGTCCCGCATTCACATTGACTATGCGGGGCCATTCCAAGGTCAACTGTTCCTAGTGGTAGTGGATAGCCACTCCAAGTGGTTGGAGGTAGCTCCTGTCCCCAACATGACCGCAGCAAGGACAATTCAGGTGCTCCGAGCCCTCTTTGCCACACACCGCCTCCCCGATGTAATTGTGTCTGATAAAGGGCCTCAGTTTACCGCTAATGATTTCCAGGCGTTCTTGAAGGTGAACTGGATTAGACACGTCACCTCCATGCCCTTCCACCCGTCAACTAACGGGCAAGCTGAACGGATGGTAAGGACAACCAAGGACGCACTCCGGCGCATCATCAGCGGGGACTGGCATCACAGACTGGCAAAAATTTTGCTCGCACAACATGCCACACCATGTGTGGCCACCGGTAAGAGCCCAGCAGAACTACGATGGGGACGGTGCCTCATCACTAAGCTTGACCGGCTGCACCCTGACCGGGTGGCAGCAAACACTGAGAAGCCACCTGCACATAGGGTGCTCAACATGGGGGACCTGGTTTGGGTAAGGAACTACGGGGCAGGACACACATGGATCCCGGGGACAGTGGTTGCCAAACGGGGCCTCTATCCTACATCGTAGGGGTGGAGGGGAATCGACACATCAGGTGACACATTAACCAGCTCAGAAGAAGGGCCCATGGGTGCCCCACAAATGCCCAACCTGACAATCACACCACAGAGGAGGCCAGGCCAACTGGCAACCACACGAACCCTGAACTGGAGGAAGATGGCCTCCTGCAGCCAGCCCTGCAGCAGCAGCAGGGCATCCTCGGTGGCAGGAACCTGGCGGCTAGACTTAACCCAGCGCAGGAGCACCGCAAGCCAGATGTGCTGGGCCAGGGAGAAGCCGCACCCAGATGGTCCACCAGACCCCACAGGGCACCTGCGTACCTAGAAGATTATGTGTGCAAGTGACCTCAACTCGTTGTTATGTAATATGTATGCATTGTATATAGTTATGTGTGTTATAGTTATAAAGGAGGTTCTTCTCTAAGGGGGGAGGGGTGTTATGTATCCAGGTGCAAGCATCTGCATAGCAGCAGCCAGTAGGGGGCGTTGGCCTGGACGGTTTTGGCGGGAAACCCAGTTTCAGTGGGAAACCTAGGGCCAACCCCATTGGCTAGCCGCCTACCTGGCCAGGTATATAAGGAGGCCAGGTATCCCTTGTTCCTCAGTACGCACCCCCCACAATAAAGAGCTGAACACGTACTCCGGCTGGCGTTTCTTCCTTGCGTCGGACCCACTACAGTACACTACCTACAAACGATATAAAGTTCCTTACAACCTTCAGGGAGATTGACCTTCAACAGAATTTTTCTTAATCCCATATTTGATATAAAGTCAATGATATTCCTCCCTGATACCCTCAGAACCTTGTGGAGTGTGTGATAAGATCAGACATTTTGGCCTTTCCCCCTTGATTTCAGTATAAAATTTACATGTAGTGGAGTTCTAATTGTTTAAACGGGTTTGGGGAAAGTTGGAGGTTTAAACCCCTGTAAGCCTAATGGGGGCTTAAGGCAATCATTCCATTCCTTAATCCTCTTCCCCAAATGTAAATATACACCCTTCACAATTCCTAGGACTTCTAAAATCAATCAGTATTTTAGCTCTCCCATTCCACTGATGTAGACTATTAAGCTTCCTGGAGGGCAAGTGAATACACCACAAGTGTCTGTTTATATGTGTCATCTTCCAAAGCTGGAACAGTAATACCCAATCATAATCAATGACATGGAGAATTCTTTTTTTTTTATATCAGAAGTACTTGTTGTACATATCAAGATGGAATGTTACTGAGATTAAACAACATGCTAACCAGACAAACCAACGTTATATGACTGAAAATGAAAACACTTCGGCATCAGCTTTTCAAATATCTATATTAAAGCCTTGCACTGCCTTTTAGAAGACAAAAGAGAAGATAAACAATGTTAAATCATATGCATTAGAGCAAAGATTTATTTTGAAGTAGACATCAAGGGGGGTTGTGCTTTGTAGCTCATCAATTATTTCCACTCTTACAAAATTTTCTATTAATTTCCCTTTCCCAATTGGTTTCATGGATTTTTCTGGTTTTCTACAGGCAACAGTGATGGATTGTGCCTTCATTCGCAAGGATCCATTTGGTGTGGTGCTGATCATTGGAGCCTTTAACTATCCTATCCAGCTTACTTTGTTGCCCCTTGTGGGAGCCATTGCAGCTGGTGAGTGAGAAGCTATTTCCTAATTCAGTTTAGACATTAGATCTTATGGGTGTTCTTCCAGGAGATCCAGGCATGTGGTGGATATTGATCTGTTGCAACCCTCCTAAAGTATTCTCTTCCCATATTAGGGAATTGTGTGGTTCTCAAGCCTTCAGAGGTGAGCAGTTGCACTGAAAAGCTTCTTGCAGAAGCATTGCCTTGTTACCTGGATCCGGTGAGTTCCTCAACTGCCAGTTTGCCTTGTTAAAAAAAAAATCAAAACTGAGGGTTTTTGATTTGCCTTTCCCTCTGCCATTTGCCTTAATTTCCTAGAAATTTTAACTGCAATTCCTTGGATACTTTCAGAAACAAAAAAAACCTAATTTCAAACTATCTATTTTTGGAAGCTGAGTCAGTTTATTTCCAAGTTCATTTAAAATCCCTCCAAAATTTATTTACTTTTGGATTGTGATGGCTGGTAAACGTCTGAAGGGGTAAACTGACTATATAGATTATTATTTTAATAGAAAAACCCTCTGAGGAAGATTTTAGGAAGAATGAGGCTAGGAGATTACTATGAATGTAAGACAATTTCATTGTGATAGGATGGTTAGACAAAAAATAAAAATAGAAATGGAATCCTACCTGTCACTCTAAATTATTCAAAAGAAACAGACCAAATAAAAGAGGAGGTAGAGTTGCTCTCTATATAAGAAATAATTACATCTCTACAGAAATAAAGCACAACAATAATGAAAACTGTAAGCTTGAATGCATTTGGGTCAATATAAAAGGGAGAAAAAATGACATTGCTATAGGTGTATACTACAGGCCACCCAACCAAACAGAGGAAATAGATGAACTTTTTGCTAGTCAACTAACCAAGGTATGTAGGAAGCACATCACAATAGTAATGGGGGACTTTAACTACCCTGACATCAACTGGGAGACAAACTGTGCACCAAGTGGAAGATCAAACAGATTCCTGACAAACCTAGCAGACAACTTTGTCACCCAAAAAGTAGAGAAGGGAACTAGGGGATTAGCCATTTTGGATCTAATTCTCACTAACAGAGATGAAATGATAGAAGGTGTTGAAGCCACAGGAACCTTGGGAGGAAGTGATCATGCAATATTGGAATGCAACATTATGGAAGCACAAGCAATAGAATACAGTCAAACTAGATTCTTGTACTTTAAGAGAGCTAATTTCAATAAACTTAGAGAGAGCTTGGGAAGGAGTCAATGGATGAGAATCCTCAAGGGGAAAACAACTCAAGAAGCTTAGGAAATGTTGAAAAGTGAGATAATAAAAGCCCAGTCTAGCACAATACCAAAAAAGAGGAAAAATATCAGCTCTCAAAAGAAACCAGCATGGCTGCACAAAGAACTCTCTGATAAATTGAAAGATAAAAAGGACAAGTATAGAAAGTGGAAAGAGGGGCACATAACTAAGTCAGAATATCAGCAAATAGCCTGAGCCTGCAAAGACGAAGTGAGGAAAGCTAAGGCTCAAAATGAACTAAGGCTTGTGACCAAAGCCAAAAATAACAAAAAAAGCTTCTTTCAACATGTAAAAAACAAAAAAAGTAAAGGAAATTATTGGTCCATTAGTGGGTGAAAGTGGCAAGAAGGTGACAAGCAACAGGGAGAAAGCAGAACTATTTAACTCGTTTTTTGAATCTGTCTTTACACAAAGGGAAAAAAACCAGACCAACCTACCAAAACCAGTGCCATAAAAAACAGAATAGAAACGCAAGTTAAGCTAGGCAAGAAAATGGTAAGTGAACACCTGTCCAGTCTAGACGAGTTCAAATCACCAGGACCAGATGGATTACACCCCAAGGTTCTCAAGGAACTGGCAGATGTGATCTCAGAACCACTGAACTCAGTCGCGTAGCGTGGGGGGTGCAGGGGGGGGCCGGCCGCACCGGGTGCAACATCTGGGGGGGGCGCGCTCGCACTGAGCTGCTCAGGGAGCCCCAAGGGCTGCACAGAGTCGGCTTGGCTCCGCTCTCGAGCTGCTCTTTCTTGTAAAGCGAAATGAGTCCGGCAGGTGAGATGGGCGGCCACATAAACTGAATAAAATAAATAGAAGCGGCCAACTCTCCGCCCAGGCTCAGGCCAACCGCAAGCGCCCCGCAGGCGCCCTGGCAGGTTTGGCCGAGCGAAGACGGACCCGCTGGCCGGCCGGCCTAGCTTCGTGCGCATGCATGGCTTTATTTAGCGGGGCTCACGTGCGAGCTTGAATGCAGTGGCTCTTGCAGGTCAGAGCCCCGCCCAGCCGCCCTCGAGAGGGACCCGGAAGCATCCCGCATGCGCGCAACTCTTCTTGGAAAGTCTACGCCGCTGCGGGGCGCGTCTTTTCAGCAGTGCCGTGACGTCACCGCCCGCCCGCCCCTCTATTTCCGCTTCCGGTTGCCTTGCCCCGGGTGCTGACAACCCACGCTACGCCACTGACTGAACTATATTTTTCAAAGACCCTGGAGCACTGGGGAACTACCAGAGGACTGGAAAAGAGCTGGTGTAGTTCCCATCTTCAAAAAAGGAAAAAAAATGGATCCAGGAAATTACAGACCTATCAGCCTGACCTCAATACCTGGGAAGATTCTGGAAAAGATAATCAAACAATGAATCAGCGAGCACCTAGAGGCAAACAAAGTCGTTATGAAAAGCCAACATGGCTTTGTCAAAAACAGATCATGCCATACAAATCTTATTGCATTCTTTGACCAAGTGACAAAATTAGTGGATCAGAGGAATGCTGTGGATATAGTTTATTTGAACTTCAGTAAGGCATTTGATAAAGTAGATCACAAACTACTACTTGATAAGATAGAAAAATGTGGGTTAGACAGCATCACCACCAGATGGATTCGTAGCTGGCTGACCGGCTGTACTCAGCGTGTGGTCCTCAATGGAACCACATCTACATTGAGGGAAGTGTGTAGTGGGGTGCCCCAGGGCTCTGTTCTGGGCCTAGTGCTCTTCAACATCTTCATCAATGATTTGGACGAGGGGATAGATGACACCAAGCTGGCAGGAATAGCCAATACTCCAGAAGACAGGCTTAAGATGCAGGAGGATCTGGACAGACTTGAACACTGGGCGCTATCTAACAAAATGAAATTCAATAGTGAAAAAAGCAAGGTTCTACATTTAGGCAAGAAAAACCAAATGTACAGGTATAGTACTATAGGGAGTAACTTGCTCAATAGTAGTAACTGTGAGAGGGACAATCACTTAAATATGAGCCAGCAGTATGCTGTAGCTGCCAAACAGGCCAACACAGTGTTAGGCTGCATTAACAGAGGGATAGAATCGAGATCACGTGAAGTATTAATACCACTTTACAATGCCTTGGTAAGGCCACACTTGGAATACAGCATCCAGTTTTGGTCACCACGATGTAAAAAAGATGTTGAGATTCTGGAAAGAGTACAGAGAAGACCAACAAAGATGATTAAAACATATAAGGAACGGTTGCTGGAATTGGTTATGTCTAGTTTAATGAAGAGAAGGACTAGGGGTGACAGGATAGCAGTGTTCCAATATCTCAGGGACTGCTACAAAGAAGAGGGAGTCAACCTATTCTCCAAAGTGCCCAAAGGCAGGACAAGAAGCAACGGATGGAAACTAATCAAGGAGAGAAGCAACCTAGAACTAAGGAGAAACTTCCTGACAGTTAGAACAATTAACCAGTGGAACAACCTGCCTCCAGAAGCGGTGAATGCTCCAACACTGGACGTTTTTAAGAAGAGACTGGACAGCCATTTGTCTGAAATGGTATAGGGTTTCCTGCCTGAGCAGGGGGTTGGACTAGATGACTTCCAAGGTACCTTCCAACTATATTATATATATAAAACTTAACTTAGTAACTGTTTGAAGTTATAACAGATCACTCCAGGACTATTTATAAGCCATGTTTGAAGTTGTGATGGCCAGGCACCCCTTCTCCCCCCCCTCCACACAGAGATCATGTAATTGCATTTTTGCACACTCCACAACTGGTCTGCATTTACAGTTGTTTGCAGCATCCTGCTGTCACTTGATAGCTGTCACTGGTGTTTGCTTTTGGTTCCCGACCAAAAAAAACCCCATTGCAGACAATGGATTCATTTAACAGCTACAGCATTTGTTTAATGACTGCTGCAAATAAAGGTCATCAAATCAGGCACATCCATGTGATGATCTACTTAACAACCAGCACAACGTACAACTGTAATTCCAGGCTCAATAACGGTCATAAGTTGAGGACTACCTGTATTACCATATGCTCACTACATCAAAAGCAACTGTCTCATTTTGAAATTAAAATATTTAAGAAAAATCTTAGTTAACTTCAATTTACTGTATCCTTTTTCTGTTCCAAATTGCCCCCAAGAGGCTTTTTGTCTTGCAAAGTTTCAGGGACAGAAAACACCGCCTGTTTGATATGCAGGCAGCTTGACTGGATGTGAACTTCCTTTTCTATTTGACAGCAAACCTTTGCTGTGGTGACAGCTGGTCCTGAAGAAACAGGAAAATTACTGGAAAATAAGTTTGATTATATCTTCTACACAGGTGATTTTCCCTTTTTGAATATTCTTTTCAGGTTATTCTTTTTAATATTTAAAATTATTTATCAATAATATCTGCACAGAACAGTGTGGTAAGCAATACTGAAGTATTGAAATTGAAAGGTTCAGATAATTTATCTAAAATCATCCTTTAGGTCCCTGCCAATACCTCCCATCTGCAGTAGAATTTATCTCTGTAGCTAATGCATTGCCTTTCTAGAAGGCATTGTATATTGCAGCAATTTGCTATGTATCTTGGTTAAGTAGCTTTATCATGTCTATCACAGTTGTTGTTTTTAGTTGCGAAGTCGTGTCCAACCCATCGCGACCCCATGGACAATGTTCCTCGAGGCCTTCCTGTCCTCTACCATCTTCTGGAGTCTATTTAGGCTCACGCCTACTGCTTCAGTGACTCCACCCAGCCACCTCATTCTCTGTCGTCCCCTTCTTCTCTTGCCCTCAATCTTTCCCAGCATTAGGCTCTTCTCCAGTGAGTCCTTCCTTGTCATTAGATGGCCAAAGTATTTGAGTTTCAAGTTAAGGATCTGGCCTTCTAAAGAGCAGTCAGGGTATGATCTCCTCTAGGACTGACCGGTTTGATCGCCTTGCAGTCCAAGGGACTTGCAGGAGTCTTCTCCAGCACCATAGTTCAAAGGCCTCAATTCTTTGGCGCTCAGCCTTTCTGATGGTTCAACTTTCATAGCCATACATTGCAACTGGGAAGAGTATAGCCTTGACTATACGCACTTTTGTTGGCAGGGTGATATCTCTGCTTTTTAGTGTGCTGTCTAGATTTGCCATGGCTTTCCTCCCCAGGAGCAAGTGTCTTTTAATTTCTTGGCTGCAATCCCCATCTGAGGTGAAAATAAAATCTGTCACTACCTCCATTTCTTCCCCATCTATTTGCCAGGAATTGAGAGGGCCGGATGCCATGATCTTGGTCTATCACAGTACAGCTGAGTTAATAGCAAGTTAGCTCAGGGAAACTGTTGCACGTGGCATTTGTAACTTCACCTATCAGCAGCTTCCAGATTGTAGATCTTGCCCACAAGTGGTAGAAAAGATGAGTTGTCACACTGTAAGTAGGAAAAAGCCTGTGCTTGATGTAGAACTTCAGCTTTTGGAAATAATGAAAAGTATTAGTCTTGGGTGTTTTTCTGCACAATGAAGATACTTCATTTCAACCCACATAGCTTTTCTCAGATTTGCTTTTCTTTTTCATTGCCAGAACAGCTCAAGATTATATTAACAACACTTAACAGGAATTTGACAGCAGTTTGACATGGGATTTTAATGGACTGTCCCTAATACATTCTAGATCTAAACTGATATTTTAATAACTTGAAGGAGGGGTGGAAAAAATAGTTTATCAATTCTACAGATGAAACAAAATTGGATGGAATAAAAACTGTAGGAAACACTGAAAAAACAGTTGCTTTGTCAACTGTTATTTACACTTAGTGGATTTTTTAAAACAATCTGTGGAATTTTGCAGAACTGTATGGGAAAATGTTAGAGAAGAAAAATACACAGAACTGAGGACCCTGATACTGGATTGGGAGATGTGGGTGTCTGTATATCTCTCTTGACCCAATTTTTTTTGCCGTATCTCTATAGGGAATAACCGTGTAGGAAAGATCGTCATGACTGCTGCAGCAAAACATCTGACACCATTGACTCTGGAACTGGGGGGCAAATGTCCCTGTTATGTGGATAAGTGCTGCAATTTCCAGAATGCAGCCAACCGAATTGTGTGGGGAAAATTCATCAATGTTGGACAGACATGCATTTCACCAGATTATGTGATCTGTACAGTTGAAACACAAGAGCAGTTGCTACCTTGCCTGCGCCGAGCTATCTGTGAATTTTTCGGCAATGATCCCAAGGGGTCACCTGATCTTGCCCGCATGGTCAATGACAAGCATTTCCAGCGCGCCCGAGCTTTGCTGGAATCTGGCCGGGTGGCCATTGGTGGAGAGACAGATGAGTGTGAGCGTTATATTGGTGAGTATACAGCTTGGGGCTGGAGGAAGACTAAAGAAGAAAGATTTGGAGTTTGGGAAAGACAGGAAGACAGTTTATGATTATAAGTAGTCCTTATTAATCAACCATTTGAAGTTACAAGGGAGCTCAAAAAAAGATACTTACAACCCATGGTGACGTGACTGCATTTTGTGCACTTGGCAGCCAGCCTGCATTTTATAGATGTTTGCAGTATGTTGTGTTTATGTGGTCACTATTATGTTTTTTTGCCAGAAACCGGCATTTACGGCTGGTAAAAAAAACACCAATTGCAAACAATCTGTTTGCTTAACAACTGCAAAGTTTGCTGATCAATCGCTATGTTTACTTAATCATCATTGCAAAAGGAAGTAGTCTGTAGAATTGAGTCAGTCAACTTATGACCTGCTTATTGACAGGCACAGTTTACAACTATAATTCTGGGATCAATTACCACCATAGGTCAAGGATTAACTGTCTATGTAGTAAGACAACGGAAAAAAATCTATAGGGTTGCTAAGAGTTGAAACTGACAATGGCATATAATCAGTGCTTTTTTTGTAAAAGAAAAAGGTGTCGGAACTCACACATGTCATACAGCCCACCTTGCCTACCCTACAAGGTTCCATCGGAAAAAAGGTGCCGGAACTCCATTCTGAGCGTTCTATGAGAAAAAAAGCCCTGCATATAATAATCAAGCTTATTAAGAAGTGTATTATAAGTAGATATAGGGCTGTAGATCACCCTTCCAAGTTGGTGTTCACCAAATGTGTTGGACTTTAATTGTCATTGGCCACACAGTAGGGGCTTTTTTAAAAGTTGAAGTCTAATGATCTGGCAAGTGAGAGACTGGGAAAATCTGTTTTAAATAAAACAAGAAGACAGACATGTTTTCTGGGGTTTCATATTGGAAATGTAGTCATGGAGAAAGCTAAAACTCTGCTTAAATTGGACAATAAAGTTATAATATATAAACAAAACAGACCTTGATGTGATCATTTGCCCATTACAGCTCCCACAGTGTTGGTGGATGTGAAAGAATGGGACCCAGTCATGCAAGAGGAGATTTTTGGGCCCATCCTGCCAATATTCATTGTGAGAGATCTGGAAGAAGCCATAGACTACATCAATTGTGGAGAACGCCCACTAGCTGTGTATGCTTTCTCCTCTGACTCCAAGGTATATTGTTTAAGTCTAGCATACTGTATGTGGGAGAATCTGGATCATTTCCCATAACCCCATGCATGTTGGCCAAAAGATAGGAGACTTGCACTATTTTGAAAATATGTTTATGTCGTAAGCTGCAATGAACCAACATGGTAGCAGTTCTTTGTCCACTGATAATACAGTCTGGATGATAGAAGAAAAACCCAATACTACCCTTGATTATTTACCAATAAGCTGAAGTTAAAAAATAATTGGCTCATCTACATGGCACCCTCCCCCAATTCAGGCACTGATATTTTTGCTGTATACCTCAGAAGTCACCTATGCATTTTAAAAGAACAATATTTCTCTTTACCTGGGAAGAGAGAAGTTGAGAGAAAGTTCTGAGTATATGCTGTGAAGTCCTTGCTTGAGAGTAGAATGAGATGACTCACAGTGGCCAGGTTGGCACAGAAGGGTGGGTGTGGGTACAGCGAGATTGGGATGATTGATTTGGTGCAGCCAGGTCAGCATGGATGGATGGGCGTGGTCAGGTGGGCACAGATGTGTGGGCACAACCCAGTCAGCATGGAACAAGTTGCCTTGGCCAAGTGGACATAGGAATATCTGTGTCCCACCAGAAGAAACATCAGCCCCTATGGGCCGCTGGGACCCAATGATGGTCAATCCACTGCCTCCCTCTTCCTCTGGCTGGGCCTAGCCTGGCCCACCTCACCTCACCTACCTGCCTGCTCCTGAGGGATAAGTTGTGGAAGTCTGCCTCCCCCCTCAGCTGCCTAGAGATCCTGTATTAGCTCATGCCCTCAGTGACCACTTGCCTGCTTGTCTGGGGTGCTTCTCCATCTGGCAGATCTGGGGGGCAGCATGCCATTGTTCTCCTTGTTGCTCCAAGGAAATGAGAGGAGAGGACCCCACCCTAGTCCCATTTTCGATCTCTCAACTATTTTACTACGATTCATAGAAAATTTTTATTTCTTTATTTTTGCCTTCCAATTGATTTTTAGCAAATGGCTAAAAATCGGCCCCATCTACAACATTCGTCATTTTGTGAGCGTGTCTGTGGCACATTTTCAACATTCCAAATATTTGTAGTGGCACAAAAGCTAAAGACTCTTGTTTGTACTGTGACTCATATTATTACAGAGCTGAGACTTGATCAAACTCACATTTGGAAAATTAAGAACGGGACTCTTAATACGCTTCTATTCTTTTTCTCTTTATAGGTTGTGAACCAGGTACTGGATTGTACTAGCAGTGGTACCTTTTGCGGTAATGATACCCTGATGCAAGCATTGTCGGTTTCCCTACCATTTGGTGGCATTGGTATGACTAACCTTTTAGCTTCTAAGCTGTCTCCATTTTTTGCCTCCAGCCTTATCCTTCCCAAAAAGTTCTCCCACTTGATGTTTTTCATTCGAACAAAGATATTAAGAGTCCATTTTTTTACTTTGTCCAGTATATTTCCAGATTAAATCAAATGCGATCAAATAATGAATATCCCATGCTATAAATCATGTGGTCATTTATAAATAAAGGAGAGGGCTGGAACCTGGTCTACATTACACTGGTAAGCAGGAGTAAAGGGAGAGGGATTAATATTCTTGATTTTGTAAGTGGTACTAAGAAGATCATCAGGTTAAGTAGCTCAGGTTCAGTAGGTCTGGTCATACTCTACTAAATACAGGTTAACATTCTGTGTAAATCAGTATTGCATTTTGGCTACCAAACATGGTTAAACTGATGTGCATATTTAATTTCTGTTCTATTTTTAGGTATCGTGATAACAAAAAAGCAGTACTGTAGTTTCATTTTATTGTGGATTAAGACATCTGTAGTTCAATGACCACGAAACCTAACAAACTAGGAAATTATTATTTAACCAAGCTTTGCTGTCTCTACTGAATTTAGTCCCTTTCTTTAAAAAATACCCATTGCAATATCCATTGAATATTAAACCTTTTATAGTAAGTACTATGAGGAAAAACCTTTTTAAGGGCAAGTATTGTCCAGCCTGATAAAAAAAGAGTAAATGAATTTGATCTTATTTTTTCCTTTTTAATATTGCAGGACTCAGTGGATTTGGCAAATACCATGGCAAGTTTACTTTCGATACATTTACTCACCAACGTGGCTGTCTTTTGCGCTGCATGGGCCTGGAGATGATGAACAAAATGCGCTACCCACCGTACAACAATACAAAATTGAGAGCAACGGTCTGTGCTTTTGAGGTCAGGCGCAGTATCCTGTGAACTTAGCTGTGAGGCCTTGAATCACATCACCTGCATTCCTAAGGAACTTCAATCAAGAATTTTGGTGTAGTTGAGAGATTTTTTCCTTTATCAGTTGTTCTCTAGAATTTTGCCTCAACACCTTCAAAGATCCTTGAAAAACACTCTCTGTTTGGCAAATCTTATTTTCACCATCTTTGCATCTTATTGCTCTCTACCTCTACCTCCTGAACCTGTCAAAACTTATAACAGCTTGCATACATTGCACCCCTTCCCCCTTTAAGACTAAACAATACTCATAACCCAATAACAACTATATACATGCGTTCTTCTGCTTATTCACGCACAAAATCCGTGAGATATGCCGGTGACTTGTGTGAATGATTAGATCTTCTCAAAGTTTCTCCCCTGTCCAGTATGGGGAGAACAGACTGTCTGTTTTGCTCTGGTCCTCTGGGAGGTGTCACTGTGTCAGTATTTAAGTTAGGACCTACAGTCCACAAATCTTCAGTATCTGTTAGGTAGTCGCTGTCAGTGTGTGTTGATGGACTGTCCACATGTGTGCCAACTCCGGAACTATTTTCAATGACTCTCTTCCTTATCTGATCAACGTGCCTTCTGTGTTGTCTACCCCCCTCCACCCTTATAATGTAAGACAATGGACCAGTTTGTTCAACAACCTCCCCTGGCACCCAAGGGTGACCTGAAGCATAATTCCTGGTCCATACCAAATCTCCATTTGTAAATTGGCTGTGATTCAGTGGATACTCTGAGTTCGCTGCTACTCTGTCTGGGTGTAGTCTGTCTAATTTTGTAATGAGTCTTTTTCCCCAGCATAGTTCTGCTGGGCTCTTTCCAGTAGCTGTTGAAGGGGTTGAGTGTTGGTGCAACAAAAATTGTGCTAACCTGCTTTTCCAATCTCCGTGTATGATGCACTGCAGAGCATCCTTCATAATGTGCACCATACGTTCAGCCATGCCGTTCGAAGATGGGTGGAATGGGGCGACGGTGACGTGTCTAATTCCGAACATTGTAGTAAACACCTGAAAATCCGCAGAAGTAAGTTGTGGCCTGTTATTAGAGACCAATACATCAGGGAGGCCATGTGTGGCAAAAAGTCCCTTGAGTACCTGGATCATCCTTGCCGTGGTCATGTTATGAACTGGTACCACTTCTAACCATTTTGAGTAACTATCTACTGCTAAAAAAAATAATTGTCCCTGAAAGGGTCCAGCAAAATCAATGTGCACCCTGGACCAGGGTGTGTGTGTGGCTTCCCACTTATGCACTGGTGCATGTGGCTGTTTAGGCTGGGACCTCTGACAGATATAACATCCCGTCACCTGGTCTTCGATGGCCTTATCCAACCCTGGCCACCACAAATAACCTAGCCAATGCCTTCATGCGTACCACCCTGGGATGCCCTTCATGGAGTGATTTTAGAACTCTCCATTGTAGTTTGTCAGGTATAAACACCCTGCATCCCCACAGCAGACATCCTTTGTGAACCGGCAGTTCATGTCTCCTCACAATATATGCCTGGAATTCCGGTCCCAGGGACCTATCCTGCCAACCTGAGCAGACCCAAGCCAAAACCCTGCTTAAAATTTTGTCAGTTGGTGTCTCTGCCGCTATGACCTTTGCCCTAAGGGGACATTCTGGAAATTCCTGTAAACACATAATTTGTGATGCTGGAGCTGGATCTGGTTCAGTATTTAGCAAGGGAAGCCTGCTAAGTCCATCTGCATGGCCCATTTCCTTGCCCGGCCTGTATATAAGCTTTCACGTATAGGCTGACAAGAAAATAGACCACCTGAGCATTCTAGGTGACATTATCTGCAGAGTTTGCCTGTTTGTGGTAAAAAGACCCAAAAGGGGCTTATGATCGGTGAAAATAACAAATTCCTACCATACAGGTACTCATGGAATTTCTTTATTCCAGCAACGATTGCCAAGGCTTCTTTATCTTTTTTTTAATTGAAAAGTTTTACAATTTTTAAATACAATGGACTCCCTCCTCCCCCTCCCCTCTCCCCAACCCTCCCCTCCCCCCCTCCCCAACTTCCCAGAGCTGAATACAGGGTATAATAATACAAACATAAACTAAAATATGCTAACAACAAAAATAAAACATTAAGTTCTATCGGACTTTAACTCTCCATAGTCATAATATTAATAAAGTAACAAATAACTAATCATACATCATAAAAATCCACTACTTATTCAAATGCTAAATGAAACTTTTTAGTCCCATATTTATTCTGGATATATTCAATCCATCTTCTCCATTCCACAATATATCTCTGTTGCGATTGATCTTTCAAATATGCCAAAATCTTTGCCATTTCCGCCAAGTTGGAAACTTTCAAAGTCCACTCTTCTGTAGTCAGCAATTCCTCCTTCTTCCAGTATTGCGCAACTAAAAGTCTTGCCACCGTAATTAGATGCAACATCAACTTAGTGTCTATAACAGTAGTATCTGTAATAATACCCAATAAAAACAATTGCGGAGAAAACTTTATCCTTTTCTTAAATATCTTTTGCATATTCCACCAAATTTTAATCCAAAAGGCTTTAACCTTTTTACAAGTCCACCATATATGAAAATATGTTGCATCCTCATAACCACACCTCCAACATTTGGGCTGGCAGTTCGGATACATACTTGCTAATTTTTTAGGGTCTAAGTGCCACCTGTAAAACATTTTATAAAAATTCTCTCTTAAGTTTTGGGCCTGTGTAAATTTTATATTTCTAACCCAGATCTTTTCCCAAGTGTCCATTGTTATAACTTCTTGAACATTCTGGGCCCATTTATCATACAATCTTTAACAAGTTCCGTTTCTGAGTTAATTTCTATCAATGCATTATATATCCTTTTAATATGTGCTTGACCTTGATCTCTAATTTGTTTTACCAAATTTTCATAGGTCATCGAAAAGCCAGCTTTCTGGTCCTCTTTCCATCTTGCCTGTAATTGCCCATACTGAAACCAAGTTTGTACAAACTTTTCTTCTTTTAAAATATTATATGGCTTTAATTGCCATACATTCCTTTCTAGACTTAAAATTTCCTTATATGTAGTCTCATCCTGTTTGAATCCCACATTTATATTTTCTATTGCATGTTTAGGTATTGCCCAAATTGGTATCTTATAATTTAACTTGCCAAGGCTTCTTTATCGATTTGCGCATAGTTATGCTCTGCCGCTGACAACGTTCTGGAGTAATACACTATTGGTACTTGCTTACCCCTGTCTTCAATATGACTTAATACTGCACCCACTCCATAGGGAGATGCATCACAGGCAATGCAGATTGGTTTAGTTTCAATGAAATGGGTGATTGTGGCATTGCTGGCCAATAATTTTTTTAGAGCTTGAAAACTTTTGTCATGTGTGATAGTCCAGATCCATGGTGATTTTTTATCGAGTAGTCTGTGTAAAGGCTCTGCAATGGATGCCTTATGTGGCAAAAATGCGTGGTAAAAGTTTAACAGTCCCAAAAAAGCTTGAAGCTCCATTTTATTTTTGGGTGTGGGAGCTGCTTTAATTGCTTTTACCTTGGCATCAGTAGGATGAATGCCCTGAGCATCAATTTTAAAACCCAAAAATTCTGTCTCAGTTACACCAATGCTGCACTTGTTCCTTTTAAGTCTGAGACCTGCAGCTCTGAACCTTTCCAAAACAGCCTGCAATCTGTTAGCCAACTCTTCTTCTGACCCTCCTGCAATAAGGATGTCATCAAAGTAAGGGCAGAACCCAGGGATGCCCTTAAGCGTTCGCTCCATCATCTCCTGAAAGATGCCGGGCGCGACACTGACTCCAAATTGTAACCGGTTTACCCGGAATGCCCCCTTGTGAGTGACAATAGTTTGTGCATCTGCAGTCTCTTTGGACACAGGCAGTTGTTGGTATGCCTGTGCCAAGTCCAATTTGGCAAAAATGGCCCCGCCCTGAAGAGATGCGAGTATGCTGCTTACCGTGGGCACCGGGTAAGCGTGTTGGTCCAATGCTTTATTGATGGAACATTTGTAATCTGCGCAGATGAGCACTTCACCATTTGCCTTGAGTGGGGTGACTATAGGAGTCTCTCACTCGGCACTGTCAACCTGTGTAAGCACTCCCTGTGCCACAAATTTATCAAGCTCTCTTTCTATTTTTTGTTTCAGAGCGAAAGGTACCCGTTGTGGTTTAATTCTGATTGGAATTACGTTGGGGTTTAGCTTAAATGTGATGGGGGCCCCCATGTATTTGCCTAACGATTCATCGAAGATGTCAGCGAATGCCTCGCAGACTGCTTTGATGCTGTGGGATTGGACTCTATTAATGCCAGTGATGACAGTTCCGAGGCTTTTGAACCACTCCAAACCCACAAGGCAAGTCCTTTGTCCCTTAACCACTAGGATGTCCAAATACCCCAGGAACTCTTTGTATCGCACCTCCAAAGTGGCCTCCCCCTTTACTTTTATTGGGGATTTTTGGAAATCAGTCAGCAGCATACTGGACGGTCTCAAAGTGTTCTTCTGCTTGCTCTGGCTGCGCACTGTCTTAAATGTCTCATATGAAATCACTGAGACCGCTGAGCCAGAGTCAAGCTCCCTGCTACAAGGCACCCCATTTAAAGAAACAATCAGCTTAATTTTTGGAGTAAGTGACTGGCGGACCCCGTTTTTATCCTTGGCCCGCCAGCTGTTTGAATGGTTGATTGATGTTTCCTGGTACTGGCCCCAGGTACCTTTGATCATGTAGTCCTCCGATTCCATGTTGTTCAGGCTGTCATGAGCCCATTTTGCCACACACTCTGCACTTGGCCATCTGGAACTTGCAGGTGCTTCTGGGGTGGTTGCCCCCGCATTCGGCGCACCTCTGTTTCAACATGGGGCTGCTGTAACTGGACCCTTTTGTTTCTTGGTTGTTTGATGAGGTCGTTGGTCGTTGACTCTTCTGCGAATTGTGCCGAGCCTGTGCCGAGCCTGGTTTCTGTTGGATCACGTCCACCTCCACCTCGTCACTCGAGTCACCGCTGTCCCCATATGCAAATGCCCTGTTAACAGCCCCGCTCGAACTGGCAACGTATGCTCGATTGTGTTCTGGAGCATCTGCCATGTCCCTGGCTAGGACTTCCTCTTGGACTTCTTGCAGGGTTAGATCGGGCTTTACGAAAACTTCTGCCGCAGTTTCCTGTTTCTGATACCGAATATAATTCTGTCCCTCAAACGGTCTTCCAAGTTTTTAAAATGGCATAGTTGAGCCGCCTGCCGTAGGCTAGCAATAAAATTGGCTGCCGATTCTCCTGGTAGCTGGTCTATGTTCTCAAACTTGTACCTCCATGCCACAAACAACACATGAGGACTGAAATGCTTGTTCAGCTTCTCCAGAAGGTCACCATAGGCAACCGCTCCAATGGCCATCAGGGCACATAACCCCACCGCCAGGTTATAAATGACTGATCCGCTGGTACAGAGGAGGGTGGCCACCTTCCTCCCGTCCTCTGTAATATTGTTCACTTTGCAGTAGAACTCTACTTGTCCTACGTGAACTTCCCATAGCTCTGGATGTGAAGTATGAAAGACAGGTATTTGACCGACCCGTGCCATGGCAGCAACGTCTGACCTGGGGACTGCTGTTCCTGCGTGCCTCCACGATGCAGCAAGGCTTTAGCTGATCACTGAAAGTGTCTCCAGCCGATCGAAACAGCATCCCACCTTCGTCACCAGTTATTATGTTGCAGGTTCAAAGAATTAGTCAGACACTGTATGCTGTAACACTGTACTTTATTGCTAGTAACTGTAACAGAACTGAACTGAATAAATGGCTATATATCCACTATTTATACTGCATCAACTGTGTGTCTGTTAACCACTTAAATCAAACTTCAGCTCGAGCCAGTCTCAACAGCCAATAGCATCGAACTCTGCTTTCCGCCAGCCAGACTCCACCGTTGCTGTCCAGCGCTCTCTACCTCCTGAACCTGTCAAAACTTATAACAGCTTGCATACATTGCACCCCCCCCCTCAAACCCAATCTTAAGCTCATGGTAGAGCCACAAGGAATTCCATGTAAGATGGAATTGGACTCTGGCCCTGCAGTCTCAATCATTTCTCAAGACACTTTTAATTTCATGTGTAGGCGCAGTAACAATTGGGCCAAACTAAGACTCTCAGATATAATCCTAATGGATTTTCAAAATGCACATGTTAAAGTTAAGGGAGAAGCCACCCTGTTGGTTAAGTTTAAATGGTTTTGGGGGCACCTGGATGTAATAGTAGTAGTGGGCCAGAGAACGAGTCTCATTGGACTTGATTGGTTTGATGCCTTAGGTATTCAGATTACTGGCATAAACCGGACACAAACTGCAGACCTCGCATCAGTGTGCAAGGAATACGTGGATGTTTTTAATTCAACCCTTGGAACATACACAGGCCCACCCATCTCATTTTAGCTTGATCCCAATGTAGTTCCAATCAGGGTTAAGCCTCGTAGGGTCCCCTTTGCCTTAAAACATAAAATTGATTCCAAAATTGATAAGCTGGTAGAACAGGGCGTGTTACAGCCTGTTGATGGTGGGGAGTGGGAAACTCCTATAGTCACCCCACTTAAAACCAACTGGGAAGTTTGCATTTGTGCTGACTATAAATGCACACTAAATAAGGCCCTCAAGCAACACGCTTACCCAGTCCCAGTGGTCAACCATATTTTAGCCTCCTTGCAAGGGGGTACTATTTTTGCTAAACTTGATTTAGCACAGGCCTATCAGCAATTGCTGGTTGATGAGGCCACAGCCACGGCTCAAATGATTGTGATTCACAGGGGGGCTTTCAAAGTTAAATGCTTACAGTTTGGAGTCAGCGTTGCACCGGGTATTTTCCAAGGGATTATGGAACATACACTTAAGGGTATTCAGAGTGTCTACCCTTATTTTGATGATGTTCTTATTGCAGGAGAATCCCCAGAAGTGTTGGCCAGTAGGCTCAAGGCTGTTTTGTAGAGGCTTTGCGAAGCAGGCCTCAAATTAAAAAAGAACAAGTGAAGTATTGGGGTTTCAACAGAATTCCTGGGTTTCCGAATTGATGCTAACGGCATTTACCCTGCTGATTCTAAAGTGAAGGCCATTAAAATGGCCCCTAGGCCCAAATCAAAAGGAGAACTACAAGCATTCTTGGGTCTCCTAAACTTCTATCACAGATTTCTACCTCATAAGGCTGCAATAGCATTGCCCCTCCACAGGCTGCTGGATAAGAAAGCTCCATGGAAATGGACTAACTTACATGAAAAAAGTTTCCAGGAATTAAAAGCACTATTGTCAGAAAAGTCCACTGTAACTCACTACAAAGAGTCTAAACCTATATGTCTTGCATGTGATACATCTCCCTATGGGGTGGGGGCAGTTTTAAGTCACATAGAAAAAAATGGGAAACAGGTTCCAATAGCGTTTTTCTCAAGAACATTGTCTTCTGCTGAGCACAACTATGCTCAGATTGACAAAGAGGCCCTAGCCATTGTTGCTGGAATAAAAAAAATCCATGACTATTTATATGGCAGGGATTTCACAGTCTACACTGACCACAAACCTCTGTTGGGACTTTTTACAACAGACAAACAAACCCCCCCACATACTATATCCAAGAATGTTGAGATGGTCTATTTTCCTATCTGCATACAATTTTAAGTTAATTCACAAAGCGCGCAAGGAAATGGGCCATGCTGATGGCCTCAGCAGACTACCACTGCCACTAATGGATTCAGATCTGGCTCCTGCTGATACAATATTGTCCATACAGGACATACCTGAATTTCCCCTCCATTCTGGGGACATTGCTGCTGAAACTGCCACAGATAAAATACTTAGTAGAGTATTGTCATGGGTATACACGTGCTGGTTGGAAAAAAGTCCAGGCTCAGAATTTCAAACCTATTTTGTGAGGAGGCATGAATTATCTGTACATAAAGAGTGCATTCTATGTGGAAACAGAGTCATAATTCCCACTTCCTTAAGAGACAGGGTTTTACAATCATTACATGAAGGCCATCCAGGCATTGTCAGAATGAAAGCTTTAGCTAGAAGCTACCTCTGGTGGCCTGGCCTTGATAAGGACATTGAGGGTCAAGTCCATGGTTGTTATACATGCCAGCAATCTAGGCCTGAAATGCCACAGGCTCCAGTTCACAGGTGGGAGGAAACGCACACTCCCTGGTCTACGGTTCACATAGACTATGCTGGGCCCTTTCAGGGGCAGCTCTTCCTGATAGTAGTGGATAGCCACTCAAAATGGCTGGAAGTAATTCCAGTTCCTAACATGACTACTGCTAGGACCATCCAGGTGGTGAGAAAACTTTTTGCAACACATGGGTTGCCAGATGTCTTAGTTTCAGACAATGGGGCCCAATTCACTGCTGCTGAATTTCAGGCCTTTCTTAGAGCTAATCTCATCAGACATGCAACATCTGCACCTTTTCATCCATCTTCTAATGGTCAAGCTGAACGCATGCTGAGGACAACGAAGGAAGCACTCAAGTGCATTGTTACAGGTGACTGGCATCACAGATTGGCAGATTTTTTACTCTGCCAGCATTAGTCCTGCAGAACTACGTTGGGGGAGGCGTTTGATTACTAAACTGGACAGGTTGCATCCAGATAGAGTGGCAGCAGAAGCCTCTCGACCAAAACCCCCGAGGGGGCTGCACATGGGCGATTGGGTTTGGGCCAGGAACTATGGTCATGGGAATCTGTGGGTTCCTGGTCAAATCACCAAGGCATCCGGACCCCTATCTTATGAAGTGGGGGTGGAGGGAGGGTGAGTTGTCAGAAGACACATTGATCAGCTCAGGAAACGGTTTCCAGAATGGCCACTAAGCGAGGACTGCGTCATAAGTCCCTCCCAAGGTCCTCAGACTTGTGGCCAAGCCAGCCCTCACATGAACTACCAGGACTTTTCCTTCTTAACTGAGGTGGAACCAGAGGGAGAACTGGGGAGCTCTGGAGTGCAACATGGACCCCCTGAAGGAGCAAGCCAACAGAACTTCAGCACCCCCTGTGCCTACTCTGCCGAACAGTCTGACTCTGGGGTGGGCCAACCTGGTGAGGCCAGCCAGAGTGCATCGGATCCCCTTGACTCAGGAGCACTAAGGGACACAAGTCTACCCAGCCCACTGGGTAAGCTGGTAGACCACAAAGTAATGGGAACTCCGAGACATTCCTCTAGGGCACACAAGCCTCCTTCATATCTTGCAGATTACGTTGTAAAATAAAGAGCTCTGTTGCCACTAGACTACAGAAACTAGTGCTATGATGTAACTGTCTAACAGAGCAAATGGTGAAGACTGTTCATTGAGACGTTGTTTAATCTCATTTTGACCTACATTGTTTTTTTATTATTTTTTATTATTATCACTTTACTTTAGTGTGTTTGGATAATGAGTCTTGACAATTGTTGAGACTAATTGGTGTTGTCATAGTCTGATCTAAGAGGGGAAGGGTGTTACGTACTGGGCTCTTTTGTAACACAACATGGGTTGCTGGAGCAGCTAATGGCTCTCCAGCAACCCAGACCTTTAGTCTCCTGTGCTGCAATTGGCTATCTCCAGGCAGCAATCGTTGTTTCAAACCTATTGGCTGCCGCCTAGGGGCTAGACTATATACTGTATTGCAGCTAGTTGCAGACAATTCTCCATTACAGTTCCAGCATGAAATAAACAATGAGTTATCCTGTACTCAGCCTTGCGTCTTCATTCTTGCACCAAAGAACCTGCTATTTAACAATTGCTTTATTATAGAACAGGAACAGAACTGAGAACAGAGGCTTCTATGCAGCTACTTATGCGGTTGGCCGCTAGGCAGTAGCCAATAGGTTTGAAGGAACATATTCCCGCCCCGAGAGCCAACCAATGATTGTCCTGGACACTGCATGTCTGGGCAGCCAGCGACCATTACACGGACAGCCCCATTAGGCAATCTCAAGCAGCATTCAAAGACACGTGAAAACAGTTCAAGTAAAACGGCCCAATACATTACAGGACTCATAACTATGAATTTGGGAACATTGTTGCTGCTTCAAGCTGCAGCTGTGGTCAGTCTCCAATTGCAGTCACGTGATGGTCATTTTGAACATTCTGTGACAGTTCCCTGCCAGTCCCACCAGCCCTCCGTCACCCAGCTGTAAGGAATTGACTCATCACATGGCTCTTAAAGAAGCAACAAATTTAAGGTGCATGAAGAAAAGCCTCAATATTTTTATTGCTTTGCTTATCCCTTCCCAACTACACGCACATACAGTGGTGTAGCGTGGGGGGTGCAGGGGGGGCCGGCCGCACCAGGTGCAACATCTGGGGGGGGCGCTCGCACTCGCAGCTCTCTGCCCCTGCCTGGCTCACTCTCTCTCTCTCACTGCAGTGCTGGCTGTGCGAATCCGATCCGATCTGCCGGGTCGCCGCCCACTGTGGAGGGGGGGTGCCAGGCGTGCGGTGCGGTTAGGGGGCGCAAATTACTTGCTTTGCCCCGGGTGCTGACAACCCATGCTACGCCACTGCGCACATGTATGTATAACTCATCTTTGTTCAGGAACTCAAGGCACATTCATAGTGCTCCATCCTCCTATATTTCTTCACAACAACCCTGTGAAGTAAGCTGTGCTGAAAGTCACTAAGTGAGCCACTGTGGCTGCTGATGGAGTAGAAATTGGATCTCTCTGGTGCCAGAGGCATTAGCCACAAGTTGTTGATCCTTGCCCACTCTGGTTCATTTTTCCGCTACTTCCTACATTGAACCTGAATGTAGACCAGCCTTCCTTTGGCTGCTGGGAGCAGGTAGATGGGTCTGGCTTCAGCCCACAGGAGGTCAGAGGTCCCTCACAGCTTCCAACAAGTCAGAATATATATGGGACTAAAAAGTTTCATTTAGCATATGGAAAAAAAATAAAGAAGCTGGCAGAGATTCCAAACTGTTCTGAAGTGAGAATGGCAAAGTACTACGTTGTAAAAATAAAATAAAACTTGTCATCTGGAGTTGCAATGGGCCTCGGAGAATGCCAGATTATTTTCCTATTCCAGTTCAATCCTTAGTTCATCATTTGAATGCTGACGTTTGCTTAAAGTAGTGATTGAAATAGTTGCAGTTGCCTCAATGGCAATGGTGTTCAAGTGGTGCTCTAAGGCTCCTTGGGTGCAATCCCAAAACATTTGTAGCATCACTTGAATACCTTTGGCTTTGACAAATTCACCATCGGTCAATTGCAAAAGGCAGCTGCATCCTGCAATGATATCAGCAACACCATCAAACATCCACATCTGCCTTTCCCAGGTTCTTGGGAAGGATTCTATAGGTGGACCAAAATGCCAGATCCAATTTGGCTGACTGAGTGATGAACAAAAATAAAATACTAAAATAAAATATTGTCGGCATAATTATGCCCCATCAAAAGGGGGGGGGAGATGTTATGGTCAAGACACAACTCCAAACATTGTCTGGTCATGCCCAGCCATTGGCACTCTGGAAGTGAGTTCTAAGTAACTTTTAGAAGATCCATCGTAACTTTGGTCACTTAGCAACCAGTTGTAAGTCGAGGAGTACCTGTATATTTTCAGTCATGTTGAAACATTGATCATGGTCAAATAAAATCATTGTTTCCAGCCTGTATAAAGTTTAGAGTTATTGTTGTTTTCTGCAGAAATTATATTACTCCCTTAGTAGGGAATATATTCAAATTTCCACTCAGTACTTCAAATTTCATTTTCTGAACATTTACTGTTCTCCATTTGTGTGTGTGTGTGTGTGTTTGTTTGTTTGTGTGTGTGTGTGTGAGAGAGAGAGAGAGAGGTCTTTTCATTAGCTGTTATTATCTATATAACATCATTTAGTGGAAATGAATCAGTATAATTAAATCTAATGTTTTAAAACTTAACTTTAGGAGAAGTTCAAACCTTGGATGTTGTTTAACTCCATGTGCAGAATAATCTATAAACAGATTTTATGTTAATTTAAATTCTGTATTTGACTGAATTATTGTTTATAATGATGCATATTCCCATAGGTTGGTCTGCCATTCTTCTAAAAAAAGACTGCATTGTGCTGCTTATTTGGAGATATTGAAACTAATGAGGTGGTTTTGATCATTCTGAAAAAAGATTTAGGAACTAAATTTTAACCATCTTTCCACTGATCAGATTTTTTGGCAAGTTCACCTTCATAAAAACAAAACATTGTAATTCTGCATCTAACCTACAGCAGAACAATGTCAGCTGAGTTATCTAATTGTCTCTTTTATGGCAGAAACTCATGATGCTGCAATTACAGATAGTCTTGATGGTAATGTCGTAGTCAATCAAAGAACATGTTGCTGAATGACTCATAAGGCAGATATTTCTGGCTACCCATGTAGCTACTCCACAGTAAATATATTAAAAGGTTTCCAGTGTTACTTGTCCCCTGAAGCACAGGATGCTCAGTTAAGAGTTCTGCTCAAAGATATTAACTCTAAAACACTCTCATATCCTGAATGATGACATATTTGTTTAAGATAATTATTTCCAGAAATGCAAAAGGATAATAGTGATAGTTGGGCAGACAGGATTGCTGTGTCATTTGGAGGATTATGATAGGAACATGGTATGCCAGGTTTATGGCTCACTCCAGTTTCTAAAAATAAAACAAAACAAGGACTCCGCATTTGATGAGGTTCTATGGCTGAGGAAAGAGAAGAGTGGAATTTTGAGCATCGGACTAAGTGTCAGAGTGGATGATTCCCATTGCGCTATTGCACCTTTAGGAATGAGCCTAGTCTTAACTAGCCAAGAGTGCAAAATATTTCATTCCTCATTGTTTTAAATATTAAAATATTGCAATATTGTAAAACTGTAAGTGCTAGGAAAGGGAAGATCTTTCTACCTCTGGAATTTTATTCACACTCGGCCAAATAGCACAACTTCTTTATAATGCCCAGCTGGTTCCCTTCTCCAATTTTGCACCAGCCCTTCAAGTTCCAACAATATGTCTTAAAAGCCACTCTGAGACTAGAACCTGACCTCATGAAAGTATAGGCTAGAGCAGGGCTTTTCAACCTTTTCACCCATTGTACAACTTTTAGGATATGGCAACATCCGAGTACCACCAGTCGCCTAGCAAGGTGTCAAAAACTTGATGACCAAAACAAAAAAAAGGAAAAAAGTGATGAAGTACAGGTAGTCCTCAACTTACAACAGTTCACTTAGTGACTGTTTGAAGTTAAAATGGCACTGAAAAAAGTGCTCCCAAGACACAGCCAAGCAAGACACCTGCCTGCCTGCCCGGCGGCACTCTTCCTCCTGTCTGAGGTTTTCATTGTTGTGAGCATTTCTGTGGAGGCTTGGCAGCGGGGGTGGGGTGGGGAGTGTTTGGTTTTTATTTTCCCCCCCTGCTGGGTGGTTGCAGAAGGTTTTGGTCACTTCACATGACCCTGGGACACTTTGACCATCATAAATATGAATCAGTCACCAAGCATCAGTTGCCAAGACCCTGGAGATGCTGATCTGCACTTCTTCTGGGCTCAGAAGCACCAGGATAAGCACTGAGCTCCAGCTGGAGTCTGGCGCTGATCCTGGTGCTTCCACTGAACCCTGCCTGACAGCCCCGAAGAAGTGCTGATCCTGGCGCTTTTGCTGAGCCCTGACAGCCCTGCAGCTCCAGCCATCTCTCGCTCAGGCTTGTGCGGTGCTGCTACCAGTTCAGCTCATTCCCCTCCCCCACTACCACTTTTCTAGGATGGTCACGTACCACCTGCCAGGTGCCAATGTACCACAGGTGGTACCCGTACCACTGGTTGAAAAGCCCTGGGCTAAAGTGTGGGTGACCATATCCAACTATTGGCTCAGACCATTCTTTTTCTCCCTTGGCCCTGTCCCATTAGCTATGAGGGGCAATTTTTAATCCACATGGAAAAAGACAGTGACAACTAAAATATCACCCTTGTGCTTCTCTACAGGTCTTCTACTCATCGTGGGATATGATCAGCCAAAATTCTCATTAAGCAGCCTGTAGCAAACCAGAGTGCCAATGGGATCTAGTCGGATCCCCGATCTTTACTGTCAGTGATTCCCAATAGGCACTCTTCCTCCCCTGTGATATACTTAACTAAACTCAAAGTACCTGACTACTGGAGGGCCTTTATTGTAGCACCAAGTCATGGCCTTCCCTCGGCTGTCCCTGAAGGCTGATAAAGGAAGATTTCCTACCAGGAGACAGAATATCTCTGTGATGCTGGACAAACAGAAACAACAGATCTTGTGTCTGTGGAGATTCTCAGTCATCCAAGTCATAGTTTCTCAATGGTGTTTTTCCCCAAAAGGCAACTGGACTGTTTTTTTCCTTGATGAAGAAGAAGAAGATGTTTTGCTTCTTATCCAAGAAGCTTCATCGGTTCTGGGAGCATGGATCTTGTGCTTCTCTTCTACATTAAGAGACATCCTTACTAGCCTCATCACACCATTACTGTATAAATACAAGCAGTCCTCAACTGACAACCACAAATGAGGCCAACATTTCTATAGTTAAGGGAAACGTTTGTTAAGTGAGTTTTGCCCCATTTTACGACCTTTCTTGCCACAAGTGAATGATTGCAGTTGTTAAATAAGTAACATGGTGGTTAAGTGAACAAAATCCCTATTGACTTCGCTTGTCAGAAGATTGTAAAAAGTGAACACATGACCCCAGGATAGTGCAACTGTCACAAATATGTGTTGTCAAGTGTCTGAATTTTGATCACATGTTCATGGGAATACTGCTACAGTCATAAGTGTGAAAAATGGTCATACGTCACTTTTTTCAGTGCCGTTGTAACTTCAAATGGTCACTAAATGAACTGCTGTAAGTCAAGGACCACCTGTACCACAGGACGCACAGAACAATTTTATACCTTCCAGCTATTTTCAGATACTAATCCTGCTTCTACATATAATATTGTCAGGTTCTGCACAGCAGTTCTTAAAATCCATCAGATAATGACGTGTGCCATAAACTAGTCTTAATAAGCATCCAGTTCAGTGGTGGGGTTCAGCCAGTTCGCACCATTTCGGCAGAACCGGTAGCTAATTTTTTGTTGCCCAGGCCCAGAATGGACTTCCAGAAGCAGCAACCACACAGAGAACCGGTTCTTCACATATTTGAATCCCACCACTCATCCAGTTCGTTATGCTAGAGTGTGCTGTAGAGCAGAGTTCCCCAATGTTTCTGGCTTTGCAGACCAGTGGGGGAGACAATAATTTGCGCAAGCGGCCGACAAGCACAACTTCATTTGCACAAGTGGCAAATGGAGCGTGCACACACGCACTTGCACATTGCTCCTGCAAGTGAGGATGCACATGCGTGCATTCCTGCTCATCAGGTGTTTCCACAGCCCAGTATCCCAGCCTCCTTATGTGGGTTTTCACTGCCTTGGTGGAGCAGTGGGCTAATGCCTCCTTAAGTAACACCAGCTGCCTGCAATTAGTGCAGGTCCCATCAGGCTCAAGGTTGACTCAGCCTTCCATCCTTCCGAGGTAGGTAAAATGAGGACCCAGATTGTTGGGGGCAATTAAGCTGACTTTGTAATAATGCTGCTTGGGGTGTGTGTGAAAGCCCTAATAAGCAGGCATATACATAGAATGAAGGCTACTGCTAAGCTTGTAAGCCGCCCTGAGTCTTCGGAGAAGGGCGGGATACAAATGGAATTAAAATAAAATAAAAAAATAATAATAAAAATTAGATTGATTGATCTACTCACATTTCTCAAATAGGTTTGGCACAGAAAATAATTTGTTTCAAACCCTGGATTATCTCCACCCTTCCAGTCACATCCTTTGCACTGAATATTCCCTTCCCATTCATGTGGCTTTGCAGAGCCACACCCACAGCACCTTCAGCATCCAATGAATTACAAGAGGGCTTTGGCTAACAACCAATCAGCGTGGCCAGAGATGGAGTGCCAAGAAAGCAAACCAACATAAGGGTGCCAAGTAAAAAACACTTCTCCAGAAATAAACAGGGTGAAGAGGAAACTTCCACTTTCCAGTTGCACCCAGAACCAGCCAGGCAGAAAGAAGCAGACATAGAGGCTGAGGAATACAACTACAACAATGGAAAGAGGTACCAAAAAAGCACAGAGGCTGGAAGCAAATCCCATATTTTCTTCCTAAGGCTGACTTGACAATCTGATGCCTTGAATCTTCTCTCTCTTCCTGCACAGGCAGCATGGCAAGAGAGAGGCATTTCAGCCTCAAATATCTAGAAGACAACAATTTGTCCCACTCTGATATAGACTATAGAGGAACCTATTGCCAGCTCAGCTACGGGTCCAGGGAGTTAAGGAGCATGGACTGGATTCTCTTCTGAGATTTTACAGTTCTGATCTCAGAGAACAAACCGTGAAGGTCCTCCATATATTGCTGAACCGTATTTCAGAGAAACCTCAGCTGGCATAGCAAACTGTGAGGGATTCTGGAAGCTGGTGGTCAGCAACCTCTGGAGCATCATAGATTCTCTGTCTTGTGACAAGTGGTTTAGATAGGAAGTACCTGAATTTAATCGGAGCTTTGGGGTGTGTGGTTTAGAAGTCAGTCAGAGAGAGACTCATTAGTTAGCCCACTTGGATTCAGGTATTGGATTTGAAAGACACGAGTCCCTTTCTTGGGAATTTGTTGCTGTTCCATCAGTCTTACTATATCTCAGTTTTAGGTTTCTATCTGTAAAATAGACATGTTATAAAATAATTGTAAAAATGAATACTGCATGAATGATTTGAACTATATACCTAAGAATATATTAAGACGCCCAGTTATTGTTTCCAGGGTTAAACTACAGAGAAAATATGCAGAGCCAAAAAAGGACCTTTGTTTATCTGGTGTTTTTTATGTTAGTCAAGTGAAGGGCAGGAATTAGTGTGCAGTTAAGATGTGGGTTAAACTTGGGTTGTTTTTTTTTAACTTAGGTAGGGAGAAGCATGTTCATATATCAACATGCAAAACAATGTACCTCCTGGTTTGGAGACTTCTGGAGACTACTGGTTTTGCAAGACTTGCAGGACTTGCAAAATTGCTTTGAGAGGAAATAAAAGAGAGTTAAATCTTCAGTTGTGTTAGTAAAGAGGCAACCAAGGGCTATCACCACAAAGGTATATGGCAGGTCATATTGACCTAAGTGAATACCAAAGATTTAAGGATGCCTGTGCTAACAGTGACTTTTATCAAGACTTCTATGTTTTTTTGAACATATATTGTCCAACCTTTCATTGTGGCATTTTATTAAAAAAACAACCCAACAATATACAGTAAGAAAAAAAAAAGATGGTTCCTTAGGAGATGTGAGGTTTTTTCACTATAACTGGTCTAGAAGCCACCAGTTGTAGAAGATATGTATAATTTCAAATGAAGGTTATTTTGTGTGTCTGTGTGTGTGTGTGTGTGTGTGTGTGTGTGTGTGTGTGTGTGTGAGAGAGAGAGAGAGAGAGAGAGAGAGAGAGAGAGAGAGAGAGAGAGAGAGAGAGAGAGAGAAATGATAGGGGGACCATCTGCCTTGAAATGTGTCACAGGTTGTGACCATATCCCCAAATGCTGTTCCTTTCAATATAGAATATAATGGAGGTGTATCCATGGACCTAAAATAGTGTTAATGAATTAAGATCTTCTTGAAACTGAGTTAGTACTTAGTATATCTAGGTAGCAGTTACACAGAGAAAATGTGTAGGGTTTAATAGCAGCAAGAGAGCACATCTGATTATTTTCTTCTCTTTTTCTAGCGGAAGAAATAGTGCCAAGTGTATTTCTAGGACAGTCAGATGTAAGACAACCCAAAATTCAGGACATATCCAGGCAATCTGAAGACCAGCAAGATGCTACCTTGGATGAGCACAAATGCCATGAAATTCCTCCTGAAGATGAAAGAATCCAGGACACTGAGAATTCAGGGAGGCAGACTATCAGAAAGCAGAGCGAAAGGACCAGCGAACAAAGTAGCATGCAGAGAAGCAGCTCAAGGCATCACAAAGTGAAGCACCAACCAAAAATCCAAGATGCTGCCAGTGATTTTTCAGAGCAAGATAGCAGAAGACAAGGCAACAGACAACCTCAAGAATTCCCAAGTGGGAACACACAGAGTGGCTTCTCAGGGAAATCCAATCCAATGTACCGCTATCCCCAGGACACTTCCAGCGAATGCCGAGATTCAAAAAGGTAAAAAATTGGTACAGAGGAAAGCAGGTTAGATGAGATCCTTCCAGATTACTAGACTGTTGAGCTCAGTTGTGTGATATTTTATTGGTAAAACAGAAGAATCGGAGTCTGGTGAGTATATAATAGTCATAATAGTAGTAAAGTTGGAAGGGACCTTGGAGGTCATCTAGTCCAACCCCCTGCTCAGGCAGGAAACTGTATACCATTTCAGACAAATGGCTGTCCAGTATCTTCTTAAAAACTTCCAGTGTTGGAGCATTCACAGCTTCTGGAGGCAGCTTGTTCCACTGGTTAATTGTTCTGTCAGGAAGTTTCTCCTTAGTTCTAGGTTGCTTCTCTCCTTGATTAGTTTCCATCCATTGCTTCTTGTCCTGCCTTCAGGCGCTTTGGAGAATAGCTTGACTCCCTCTACTTTGTGGCAGCCCCTGAGATACTGGAACACTGCTATCATGTCACCCCTAGTCCTTCTCTTCATTAAACTAGACATACCCAACTCCAGCAGCCGTTCCTTATATGTTTTAGCCTCCAGTCCCCTAATCATCTTTGTTGCTCTCCTCTGTACTCTTTCCAGAGTCTCAACATCTTTTTTACATCCTGGTGACCAAAACTGGATGCAGTATTCCAAAGTCTGGCTTTACCAAGGCATTGTAAAGTGTTATTAATACTTCATGTGATCTCGATTCTATCCCTTTGTTAATGCAGTCTAACACTGTGTTGGCTTGTTTGGCAGCTGCAACACACTGCTGGCTCATATTTAAGTGATTTTTTTTAATCCCATTTATATCCCGCCCTTCTCCGAAGACTCAGGGCGGCTTACAATCTAAAGCTCAAATCAATGTGCTTAGCAATAGCCTTCATTCTATGTATATGTCTGCTTATTAGGGCTTTCGCCCCCGCCCCCAGTGGCATTATTACTAAGTCAGCTTATTGCCCCCAACAATCTGGGTCCTCATTTTACCTACCTCGGAAGGATGGAAGGCTGAGTCAACCTTGAGCCTGGTGGGACTCGAACCTGCACTAATTGCAGGCAGCTGGTGTTACTTAAGGAGGCATTAGCCCACTACTCCACCAAGGACTTCAAGATCCCTCTCACAGTTACTACTATTGAGCAAGGTACCCCCTATACTATACCTGTACATTTGGTTTTTCTTGCCTAAATGTAGAACCTTACTTTTTTTACCATTGAATTTCATTTTGTTAGATAGCGCCCAGTGTTCAAGTCTGTCCAGATCCTCCTGTATCTTAAGCCTGTCTTCTGGAGTGTTGGCTATTCCTACTTTATCAAATGCCTTACTGAAGTCCAAGTAAATTATATCCTCTGATCCACTAATTTTGTCACTTGGTCAAAGAATGCAATAAGAGTTGTCTGGCATGATCTGTTTGTGACAAACCCATGTTGGCTTTTAGTAATGACTTTGTTTGCCTCTAGGTGCTCACTGATTCGTTGCTTGGCATGAAAGTTCATCATATACAGAGATGAGTCAGAAGCACATTGACCTGAGTCTAGGATTTACTGAGGCTATAGTGAGAAGATTGTTCACACACATCATTCTAAGCTGTAAACATTGATTAAAAGTTAAAACCCTTGGTGGCAGAGTTCACATAAGATGTGACATCAAAACTGAACAAATCACATTATGGACTAACATGACGTGTGACTCGGGAGAGAGCATTTAGAACTGTGACCACAAAGAGGCAGCGGAGATGAAGAAAGACACACTTTATACATTACAGAAGTAGGTTAGATTTAGTATGTGGGTTAATATAATCTTTCCACATAAAAACAGCTCTGTACCTGTAGTAACAAGATACGAATAGTTCTTGACTTATGACCACAGTTAAGCCCAAATTTCCATTGCTGGTCAAGACAGTTGTTAAGTGAGTTTTGCCCTGTTTTACAATCTTTTTGCTACCCTTGTTAAGCAAATCAGTACAGTTGTTAAGGGAACTGTGTCGTTGCCAAGTGAATCTGGCTTCCCCCATTGACTTTGCTTGTCAGACGCTGGCTGGAAAGGTTACAAATGGTTATCACAAGACCCTGGGAGTCATAAATATATGTCATAAATATATGCCAGGTGCCAAGTACCCAAATTTTGATCATGTCACCATGAGGGTGCTGCAACAGTCATTAAGTGTGAGAACAGGCCATAAGTCACTTTTGTCACAGCCTCTGTAACTTTGAACAGTCACTGGATGAATACTTATAAGCCAAGGATTACCTGTGATAGGCAGACATTCAGTAAGTTCTGTCTTGCTTCTTTCCAACATTGCTTATCTGTTCTTGGAATCATTATCCATCCTGACTGTCTGCCTATGGTGCAAAATTCATTGAAGTGTTTTCAAGCAAATAAAAATGATCGGGTTAACTGAGAAAATGAGTGATAAAGGATAAAAGCATCTTGCATTTAAAAAGGTCATTGTAATTGCTGTCTATATGAGCTATTACTCTGCATGAATTACTTCCCCTGTTATAAAAAGATTGACTTAGTTCCCAAACTTGGGAAGTGCAGGGTGACACCTGTAACTCTAGCAAGCTTCAGGAGTGTGAGTTGTAGTTGTTGCAGGAAGTCTCCGCAAACATCTTGGCAGCCTGTCACTGCTCGCCCAGATGACTTCAAAGGTATTTTGTATTACTTTCTGGGCAACGTGAACAAAGCAACAGGATTCAACAGCCTAAAGTTCACAATAGAAATTTTTGTGGAGGTAATTATTTTGATGTAGCAGTTGAGTTGCACCAATCTGATCTGAGTCCGTTGGTTTCTATGTACCTCAATCTGCTGATCCTTGGCCAAAATACTTTGCTGGTTTCCTGCCACTCTTGTTTCTTTAACAGACAAGTAGTTTTGTTCATGTGTTCAACATTGATACTGAAAATTCACAGTGTAAGATTATGGAGAGGTTTTCCAGAAAAAAAAATGCTATGGGGAACTTAAACTGGTTTATAGTTAAGCAGTGGACTCACTATGGCAGATGAAGCTTTCATTTAGAAAGGGATTTTATTGATTTATTTAGAAGATTTGTATGGCCACCTATCTTAAACAACTCTGGGCAGTTCACAACAGCAATAAAATGCAGTAACATAATAATGAAACAATAAAATTGTCAAAAGCAAAAACCCTGCACCTTACAGTTTTGTGGGTCAGTCAATCAATTCCAACTTTTCGTAGGAAAAAAAGATGTCACGAAGTTGGAATTGATTGACCTCCCCCCCCCCAAAAAAAACCTTCCTTTATTTCCCTGTATGCGGCGGTGGCAGATTGTGAAGGAGAAACAGCATGGGGCTGGGAGTCAGGTAAGCAAAGAAAGGCAATTCCTGTGGGGAGCAAGGATTTCTTTCCTTACCTGCCCCACTTGTTCCAAGGTCGCTTTCAGCTGAGCTGCATTGCTCTTGCCAATGGCCTGCCCGCCCGCCCTCCCTGAGTCTCCGGTGCTTCACCTGCTGCTTTGGTCAGCCCCACCTCAACACCCTGCCCACTGCTGCCCAGCACATCCGCCCAGGGGCAACAGGGGCTGGCCTTGCACAGGAAAGAAATGCACCCCACCGTACCACCACTGTGCAGGGTAAGGTTACTGTGCCCACCCCCACCCAGATGCCTCGCCTCCCCCAAGCGTTTTTTTACTAACCTGCCTTTCAGCTGCATTGTGTTTCTCCGTTCGCTTCTCAGCCATCGCCATGTGTTTGTGGGACTACCGGTACCGGTGCTGGTACTGGCGAAAAGTCAGTCCTCCCTGAAAATAAAACCTTGTGCTTACTTCAGAGCCCAAAAGAAAGTAAGACAGGGTCTTACTTTTGGGGAAACACAGTAGTTAGATTTATGCTCCATCACCTCATCATTCTGCTCCATCACCTCATTGTTTTAATTTTTGATTCCAAACATGAAAGAAAAAAACATTAATTATTATCTGGATATGACCAACTTGAGTTTGTAAGAAAACTATGAGAAAAGTATGGCAGCAGCTGTTCTTGCTTCTGGCCCAAAATGATGACATTCTTTAGAAAAAGGATGACACAAGTGTGGGTCAAGAAGGAAAATACTATTTTGAGTCTTCTCTGAAGTAGAAGCCTTTGTATGAAGTGTTAGGAAGCCAAAAAAGTATTGAGTCATGGCAGAAATTCCCAAACTCTGTTATTAAAGTAAAAAAAAGTAAAAGTTAAAAAAAGTAAAAAAGGCAATACAGTTATCCATCCAGTTCTTACAGGGCACCCTGCCTTGCGGGCTCAGAATTAACATAAATGATAAAAAGAGTGGGACTCTCCCATAACTCTTTTGATTCTATGAGTGTTTGTTTTGTCCTAGTACAAACCCTTATGCTGACCTAGTGTATTGCTTACGTGCTACCTGGATGACAGGAAAGACACTTCCTAAGGAGTATCGAGTCCAACAGCTGGAGGGCCTGTGCCACTTTCTGGAAGAAAGGCAGGCAGATATCCAGCGTGCCCTGTGTGCAGACCTACACAAGGTGAGTGAGCCTCCCAGCCGGAGCATCTGGCAGCTCAGAGGGGAGTTGCCGATGGGCTTCCTGGCCACAATAGACATGGTACAGCTATTCCGTTTTTCTCTTTGCTGGATTTCCTATGAAAAAGTTATGAACAGGAAATAATACTCTTTGTATGTGCCATGACAGCTGAATTTAGCGATGTGGCAAGTAGCAATTATCAGTCTACAGAAAATCTTTATGTAAATGTAGTTGACCAGTCTCCTAAAATGATTCAGTGCAACCAATATTTATTATCTCAGTAAAGTGGGCAGAAAAAGTCTAAACTTATCAAGACTTTATATTTCTTTGCAGAGTGAATCATTTGACTATACTGTATATGGCTTCATTTGTAGTTGAGTTTGTCTGCAAGCCTTCTGCCTGATTAAGGGTTACGTACAGGTAGTCCTGATGACCACAATTGAGCCCCAAATTTCTGTTGCTAAGTGAGACATTTGTTAAGTGAATTTTGCTCATTTTATGACCTTTTTTTGCCATATTTGTTAAATGAATCACTGAAGGTATTAAGTTGGTAACACAGTTAAGTGTGCCGGGCTTCCCCATTGACTTTGCTTGTCAGAAAGTTGCAAAAGGTGATCACATGACCTCAGGACACTGCAAACGTCATAAATATGAACCAGTTGCCAAGCATCTGAATTTTGATCGTGTGACCGTGGGGATGCTGCAATGGTATTGTGTGAAAAATGGTCATAAGTCACTTTTTTCAGTGCTGTTGTAACTTTGAATGGTCACTAAATGAACTAAGCATAGTGCCATGACCTGGTGTAAAGTTAAAACATTACATTTCTGGAATCAGTTGGGATGATTCCCTCTGGAACCAGCTGCCCGCGGAGCTTAGGACTGCCCCCGACCTCCGTTCATTCCGCCGGGACCTGAAGACCTGGCTCTTCGAGTTCTCTGGCCCAGGCTGAGAATTTTAATTTTAACTGGGGTTTTTTATTTTTCTCTCAGGGACTGATTTAATCTTTTTAATTGTTTTAACTTTTGTATTGATTTTTCTTTTAAACAAACACCCTGTAAACCGCCCTGAGTCCTTCGGGAAAGGGCGGTATATAAATCTAATAAATAAATAAATAAATAAATGAATGATATGGTAGCATGATAAAGCAGTGTTATGTGCTGAATGCAACACAAATTTGCCCAATGAACTGCTTCCTAGTTCACCTCTTGTACTAGACATCAGTGGTGGGATTCAGCCTGTCCGCACCACTTTGGCAGAACTATTAGCTAATTTTTTTATTGCCCAGGCCCAGAATGGACTTACGGAAGCGGCATCCACACAGCGAACCTGTTGTTCACATAACTGAATCCCACCACTGCTCAGCATGGACATCACTGATGCATCTCATTTTGTCTTTCTTCTCCGCAGCCCTGCTTTGAAACTGAGATCGCTGAAGTTCTCTTAGTCAGAAATGAACTAGCCAATGCTCTTAACAACTTATGCTGCTGGATGAAGGATGAACATGTGAACAAGAACCTAGTAAGAAGTTAAACCGAATGGGTGAATAACAAATGGAAAAGAATGGGTCTTATGTTGGACAGGGATGAAAGTCTATGGGGTGTACTATTTCATCAAACGGAAGATAGGCTTTCTACTTATGTCCTTTCAAAACACGTGGATGCTCATCTTGGAAGGCAAATCTCTAACTATTAGAGTATTAATACTTCCGTCTTTCCTGTTACCCTTCTCGTGGTATTTGGGAATTATCAGATTTGTAATTTAACAAAACAGGTTGACATCAGGTTATTGATATGTACAGGTTCTGGAAATGAGGGTCTTTAGGGCCATGCTTTTTCTGCCATTGGAGGAACAAGTTCCAATTGCTTTTTAAGGATAATTTCTGCACTCCAGTTTAGATTAATTACCGTATATACTTGAGTATAAGCCGAATTTTTCAGCCCACTTTTTGGGCTGAAAAACTCCACTTCGGCTTATACTCCAGTCAACAAAAAAAAAGAACTGTCCCTTCGTTCGGAACAGGCTACTGAGAGAAGCTGCCTCGCCTGCTGCGCCCCCAACTGCCGCTGCCGCTTTCCCCCCCCATCGCTCACCCGCTGCCCCCGAAAATGCCGCTGCCGCTTTCCCCCCCATCGCTCACCCGCTGCTCCCGAAAATGCCGCTGCCGCTTTCCCCCCCCATCGCTCACCCGCTGCTCCCGAAAATGCCGCTGCCGCTTTCCCCCCCCATCGCTCACCCGCTGCTCCCGAAAATGCCGCTGCCGCTTTCCCCCCCATCGCTCACCCGCTGCCCCCGAAAATGCCACTGCCGCTTTCCACCCCCATCGCTCACCCGTGCTTTCCCCCCCATCGCTCACCCGCTGCCCCCGAAAATGCCGCTGCCGCTTTCCACCCCCATCGCTCACCCGTGCCGCCTCGAAAATGCCGCTGCCGCTTTTCCCCCCCATCGCTCACCCGTGCTTTCTCTCCCCATCGCTCACCCATGCTTTCTCTCCCCATCGCTCACCCGTGCTTTCTCTCCCCATCACTCACCCGTGCTTTCCCCCCCCATCGCTCACCCGTGCTTTCTCTCCCCATCGCTCACCCGTGCTTTCTCTCCCCATCGCTCACCCGTGCTTTCTCTCCCCATCGCTCACCCGTGCTTTCTCTCCCCATCGCTCACCCGTGCTTTCTCTCCCCATCGCTCACCCGTGCTTTCTCTCCCCATCGCTCACCCGTGCCGCCCCGAAAATGCCGCTGCCGCTCGCCCGCTTGCTCGCTTCCTCGCCCGGGGACCAGCACCAGCCAGCCAGCCCGCCGGCGAGAAGCCCAGCCCGGAGGTGAGGGGAGAGAGCGGAGTCGCTCACCCGTGCTTTCTCTCCCCATCGCTCACCCGTGCTTTCTCTCCCCATCGCTCACCCGTGCATTCTCTCCCCATCGCTCACCCGTGCCGCCCCGAAAATGCCGCTGCCGCTCGCCCGCTTGCTCACTTCCTCGCCCGGGGACCAGCACCAGCCAGCCAGCCCGCCGGCGAGAAGCCCGGCCCGGAGGTGAGGGGAGAGAGCGGAGTCGCTCACCCGTGCTTTCCCCCCCCATCGCTCACCCGTGCTTTCTCTCCCCATCGCTCACCCGTGCTTTCTCTCCCCATCAAAGATCCTTGGAAGTAATGGTTGGAAAAGTTTGCAAGTCTTTGGGAAAGTTCAAGAAGTGAAAGGAATACCCTCCTCTTGAAAGACCAGATAAGGCAGACAGGGAGATGAAGAGTTCAACCGAGTTTCCTCTTTTGTTCAGGCATCTGCACCCGCTGCTTTTAAACTCGCCGGGCGCTGCAACGGCACCCGTTTTCCCCGGCGAGTTTTCCCTACCTGGCCCCTGCAGAATCGCGGCGGCGCCCCCGGAGAAGCCTACCCCGAGGCTGCGGCCGATTTTTCTTTCTCCAAGACTCTGCCGCCCAGAGCGTTGTTTCTCCCCCTCGTGCGTGCGTGGGATGAGGCGAGAAACCAACAGCCTGCGTCCGTCTCTCTTTATGTATATTTCTGTATATATCTTATCTCGGGATCTAGACCTTTCGAAGGAGAAGGGGCGGCTGGAGTTCGTGAGTTGCTGTGGGACCCAAGGGTTGGGGGAAGAGAGATGGGAGGGAAAAGGGGAGAAACCTGCCGCTGGCTAGTTCTTTGTCTGATCGGGGAGCCTGAACAAAAGAGGAAACTCGGTTGAACTCTTCATCTCCCTGTCTGCCTTATCTGGCTTTTTGAAACGCACCACCGGCTGCTCCATCCAGAAGCCCAGATTCGGGAGGGCTGCTTGGCTTCCACTTGAGCCCATCTATGTCCGCGGGCCCCCCCCACTACCCCTAGACCTCCGCCGCCGGCGGAGGCTGGATCCACGCTCCGCAGCGGCAGGGCTCGGATCCAGCCGGCGGCAGAGGCTTGTGGAGCACGGATCCAGCCTCCGCCGGCATGCAGGCAAATCCTGCTAAAGGGCTTTCCCCCCCCCACTGGATCCGCGCTCCACAAGCCTCTGCCGGCGGCAGGGCGCGGATCCAGCCGGCGGCAGAGGCTTGTGGAGCACGGATCCAGCCTCCGCCGGCATGCAGGCAAATCCTGCTAAAGGGCTTTCCTCCCCCACTGGATCCGCGCTCCGCAAGCCTCTGCCGGCGGCAGGGCGCGGATCCAGCCGGCGGCAGAGGCTTGTGGAGCATGGATCCAGCCTCCGCCGGCATGCAGGCAAATCCTGCTAAAGGGCTTTTCCCCCCCCACTGGATCCGCACTCCGCAAGCCTCTGCCGGCGTCAGGGCGCGAATCCAGCCGGCGGCAGAGGCTTGCGGAGCGCGGATCCAGCCGCCGGCAACACAGGCCTGCCTGCTTCTTTCCGCTGTGGAACGAAGCAGCCTGCCTGCTTCTTTCCGCAGCGGAACGAAGCAGCCTGCCTGCTTCTTTCCGCAGCGGAACGAAGCAGCCTGCCTGCTTCTTTCCGCAGCGGAACGAAGCAGCCTGCCTGCTTCTTTCCGCAGCGGAAAGAAGCAGGCAGGCTGCTTCTTTCCGCAGCGGAAAGAAGCAGGCAGGCAGGGCGCGGAGGTCCGGAGACCTGCCGACGTTTGGGGAGGTTTGGGGAGGTGCGCGCGCACCTCCCCAAACCTCCCCAAACTTTGGCAGGTCTCCGGACGGCGACGGCTTGGGAGAGGTGCACGCGATCCTGGAAGCACCGAAGCCTCGGCCGCGCGCAAGTCCTCGGTGAGCTCCAGGCGGTCACTTGCTTCGCGTCTGAGGGAAGGGGGGGCGACTGGAGCGGGTGTGTTTCCTCGCCTGCTGGGCGCCGCGATTTGCCCGGGGAACGCGCGGGCCCCAAATGGCAACGTGGAGCGAGGAAGCGGATAGCCAGGGCTTCCCCGAGAGCCGCGGCCACACAGGGTATTCCTGTGTATTCAGGCTTGCAAAATGGCGGATCGAGCCTCTGCTGGCGGCGGAGGCTTGCAGAGCGCGGATCCAGCCTCCGCCGGCGGCGGAGGCTTGCAGAACGGCGGATCGGCTTATACTCGAGTCAACAACTTTTCCCAGTTTTGGGGGGTGAAATTGGGGGTCTCGGCTTATACTCGAGTCGGCTTATACTCAAGTATATACGGGTAAATTTGCATTGCTTTAGAACAGACATTTCCAATCTACTGCCCTTCAGATAACCTTCACAGTTCAGTTAATCCTAGTTACTATAGCTATTATTTGCTTTCCAGTCTGTATGATCAACAATCTCAACAGTGCACAGTGCAAGAGAAATTAAAATATTTTAAGTGTTATGTGTGAAGTTATCACGTTTTACATGCACATAAGGCAAATGTAGGAAAGTAGAGCCTATGGCCTGATTTCAGAGTTCTTTGCAAGCTGTAGGAAGTTTAGTAGGAACATTATTGTTGAAAGAAAAATCTTCAGGATCCAGTCCAAACTGGGAATAAACAAAATGGAGACTGCTTTAGAAAGAAGGTTGTAGTTTATTGAAGAGCAGGACCACAAAACATGTGGCTCTGGAGCAGCTGACCACATGTTGCTGGGAGTGGTGGGTTTTTATACCTTCTTGGGCTTTTGTGGTAGGACTTGTTCCTGTTCCCGGGGCTTTGTATTTCCTGTGTCATATACTTTGACCTGAGTCTGAGTGTGCCCTTTTTGTATTCTGATGGTGGTGTGTTAATCCTATTATGTCCAAAAGGTCATGTCCGCTTCTCTGGGGCTGTGGCTAATGGCTATGTCCTGTGTTGGATGGGTGAGGGGTTGCTGGTTCTAATCCTATCACTCTGCTATTGTTAGCTATCAGTTTTGCTCCAAGGGATTTCGAAAGATCCTTTCTTGAATGAGTTTGTGCAGACAGTATTTGCTCATGAATGGGGCCTTAGACTTTTTGAATGGGATTATCAAATCTGCATTTCTACAGACCTGACCTGCAGAGTTTCTGTTTGGGGCTATTAAGAAAACCTGGGCCTGCTTTCCTTTGGGGAAATATAATATTCTGCCTTTTTAATGTCCCCCAAAATATTTCCTTCTCGGGGGTGGCGGATGAGTTCCCACACTATAGTTGCCAAACTTACTACATGGCGGGAGAGAGAAAAGAGGGTGTCATAAAAAGGAAAAGAAGAGAATGAATAACCCCTTTCATGCTTGGATTTGCCTTAACCTGGTTTCTTTAGTCCTACCTACAAATGATGTAATAATCTTTGGTCCTACCTACAAATGATATAAAGTTCCTTACAACCTTCAGGGAGATTGACCTTCAACGGAATTTTTCTTAATCCCATATTTGATATAAAGTCAATGATATTCCTCCCTGATACCCTCAGAACCTTGTGGAGTGTGTGATAAGATCAAACATTTTGGCCTTTCCCCCTTGATTTCAGTATAAAATTTACCTGTAGTGGAGTTGTAATTGTTTAAACGGGTTTGGGGAAAGTTGGAGGTTTAAACCCCTGTAAGCCTAATGGGGGCTTAAGGCAATCATTCCATTCCTTAATCCTCTTCCCCAAATGTAAATATAAACCCTTCACAATTCCTAGGACTTCTAAAATCAGTCAATATTTTAGCTCTCCTATTCCACTGATGTAGTCTATTACAGGGCTTTTCAACCTTTTCACCCATTGTACCACTTTTAGGATATGGCAACATCTGAGTGCCACCTAGCCCAGCAAGGTGTCAAAAACTTGATGACCAAAAAAAAAGGAAAAAAACTGATGAAGTACAGGTACTCCTCGACTTACAACAGTTCACTTAGTGACTGTTCGAAGTTACAATGGCACTGAAAAAAGTGGCCCCCAAGCCACAGCCAAGCAAGACACCTGCCTGCCCACCCAGAGGCACTCTTCCTCTTGTCCAAAGTTTTCATTGTTGTGAGCATTTCTGTTGAGGCTTGGCAGCGGGGGTGGGGTGGGGGATGTTTGGTTTTTATTCCCCCCCCTGTCTGCTGGGTGGTTGCAGCAGGTTTTGGTCACTTCACATGACCCTGGGACACTGTGACTGTCATAAATATGAATCAGTTGCCAAGCATTTGAATGTAAATCAGAAGACCCTGGATATGTTGCAACATTCCAGCTGATCGGCGCTTTTCTGGGCTCAGAAGTGCCAGGATCAGCGCTGAGCTCCTGCTGGAGCCTGGAGATGATCCTGGCACTTCCCCTGAGCCCTGACAGCCCTGAAGAAGTGCTGATTCTGGTGCTTCTGCTGAGTCCTGACAGCCCCGAAGGAGTGCTGATCCTGGCAGTTTCGCTGAGCCCTCACAACCCTGCAGCTCCAGCCATCTCTTGCTCAGGCTTGTGCGGTGCTGCCACTGGTTCAGCTCATTCCCCTCTCCCGCTACCACTTTTTTAGGATGGTCGTGTACCACCTGCCAGATGCCAATGTACCACAGGTGGTACCCGTACCACTGGTTGAAAAGCCCTGGTCCATTATGATTCCTGGAGGGCAAGTGAATACACCACAAGTGTCTGTGTATATGTGTCATCTTCTGAAGCTGGAACAGTAATACCCAACCATAATCAATGACATGGAGAATTCTTTTTTTATATCAGAAGTACTTCTTGTACATATCAAGATGGAAAGCTAATGAGATTAAACAACATGATTACCAGACAAATTAAGGTTATATGACTGAAAATGAAAACACTTTGGCATCAGCTTTTCAAATATCTATATTAAAGCCTTGCACTGCCTTTTAAAAGACAAAAGAGAAGATAAACAATGTTAAATCATATGTATTAGAGCAAAGATTTATTTTGAAGTAGACATCAAGGGGGGTTGTGCTTTGTAGCTCATCAAGTATTTTCACTCTTACAAAATCTTCTATTAATTTCCCTTTCCCAATTGGTTTCATGGATTTTTCTGGTTTTCTACAGGCAACAGTGATGGATTGTGCCTTCATTCGCAAGGATCCATTTGGTGTGGTGCTGATCATTGGAGCCTTTAACTATCCTATCCAGCTTACTTTGTTGCCCCTTGTGGGAGCCATTGCAGCTGGTGAGTGAGAAGCTATTTCCTAATTCAGTTTAGACATTAGATCTTATGGGTGTTCTTCCAGGAGATGCAAGCAGGTGGTGGATATTGATCTGTTGCAACCCTCCTAAAGTATTCTCTTCCCATATTAGGGAATTGTGTGGTTCTCAAGCCTTCAGAGGTGAGCAGTTGCACTGAAAAGCTTCTTGCAGAAGCATTGCCTTGTTACCTGGATCCGGTGAGTTCCTCAACTGCCAGTTTGCCTTGTTAAAAAAAAAAATCAAAACTGAGGGTTTTTGATTTGCCTTTTCCCTCTGCCATTTGCCTTAATTTCCTAGAAATTTTTAACTGCAATTCCTTGGATACTTTCAGAAACAAAAAAAACCCTCTGGTTCTGAACTAATTTCAAACTATCTATTTTTGGAAGCTGAGTCAGTTTATTTCCAAGTTCATTTGAAATCCCTCCAAAATTTATTTTCTTTTGGATTGTGATGACTGGTAAATGTCTGAAGGTGGTAAACTGACTATAAAGATTATTATTTTAATAGAAAAACCCTCTGGGGGAGATTTGAGGAAGAATGGGGGTAGGAGATTACTATGAATGTAAGACAGTTCCACTGTGATAGGAAGGTTAGACAAAAAAAATAGAATCCTACCTGTCACTTAGCAACTGTTTGAAGTTATAACAGAACATTCCAGGACTATTTACAAGCCATGTTTGAAGTTGTGATGGCCAGGCACCCCTTCTCTCTCCCCACCCCCAGAAATCATATAATTGCATTTTTGTACACTCCACAAGTGATCTGCATTTACAGTTTGCAGCATCCTGCTGTCACTTGAAAGCAATTTATATTTTTTGCTGAAAACTGATGTTTGCTTTTGGTTCCCGACCAAAAAAACCCCCATTGCAGACAATGGATTCATTTAACAGCTACAGCATTTGTTTAGTGACTGCTGCAAATAAAGGTCATCAAATCAGGCACAACCATGTGACGATCTACTTAACAACCAGCACAACGTACAACTGTAATTCCAGGCTCAATAACGGTCGTAAGTTGAGGACTACCTGTATTACCATATGCTCACTACATCAAAAGCAATTGTCTCATTTTGAAATTAAAATATTTAAGAAAAATCTTAGTTACCTTCAATTTACTGTATCCTTTTTCTGTTCCAAATTGCCCCCAAGAGGCTTTTTGTCTTGCAAAGTTTCAGGGACAGAAAACACCGCCTGTTTGATATGCAGGCAGCTTGACTGAATATGAACTTCCTTTTCTATTTGACAGCAAACCTTTGCTGTGGTGACAGCTGGTCCTGAAGAAACAGGAAAATTACTGGAAAATAAGTTTGATTATATCTTCTACACAGGTGATTTCCCCTTTTTGAATATTCTTTTCAGGTTATTCTTTTTAATATTTAAAATTATTTATCAATAATATCTGCACAGAATAGTGTGGTAAGCAATACTGAAGTATTGAAATTGAAAGGTTCAGATAATTTATCTAAAGTCATCCTTTAGATCCCTGCCTCTACCTCCCATCTGCAGTAGAATTTATCTCTGTAGCTAATGTACTGCCTTTCTAGAAGGCATTGTATATTGCAGCAATTTGCGATGTAACTTGGTTAAGTAGCTTTATCATGTCTATCACAGCTGTTGTTTTTAGTTGCAAAGTCGTGTCCGACCCATCGCGACTCCATGGACAACGTTCCTCCAGGCCTTCCTGTCCTCTACCATCTTCTGGAGTCTATTTAGGCTCACGCCTACTGCTTCATTGACTCCATCCAGCCACCTCATTCTCTGTCATCCCCTTCTTCTCTTGCCCTCAATCTTTCCCAGAATTAGGCTCTTCTCCAGTGAGTCCTTCCTTCTCATTAGGTGGCCAAAGTATTTGAGTTTCTGTTATGTATTGGGCTCAATGGTAACACCACGTGGTAAGCTGGAGCAGCTAACGGCTCTCCAGCAACCCAGACTCCAGGTCTCCAGGTCTGCTATTGGTTGCCCCTAGGTGGCAATGGGTTGCTTTAAACCTACTGGCTGCTGCCTAGGGGCCAGGCTATAAATTGCTGCAAGCTGCAGCCCAAGTTCAGTTCAGATCCTGCAAGCAATAAACCATGAGCTTTGCTGAACTCGCTTGACTCGTCTCCTTTCCTGTGCGAAGAACTCATTACATAACAGTTTCAACTTCAGGATCTGGCCTTCTAAAGAGCAGTCAGGGTTGATCTCCTCTAGAACTGACCGGTTTGATCGCCTTGCAGTCCAAGGGACTTGCAGGAGTCTTCTCCAACACCATAGTTCAAAAGCCTCAATTCTTTGGCGCTCAGCCTTTCTTATGGCCCAACTTTCACAGCCATACATTGCAACTGGGAAGAGTATAGCCTTGACTATACAGACTTTTGTTGGCAGGGTGATGTCTCTGCTTTTTAGTGTGCTGTCTAGATTTGCAATAGCTTTCCTCCCCAGGAGCAAGCGTCTTTTAATTTCTTGGCTACAGTCGCCATCTGCAGTGATCTTGGAGCCCAGGAAAATAAAAGCTGTCACTACCTCCATTTCTTCCCCATCTATTTGCCAGGAATTGAGAGGGCCGGATGCCATGATCTTGGTCTATTACAGTACAGCTGAGTTAATAGCAAGTTAGGTCAGGGAAACTGTTGCACGTGGCATTTGTAACTTCACCTATCACCAGCTTCCAGATTGTAGATCTTGCCCACAAGTGGTAGAAAAGATGAGTTGTCACACTGTAAGTAGGAAAAAGCCTGTGCTTGATGTAGAACTTCAGCTTTTGGAAATAATGAAAAGTATCAGTCTTGGGTGTTTTTCTGCACAATGAAGATACTTCATTTCAACCCACATAGGTTTTCTCAGATTTGCTTTTCTTTTTCATTGCCAGAACAGCTCAAGATTATATTAACAACACTTAACAGGAATTTGACAGCAGTTTGACATGGGATTTTAATGGACTGTCCCTAATACATTCTAGATCTAAACTGATATTTTAATAACTTGAAGGAGGGGTGGAAAAAATAGTTTATCAATTCTACAGATGAAACAAAATTGGATGGAATAAAAACTGTAGGAAACACTGAAAAAACAGTTGCTTTGTCAACTGTTATTTACACTTAGTGGATTTTTTAAAACAATCTGTGGAATTTTGCAGAACTGTATGGGAAAATGTTAGAGAAGAAAACTACACAGAACTGAGGACCCTGATACTGGATTGGGAGATGTGGGTGTCTGTATATCTCTCTTGACCCAATTTTTTGCCGTATCTCTATAGGGAATAACCATGTAGGAAAGATCGTCATGACTGCTGCAGCAAAACATCTGACACCATTGACTCTGCAACTGGGGGGCAAATGTCCCTGTTACGTGGATAAGTGCTGCAATTTCCAGAATGCAGCCAACCGAATTGTGTGGGGAAAATTCTTCAATGCTGGACAGACATGCATTGCACCAGATTATGTGATCTGTACAGTTGAAACACAAGAGCAGTTGCTACCTTGCCTGCGCCGAGCTATCTGTGAATTTTTCGGCAATGATCCCAAGGGGTCACCTGATCTTGCCCGCATGGTCAATGACCAGCATTTCCAGCGCGCCCGAGCTTTGTTGGAAAGTGGCCGGGTGGCCATTGGTGGAGAGACAGATGAGTGTGAGCGTTATATTGGTGAGTATACAGCTTGGGGCTGGAGGAAGACTAAAGAAGAAAGATTTGGAGTTTGGGAAAGACAGGAAGACAGTTTATGATTATAAGTAGTTCTTATTAATCAACCATTTGAACTTAGAAGGGAGCTCAAAAAAAGATACTTACAACCTGTGGTGACGTGACTGCATTTTGAGCACTTGGCAACCAGCCTGCATTTTATAGATATTTGCAGTATCTTGTGTTTATGTGATCACTATTATGTTTTTTTGCCAGAAATCGGTAAAATAAACACCAATTGAAAAAAGTGTGTTTGCTTAACAACTGCAAAGCTTGCTGAACAATCGCTATGTTTACTTAATCATCATTGCAAAAAAAAAGTAGTCTGTAGAATTGAGTCAGTCAGCTTATGACCTGCTTATTGACAGGCACAGTTTACAACTATAATTCTGGGGTCAATTACCATCATAAGTCAAGGATTAGCTGTACTATCTAGTAAGACAACAGAGAAAATCTGTATGATTGCTAAGAGTTGAAAATGTTGATGACATATAATAATCAAGCTTATTAAAAACTGTATTATAAGTAGATATAGGGCCATAGATCACCCTTCCAAGTTGGTGCTCACTGAATGTGTTGGACTTTAATTGTCATTGGCCACACAATAGGGGCTTTTATAAAAGTTGAAGTCTAATGATCTGGCAAGTGAGAGACTGGGAAAATCTGTTTTAAATAAAGCAAGAAGACAGACATCTGGGGTTTCATATTGAAAATGTAGTCATGGGGAAAGCTAAAACTCTGGTTAAATCAGACAATAAAGTTATAGTATATAAACAAAACAGACCTTGATATGATTGTTTGCCCATTACAGCTCCCACAGTGTTGGTGGATGTGAAAGAATGGGACCCAGTCATGCAAGAGGAGATTTTTGGGCCCATCCTGCCAATATTCATTGTGAGAGATCTGGAAGAAGCCATAGACTACATCAATTGTAGAGAACGCCCACTAGCTGTGTATGCTTTCTCCTCTGACTCCAAGGTATATTGTTTAAGTCTAGCATACTGTATGTGGGAGAATCTGGATCATTTCCCATAACCCCATGCATGTTGGCCAAAAGATAGGAGACTTGCACTATTTTGAAAATATGTTTATGTCATAAGCTGCAATGAACCAACATGGTAGCAGTTCTTTGTCCACTGATAATACAGTCTGGATGATAGAAGAAAAACCCAATTCTACCCTTGATTATTTACCAATAAGCCGATGTTAAAAAATAATTGGCTCATCTACACATCAATAATGCAAAGAATTAGTACTATTTTTAAGATTATGTTGTCAAAACATAGCCTCTCTCTCATCACCTGCCCACTGCTGAAGAGGTAAGAAATGCTCTATGCTGTTCTGGCATGTTTAGACATTCTGTGTAGACATTCTGAGGCACATGGAATCCTTTGGAGGTTTGCAATCTCCTGGATTACAATTGCATTGGATTCCTGAAGCAAAGTCTTTTCTTTCTCTGTCCCTGAACACCCCCCAACTTTTGGGAGGTAATTTCAACTATTTATCAGAGCTAATAGCACTCTCCCCCAATTCAGGCACTGATATTTTTGCTCTATACATCAGAGGTCTCCTTTGCATTTTAAAAGAACAATCTTTCTCTTTACCTGGGAAGAGAGAAGTTGAGAGAAAGTTCTGAGTATATGCCATAAAGTCCTTGCTTGAGAGTAGAATGAGATGACTCACAGTGGCCAGGTTGGCACAGATGTGTGGGCGTGAACAGGTGGGTACAGCCAGATTGGGATGGTTGATTTGGTGCAGCCAGATCAGCATGGATGGATGGGTGTGGCCAGGTGGGCACAGATGTGTGGGTGCAACCCAGTCAGCATGGAACAAGTTGCCTTGGCCAAGTGGACATAGGAATAGCTGTGTCCCACCAGAAGAAACATCAGCCCCTAAGGGCCTCTGGAGCCCAATGATGGTCAATCCACTGCCTCCCTCTTCTTCCGCCTCCTCCTCTGGCTGGCCCTAGCCTAGCCTACCTGCCTGCTCCTGAGGGATAACTTGTGGAAGTCTGCCCCCCCCCCACAGCTGCCTAGAGGTCTTGTATTGGCTGAAGCCCTCAGTGACCACTTGCCTGCTTGCCTGGGGTGCTTCTCCACCTAGCAGATCAGGGGGAGGCAGTATGTCGTTGTTCTCCCTGTCGTTCCAAGGAAATGAGAGGAGAGGACCCCACCCTAGTCCCATTTTCAATCTCTCAACTATTTTGCTACAATTCATAGAGAAATTTTGTTTCTTTATTTTTGCCTTCCAATTGATTTTTAGCAAACGGCTAATTGGCCCCATCTACAACATTCGTCATTTTGTGAGTGTGTCTGTGGCACATTTTCAACATTTCAAATATTCGTAATGGCACAAAAGCTAAAGACCCTTGTTTGTACTGTGACTCATATTATTATAGAGCTGAGACTTGATCAAACTCACATTTGGAAGATTAAGAATGGGACTCTTAATACGCTTCTATTCTTTTTCTCTTTATAGGTTGTGAACCATGTACTGAATTGTACTAGCAGTGGTACCTTTTGCGGTAATGATGTCGGGATCCAAGCAATGTTGCTTTCCCTACCGTATGGTGGCGTTGGTATGATTAACCTTTTAACTTCTATGCTGTCTCCATTTCTTGCCCCCATCCTTATCCTTCCCGAAAAGTTCTCCCACTTGATGTTTTTCATTCAGACAAAGATATTAAGAGTCCATTTTATTACTTTGTCCAGTATATTTCCAGATTAAATCAAATGTGATCAAATAATGAATATCCCATGCTATAAGTCATGTGGTCATTTATAAATAAAGGAGAGGGCTGGAACTGGTCTACATTACACTGGTAAGCGGGAGTAAAGGGAGAGGGGTTAATATTCTTGATTTTGTAAGTGGTACTAAGAAGATCATCAGGTTAAGTAGCTCAGGTTCAGTAGGTCTGGTCATACTCTACTAAATACAGGTTAACATTCTGTGTAAATCAGTATTGCATTTTGGCTACCAAACATGGTTAAACTGATGTGCATATTTAAATTCTGTTCAGTACTGTAGTTTCATTTTATTGTGGATTAAGACAGCTGTAGTTCAATGATCACGAAACCTAGCAAACTAGGAAATTATTATCTAACCAAGCTTTGCTATCTCTACTGAATTTAGTCCCTTTCTTTAAAAATACCCATTGCAATATCCATTGAATATTAAACTTCTTATAGTAAGTACTATGAGGAAAAACCTTTTTAAGGGCAAGTATTGTCCAGCCTGATGAAAAAAGAGTAAATGAATTTCATCTTATTTTTTCCTTTTTAATATTGCAGGATTCAGTGGATTTGGCAAATACCATGGCAAGTTTAGTTTCGATACATTTACTCACCAACGTGGCTGTCTTTTGCGCTGCATGGGCCTGGAGATGATGAACAAAATGCGCTACCCACCGTACAACAATACAAAATTGAGAGCAACGGTCTGTGCTTTTGAGGTCAGGCGTAGTATCCTGTGAACTTAGCTGTGAGGCCTTGAATCACATCACCTGCATTCCTAAGGAACCTCAATCAAGAATTTTGGTGTAGTTGAGAGATTTTTTCCTTTATCAGTTGTTCTCTAGAATTTTGCCTCAACACCTTCAAAGATCCTTGAAAAACACTCTCTGTTTGGCAAATCTTATTTTCACCATCTTTGCATCTTATAACTTTTCTTTATCCTGTATCAGCTTCTATAAATTCAATATTTAGTGGGGGTTAGAAAACTTAGGGACATCCTCCATTTCTCTTTGCACAGTTTTGGGTATGGAACGTATGTTCATTTCCAGCAAGGACTAATTATACAATTAATTAATGTTTCTGTGTAAAATTTCATCTTGATTTTAACACATAAAGCCAATTCGGCTTCAAAATTTACAAGTATCAGATTCTTTTCTAAAAATGGACAAGTACTGTTCCTCTTTATAGTGGAGCAATCATTCTGATTAATATTTTTGTACAATAAGGGTAGCAATATGGATGGTCTTTGTAAAATAATCAAACTGTTTGTGAATATTTAAATACTGGATCCATTAAAAAAATAATTCTCAAAGAAATTCAAAGCTAAGCAAATGCTGGTTGTTATACATAAATATATTCTGCCAACAATGCATTTTCTATATTTGGATGCTCTAAAACTCAGACATGCCTTCCTTAATTATATTTCCTTCAATATATTTCTCTACAGTTACAGTTCAGATTCATAATTCTATGAGTGACTTCTACACTACTCAGCATAAAGCATAATAATTTAGTATAATATGTCCTTTCAAGCTCAGAGATTTATTTTTATGTAAATCTGCTAATTGCAAACTTACTGAGATTTCCTGCAACCTTGCATTTTCAGGTAAATGTTTTGCTTCTGTAATAAATATCTTGCGTCAAAACTTGCAAAGAGATGTCTAATTATTTAATAGTGCTATCAATTTACATAGTGTATTACCTAATAAAATTAGCCAATAATTAATTTCTAAACCAGGAACTTTTGGTTGAAATGTAGATGATTTGTGCTTAGATTGTAAGCCGCCCTGAGTCTTCGGAGAAGGACGGGATATAAATGGGATTAAAATAAAATAAAATAAATAAAGACAACAGAAATAAATAAATAAATGTGTTTATTTGTGAATATGCAAGCAATTTGCTACAATAAAAATAAACAGCATCTTGGCATTCCAAAAGAAGTAGCCACTCTAGGGAATACACACTGGAGTAAAATAGTGACAGGTAAATCACAGGCAGCCAGTCTTACGTTTCTTGAATGGGTACAAAGAACTTTTTGAGAGCAATAGAATGTTCTGTCACATAGATTACCAAAACATTGATTAACAGTGACTGACAATGATGCATCCTCTTTTTTGCGAAATAGTAGCACAGTGTTTCCAACTTTTGCAAGTTTAAGCTGGGTAGATTTCAGCTCCAAAAATTCCGGTAGTCAGCATACTGGCTGCAGGAATTCTGGGAGTTGAAGACCGCTCAGTTTAAACTTGTGGAGGTTGAGAAGCACTGCATTAATAGAATGAACATATGGCTTCTACAGGTAGAGTATCTGCATCCAGATTTCATTTGCTTTGTGGGGAAACAGGAACTGGAATATTGGGGAAGATATTACAGTACAACTAAAACAAGGCTTAAGACAAAAGAGCTTCTCAGAAACGTAAATTTATAGAAGGAATAAAGAGCATAAAAATTATTTGAAAAGATAAAAGTGTTAAATTAGATGGAAGCTATGTCTGGGATATGAGCAAAGTATCCAAAACCAATGCCATGTAATACATAATATAAATACTACTCATATCAGTTTAGATAACCTCATTTCATAGTTAGATAATATTTTAGCTCTCTAAATCAGTATAGCACAATTGTTAGTTTATATAAAGCAAATCATCTGAAGCTATTTACACATTGTGATATGAGTTTCAATTACATTCCTTCAAGGAGTTTTTCACATTCTGGCATCCTGAGAAAATCCTGCATTGTGAGTCGCCCAGAATCATTTGCTGAGATAGCTGGCTACAGGAATGAATGAATGAATGAATGAATGAATGTTGTTCTTGCCTCTACCACTAGAGATGCCATAACATGGAATGGATTCCAAAATATGGGTCTCTTTTCACGGGCACATTACCTATGATGATGACATTGATACTTAAGTCAAGTCAAACAGCTGGATTAGGAATTCTAGGAGTTGAAGTCCACAGATCATAAAGTTGCCATTGTTGCCCACCCCTGATCTATATACTACTAACATTCTTGTCATTGCCATTTACTAATGAAATGGTGCATCATAGGGCAACAATTTTTAAACCAAGATACCTTGCATTGGCTAACTTACGGAACGTGCCCAAATACGGGACCCGTGACCATGAATTTGGGAACATTGGGGCTGCTTCAAGCTGCAGCTGTGGTCAGTCTCCAATTGCAGTCACGCGATGGTCATTTTGAACATTCTGTGACAGTTCCCTGCCAGTCCCACCAGCCCTCCGTCACCCAGCTGTAAGGAATTGACTCATCACATGGCTCTTAAAGAAGCAACAAATTTAAGGTGCATGAAGAAAAGCCTCAATATTTTTATTGCTTTGCTTGTCCCTTCCCAACTACACGCACATGTACAGTCATGGCCGAAATTGTTGGCACCCCAGAAATTTTTTCAGAAAATCAAGTATTTCTCACAGAAAAGTATTGCAGGAACACATGTTTTGCTATACACAGGTTTATTCCCTTTGTGTGTATTGGAACACAACAAAAAAAGGGAGGAAAAAAAGCAAATTGGACATAATGTCAAACAAAACTCCAAAAATGGGCCGGACAAAATTATTGGCACCCTTAACTTAATATTTGGTTGTACACCCTTTGGAAAAAATAACTGAAATCAGTTGCTTCCTATAACCATCAATAAGCTTCTTACACCTCTCACCCAGAATTTTGGACCACTCTTCCTTTGCAAACTGCTCAGGTCTCTCTTATTGGAAGGGCGCCTTTTCCCAACAGCAATTTTAAGATCTCTCCACAGGTGTTCAATGGGATTCAGATCTGGACTCATTGCTGGCCACTTCAGAACTCTCCAGCGCTTTCTTGCCATCCATTTCTGGGTGCTTTTTGACGTATGTTTGGGGTCATTGTCCTGCTGGAAGACCCAAGATCTCGGACGCAAATCCAGCTTTCTGACACTGGGCTCTACAGTGCGACCCAAAATCCTTTGGTAATCCTCAGATTTCATGATGCCTTGCACACATTCAAGGCACCCAGTGCCAGAGGCAGCAAAATAACCCCAAAACATTATTGAACCTCCACCATATTTCACTGTAGGTACTGTGTTCTTTTCTTTGTACACCTCAATTCATTTTCGGTAAACAGTAGAATGATGTGCTTTACCAAAAAGCTCTATCTTGGTCTCATCTGTCCACAAGACATTTTCCCAGAAGGATTTTGGCTTACTCGAGTACATTTTGGCAAACTGTAATCTTGCTTTTTTATGTCTCTGTGTCAGCAGTGGGGTCCTCCTGGGTCTCCTGCCATAGCGTTTCATTTCATTTAAATGTCGACAAATAGTTCACGCTGACACTGATGCTCCCTGATCCTGCAGGACAGCTTGCATTCCTTTGGAACTTGTTTAGGGCCGCTTATCCACCATCTGGACTATCTTGCGTTGCAAACTTTCATCAATTTTTCTCTTCCGTCCACGACCAGGGAGATTCGCTACAGTGCAATGGGTTGCAAACTTCTTGATAATGTTGCGCACTGTGGACAAAGGCAAATCTAGATCTCTGGAGATGGACTTGTAACCTTGAGATTGGTGATATTTGTCCACAGTTTTGGTTCTCAAGTCCTCAGACAGTTCTCTTCTCCTCGGTCTGTTGTCCATGCTTAGTGTGGCACACACAGACACACAATGCAAAGACTAAGTGAACTTCTCTCCTTTTTATCTGCTTTCAGGTGTGATTTTTATATTGCCCACACCTGTTACTTGCCCCAGGTGAGTTTCAAGGAGCATCACATGCTTGAAACAATCTTGTTTATCCATAATTTTGAAAGGGTGCCAATAATTTTGTCCGGCCCATTTTTGGAGTTTTGTTTGACATTATGTCCAATTTGCTTTTTTTCCTCCCTTTTTTTGTTGTGTTCCAATACACACAAAGGGAATAAACCTGTGTATAGCAAAACATGCGTTCCTGCAATAATTTTCTGTGAGAAATACTTGATTTTCTGGAAAAATTTCTGGGGTGCCAACAATTTCGGCCATGACTGTATGTATAACTCATCTTTGTTCAGGAACTCAAGGCACATTCATAGTGCTCCATCCTCCTATATTTCTTCACAACAACCCTGTGAAGTAAGCTGTGCTGAAAGTCACTAAGTGAGCCACTGTGGCTGCTGATGGAGTAGAAATTGGATCTCTCTGGTGTCAGAGGCATTAGCCACACGTTGTTGATCCTTGCCCACTCTGGTTCATTTTTCCGCTACTTCCTACATTGAACCTGAATGTAGACCAGCCTTCCTTTGGCTGCTGGGAGCAGGTAGATGGGTCTGGCTTCAGCCCACAGGAGGTCAGAGGTCCCTCACAGCTTCCTACAAGTCAATAAAGAAGCTGGCAGAGATTCCAAACTGTTCTGAAGTGAGAATGGCAATGTACTATGTTGTAAAAATAAAATAAAATTTGTCATCTGCAGTTGCAATGGGCCTCAGAGAATGCCAGATTATTTTCCTATTCCAGTTCAATCCTTAGTTCATCATTTGAATGCTGACGTTTGCTTAAAGTAGTGATTGAAATAGTTGTATGATCAAGACACGACGCCAAACATTTTCAGGTCATGCCCAGCCATTGGCACTCTGGAAGTGAGTTGTAAGTACCTTTTAGGAGATCCATCGTAACTTTGGTCACTAAGCAACCAGTTGTAAGTCGAGGAGTACCTATATGAGATATTTTTTTTTTATTGAAAAGTTTTAAAATACAGTTTTCCTTTAAAAAACCCCCCTTCCCCCTCCCTGCTCCCCCCCTACCTCCCCCCAACCTCCCTCCCTCCCCCCCTCCCTCCACCCCCCCCGACTTCCCAGAGCTAAATACAAGGTATATATATATAAAAAGGCAATCATAAACAACAATATACTAACAACTATAAATTCTAAAATCCATCACTCTCTAGCTTATATAGGATAAGACACACCTTAGCAATATTAAATATATATAAAAAACTAGAATAGAAAAAGAAAAGAAAAACGAAAGAAGACTTATTCGAATGCTACATAAAACTTCTTAACCCTATACTTGTTCTGGATAAACTCAATCCATTTTCTCCATTCCATAATATAACGTTCTTGCGAATGATCTTTCAAATTGACCGAAATCTTCGCCATCTCTGCCAGGTCGGAAACCTTTAAAGTCCACTCTTCTATGGTCGGCAGTTCCTCTTTCTTCCAATATTGGCCTATCAAAAGTCTTGCCGCCGTAATTAAGTTCAACATCAGCTTGGTGTCCACAACTGTAGCATCTGCAATTATTCCCAACAAAAAAAGTTGCGGACAAAACTTTATCCTCTGTTTAAAAATCTTCTGCATATTCCACCAGACTTTTATCCAAAAAGCCTTAACCTTCTTACATGTCCACCATATGTGAAAATATGTTGCATCTTCATCACCACACCTCCAACATTTAGGCTGATAATTCGGATACATACTTGCAAGCTTTTTAGGATCTAAATGCCATCTATAAAACATTTTGTAAAAGTTCTCTCTTAGATTTTGAGCTTGAGTAAATTTTACGTTCCTCACCCAAATCTTTTCCCACGTGTCCATTGTAATAACTTCCTGGATGTTTTGGGCCCATTTTATCATACAATCCTTAACAAGGTCTGTTTCCGAGTCAATCTCTATCAATGCAAGATATATCCGTTTAATATGTGCTGGTCCCTGATTTCTAATCTGCTTTATCAAATTTTCATCAGTCATTGTAAATCCATTTTTCTGGTCTTCTTTCCACCTGGCCCGTAATTGAATATATTGAAACCAAGTTTGAACAACCTTCTCTTCTCGCAAGAGGCTATATGATTTCAAACACCAAACATTCCTTTCCAGGCTTAAAATTTCCTTGTACGTAGTCACATCTTGTTTGAAACCAGCATGTATATTTTCTATTGCGTGTTTTGGAATTGCCCACAATGGTATCTTGCTGCTTAACTTATGTCTATACTTCTTCCAAACTCTCAGCAATGCCTGTCTTAAAATATGCATCCTAAACACAGTATCTACCTTCTTATCATACAACAAATATGCATGCCAGCCAAACAACAAATCATGGCCCTCAAGATTTAATAACCTCAGTTGCGTCAAATTAATCCAATCGCTTATTCCTACTAATGCAGCAGCTTCATAATATAATTTAAAATTAGGCAATTTAAGGCCACCTCTCTCACGAGTATCCTGCATAATCTTAAGTTTAACTCGTGGCTTTTTCCCTGCCCACACAAATTTATTGATACCACGCTGCCATTCCTCCAAGTTAGAATCTTTCTTAAGAATCGGTATCATTTGAAATAAAAATAAAAATTTGGGCAGGACATTCATTTTCACTGCTGCAATCCGTCCCAACAAAGACAATTGCAATTTTTGCCAACTCTCCAATTCTCCAAGCTCAGGTGGCTATATGAGATATTTTCAGTCATGTTGAAGCATTAATCATGGTCAAATAAAATCATTGTTTCCAGCCAGTATAAAGTTTTGAGTTATTTTTGTTTTCTGCAGAAATTATATTACTCCCTTAGTAGGGAATATATTCAAATTTCCACTCAGTACTTCAAATTTCATTTTCTGAACATTTACTGTTCTCCATTTGTGTGTGTGTGTGTGTGTGTGTGTGTGTGTGTGTGTGTGTGTGAGAGAGAGAGAGAGAGAGAGAGAGAGAGAGAGAGAGAGGGGTCTTTTCATTAGCTGTTATCATTATCTATATAACATCCTTTAGTGGAAATGAATCAGTATTATTAAATCCCCTAAAATAGGTCATTAGACATGGAAAAAAGGAAGTCAAAAGATGTTTAGTGGCTGGAAAATATATATATACACAGTACTGTGTAATTCTTGATGAGTCAGCTTTCCAATATAATGGGTATTTCCAACATTCAGCTCAGTTACCATATGGATCTACACACATATTCCCTAATAAAAAGCATTGAAATAAATATGCAGGGAAAAAAATGAATGATACTACATTGTCTGACTCTAAAGCAGACATGTCAAACTCGCGAGTCACATGACGTCGCGCGACATATAGGAACTTTTTCCCATTGCTGCCAATGGGATGGGCGCAGTTTCTCTGTGATGCTCCAGCCTGCGGGCCGGTAGTTTGACACCCCTGCTCTAAAGCATCTTGGATATCATTGCTGATATGAGGCATGAAGGGGGAGCTAATTAGGATCTCTTGCAATAGATTCTTATTGTTTTTGTAGGCCTTGTTATTTTCCAGAGTTTGTAATCTTTGTTTGTTGTTTTGCCCTTCACATATGAGCATTTTCTTCAAGAAATCCTCTTGCATTGAATGGCATTCTCTTGACTTGGGTAGCTTTCTCAAACCTGCAATATAATATATAGATGCTGAATTGCAATTTTATATTTGAACAATATTCTAGATTAGAAAAATGTTACTTTATTGAATTTCACTTTATTAACATTTGCCTTATTTTATAGAAATTCCATCTTTTTATATCAGTAGTGATATTACTTTTTAGAATGAGACCATTCATCTCTATCTTGAATTTGAAACACGATAGTTGCTGTTTGAAACTGGTTTAACAATTTAAATCTTGTAGCAGATTCTGGGGCATACTTAAGAACATAATCCATAGATTGATGGTGGGCTGTACATTCATGAAGTCCAGGTAGTGGTAATTACAGTCATATTTCTACAGTACTCTCCAGGTGCATCTTGGACTTAATTTTTGATGAAAATAATATTGGACTTTTTTGTAAAGAGCAAGATGATATGCTCCCAATAGAAAATCAGCTTATGATGAACATAGCCACTCAAGATAATTTATTGGAAGAATATTTCTCTTCTGATTTTTCATTATTCATTATTCTCTCTTTAGCCTACAGAACACTGATTATAATAAACTTTTTTGTTTTGCTTTCACTTTGCATCTAGATGATTATACAGTATCTGAAAGTTCTGCAGCTAGAGGCATTGTGTTCTAATGAAGGTTTACTTCTCTAGAAATATCTAAATCTAGAATTTTGAAGGCCAGAGGAAATCCCAGACTGCTAAGAAAATTAGGCTTTGCTCTCATTTTGCAATTGTAAGCATTATATTGGCAAATCAACTAAACGACTTTCTCTTTTCCAGTTCAGCACCCTACATTTCCTGTAAAAAATGTTTTAAGCATTTAAAACATATTATGATTGCATTTCTTTCAATGTAGCATTAACTGGCTTGGATTTGTATTTTATTACATTGCTTTTAATCTAGAAAGCTACTGGAAAATTGTATCCACATGTTGAAAGAAAAATCTTCATCAGAGGCCAGTCCAAGCTGGGAATAAACAAAATGGAGACTGCTTGGGATAGTGCTTTTCAACTTTTTCACCTATTGTACCACTTTTAGGATATGGCAATAGCCGAGTACCACCAGTCGCCTAGGAAGGTGTCAAAAACCTGATGACCGCCCCCCAAAAAAAAGAAAAAAAAGAAAAAAAGAGATGAAGTACAGGTAAGTCCTCGACTTACAACAGTTCGCTTGGTGACAGTACAATGGCACTGAAAAAAGTGCCCCCCAAGCCATAGCCGAGCAAGACACCTGCCTGCCCACCTGGCAGTGCTCTTTCTCCTGTCTGAGGTTTTCATTGTTGTGAAGCATTTCCATTGAGGATTTGCAGTGGGGGTGGGGTGGAGGGTGTTTGGTTTTTATTTTCCCCCCTCTACTGGGTGGTTGCAGAAGGTTTTGGTCACTTCACATGACCCTGGGACACTGTGACGGTCATAAATATGAATCAGTTGCCAAGCATCTGAATGTAAATCATAAGACCCTGGAGATGCTGCAACATTCCAGCTGATCGGTGCTTCTTCTGGGCTCAGCAGAAGCGCTAGGATCAGTGCTGAGCTCCAGCTGGAGCCTGATGCTGATCCTGGCGCTTCCACTAAGCCCTGACAGCCCCAAAGAAGCACTGATCCTGGCGCTTCCACTGAGCCCTGACAACTCTGCAGCTCCAGTCATCTCTCGCTCAGGCTTGTGTGGTGCTGCCATTCCCCTCCCCCACTACCACTTTTCTAGGATGGTCACGTACCACCTGTCAGGTGCCAATGTACCTGAAGTGTAGTGGGTTAACACACACAAGACGACGCCAGGCAGTGAATTCAGCTCTTTATTTGTAGAGAAGAACCAGCAACAGAATGGGCTGCCTGTGCCCTTTATATACTCTGGCTGCTGAGCTGACAGCCAATCAATTTAACTAGACTTTCCCACCGAAAACTGAGCCACGCCTAGCGGCAGTTATGTACAGCCCCTTCTAGCTGTCATCTGTTAAGCTATTGCTTAATACAATACACACTCCAATACACAGCAGCCCTTCCCTCTTAAGAATGAACAATACAACAATATAATACAACTATATATACATTTTTCCAGATAATATGTTGGTACTTATGGTTGCACATAGTCTTTGAGGTAAGCCGGTGGCCTGTGATTCCTAGCAGATCTTCTCAGAGGCTCGCCCCTGTCCTGAGCTGATGGGTCAGTGGGTGCCTCTGCTCTGTCCTCACCCATTGTACCACCACCAGTTCCCAGCTCATTGTGAGCTCCCTGTGCCTGTTGTTGCCCGGGTTGAACAGTACTTTCTGGCCATAGATACAGTTCCTCCCTTGTGTTCGGCTGGTGATCATACGGAATCGTGGGTGGTACTGACAAGTGTCCCTCATGTCAGTTGCTGGCTGGCAGTCTTTCAGAAACTCGTGACCTGATCTAATCAATGTGTCTTCTTATTTGTCGATCCCCCTCCACCCCTATAATGTAAGACAACGGCCCCGTTCTGTCAACCCCCCCCGGGATCCATACATGTCCAGGCCCATAGTTCCTTGCCCATACCAAGTCGCCTGTGTGTAGTTCCCTAGGGGGGTTGGATCGATCCGACTCTGCAGCCACTCTGTCGGGGTGCAGTCTGTCTAGCTTGGTGATAAGCCTTCTGCTCCAACGAAGTTCCGCTGGGCTCTTTCCGGTAGCCGTGCATGGTGTGGTGTGATGGTTAAGTAGGAATTGGGCTAACCTGTGGTGCCAGTCACCGCTGATAATTCGTTTTAATGCATCTTTGGTTGTGCGCACCATGCATTCTGCCAATCTGTTGGTGGCCGGGTGGAAGGGTGCTGATGTGACGTGTCTAATTGCGTAGCTCCTTGTGAAAGCCTGGAATTCAGAGGTGGTGAATTGAGATCCATTATTCGATACTAACACATCCCGGAGGCCATGTGTGGCAAAAAGTCCCCTGAGCGCTTGGATTGTCCTTGCTGTGGTCATGCTAGTTACTGGAACTACCTCCAACCACTTGGAATGACTATCTATGACCACTAAAAACAATTGTCCCTGGAATGGCCCTGCATAGTCAATGTGGACGCGGGACCATGGGGTGTGTGTGGCCTCCCACTTGTGAACGGGCGCATGTGGCATCTCAGGTCTGGACCTTTGACACACATAGCACCCTTTTACTTGCTCCTCTATGGCCTTATCTAGGGCTGGCCACCACAGGTAGCTTCTGGCTAGTGCCTTCATCCTTACTATTCCTGGATGCCCCTCATGTAGAGACTGGATGACTCTGTTCCTTAGTGTTGTGGCCCCGATCCCCATGCCTGTCCTAACCGAGGACAAGGACTCTAAGGATGATGGGGAGGAACTGGCAAGGCCTCCCTCTCCGGGGCCTTCCTCTCTGGCAAGGCCTCCGTCTCCATCGGGAGGCCGAGAGGAGCAGCCGGTGCTCGAACAGCTGCAGCAGTCTAGCGAAGATGAGTCATGGCTAGACCCTCGAGAAAGACACAAGGCCAAGTGTCTGCAGCAACGTAGGTTGGGTAGGAGGGTCAGGGAGTAGCTGAGTCATTGAGCCACACCCCATAAGGTATAAAGGGGGTGTGGCTGCTCTCAGAACTTTGTGACGAACAATAGTTTAAACAACTTTGGGTCACGTCTTTGGAACTCTGCTTCTTGTTTGAAACCTTGGTCTGAATTCTTGGCAATGCTTCTGTACATCTGCTAATGGACTCTTTGCTTGGATGTTATCTCATTTCAGCTGCAGTTTGAGGTAACGAGCTTATGTTGCTGCCAAGACCTTATCAGTAGGCAATTAATTAAAGCCTGTAGCATTAACTATTGCGAGTCGTGACTGCTTGTCTGTCTGTGCTCCTGGAGGGGGGAACAGAACACTTAGCCTTTCTGGAATTACCACCCGGCTGCCCCACAATAAGCAACCCTTGTGCATGGACATTTTTTTTTTAATTCCATTTATATCCCGCCCTTCTCCAAAGACTCAGGGCGGCTTACAAGCTTAGCAGTAGCCTTCATTCTATGTATATGCCTGCTTATTAGGGCTTTCACACACACCCCAAGCGGCATTATTACAAAGTCAGCTTAATTGCCCCCAACAATCTGGGTCCTCATTTTACCTACCTCGGAAGGATGGAAGGCTGAGTCAACCTTGAGCCTGGTGGGATGCGAACCTGCACTAATTGCAGGCAGCTGGTGTTACTTAAGGAGGCATTAGCCCACTGCTCCACCAAGGCTCTTGCCTGCGAATAAAATATGCCTGGAATTCTGGCCCCGGGCTTTTCTCCTGCCACCCAGTTGCTACCCATGTTAAAACTCTGCTCAGGATCTTGTCTGCCACTGTCTCAGCAGCGACATCCTTTGCCTTGAGTGGGCATTCTGGCAGGTCCTGAATGGTCAGTAGTTGAGCTGCCGGTGCCGGATCCGCTTGCGTTAGTGGCAACCTACTTAGTCCATCAGCGTGACCCATCTCCTTCCCTGGCCTGTACACCAGTTTACAGTTATAGGCCGATAGCAAAATGGACCACCTGAGCATTCTTGGGGATAAGATCTGGGGAGTTTGCCTATCTGATGTGAACAACCCCAGTAGTGGCTTGTGATCTGTGAATATTGTGAATTCTCGGCCGTAGAGGTAATCATGAAACTTTTTAACCCCAGCCACTATTGCCAAGGCCTCTATATCAATTTGAGCATAATTCCTTTCAGCCCCTGACAGTGTCCTGGAGTAGTAGGCAATGGATCTTTGGACCCCATCCCCTTCCAAATGACTCAGAACTGCCCCCACTCCATATGGGGAAGCATCACATGCTATGCAAATGGGCTGAGATTCTATAAAGTGAGTCACAGTTGAATCACTGGACAACAGTTTCTTTAAACTCCTGAAACTATTTTCATGTATACGGGTCCAGTTCCACACTGCCTGCTTATCCAGCAACCTGTGAAGGGGCTCAGCAATAGCTGCTTTATTTGGGAGGAATGAATGATAGAAATTTAGTAGCCCCAGGAATGCTTGCAGTTCTGTCTTATTCTTGGGGGTGGGGGCCATCTTGATGGCCCTTACCTTGGACTCTGCAGGATGGATTCCCCTAGCATCAATTCTGAAACCCAAGAATTCAGTGGCCTTTACGCCAATGCTGCATTTGTCTTTCTTTAACTTAAACCCTGCAGCACGAAATCTTCCTAACACTGTCTCCAATCAGCCAGCCAATACTTCTTCCGTGTTCTCCATGATGAGTACATCGTCAAAGTATGGACATACTCCTGGAATCCCTTTCAGAGTCCTCTCCATCACCTCCTGAAAAATTCCTGGAGCCACAGTCACTCTGAACTGTAAACGGTTAGCTTTATACACTCCACGGTGAGTTACAATAGTTTATGCGTCAGCCGTCTCCCTGGTAACTGGGAGCTGCTGGTACGCCTGTGCAAGATCTAATTTAGCGAAAATGGTGCCGCCTTGTAGGGAAGCGAGGACATGGCTGACCGTTGGGACCAGGTAAGCATGCGGATTGAGTACTCAATTGATCGTGCACTTGTAATCCGCACAAATCCTAACCTCCCCATTTGATTTGAGGGGGGTGACTATCGGGGTTTCCCACTCGGTAGTTGTTTATTTAGTTGCTATAATCTTCAGTGATACAGCATATTTCTGGGGTGGCTGACAAAATGGAGCTGGGAGTGGTGGGTTTTTATACCTTCCTGGGTTTTTGTGTTTGGAGTTGTTCCTGTTCCTGTGGCTTCGTATTCGAGGCTCTTTCTATTCCTGTGCAATGAACTTTGACCTGAGCTTTTGGTATTCTAATGGTGGTAGGTTAAGCCTATTATGTCCTAAAGGTCATATTCTGTCCTTGAGTCTTTGTTTTCCTAATCCCATCAGCTCAAAGCTTCTCTGAAGGCATTTTGCTTATGAATAGGTGGCCCAGTCTTTCTGAATAGCATTATCAAATCTGCATTTCTACTGAGCTGGCCTGCTCAGTTTCTGCCTGGGGAAATTTGGGCAGAAAAGCCTTTTAAGATTTCCCCCTCCATTATTCTTTTGGGGGGAAATATAATATTTGGCCTTTTTTAATACCCCCACCCCCCAAAAATATTTCCTTCTCTAGGAGGGTGGGTGGGTGCTGACTTCCAGCACACATAAAAGCTTGGAGATGGCACAAAGTTAATGAATCAATGGCACAACTAATTGTAAGGCTCATCTTTATCCCAATGCAAAGATGTATAGACTTTTATTATTGTTATTGTACTCTTCCTATAATCTAGGACAGGGGTCAGCAACCTGAAACAGTGAAAGAGCCACTCGGAACCGGTTCCCTCACAAAAGGAAAAACTGGGAGCCGCAAAAAATGTGTGTACATGCGTAGAACAGGGTTTGACTGAAGAGTGGAGCCAAGGCGAGATATGCACCAACTTGCATATTTGAATTGATTAGTTGAACTTTTTTAGTCCCACTTTTTTTTTTTTGGACTGCACATGGCAGAGGACTGGGAGCCGCAGGAGACGGCTGAAAGAGCCGCATGTGGCTCCAGAGCCGCGGGTTGCAGACCTGTGATCTAGGAAATAACTCAAAACCAAACATGTATACAGTTGTTATAGATATGGGACTGCTTTACCTATTAAGAAGATAGGGGCAGAAAAATTTGGTGCTTTCAACTAAAAGGCTGTAACCCTTACACAGGACTTAGCACGATGGTGACAAACATTGCCAACAGATCCGCATGTAGTTTTCCTGCAGATTTTACAATGGCATTGTTTCTCCTCGGTTAAGCTGTTGCTCTGGCCTCCCCACATCATCAAAAAAAGCTGGCTTCCATAAAAGTCGATCTACTCCTGATGATCAGGGCCTGTGAAATAAATAAATCTCAGTATCCTTAATAAACAGCTTCGCACTTTTTGACCACGCAACTAACCCTCAGCGGTATACAGTATGTCAGCGTTTCCCAACCTTAGGAACTTGAAGATGTGTGGACTTCAACTCCCAGAATTCCCCAGCCAGCATAGCTGGCTGGGGAATTCTGGGAGTTGAAGTCCACGCATCTTCAAGTTCCTAAGGTTGGGAAACACTGCAGTATGTCAACAAAAGGAAAAGTCGGGAGCGTCTACAACAATATTGTGCATGTCGCGGGCTGCTCAAGGGAGGAAGCTGCAGAAGCAAACAGATTTCGCTTTCCTTTAATTCTTCTCTCACGGCGTTTGAGAAGCAGAGCTCGCTTTGCTCTCCGAGATCGTTCTCTGTTCCCATAACCAGCAGGAAGTGCCTTCGAGCTGCGCACTGGGAGATTTCGCAGGGCGGGACGGACCAGCCTTCCTTTCAGCTTGGGGCCTTCATGGCAAAGAGGAAGCAGCCCGGGAGGCGAAGACAGCCGGCTGCTGTTCCGGTGGAGGCGTCGCAAGGTGAGTGCTTGTTTGGCCTCTCGCCAGCGACTCCCTCCATCAACCTGAGCCCGGTCTCGGGGCTGTGTCTTCTCTCTTCTGAACATCTGCCGTTTGGGTTTGGAGAGTTCAACCTTCCTTTTCCTTCAGTTGTTGCAAGACCTACCCAACTTCCACCCCGCCTTCCCTTTGTGGCAATGTGTCTGAAAACTCGCCGCACCTCACTTGTTTACATTTACATCGCTTGTGGGCTGGGGAGGGAAAATCGCTTTCGGGGCCCTCTATGCAGACCAATCACGGTGCTCAATCAACTCCAGGGCTGCGGCGGTCACCTGCTTGCCGGGATGGGGCGAGTGTGGCTGTTGTGGGGCGAACGGAGATCCACTAAATCAGGGTTCTTCAAACTTGGCCCTTTTATGACTCGTGGACTTCAACTCCCAAAATTCCTCAGCCAGGCATGCTGGCTGAGGAATTCTGGGAGTTGAAGTCCACGAGTCATAAAAGGGCCAAGTTTGAAGAACCCTGCACTAAATGGTAGCGGCTTCTGCCAGAAGCGATCTCTCGGCCCCTGCGTATCTTTTGGGGAATTGGATTAGAGGAGATCCGCCACTGTGTCTTCCATTTCCAGTCTCTCCGAGAGGTGCGAAAGTTAGGGCTGCCTTTGAGAACTGGACTTTCTCCCTCGCCCCTTTTCTGGACTGTAGAAAAATGCTTCCCGTTTGGACTACGGAAAGGCCACTCATTTTTGGCACCTGAGGGTGTGTGTTTGTGTGTGTGTGTGTGTGTGTTTGTTTGTTTGTTTGTGTGTGCGCTTGCGCGCGCTTGCGTGTGCCATGTTTGGAAAATTTGAAAAGCTCACGTGAGAGCTGGAAACCCCCCCCCCTCCTTCCTTATAATTAAAGCGATCTTTGCCGCGGTCTCCAAGCTGTGATGTTCTTCAGAGATACCGGATTTCAGCTACCAGATCCTTGCCCGATATAGTCCTATAGGCTGGGGCTTGTGGGAATGGAAATGCAAGACATCTGTAGAGTAATACAGACTCACCCTCTATTTCAAGAGTTTACTGGATGACTCAGGAAAGTAATAACAGCATGCTTCTAAGATCAGCTTGGTTCAGATGCAGCTGTTCAGGCCAAATACAAAAATTCCTCCATTGTTAACTGCTTCACAATTCATAAGAGAAGCAATATTATTTATTAAGTTAATTCATACTGACATAAAGCTATATCAGCGTTCCATTTTGAGATGTGGTGATGATGACTTTTTCAAAAGCCTCCTTGATGAAAAAGCTACCGTTTCTTTCTTTGGCTCCTAGCCATGCTTTCACTTCCACATTTGTCTAATAAAAACTTGTGGTTTTTTTTTAAAGCATCTCATATTTTGAGGAGGGATCAACAAAATAATTCTGTAGGGTGTTTGGTTGTAATATCATCTTCTAATTCAGCAATCCCTAAGCTTTTTGGCACCAGGGACCAGTTTCATGGAAGACAATTTTTGCATAGATGGGATGGTGCACCTACCCGCTGCTCGCCTACAGCTGTGCAGCCCAGTTCCTAGCAAGCCACAGACCAGTACTTGTCCGTGGCCATGGGTTTGTGAACACCTGTTCTAATTGTCTTCTTTGCACAGGATATTGCTGGCTGGAATAGCCAACAGTCCAGAAGATAGGCTCAAGATCTAGAAGGAACTCAACAGACTTGAACACTGGGCCCTATGTAACAAAATGAAATTCAATAGTGAGAAAAGTAAAGTTTTACATTAGGCAAGAAAAACCAAGTGCACAGGTATAGAATAGGTGGTACCTGGCTCAATAGCAGTAACTGTGAGAGGAATCTAGGAGTCTATTGGACAATCACTTAAGTATGAGCCAGTAGTGTGTTTCAACCACCAGAAAAGCCAATGCAGTTCTAAGCTAGATTAGCAGAGGGATAGAATTAGGATCATGTGAGGTGTTAATATTGCTTTGTAATATCTTTGCTCTCCACTGGCTGGATTTGGCCAACAACAGAAGCCCAAGGTAGCCAAACAAGCTGAGATGCCATCTGACTCGCTTTTTCATTTCTGTCTTTGGTTCAGTGTGTGGTGCAAAGTCATAAAATAGGTCATTAAGTGACATCCTCTCCATGTAAGTAGAGGAATTCTTTAAAAACCCGTTGTTTTTAAAAACACATAAAGCATGGTTATGCACAATATTTGAAGGGGTTTTTTTTGCACAATAGTGAGGCAGCCATGACTTGCATAAACTATTGCTCTAAAGAAAACTTTTGCAGGTTAACTGGGCATGTGTACAGTATGTGACAGCTGGCAAAACATTGCATGTCCATGTTCCTCAGAAGATCAGGTTTACTGCACACATCAAGGAAGGGTGTTTTGTTCACACTGATGTTGTTCATAAAATACCCTCCAAATGTTTTGCGTACTTCTGATAACAAAAAATCTCTCAATAGATACTTCTCTCAGACACAGTTCAATTTAATTATATTCTGAGGTCCAAATTAGAATGACAGATATAATAAAAAAAATTGTACCAGGCTGACTGACATTTTTTTTAAAAAAGAATAAAATTGCCATATGTATTATTTATCTTTATCTTTCTTTATCTTTATTAAACTTATATAACGCCCTTCTCCCGTAGGACTCAGGGCGGTTCACAAGGTTTTTAAAATAACAATACAACAATTACAAAAATTAAGAACAGTTAAAATGATTATATTTAGACCTTGAATAAATATAAAAATATAAAACCCCAATTAAAATCCAATTAAAACCCCAAATAATACTCTCAGTCCAGGCCAGAAAGCTCAAAGAGCCAAGTCTTCAGGTCCTGGCGGAATGAGCGAAGGTCAGGGGCAGTCCTAAGCTCTACGGGCAGCTGGTTCCAAAGGGCAGGCACACCCACAGAGAAGGCCCTCCCCCTAGGTGTTATCCACTGGCAATCATTTAACTATGCCATTATATCTATATTAGCTAAATCTAAAGCTAGCCTGATGACTTAGTCATTTAACTTTGAATGAGTTTAACGAGAAACAGTTTGGTGTAGCGGTGAAGATGCTGGCTTAAAAACTAGGAGACTGGGAGATCTAGTCCTGCTTTAGGCATAAAAAACAGGTAGATGACTTTGGGCCAGTCACTCTTTCTTAGCCCAACTCACCGCGTATGGTTGTTGTGTGGAAAAGAGAAGGAGGAAAGATTATTAGGTATCTTCACCACCTTGAGTTATTTATAAAAGTAATAAAGATGGGGTAAAAAAAATCTAAGAAATAAACCTATTGCAAAACTCCTTGCAATAATGTGTTAGCACTACAAATTTTTAGCGCAAGATGAAAATCCCCAAATTGCACAGAATATGCAATCCTTGCTTGTTCTTGGGACTCATTACAAAACTTGACATAAGGCTGGGAGGGCTCCACTGCTCTGCCAATTATTAGATCCCCTCTGGAGCATGATTTTTGTGATTCTGATATAGAATGATGTGATTTGGAGCATTGGGGAAACAGCCGATGCATGCTCCATTGTAGCTGCAGATTATTGAGAAAAGAAGCTGCAACTCTGAAACATCAACTTTCTTAAAGCAGTTACTTCTTACATGGTCAAATTTGCAGTCTTTTTGGGGGGGTGTATGTGTGCAGATTTGTTTTTTCTCCATCCCTGGAGGCTCACAGTATTCTGCCATGCAAATGGATGGAACAGTGATTTTCAGCTACCTCTCTATGTAGATGCAGTAATGCAGCTTTTGGTGGTGGAGTTTCAGCTTGGTGGTTGGCACTGTTGAATGCATGAAAGTAGATGCCTATTCCTGACTTAAAAGAGCAAAAACCTTTTCCCCAATGCAGCTCTTAATAGAAGCCTTATTCACTTCAGTTGTAGCCCAAGAATCATTCTAAAGTCACAGTAATTCTCGTAATAAGTTTATACTTGTAGTGGGACCTGCAGGCTCAGATATGATACTTTGAAAGAAGGGCAGTATCTGGTCTTTTTACATGCATTTTTGCTGGAGAAAATGGCTGGAAATGGCCTACAGTAATCTAGAATATTCTATGTTCTTCAGAAGAGTAATGTTGAAGTCATTCATTGTTCTAATTATAACCTTCTAGCTTCCAGTCAGACCAGCCTGTAGGGTTCTGGATGTGGTTTCTGCAGTTGTTGCCAAGATGCTGTGGTTTTCCCAGACTTGTGGGCTCCTCTTCGTTATCTCTGTCACCAGAGCAAGCCAAGAGCAAGCCATCTTTTACCCAGGTCACTTTCTCACTGCAGAGGACAAACAACGATAGCTGAGGATGAAATTTAGAGAAATATATTTTTGTTCTTAATTGATTATCGTGCCTTGTCTTTTTCTCCTCCTCTCCCCCACATTCCTCCCCCAAATGGTCAACATGCTCGCTCTGTCTGCTCCAACAGCTGAAATTATCTCTTTGCAGCTTTCTCCAACCTGGGTCCTAGAACTGCCATCTCAGGATATTTTAATCCCATTATGAGCAATAGAGAAGCCTGAGTCAGAGGCGCGTTGTGAAATGAGTGGTCGTGGCCTGTCCTGGAAACTGTTTTGCAATCCTAGAACTGAAAAAAAGGCTCACGTGAGTCAGCCAGGGAGCAAGTTGCAGCAAGCCATCAGGATGGCAGAGATTTAACTTAGGGCTGTGTCTGGCTGGACCCCTGAAGGAGAAACTCTGCTTTCTTGCATTTGGAGTATCCAGAGGTAAGCAGTTTCCCCTTCCCTTAGGCCACTGCAGCTACCCAATCCTGACTGATGCAGTCCTAATGCCAGGCAGTATCCACAACCCTTTAGTTGGGATGCTTAGCTCTCCCTAGTTGATGGGATCAACATTTTGATTTTGCCTATTTCTCCTGTTGGTGGGTTCTCTGCTCCTCAACCTCTCCTGGTCTTTGTCTCTATTTCCTAGTCTTATTCTTTTGTCACTGGTGCTTTTTTAGGACAACAGCTATCAAAAAGACCCCTGACCCTCCACCCATGTCCAGCCTCCATTAGAAATAGGTGGGGGTTTGGGTGAATTAATGCCTACTAATGCAACCATTTTGGTCTTACAGTTTCTTCTGGAAAAAGGGGACGATGTTTCGCAGCGAGGAGATGTGCTTGGCCCAGCTCTTCTTGCAGTCGGCTTCATCCTATGCTTGTGTTAGCGAATTAGGAGAGCGCGGCCTTGTGGAGTTCCGTGATGTATGTGCTGGAAGATCTGGGGACTGTTTGGTGGGAAGACTAAACTAAGGAAGTTATAGCTGTTGGGGCTTTTAATTGCTCTGTGATTGCAAGACAGGCAGCAATTAGTCTGTGGGTTTCTTATGAAGTTGGTTTCTTACAAAGAAGTTGCTGTTCTTACAAAAGAAGAGCCTCCCTTTTCAACTTTTTTTTTTACACAAAGCTTGTGGGGCCACCGAATAAAAGAGATAGAAATAGTGTGTGCCTAGGTATCAAACAAGGACATGTTCATATGCAGACAACAGAAAGAATAATGGATAGTTTCATTTACTTGAGAAGTGGTTGTGTAGAAATGATCTCCTACATCCTACTCCTCTCCTTATTTATGGAAAAAGTTTTGGGATTGCATGTTTGTCAAGTGTTTTGCAGATGCATAGAAGAGATTGAAGGTAAGAATAAATGGGGGTTAAAAAAGAGATATTCCAGTTTGGGTGCCTAGTTCTGGGGTGGCTAAAGCATCTTCTCTATCTTTAGCCAGACCCTCATAAGCTTCTGAATAAGCCTTTTTTATTTTCAGCTAAATCCTCATGTCAGTGCCTTCCAGCGGCGCTTTGTGGGAGAACTGCGGCGCTGTGAAGAAATGGAGAAAACGTTCAGTGAGTGACACCTGCTTTGCGAGACTTGGTGGGACTTTCCCTCTGCTGATGGAATTTTCACAGGGTTGACAATGAAACTTGGAAAGTAGAAGTAAAGCCAGTAACATGTCAGCTGTATTGGTGAAAAGTGTTTTTTTTTTGTTAGTTTATAGGCTGGCAGAAATTGGGTTAGGCTTCTAGAGTTTAACTGTATGATATTAGGTATGTTATCAGGCTGCCCATGATGAATAAAGCAAATCATAAGACTTTTTATAATTAGAGGCACATTAGATTAGTACATCATGAGACACTTTCAGCAGAAACTTTTCTAAATTGAATTATAACCTCTGGTCCTTGGGAAATGGTAGTTGGAATTTCTCATGCAGGCTGTTTTTTACAATTCAGTAGCATGCAGTTTTCTTTAAAAGCTCACTTAGATGTGTTGAAAAAATGTTGAAATATACCAAATCTTGATAACAGATTTCTATGCATGGTGGCATAAAAACATTTGGAATTGCCAGCCTATCCATTTATTGTGTTTCTAATTTGGAATTGGCATCTTTATCCATTTATTATGTTGCTGATTAATTTGGGGAAAATAACCCACTTTTAAACTTGAAAAAATAAAGCACAGAGAAATATAATAAGAAAACAATTTTCTTTTAGGAAAACATTCTGCATCCAGTCTCCATTTTGTAGTCACTAGTACCAGAGGTAGACAGAAGAAAAAACTGGGGTTGTATCACACTCTTTGTCCTCAGATTATAAAAACTCATACCTTTCTTCTGTAGGAGAGTGCTCAGAATTTAATAAAAATATAAACTGCAGAAAGTTTTAGGAAGCGAAACAGGCAGGAAACTCCCAAGTTTCATAAATATTATTGCTGAAAATGAAAGAATGGTTGTGGTTGTAACTTTGGTAGGCCAGTGCAACTCATCAGCTAGCAGGCTGAATGTAGTCCACCGAACTGTATAGCATAATGTTTTGGGTGCTAAGCCTGGGCACTATTCCTGCAGTTGGCAGGACTTGCAATATATTGAATCTACTCATGGTTTGTTCAACCTAGTGTTTTTCAAAGTTGGCAAGAGTAAGATGTGTGGACTTGCCCCGCCAGTATGAATTCTGGGAGTTGAAGACCTTGCAACTAAAAGTTGCCAAGTTTGAAAAACACAGGTTCAGCTTAACATTGCCAGCCAGTGTCTTTGCCTCAGCTCTCCAGATTTTGGCTGAGTTTTTTCCCCTGCTGGCAGGGATTCACCTTGGACCCTTCTGCCTGTAAAGCACAAATCCTGCTGCTGGATTCCCGTGCTGGGTGAGCTGCACTGAGCCTGCTGAAGCCCTTTTCTGAGCTGGGCTGAGGAAAATCTGGATTAAAACACCAAAGCTAGGTTTGGGGCCTCTTCTTCTTCTTCCTCTTTTCTCTCCAGCTTTTTTGGCCCAGGAAGTGCAGAAAGCTGGACGGTCTTTGAAGCCTCCAGAGGAGAATTTGGCAGCACCCTTGGCTCGTGAGGCCCTGGGTATCCAGGAGAAGTCTGAGACCCTGTCACAGGAGCTGAGGGAAGTGAGCCACAACCGGGAGGCCCTGCTCAATCAGCTGCAGGAACTACGGGAGCATATTCAGGTGCTGCAGGAGGGCCAGCGCTTCACCGGTCAATTGGTAAGTTGATCCCTTCCTCTTCCTGTTCCAAACCTACCTCTCTGGTAGTCAGGCAAATTCGGGGACTCGGGGCAAAAGAGGGAGCTGTCGGGGAGGGTTGTTCGAAGCCTCTGGTCTAAGGGATGAACAGAAGGCTGAGGGTGAAAACACCTTTTGCAGCCAAATAACCCAGGGAGAGTGGGAGGAGAGCTTCCGTGGCCTGAATCCTGGGTTGTCACGTCTACCAGCAGGTGCCCCTTGATTCGCCTGTGCGTTCTCGTGCTTTCTCTGAAAGAGATCCTCTGCTTGGCCCCACCGTGCTACACCGCCCTGACCTCAGAATCAAGTGAGTGGAGTTGGGTGAGGCTTGCTTGCTCAGATAAGGAACATTGGTGGAGGAGCTGTGGAGCTTGCCGACTCTTCTCTCACCTGTTTCAAGGGATCATGGTTATTGGATTGAGGGTGTTTTGGGGGATTCCTTTCATGGTAGATATGGGGTACTCCTGTACTCTGAAGGGCACTTAAGGTACATAACTTAATACGAGATGTGCATAATGTTGCCTGGGGAGACTGAACAATCAGCCTTCAAAATTTAATTTAGGTTTTCTCCCTTTCACCCTGTCCCTAAAGCTTTGTGGCAGGTGTGATACATCCATGGCGGGTGAATTCCTTCGAACGGCTGTTGTGGCGTGCATGCCGTGGCTACCTTGTCCCTCATTTCATAGAGATGACAGAACCTGTTGAAAATCCATCCATGGTAAGATGGAATCCAGTAAGCGGAAAAATTGGGTACATTGGCTGGGGATGGTAACCCATTGAGGCTGCGGCATTTTCTCTTAACCTTGCACCTTCCAAATGTGTAACTCCCCTCTGCAATTGAAAACAATAAGGATACCTCTGGCTGGGTTACAGGGCAAATGGCTGCAGGCAACCCAGAGAGTCTAGCTTCATACAGGGGCGATCACAGAAACTAGCGGTTTTGTTGTAGTGAAGCAAGGTACATTTGTTAAGTCTTTCATACTTCCTACTCTGCCCTCACGAATGCCCACAGTTGTGAGATTCCACATGGGTATAATTAGATTACAGCAGCAATTGGTGAACCATTGGAAGACCTGAAGAGCTAGGTCAGGGACAGACCATGTAGATCTAATACAGACATTAAGAATTGATGATACATAACAATCAATCGATGGGCAGGCAGAAATGCAATTCAGATTGTCAATACCTTTTGTGGCCTGCCTTGGAAGAAGGCCCCATTCTCCTATCCTTCCTACTGTGAAGGCTTCTGAGCAATTCGTTTTTTCCTGTGTAGGGGGAAAACATTACCTGGGTCATCTTCCTCATCTCCTACTGGGGTGAACAGATTGGGCAGAAAATCCGTAAAATCGCCAACTGGTGAGTGCTCTGGACGTTGTGTAGTCCCTCTGTTGCCTATGATGTGTGGTGGTTGTTCTCACTTCTGACTGTTGTCTCATCCTGTCCCTGGGTTTATCAGTGCTTCTGCTTTGGTGCAGTCCAACCCCCTAATCATATCATTCATAGATAAAGAGACACATGTAAAGTATACGTGTACTTACACATACCTTACATTTGTGGTAGTAGAGAAGGGGCCAGAGAACAGTGTTGATAATAGATGTAGCAGGAATGACAAAGTTTCCCAATTTAATCAAACCATACACTATACTGGTAGTCCCCATTTAGTGACTGCCTCATTTAACAACTGTTTGCAATTACAACAGTGGTGAAAAAGTAGTTTTGCAACCATTCCTTGCATTTACAACATTTGCAGGTTTGTCTAGGCCAGACATGTCACACTCGTGACGTCACGTGATGTCGTGCAACATATTGGGACTGCTTTGCCATTGCCGGCAATGGGGTGGGCGCGCCTTTCGCGTGACGCGTCTGGCCCGTGGGCCAGCAGTCTGACAGCCCTGCTCTAGGTAGTCCTCGTTTAGCGATCACAACTGGGACCAGCAACCCAGTCGTTAAACAAAGTGAACACTAAGTGAAACTATGACTGTGCTAATAATCTTACTTCAACTTTCCTTTGCTTTACAGACCCATGAAGGTCGTAAATGCAACCATTTATTAACTGCAGTTGTGAAATAAGGACTACCCCTAAAGCAAAGAAAAACTGAAGTAAGATCATAAGCACTGTTGCATTTTCAGTTAGTGACCACTTCACTTAACAATCCAGTTGCTGCTCCCAATTGTGGTTACTAAACAAGGATACCTACGGTGAAGGGTCTGAATTCCTCTGGTGGGTAAAGTGAATACAGCCACTATTGCTTGCTTACTTAATAGTGAGACCTGTTTTTTCCATTCCAAAGTTGTTTTCATGATGTGTTCCTCCACGGAAGTGGTCTGGCATCAATCAGATATTGCCTCTTTCCCCAAAGCTCTGTGGCTCTTCCGAGGCTCTTCCCACTAGCTGTGATTGTCAGTTTCTCAAGAGCTTTTGCTTACCCAGCTCACCCTTCCCATATGCACATCTGGCTTCCCCATAAGCAGTCTGCCACTGACCTCACTCAGTGTGTGTTGGGTTTCTCTCCAGCTTTCACTGCCACCTGTACCCGTATCCTGAGAATGAGGTTGAGCGCACGGAGACCTTGCATGGGCTGCGAACTCAAGCAGAAGATCTGACCATAGTAAGGATTCTCTGCACCACTGGGGCAGAGGAAGTGTGCAGGAGGCGGTGGTGGGTCCAGTCCTTTTTTTCCCAGAGAAAGAAATTAAAATGAGAAATCTAATAATGGCAAATTCTACATAAGTATTGCCACTTCATTTTTTCCCCGTAAGATTTGTCAGCAACATTTTTCAACTTTTTTGACTGCAGGGCACAAGCTATATATATATATATAGCTGGAATCCTACCAGGATTTGCAAGATTCCTTTGTTCTACAGCAGCATGGTGCAAAGTGGTGGCATTCCTCCATGAGTTCACCGAATCTCACAAGTTTTTGACATTTTAAAAAATGTTATTTTTGGAAAGTCATCAGTGCTTTTTAGACATCATCATATTTGTCCACCACTCCTCTAAAATGCTGAATTTCTCCTTCGTATCAAATAAAAGTTTTCTTAGTTTTTGGAATGCAGAAGTATTTTCTTCTTCTGTACTATTTTTACTCAGTCTGATCGTGCTTCCCCTTCCCCTTCCTGCCCCACCCCAGGTGTCCTGTTTATACTCCTCACTTCTTCTAGTAAATTCTTTCCATTTCTTTCACTAATTTATAAATGTAATGAGAACATTTGGGGCAAGATAATCAGTTTTAAAAAGTGTGGATATGATGAGGTCAGAATGGGAGAATGTTGTGGGAAGTTTGGTTGTGGTGCCAATATATATTTTTTCCTGATTTTAGTTTTATTCTCTGTTTTCACTGCTGGTATATGTTGTTTTATTCTTTGGCTGTGGACCAGCCAGAGTTTTGTTTTAAGATGGGTAGGCGTACAAATGTTTTGAATAAATGAATGGACAAATGAACAAATGAATGAATAAACAAATGAGAACATGAACAAATAGGCCTGTGCTGGGATGAGGCTTGTGCGTTTTCTAGACTTAAAGACTGCTTTGAACAATCACTGCTCTGAGCATCTTCTTCCATTAAATAACGTTAACTTCAAATCACTCCGCTAATGAAAGCTGTGAATTAATTTATTTTATTTATTTATTTATTTATTTATTTATTTATTTATTTATTTATTTATTTATTAATTATTGGGACTTATATGCCGCCCTATCTCCCGAAGGACTCAGGGCGGCTAACAACAATAACATACAATAAATACAGAAGTTAAGATAAAATTAAAGGCCTCTGTACAGTAAATTAAAATTAAAATTAAAATAAATAAGAGTTTGCCCCCAAACTCTTGCAAACAGGTATTAGGCCAGACGGAGCAATACTTGGACCAGGTGCTACAAAAAGTGCTTTCCGTTCTACCTGCTTGGCAAGTACAGATCCAGAAGATGAAGGCTATCTACTTCATCCTCAACCAGTGCAGCTTCAGCATCACTGACAAATGCCTCATTGGTGAGGTCTGGTGTCCTGTCCGTGACCTTCCTGCTGTGCAGCTGGCCCTGCGCGAAGGATCGGTAAGTGCCACTGGATGCCTGCCTGGCGCCTCTTCTCCTCTCGCCATCCTACTGCCTGAGATGCTGTGGACCAGGAGGAGAAAGGTATTGCCTTTTCTCTATCAGACGAATGCATTCCTCTTTGCACCCATTACTAAAAGGAAATTGCTTTGGCTTATAGGTTGAGCACTAAGGGCTGCCCCCCCTCCCCAAAAAATGTTGCAGGGTTGGTGCCCCTATTCTCAGATAGCCAGAACCTGCCTTCCTCTGGCTCTTATCATTGCGACCATCCTTACTCAAGCTGAGTTTTAGTAGGGAGGTATCTCCTCTGAAAGATTTTTTTTCCCCAAAAGTATAATTTTTTAAGCCTTGTGCTCTTAAAGCAGGGGTGTCAAACTGCTGGCCCACGGGCCAGATGCGTCATGCCATTTTGGCTACATAACAACCAGTACTTAGTGAACTGAGATTGTTACTAATATGTAATTAATTTGCTTTGTCCTTTCCCTTATAGAGCAGTAAATTTAAAAAGTGTTTTTTAAAAGTAGGTTTCTAGTCCTCATGGGTATAAAAGAATGCGTGGAAATATGTAAATAATGTGTGCTCAGAATCTCAGAAGCTAAAGAAAAGGCTGAAAATTTCCAGTGGCTGAGAAAGGTGAATGGCTCCTCCTTGTAGGTTGCAGGTAGCATCCTTGTAGCATGCAGGTTTCAGAGCTGTGACTTTTTGACATACACTTAGATTATTTTGAGATAGGACTTCAAGCTTTCCAATTAGTCCACATAGCTCTGAATTATGAGAGGTAGCAAAAGGTAATAACGGAAAATAATTAGAGTTTGTAACCCTGGGAAGCCTTTGACTTCTGAATTTTTGGTATCCATTGCCTTTAATAGTCATGATGACTAGAAACTTAATTTTTATTTTGGAAAGCAATAGCTGAGTAGTGGCCTCTGCAAAGAGACAGTCACACTTGTCATGGTGCACTTGATTTAGTGCTCCAGATTCTTTTAAGATAGGTCACAATTTGCCCTTGGCTGTGTACTTAGGTGACTCATTGCTCTGCACTGTAGAAGTTGAGCTGCTGCAAACCTGTTCAGAAAGAGACAGAAGAGAAAAACTGTCCAACCTCAAGTACATCTGTTGCCTAAACTGCCCTGGGTGATCCTCTTTTGTTCCTACAGCAGCGCAGCGGTTCTGGAGTGGAGTCCTTTGTCCATCGGATTATCTGCACGGAGAACCCCCCAACTCTCATTCGCACCAATAAATTCACTGCTGGCTTCCAGAACATTATTGATGTCTATGGAGTGACCAGCTATCAAGAGATGAACCCAGGTGAGGAAATGTGCTACATCCCTCATCTCTTTGTCCTTGAAGGTTTGGTCCATTGCTTGATACTGCAAGTTGTAGTAAGAGCTATGACATGTCCTCACCTCCCAACAAGGGACAGCCACGTGGGAAGTAAAAGAGAGAAACAAGCCAACAGGAATAAGTGTTGGTTTTAGAGAAAGTATAAGCCTAACAGGATGGCATGTGAGCTGATGTGATATGTTGATTATTCTTGATTCTTTTATGGTTCCAAAAAATAACCAAGGCAGGGATGGCGACAGTTTGGGCTGATTTAAGCAAGAGGGCGAGTAGCTGTGGGACTTCCCTTGGGCTTCTCAGCTAATGTCAGCTCTGCTTTTCAGCTCCTTACACCATCATCACTTTCCCTTTCCTCTTTGCCGTCATGTTTGGGGATGTTGGCCATGGACTTCTGATGTTCCTCTTTGCCCTTTGGATGGTGCTTTTTGAGAATCGGCCTGGCATGAAGAAGGTGGAAAATGAGGTGAGCCCTGGTTGAAGAGGATCTTTTTTCCACGGAATGTGCACTTTAGGTAGGCGGAGAAAGAAGATAATCTATTTCTGCCAGAGATCTGGAAATAATTTTAGAACAAGTTCATCCCCCTTTTTCCCTTAAGGACCACAAGATGATGCTACCCCTTTTTCAAATCCTAAAAAAAAGGGGGAGTTAGTTCTGGTTGGCAGATACCCTGACCCTAAGTTACGCCTCCGACCATTTGAAAAGCTGAACACTTTCAGAAACTAAACATAATACTGTACATGGGCTCCTGGGTATGTTCCCTCCACGCAGCGTGTACACTTAATGTTACCTTCCCTTATCAGATCTGGCAGATGTTCTTTGAGGGCCGTTACCTCATCCTCCTAATGGGTGCCTTCTCTGTCTACACTGGTTTCATCTACAACGAATGCTTTGGCAAGGCAATGGTCATCTTCCCCTCTGCTTGGAGTGTTGCTGCTATGGCCAACAACTCGGACTGGAGGTACCAAAGGGCCTGTCCTTAAAGTCAAAACTCTCCCTCTTCTTGGGGGAGGCCATAGTCACCACCTGAAACTCTTCTTTTCCTTTCAGCTCAGACTACATCATAGAAAGCCTTTCTCTAAACCTGGATCCCAATGTCACCGGCGTTTTTAATGGTCCCTACCCTTTTGGGATAGATCCGGTAAGCTGAGTGGCAATTTGAAACAAGTGTGGGTTATTGCTGCTTGATGTGTGCTACATGGAAAGGACCTAGGCATATTTAACCATGGTGAACGAATCTAAAGTTGATAGGTTTCCATTACCTTTCAGCTGACCTAAAATAGCTGACTGTGAGGATTTCAATGCAAATACTCAATACAGCGTGCCTGCCTTCCTTAGGTATATCTGCCTTTCCTTCAGGAGCCCAAGGTGGGAGATCCTCCCTCCTAATTTCTTTCAAGAAAGGCTGAAGACTTTGCCTTTGTGGCAAGAGCTGGCCTCAGGGAACTCCACTGACTATTGAGCACCTCGCCGCAGTGTTGTTGCTGCATCAACAATAGGTGGATATATAATTAACTAACGTGCAAAATGCCTTGATTCAGCTAACAGAAGTCATTCCCCACTTAGTCATTGAGTTCTCTTCGTTTCTTTGGCCCAATCAGGCCCAGTCTGTAGGGCAGAGATAAAATGAGGGAAAGACCAGCATATACAATCTTTTAAGCTTTCATAAGAAAAAAAGGAATGTGATTGCATTAAATTAATAAACAAAACTATAATTTGAACAGAGGAATACGATAGGGGTGTAATAGAAGGTTCCTAATATAGTTTGAATGTTAATTTCGCAACATATTTGAATTTCTGTTGTATTTATTTTAAATACATGCTGAATATTTAACCATGACAATTTCCTAATATCAAACATCCCTGTGGAGGTGTCCTTAGGTATTGGACTATAACGCCAAGCAATTAATTCCAGCATTCTGACAAGGAATTCTGGGAGATATAGTTCCAACTCAAGTAAAGGTCAACAGCTGGGAGAAAACTGATTTAAGACAAAACAAAATATCAGTTTAATATCTCACTGTAGTCCTGAGATTAATTTAGAATTGCAGTTAATTTTAGGCAAATATGTAATCTCAGATTTAGTTTGGGTTATCATATGCATTTGTATATATATTTATTTCCATTGCCCTCCTTTGTTTAAATGTATAAAGATGTATTTAAGAATGCTGCCATCTTGGCATCCATGTATTGCAACCAATTAGTTGTATGAAAGAACAGATTTTCAAACTGCTTTGATGGAAAAATGTTTTTTTCAGTCCACGTTGCTCCCTTATGTAAAGATGATACTTTTATATCCAAAACCCAGCTATAAATAAAATGGAACCAGAATTAAAATTAATTGGGTTTCCCTCTGCTTTCCTTTTCTTCCCCTCCCCCCTTCCCAAATCTGAACCGGCTCTCGTCACTGCCACATGTGGGATTTCTGTCTTCCTCTCTTATGAGCTAGATCTGGAGTCTGGCTGTTAATCACCTCACCTTTCTAAACTCCTTCAAAATGAAGATGTCTGTGATCTTGGGCATTTTTCACATGAGCTTTGGAGTGTTTCTTGGCATCTTCAATCACATGTGAGTATCCAGTCGATGTACCCTTGCTTGGTCAACAAAAGGGGTCTTGGAAATCCTACTTTGATTACAATCAACAGAGTGGGTTTTGAAAGGGAGTTGGATACAATTATGGAGGGTAAAACTGCTAGTAGCTAGGGAGAATGATAGCTATATGGTACCTTCTTTTCCTTAGAGGCTAAGGAACATAATGGGGATTGAGCTGCTGCTTCCCAAGAGACATCTGCCTAATCAGTGATATTGGGCTGGATGTGTCTCTGATGGTTTTGTTGACGACGTCTCTCTCCCGTCTGTTTGGTTTGCAGCCACTTCAAGCAAAGATACAAGATCCTATTGGTTTTCCTTCCAGAGATCGCTTTCCTTCTGCTGCTCTTTGGCTACCTTGTCATCCTGATATTTTACAAATGGTTTATGTATGATGTTTCTAATTCCAAGTTCGCCCCTAGCATTCTCATCCACTTCATTAACATGTTCCTGTTTTCAGAGAGTGATGGAAATACTGCGCTCTTTAAGCACCAGGTAACTGCTTCTAGCATTGTATCCTACTTACTGATTCCCTACTTAAAAAGTATTCCTCCCTTTAATTCTCCATTGTTCTTCTTCTTTCCAAAATCTGTTGAATTGAATGGGATAGGACAGATACATAATTCAGAAAATTATGTATCCAAATAACACTTATTTGTCCCAAATGTGCACATTGTCAAATAATACAGGAATAGAGGAAGCTGCTTGGGGATAAAATGTTCCCTTGAAATTTATTTTTCTTTGATTGGGTTATAGTTCACATTCCTAAGTCTGCCAAACGTGTCAGTGACTTTGGTGCCAAATAAAATTAAACATGGCAGTATAAAACAGCAAGCAAAAACAGAAAAAAAGAGATGGTTTTCCCAGTAAAAAATTACTCAGAACCTTCAGATAGGTTAATCCTTTCCTAATCCAGAGCCTAGGAAAATCTTTGAGGGATGCTATTTGATAGAACAAGGCTGACAACAGGAAAAAAAATGTGTTCAGGGTCCAATTGGATGGCGTTGCTTAATAGATGGGATTTTATGGAGGGGGCCAAAAACGATAGGAAAAAGGATTACTCATAAATTCTCTATCTTCAGATAATGCCCTCTTGGGTCCACCCAAGTCTGATAATTATGTGTAGCAACTTGGCCGCCTCATCCACAATCAAATTATGAATGAAAGTAGCCTTGTTACATACTAAGGTGGCTTTGTTCTATTCAGTCATTGCTATTCATCTGCCTTTTCTTTTTAATGCTGGATTTGTGACCAGCTTTTTTGAGAAATGTTATTTGAGGGTTATTTTCTGATCAATTGGTGATGGTGGTTTCACAAACCAATTCATCATTTGATGTGCACACGTCAACCAGAGGTACAAAGCCACAAGACCTGTGGAAAAATATTTTTGAAAATAGTTATAGATTGAGAACCTGAACACAAATGTAATTCTAACTATTGAGAACTGCCCAAAAATGCCTTCGGTACTTGTCAAAAAACTCGAGTTTGTGTATATTCATATCCAAACTGCCAAATCTTACAAGATACTCTCATCCTAAAACCTTATACAATCTAGTGATATTTCAGCTGGGAACGCTGAAATCTTATGAGATTTGGCATTGTCATGAAATTTCTGCCATTTTATTTTTTTAAATTAGTCTTGGGCTTCCACAGGTGCCATATGAGGATCCTGCTTACTATTTTAAATGCTGCTTTCTTATTTTTGTTGCATTTTAAATCTGTCAAGGAAAACACTCAAAAATGGAACTAAGCAATCAAAATATTATTAATGCCTTGTTTAATATTAGGAACATATTCCCTTTACTGGGTAATACGCTTTCAAGCTTATTGTGCTGGTAACCATTTTTTTTAAGACAATCAGGTGGACTGTAATATTTTGAGGGAAGCATTGAATGTCTTCCTCGTTTTCAGCTAATAAAACAATTTTCAGAGCCCTATTTTGTTCTGTTTTGTTAATAAGACAATATAATAATAACGTGATTAGAGTGTAAAAAGATCCTCATCAATAAGGTTTGATAGGATAAGAATTGAAATAAACTGTGAGAAAAAAGGGAGAAGAGGGTGCCTGTACTTGTCTTTGCTCTGGTGCCTTGTTCTAATTGTGAGATGCAACTCAGAAAAGTATTTTCCCCCCCATTCTTGTAAAGTTACTTTAATTTTGAATGCTTAGAGGTGGGGCTGCAATAACTACAATTGTCCTCTTGCTCACTACAGAAACTAGTGCAGACGGTGTTGATGTTGGTGGCTCTGATCTCTGTGCCCATCCTGTTGCTGGGGACACCCTTGTATCTCCGGCACAAACATCGCCAGAACGTTCCTCAAGCTCGGGTAAGAACCACTCCCTGGGATTCATTTAGGACTGTTGTACAAACCCGGTTCCCTAGTTCAGTTGCCAGCTATGTGGATTCTAAGACTTTCATCTCTTGGGCCCACCAATTCAAGGACTGAGCCAAGAAAAAAGAGCCTTGGTGGAGCAGTGGGCTGATGCCTCCTTAAGTAACACCAGCTGCCTGCAATTAGTGCAGGTTCGAGTCCCACCAGGCTCAAGGTTGACTCAGCCTTCCATCCTTCCGAGGTAGGTAAAATGAGGACCCAGATTGTTGGGGGCAATAAGCTGACTTTGTAATAATGCCGCTTGGGTGTGTGTGTGAAAGCCCTAATAATAAGCAGGCATATACATAGAATGAAGGCTACTGCTAAGCTTGTAAGCCGCCCTGAGTCTTCGGAGAAGGGCGGGATATAAATGTAATAAAAATAAAATAAATAAAAGCCTTTAATGGACACTGAAGCATCCTCCAAGATGGTGTATGCCATTGGGGAAGATAGCAGGTTCAGGGAGAAGGGGATCTTTTGCTTATATATCCAGGGTGCTAAATCTGTGGACTATTTGAGAAGCCTCTTCTCTGATGGTTGATGTGTTCTGGGATGCTTGCAGCACAATCCTTCCACAGCAGGAGAGCGGCAACCACTGCTGAACTCACAGGAACGAAAGGTATCTGTGAACATTGCTGAAGGTGACGTGGATCACATGGAGACCAACCAGGAGGGGGAGAAGGTAACACTTTTACTTTAATTTGGTGGTGATGGCCAGAATTTTGTTCCGTGTCCTCCCTCCCAGCCATTTGACTAGTACTTTGTGCAGATTTGCCACAACCTGAAGACTTTATTTTCACTTAAGTGACTTTAGACATGGTAGGAGAATAGAAGAAAGGCTGACACTGATGAAATAACGGAACCAACCAGCATAGAGAGATACATCAGTGCTTATGTTTTGAACAGAGGGATGCAGGCCAGCAATGTCTATAAAAGTTGCAATTATGACAAAATGAAAAAAAATGTTTGTCAGGAGGACGTTGCATAAAAGAAGCAACTTAATGTCTGTGCCCCAAGTTCTTAAGTTTATAAGTACATATGCCTTGACACTCATGCCATTTGCCTCCCAACGTTATGGTGGTTTTTTTAAGCTACCTTCTGATCTGAGACTGGCTTTGTTCACCAGTCTCTATTTGCTGTTTTCCTCCCCTCCCCCCCCCCTTCTTCTCCCTCTCATTTCCTTTCTTTGGATTTTGGAAAAAGCTCCAGGGGGAGGGCGTTGAGCATAGTTCAGAGCACCTGGCTAGTCCTCACTGCCACCCAATTCTTTTCCATCTCTCCGATAGTTTGACTTTGGCGACGCGTTAATGCATCAAACAATCCACACTATTGAGTATTGCCTGGGCTGCATCTCAAACACGGCCTCTTATCTGCGTCTCTGGGCTCTCAGTTTGGCCCACGCACGTGAGTTCCTGGGGGTGGGAAGTGAGGGAAATAGAGGAGGTTTTGGCTGCAGACATCTGTGCCAGGCTGATTATTTGGTTGGCGAGAGTTTTTCCTGAAATTCCTGGGAAAGGGGATGGCGGTTGGGTTGGTGTATTGCAGCAAATCATCGTGTGCTTTATTTGGTTTTGGTTTTGGTATTATATGGCCTGTGGCGTAGCTTGTTGTATGAAGCCAGACAAACATGATTTATTCAGCAAAACAAGGTTAAACAAACTGAAGGTCTAGGCATCATGTAAAATCATTGTGTGTGAGAGAGACTGGGTTTTCATATTGCGCTAACCCATTATTTGCTAAACCATGGTCAACAAAGTAGTCAACGTGATTGGCCAGATTTACACACACTATGCCATAAACCAGGGGTCCTCAACCTTGGCAACTTTAAGACTTGTGGACTTCAACTCCCAGAATTCCTCAGCCCTGCCATAAACAATATCACAGTGTATATGCAGCCAGTGATTTGGCCTCAAAATTAAGTCTGATTAAGATGGTGCATGACCTTTCTGCAAAGATTCCTAGCATGCAATAGGGAGAGAATTTGCCCCTTTGTAATCTTTGGTAACTTCTTGCACTTATTCCTGTTCACAGAGCTCTCAGAGGTCCTCTGGACCATGGTGATGAAGATTGGCTTTCAGCTGAGAGGCTATGAAGGTGTGGCTCTCCTTGCACCTGTCTTTGCTGTTTTTGCAGTATTGACTGTGGCAATTTTGCTGGTGATGGAGGGACTCTCAGCTTTCCTGCATGCCCTTCGTCTTCATTGGTGAGACATGTATGCTCACACTTGCATGGGAGAGGGATTTGTCAAACACAAGGACATTTTGTGTAAATGCTATTCACTTATTCCATGGGTGTCAAACTGCCAGCCCGCGGGCCAGACGCGTCATGACGAAACCGCGCCCACCCCATTGCCGGCAATGGCAAAAAAGCTCCGATATGTCGCGCAACGTCACATGACGTTGCAAGTTTGACATCTCTGACTTATTCAGCTTGGATTGCTAAGTGCCTCTGTGCTAACATTTAGGAATCGTAGAGGTGATAAATGATTCCCAAAGAGATCTAGTCTTTGATCCTAGATGGGCTGTTGACTCCAGGATGACACAGCTCATCTCTATTGGAACTGGATAAAATTGGGGATAGAGTTGATCTTGCCAATCCTAGACTAACCTGTTCTGTATTTTTCAGGGTGGAATTCCAGAACAAATTCTATTCAGGTACTGGGTACCAGTTCAGCCCCTTCACCTTCACCAGCGACATTTGGATCTAAGAAAAAAAGTGACTGCTTTTCTTCAGCAAGGGAATATTTGAACTAATAGGCAAAGCTTATGCTGCTTTTTTTTAAAAAAACTGACTCTTGCTACCCCATCTACTTCTATCTACCCCATCTACTTCTATCCTGGCAGAAAATGCACTAGCCTTTAACAGCCTTAAATTAAACCGAGATCCTGTGCTCACACATGAATATCAGTATTTAGGCTGACATTTTGGAACTGAAGGAACAATCTTCCAGAGCTGTGTTTTGAATCTTGCCACATTGCTTGCAGATCTTTTGATCTAGGTGATTTGTTACTTCAATAACAGTCTTATGCATATTTCTGTATCCTGAAAGCTCTGGTGGGAAAAAATGGTAAAAGACCTTAAGGAAAATTAGAATAGAGGAAACACTGAAATTTGGTCTATTGGGACTACAAGGACACTGTCCATTTGTATCACTCATCTGTGTAAAAAGGGACTGGTTTACTTACTTAGATTAGTTGACAAGACCTGGCCAAGGGACTTTTTAAATTACTTTCTGCAGAACTGCACTAGAATTTTATTGGGGGTTAATGTCCAGGTCAGCCTCAGAAAAAAAATTATTGTGACAAAGAACTCAGGTTGATGCAGCGTCTACCAAAATATGAGGTGGAGGCAGATCCTAGCCATCAAGACAGACTTGATCTACAGCACAGTTGACATGTTGGGGGTTAATACAGGGAAGTGGATTGAGATGGCTGTTCTTTCTATCTTCTGAGCTCAGTTTACGGGCCGTTAGCAAAGCACATTAATGGAACATGGACCAGAGAGGAGGCAAATGGAAACAGCACCTCTCCTGTGTAGGCCAACTAAGCTTAACTTTGCCAAAGGCAAAACAGGGATTCTTGGCATGAAGTGCACTACAAGCTTCCTTCACATTGAAGGCAGGGAGGCCTCAAGAATGCATCAGAAGCTTGTCTCACCCTGTCACATCCTCCCATTAGGAGGACAGTGCATTCAGTAGGCCAGGTAGAATTCTGTGCTAAAGACATTGAAATCCTTATCCCTGTGGCACTAACTCAGCAACAAAAATAAAACTCGCTGCATTTTTATCTCTGCCTGGAGAGCATTTTGTAGTCACAAGATTTACTCGGGATTTCTGCTTTGCAGATTTGGACATGGGATGGGTGTGTTTCAGTCAGGGTTGTTGTGTTTGGAGGTGGGGTTGAATTCTTTAACCGCTGTGGGCTGTTTCAGAGGGGTCAAGAGCAGAGTCAGTTAGGAGCAGGTGGCCAGAATCTCAGTGAAATCCACTTTCCGTTCTTGTTTTGAGTTCCACTACACCTTTGAAAAGAGGTTGGTTTTGTACTGGACTATATCGTATCTATATATAATATAATTATTTAAGATGTAATTGGGAGAGATGAAAGGGGTTATTTAGGAAAGTTCAATCTGAACTGGGCCAGGGGACGGGGAATGGCTGCTCCTGCTGTCTCATTGCTCGTAACCACCAGCTGTGTAAATGTTGAGAGTATGGAAGCTGGTTGCCCGGTTGCTAGGGAGGGCATAAGGGGCTGCCCCGGTTCGAGCTCCCACGTAGAAGCTGTGATAGGAAAGATGCTTGTAGGGCAGGGCCCCTGGGGCTTCGTTCAAGGGTCGTCGTGCAATGCATACATCTGGGAGGCTGGCTGGTGTCACCAGAGGTTGATGCTGGAATTGGGAAGCTTCTCTCAGGATGGCAGGAGGAAAGTGGTGATTGCTGGAAAACCCTAGAAAGAGAGAGAGAGAGAGAGAGAGCTGTAGAGAGTAAAAGCTATTCCCAGAAGCCCTGTTCTGTTTCTACACCGTGTGACACTCTTCAAATATACCTTCTTTGCTGTTGCTGACCTGAGTGGGGAAGGCAAAACCTCCACTGAGGAAACCACATCCAGGGAATACTGGTAGCTATATGATTTTGCTAAGTCCTAGGACCGTGGTGGCGAACCTATGACACGCGTGCCACAGGTGGCACGCAGAGCCCTCTCTGTGGGCACACGCGCCGTTGCCCCAGTCCAAGGCCTTCAGCTGGGTTTTAAAAAACCCTTTAGCTTTAGGCCTCCACTGCCGTATGCAAAAAAAAAGGGTTCAATCAATCAATTTCAACTTCTCACGGGGAAAAAAAAGATCTCGCAAAGTTGGAATTGATTGATTGAACTTTTTAGTCCCACCCAGTTTACCATTACCACACCCACCCAATGGGCCATGCCCACCCAATTGGCCACGCCCACCTGGCACCCGACGATACATAAGTGGGTTTTAGGTTGCAGTTTGGGCACCCGTTCTCTAAAAGGTTCGCCATCACTGTCCTAGGATCTCAGGAGATAATAGTGTGATTTACACTTTACTATTTTTAAGTTGTTGGAAATTAGCAATTTAAATATCAGTTCGTTGTTTGGTCCAATGCATTCTCTTGCTAACAGTTAAACTTATTAAACGCGGAGAGCCAGTTTGATGTAGTGATTAAAGATAGGAATATAATCAAACTGCCTCGAGGAAAAAATGAAATGTATGCAAGTCTTTGTTGATGCTGATTCTTCTCTTGCTTGCTAAATGAGAAGATGCCAAGATAACTATTTACTAATTGTGGAAGCCATAATCTTCAACTTTCAGTAGTTTTCCAGGTATTGCCTAGGGGCATTTAAACATTTTTGGTACCTTTATGGTACAGATCTTTAAAGAACGAAGTTCAAGTTTTCCTCTAGTTCTTTACCTAATGATAACTGTGCTTCAGCAAAAATTTGGATTAGATAAAACTTGATTATAGATAGCCAAACCTGGAAGAAAGCTTAAGGGAATGAACAATAAACAGCTAATTTCAGCCTACAATGAGGGCAGGATGGGAGAAGACAGCACTTATTCACAAAAACCTTATAAAACAGTTACGTAAGAAATCATCTAGCTTCATTACCTTAAGCCCCTAAACAGATTAGTAAATCATAAAATCTCAATGTTATGGGATTGTTGGTTTTCCTAGTAGGCACTTGAATTTAAGACTGCTTTCTTGGAGATTTCTCAATTCTAAACTGATAAATTATTTTTTCATCTTACCTTTCTCTGGAATCTCTTGAAGTTGGGCTAAGGAGGAGGCATTCCCATTCCGTGATAAACAACTCAGTAGTTGCCCTGAAGATCCCGGCCTATGCACATACAACATAACCAGTTAAGGTATAAATGTGAAATTTCCCTTAAGTAGTACTCTACAGGAGATTTTTGGGAGAACAACTTGATCCATTTCCAGCTATGTCCTTAGCTACCACTGGTGTCTTAATTCCTCCCTTTTGTTGAGTTATCAGAATGACATAGACTTAGCTGATACAATAAACCATCCTCCAAATATTGGTGGAATGGATTCTATAGCACTTTAGACATTACAGATGGGGTGGAGGGAAAGCCTCATGAGGTAAAGTGAATTGTGACAGAAGTAGCATGACTTGTGTCTCGGGCACCGCCTACCCTTTTCGGAGAATGTATTTCATGATTCAGCCTTTGATCCCTTTGCAACTGTGGAAGCAGGCTAAATTTGTCCTTAGCTGTTCTAGACCCCTGATACAGTTGCAAGAAAAAGTATGTGAACCCTTTGGGATTATGTGGTTTTTTGCATGAATTGGCCATAAAATGCGCTCTAAACGTCATGTAAGTCACAACAATAGAAAAACACAGTCTGCTTAAAATAATACTACACAAACATTAGCTGTTGTCATGTTTTAATTGAAGATAAGATGGAAACATTCACAGTGCAGGATGGAAAAAGTATGTGAACCTTTGGACTTAATAACTGGTTGACTCTCCTTTGGCAGCAATAACCTCAACCAAACGTTTCCTGTAGTTGCAGATCAGACCTGCACAACGATCTGGAGTAATTTTGGACCACTCCTCTGCACAAAACTGTTTCAGTGTAGCAATATTCTTGGGATGTCTGGTGTGAATCGCTCTCTTAAGGTCATGCCACAGCATTTCAATCGGGTTGAGGTCAGGACTCTGACTGGGCCACTCGAGAAGGCGTATTCTGTTCTGTTGAAGCCATTGTTTTGTTGAATTACTTGTATGCTTTGGGTCATTGTCCTGTTGCATCACCCATCCTCTGCGGAGCTCCAGTGGCGGACAGATGGTCGTACGTTTTCCTGCAAAATGTCCTGATAAACTCTGGAATACATTTTCCCATCAATGACAACAATCCGTCCAGGCCCTGAGGCAGCAAAGCAGCCCCAAACCATGATGCTCCCTCCGCCATGTTTTACTTTGGGGATGAGGTTTTGATGTTGCCGTGCTGTGCCATTTTTTCTCCACACATAGTGTTGTGTGTTTTTCCCAGACAACTCAATTTTGGTTTCATCTGTCCATGTTTGAAGTTTGCAAAAGAGCACCTGGATGTTCCACAGCATTACTGGCAAAATATACTGTGGACAGATGAAACCAAAATTGAGTTGTCTGGGAAAAACACACAACACTATGTGTGGAGAAAAAATGGCACAGCACAGCAACATCAAAACCTCATCCCCAAAGTAAAACATGGCGGAGGGAGCATCATGGTTTGGGGCTGCTTTGCTGCCTCAGGGCCTGGGCGGATTGTTGTCATTGATGGGAAAATGTATTCCAGAGTTTATCAGGACATTTTGCAAGAAAACGTACGACCATCTGTCCGCCACTGGAGCTCCGCAGAGGATGGGTGATGCAACAGGACAATGACCCAAAGCATACAAGTAATTCAACAAAACAATGGCTTCAACAGAACAGAATACACATTCTGGAGTGGCCCAGTCAGAGTCCTGACCTCAACCCGATTGAAATGCTGTGGCATGACCTTAAGAGAGCAATTCACACCAGACATCCCAAGAATATTGCTACACTGAAACAGTTTTGTGCAGAGGAGTGGTCCAAAATTACTCCAGATCGTTGTGCAGGTCTGATCTGCAACTACAGGAAACGTTTGGTTGAGGTTATTGCTGCCAAAGGAGGGTCAACCAGTTATTAAGTCCAAAGGTTCACATACTTTTTCCATCCTGCACTGTGAATGTTTCCATTTTATCTTCAATTAAAACATGACAACAGCTAATGTTTGTGTAGTATTATTTTAAGCAGACTGTGTTTTTCTATTGTTGTGACTTACATAACGTTTAGAGCGCATTTTATGGCCAATTCATGCAAAAAACCACATAATCCCAAAGGGTTCACATACTTTTTCTTGCAACTGTATCACATCATCACCAAGACCATGAATTAGGCACCGTAGATCTATTTTGAAGGTATTGATAAGGTATTGATATAGTCGGGGGCTAGCATTTCACAGATTGCCTGGTTGAGAAAGCTGTGGGCATAATCCCTATCAGTTACTTCGTTGTCATTTTGCTCGGTTATTAAAGAAATAAATTGATTTAAACTGGAAAAGAGATGTCCCGAATTAGAACATTACAGATTTTCTCCTTTAGTCAAAAAGAGGTTCTGCCTGAGTATTTTGGGGAGTGGGGGCAACATTATTTTCCCCTATTTCGGCATCATTGTGGATCTATGGAATACCTCTGGGTGCCCTCTGACTGCACTTATTGCCTGAACTGCCCATTCCCTTGCAACAGTTCTCAGTTTGACGTACTTCAACTGGGGTGGAAGTAGACAAAGAGTTCTGCCAGCTTCCTCTTCTAGCCCGAATGACAGCAAAGCCATAAAACTATCTTGCGGCCACCGGTTTTCTGGAAGACTAGTAAATCACCATCTACAGGTAGTTCAGCTGATGAGTGGAAGTCAGATAAGAGTTAATGAAGAAAGGGCTCTCTCAGTGAGTTGTGTAGGGCTCCTTGCTTAATTCCACATCCCCCCTCCACTCCCCTGATCTGTACTTATCAATGAGTCCCATATTTCATTATACCTGCCTAAACAAAATCTGCCTCTATAGGCAACCCACTCAAGTGGAAAGTGCAACAAGGTCTTCAATCCATTGAACAGATCGCTCCATTTATTCAGTTATCAATCTCTGGCTTAGTAGAATAATCTAGGAAGAGACTTACCAGTCATCCGGCTCACACTCCCGGAAACCTTTAGCAAAGGGGTTACTAGCAATTTTCAGCTGGGTGATCTGTCAAAGAGAGGGATAGCTTTATCGGTGATTTACTACCTTCCCTGCCAGCCTCGTCTTTGTTCAGGTAGCTTTCACTAGTCCCAGAGAAAGGAATTTCATGCCAAGTAGCATACTTATCTAAGTCCCTTCACATGCCTCACATAACTGTCTAGTTAGAAGGCCAAGGGACACAATAAACATTTAATTGATTTATATCCTGCCTACCCATTTTTCTGAGGACGTTAGGATAGCACTTAGAAAAGGCAAAGTCTCCTTCAAGTTGAGTTTGACTCCTAGTGGCTTCATTGATAAACCAATTTATAAAAGGTTATCTATCTCATTGTACCCTAGCAAAAAGAGGTTGAGAGATAAAAGTTTAAAGTTATCCAATGAACAATGTGATATACCGGGGCTGGGAGCTAGTCCCTTTCATCCATATTGATTGTATCCCCTCAGATGCCTTCTTAGATTGCTGGTTTAAGATTTGTAATTAGGTTGTCAGTTTAGGGTCATGAGATACTGGTATGTGTTATGCATATTTACCCAGCGGGGGGCGGGGGCATCCTGATTTATCTGCAAGAATTCAGAGGTGTTCTGTCCCACATCAACCCTCTCCCATAAATCATTTCTCTTGGAGGAGAAACCATGATATACTGTGTTCTTACCCGATGGTTCTGATAGGCGGTCACTGCCATAAATTGAGTCTCTGTAAAGATGAAAGATTTGAAATTCTCCTGGGCATAACGCTCACTGTCTGGACGTGGGTCCACCACCACCACATGGAAACGGGGCTGGTATCTGTGCATGGAGTTCAGAATGATCTGTTTGATTAAGAAAATAAAGCTTTTAGGTTAGGGTACAAAATTTAAATTCAGGTGAAGGCACCCATTTTAACATCTTTCCATGATGCATATGGCAGCATGCAACTTTCTTTCACTTTCCCAGATATCAGTAGATATATTCTAATTTGAAATGTGATGGGGGAAAAACACTAGCCAGAAATATTTTTTTTGCTGTCAGCAGTGCTTTTTTTGTAGAAGAAAAAGGTGCCGGAACTCACACGTCATACAACCTGCCTTGCCTACCCTACAAGGTTCCATCCAAAAAAGGTGCCGGAACTCCGTTCTGAGCATTCTATGAGAAAAAAAGCCCTGGCTGTCAGCCAAGGGGCTACATTTCATGAAAGATGCTTTTTATTTATTAAATACTGAAGAAGTAATTCACTCAGGTTCTCTTCACTTTCATGACTAAAGTCTCCATGAAAAAAGCCTACATTGGTTTCCCAATCTGGCAACGGCCAAATGTATTGGATTACAAACGTTAATGGGCCATATATGATGAAAACATGACAAAAGAGAAGTAAACATATACACACATCCACATAATTATATACAAAACCACTATGGGGGAAGGGCAGTGGTCTCATAACTGGACATCCAGTTCAGTTACCATAGTAGACGTTGCTTGGGAACCAGAGAACACACATTGTAGGCAATCTTGCAAAATAAGTTTCATAATTTGCATATCAGCACCACAATCACAGCAAGGGGAATCTTTCTATCCCCACTGATATGGAGCAGAGGCACTTCTTCCATCATCACACCTAATTCTGTTCAGTTTTGTCCAATATACAATAGCTGGGGGGTGGGAGGGAGAGAGGATAATATAGTATACATGCTGTCCTATCCCAGTGACTGGGTGGTTGAAATGGCAATGGTGGAAACAGGAATATCACACATCTGGAGGGTGGAAGGTGGATAAAATTGGTCATAGCTATTAGGTTGGGTCTTGGGTGAGGTTTGTGTTGCAGTCTAGCTGTAATTGCTTGTTCAGATTTTTTGAGCCAGCCCAATTGTGAGATACTGTTATAAATGAAAAGAAGTTTCTTCTTTTACTCCAACAGTATGAAAAATGTGTTGCATAGAAGCAAAAAGATTTATTTCTAGAAGTTTTTTTTTTAAAAAATCCTAATAGAAAATGACTGCATTTTAAAAGACTAATCTCACCTTATTTCCCCATTGCATAATGAGGTAGTTGTCATGGAAGATTAAATAATATATTGATGAGGAAGCTCAAAATCAATTCTTTTTTGCAACTGGGCAACATCTTTACTGAACAAAGAATGCTCATATCTTCAGGTTTTTGTAAAACCTTAACCAAAAAAATGGAAGAGGAAAACAGAAAGTAAATGTTCAATATCTGGTATCTCTCTGTGTGTGTGTGTGTGTGTGTGTTTTCTTCTCCACTACCACAATCCTCCTTTTTTCTTTTTCTGTTTTGAAAAATCTTGTTTGAGAAGAATTTTGGAGAAATGTATTTTTGTTTTTTGCTAATAGATATATAAATAGATAGATATAGCAATATGTTTAGGGTTTTTAAAATCTGAGTATAATGATGATTGCATTTAAAGAATAATATTGCCTTTCTTAAAATAAAAACAGGAGAAAAACATGCAACAATTGCCTTAAGCAGTTGCTATTAAGTCTAGTGCAATCAGGTGAGGAAGCTAAATAGTTATTAATCAGCAACAGTCCAGAGCAACTCACATGGCCGTTGTCATCCATCAAGTTGTTGGTGAGCTTGAGCTTGTCAAAAGAGACAATTTGCCTCATCCACTGTCCTCCCTTGGCAGGAGAGTCAGGATGGAAGTGAACCCGGCCAGGTGTAGCAGGATCCGCCTTGCCAGCTACCAGCCAAGCAGAACTGTGGAATGCATACCTGTAGGAAAGAAGTATCCTGCTGGGACAGGTTGTTACAGTTCTGGCTTATACTGGATCCATCCATTATGTTTGGCTTGCTAGGAAGTCACATTGTTTTCTACTTATCAGCTCAAAAGATTTCCTTTGCTTTCCAGGCCAAGGGAAAAAAATAGGCTAGATCAGTCCAGTTCCAACTATGGAATAGTGAAATACTACCTATAGGAAGTATGCTGCCCTGCTGTGGAACAGAAAAAGTTATCCATCCTAACAACTGGACATCTCAGAGATGAGAATTCTGGCTCTATCCATCAGCCTGGAAGAAGGCCAAAGGATGTTACATACATTGTTTAATACAGGGGTCTTCAAACTTGGCCCTTTTATGACTTTGTGGACTTTAACTCCCAGAATTCCTCAGCCAGTGTGCCTGTTCAGGCATGTTTGACAATACCAATGACTAAGATAGATTGATTCATGCAGAATCCAAAATCTAAATCAAGACCTTTTATAAGTGTAAATGAAATTCTGAACTGAAATATGTTTCAGCAACAAGGCTGTCGCAAGAGAGGAGTGATCATGTGGGTGGATTAAGTCTTTTGGTTCCTGTCAGGTTCTATGTCCCATCTTATTTTTGCTTACTTTCTAAAAATAGATAAATGGTTACTGGGATGCTGCAAAGCAAAATAGCAGTCTCTAGCATCACTTTTTTTATATAAGAATGCCCCTTAATCACATGTAGACATCCCATGCTGCCTTATAACATGCTGATGGCACAAAAAGGGACTTTGTTTGAAAATATGCCATCTACTTTAGGATGACAAACAGCATCCTGAGGAAATAAGACAGACAGCAGGGATGGGATTCTAAATTGTCTTTTGATAAACAGTTTTTCCTCAACGTGGCAGCCATCTTAAAAATCTGTGCATCTCTAATGAATAGCTTCATTCAAGAACCAGATATTGACCTGACTATTGCTAATTCACTTCCATTGTTGACCAAAAGCCAGAATGATAAGAAAACAAGAGGAAGTCAAGGTCATGTGTTTTTCATCCTTGAAGACATGCTAGACAAATAATAATAATGAATCCAACTCTTTGACTCCCAGTTCTTTATTGGCATTGGCAACTGATGCCTCACAGGATTTGCATCACGGACCGGTAGCTGCTGATTCTCTGCTGCGTGCTAATATAGAAACCTAATACAACTTAAATGCATACTACTTATGTGGCTTTTATCTTGAGATAAAAGTGTGGTGTTATTATCCCTTACAACTCTTTTCTCTTCTGAAGAGACCTGATACAGGATATGTTTCCCCCACCCTTCACGGATAATGTTAAATTGAAAAAGAAGGTACACCCTACCTGCCTGGTAGTGATTCTCTATAGCACGGGTGCCAAACTTGATTTCATCACGTGACGTATTATCAGCGGTGGGATTCAGCTGGTTCGCACCAGTTCGGGAGAACCGGTAGCTAATTTTTTGTTGCCCAGGCCCAGAATGGGCTTCCGGAAGTGGTATACACACAGAGAACTGGTTGTTCACGTATTGAATCCCACCACTGTATATTGTGATGGTTTTTGTTTTTGCAGAGCTGGGGTGGGCATGGTTTCCTGATAGAAGTGACAGAAGTGCTATTACAAGGTGGCTGATATTTGAAGGGTTTGGATGGAGGAATGGAAGAGAATAGAAAATCTCAAACCTTCTCAGGCTCAGATTTGTTTTTAAAAAAAATAACAATCCCAGAACCCCTGAACTCTGGTGATAGAAAAGCTTTGATTGTAGAGAATTGGCTGAGATCCCATTGGCTGCAATCATTCATTGAAGTTCCCATTGACATTGATAGGTACAAACTTACGGTCCCGTACCGGTATCTCTTGTCATCCAAAGGGACAAAATCCATTAGAAGGACATAGTCAGCCAATGGGTCCATGCCTGATATCTTCACCTGGAAGGTGGGAAACATCCTCCTGCCACAGAGAAAAAGGAATTTGCAAGATCATTTGTTTAGCCTCCCTGTTGTTTTGGGGAAGGACTTATCATGGCCTGGAAATGCCAGTCAACTGCAAGGGTCTTAGATGGGTAGTGTCTGCTGGCACAAAAAGATGGGTTAATGTGGATAATTGATACAAATGAGTATGCTGCACTGAGCCAGTAGCTTTGGGGTGGGAGCATGGAAAATTTCCTAAAGTGAGCTTTTTTCCTTTCCTTTCCTTTCCTTTCCTTTCCTTTCCTTTCCTTTCCTTTCCTTTCCTTTCCTTTCCTTTCCTTTCCTTCTTTCCTTTTCTCTCCTCTCCTCTCCTCTCCTCTCCTCTCCTCTCCTCTCCTCTCCTCTCCTCTCCTCTCCTCCTTCAGTGCTTTGAAGGCATTACAGAATGTGAGGAAAATATTCCTGAGCTGAGTAAATGCCATACTCAGGGTCACGGAAGGGCAGATATCATGTGCCCAACATTGCAGGGAAACCCACTACAAGTCTTGCCTTAAAGGCCTAAGCCACTTACAAGTAGCTTCTCACAAATTGCCAAGCTGGGCAATTTCTCCCACAGCAGGCAGAAAGCTCTGGAAAAACATTTGAAAGAGAATTAGCTTAACCTTTACACAGTACATCATATTTTACACACATTTTTAACCATTAAAACAGCTGCACCCATTTGGGAATCTCAGGTGCAAAATTAAATTTCTTAATTGTCCTTTACTTTGTTCTTATAAATGTAGTAGAGATGCAATTTTTGTAGCCTCCCTCCTGAATCTTTGCTGAGTGGTGTGCTTTTCCTACTTCTGGTTTGTGGGGAGTTGAAGTCTACTCATATTAAAGATTCCAAGACTGAGAAATGCTGCATTAGATGGTGTTTGTGTCTGTGATCCCAAGTGCATGACACTTACCGTCCTGCCTTGGTGACAATCATTTCGGTGCCAAGGCTGTTGAACTCCTCCCAAAGATTCCTCATTTCCAGTTGCACAGTGACACCAGACACACATTGGTTTTTCCTGGCTAACTGGGAGCTGCCACTTTCCTTCCCTGCTCCATTGCTTCCATATTGCTCAAAGTCTGCCGTCGTGCCCAGCAGACATGATGCAGCCACTGGGCTAGGAGAGAAGGGGCAGCCCTCAGAGGTCAGTACACTCAAACTTGCTGCAATGAATGCTGAGAAAGAAGAGAAAGACAACCACAGTGTCAGCTCCAGATGCCATGGAGAGCAGATTTCTGTAAGCCTCAGGGGGAGAACCAAGATGCAGGGGGGAAAAAATCCCTGCCCATGGAGAAGATCAATGTTAGATTTTGAACATGCCATTGTCTCTTAATATACACGAGTTGAACGTTGGCTTTCATTGAAACATCTGCTTCTTTGGAAGAACTCCATCTGTCTATGGAGATTCTCAGTCATCCAGGTCATGGATGTCCCAACAGTGCTTTTTTTCAAAAGGCAACTGGACTTTGTTTTTCCTTGAAGACTTTTTACTTCTCTTCCAGGAACTGAAGAAGCTTTTTGGATGAGAAGCAAAACGTTTTCAAGGAAAACAAAGTCCAGTTGGCCTTTTGAAAAAGCACCTTTGGGAATTCCTAATGCTTTTGCATATAGACCCAGATAAATGGAGACAATTGAAAGAATAATTTCATCCTTCTGTGGATAGCCTGCTTCCTTACAGTTGTGGATTAACTTTGAAGGATGGTATGAGAATGTACCCCTATGAATAACATAGACTTCACTAATACTATGCCCCAATTGTATGTGCACAACTATTTTTTTCCAAATGTATTAACTCATCCCCCACTTCATGGATTACTGCCTTGTCATGGCAAAGGGGCTTGCGTAATTCAATGAAGCTATGAGCTATGCTGTGCAGGGCCACCCAAGACGGACAAGTCATAGCAGAGAGTTCTGACAAAAGGTGATCCACTGGAGAAGGAAATAGCAACCCACTCTAGTATCTCTGCCATGAAAACCCCATGGACAGTACCAAAAGGAAAAAAGATATGACACTGGAAGATAAGCCCCTCAGGTCGGAAGGTGTCCAATATGCTACTGGGGAAGAGCAGAGGGCTAGTACTAGTAATGTCAGAAAGAATGAAGTGACTGGGCCAAAGCTGAAAGGATGCTCAGCTGTGGATGTGTCTGGTGGTGAAAGGAAAGTCCGATGCTGTAAAGATTTTTTCTCCATAGGAACCTGGAATGTAAGATCCATGAATCAAGGAAAGCTGGACGTGGTCAAACAAGAGATGACAAGACTGAACATCGACATCTTAGGAATCAGTGAACTAAAATGGACAGGAATGGGTGAATTTAATTCAGATGACCATCAGGTATACTACTGCGGGCAAGAATCCCTCAGAAGAAATGGAGTAGTCAATAAAATAGTCAATAAAAGAGTAGGAAAAGCAATACTGGGATACAATCCCCCAAATGACAGAATGATCTCAGTTCGAATCCAAGGCAAACCATTCAATATCACAGTAGTCCAAGTCTATGCCCCAACCACCAGTGCTGAAGAGGATGAAATTGACCAGTTCTAGGAAGCCCTACAGCACCTTATAGAACTAACACCAAAAAATGATGGTTCTTATCATCATGGGGGATTGGAATGCTAAAGTAGGAAGCCAAAAGATAACCAGAATAACAGGCAAGTTTGGCCTTGGAGTACAAAATGAAGCAGGGCACAGGCTGATAGAATTTTGTCAAGAGAATACACTCTTTTCCAACAACCCAAGAGACGGCTCTACACATGGACATCACCAGACGATCAACACAGAAATCAGATTGACTATGTGCTCTGCAGCCAAAGATGGAGAAGCTCTATACAGTCAGTAAAAACAAGACCAGGAGCTGACTGTGGCTCAGACCATGAGGTTCTCATTACAAAATTTAGGCTTAAACTGAAGAAAATAGGGAAAAGCACTAGACCACTCAGGTATGAACTAAATCATATCCCTGACGAATATACAATAGAGGTGACAAATAGATTTAAGGAATTAGATCTGATAGACAGAGTGCCTGAAGAACTATGGACGGAGGTTCGCGACATTGTACAAAAGGTAGGAACTAAAACCATCCCAAAGAAAAAGAAATGCAAGAAAGCAAAATGGCTGTCTTAGGAAGCTTTGAAAATAGCTGAGGAAAGGAGGGAAGCGAAACGCGAGGGAGAAAAAGAAAGATACACCCAATTGAATGCAGAATTCCAGAGAATGGCTAGGAGAGATAAGAATGCCTTCTTAAATGAACAGTGCAAAGAAATAGAAGAAAACAATAGAATAGGGAGGACCAGAGATCGCTTCAAGAAAATTGGAGAGATGAAGGGAACGTTTCATGCAAAAATGGGCATGATAAAGGACCAAAATGGCAGGGACCTAACAGAGGCAGAAGAGATTAAGAAGAGGTGGCAAAATTACACAGAAGAACTATACAAGAACGAGCTTAACATCCCTGATAACCATGATGAGGTGGTCACTGACCTCGAGCCAGACATCCTAGAATGTGAAGTGAAGTGAGCCTTAGGAAATCTGAGCAACATCAAAGCTAGTGGAGGTGACAGTATTCCAGCTGAGCTATTCAAAATCTTAAAAGACAATGCAGTAAAAGTGCTACACTCAATTTGCCAGCAAATTTGGAAAACTCAACAGTGGCCACAGGATTGGAAAAGATCAGTTTATATTCCAATTCCAAAGAAAGGCAGTGCCAAAGAATGTTCAAACTATCGCACCATTGCACTCATTTCACATGCTAGTAAAGTTATGCTTGAAATCCTACAAGCTAGACTCCAGTAGTATGTAGATCGAGAACTACAAGAAGTACAGGCAGGAACTAGAGATCAAATTGCCAACACATGCTGGATCATGGAGAAAGCTAAGGAGTTCCAGAAAAACATCTACTTCTGCTTCATTGATTATGTTAAAACATTTGATTGTGTGGATCACAACAAACTGTGGCAAGTTCTTAAAGAGATGGGAGTTCCAGACCATCTTATATCTCTTGAGAAACCTATATGCGGGTCAAGAAGCAACAGTGAGAACTGGACACAGACCCACTGATTGGTTCAAAATTGGGAAAGGAGTCTGGCAAGGCTGTATACTGTTGCCCTGCCTGTTTAACTTATATGCAGAGCACATCATGAGAAAGGCAGGGCTAGATGAATCAAAAGTTGGAGTTAAGATTGCCAGGAGAAATATCAACAGCCTAAGATATGCAGATGATACCACTCTAATGGCAGAAAGTGAAGAGGAACTAAAGATCCTCTTGTTACTGGTAAAGAAGGAGAGTGCAAAATTTGGTTTGAAACTTAACATTAGGAACACCAGGATCATGGCACCCAGCCCTCTCAATTCCTGGCAAATAGATGGGGAAGAAATGGAGGTAGTGACAGATTTTATTTTCCTGGGCTCCAAGATCACCGCAGACGGGAACTGCAGCCAAGAAATTAAAAGACACTTGCTCCTGGGAAGGAAAGCCATGGCAAATCTAGACAACACTCTAAAAAGCAGAGACATCACCCTGCCAACAAAAGTGCATATAGTCAAGGCTATGGTCTTCCCAGTTGCAATGTATGGCTGTGAAAGTTGGACCATAAGAAAGGCTGAGCGCCAAAGAATTGAGGCCTTTGAACTATGGTGCTGGAGAAGACTCCTGTGAGTCTCTTGGACTGCAAGGCAATCAAACTGGTCAGTCCTAGAGGAGATCAACCCTGACTGCTCTTTAGAAGGCCAGATCCTGAAGTTGAAACTCAAATACTTTGGCCAACTAATGAGTAGGAAGGACTCACTGGAGAAGAGCCTAATGCTGGGAAAGGTTGAGGGCAAGAGAAGAAGGGGACGACAGAGAATGAGGTGGCTGGATGGAGTCACTGAAGCAGGAGGCGTGAGCTTAAATGGATTTCAGAAGATGGTAGAGGACAGGAAGGCCTGGAGGAATGTTGTCCATAGGGTCGCGATGGGTCGGACATGAGTTTGCAACTAACAACAACATTAACTCATCCCACACCCATGTTTGTAAAGATGCATTGGAAAATTAAAGGACATTAAATGAATGAACCTTTATTTTCAAAGTATAACGTATACATTGAGATTATCAGGTCACCTTTTTAGTTAAAGAATAACTCAACCAAACCTTATATTATATATAATTACATGGGTAGGATATAATCTATTTGACTTCATCTTAGACTGTGGTTTCTGTGTTTGGAAGATTTGCAACTGGCTCTCAGTGACACTCAATCTTGGGCCATGCTGACACATAACCTTCAACATACAATAAGCCACCACCCCTCCCATTCCCCAAGCTTTCTTGAGTGCTGAATGTGTGCTTCAAAAAAATGTTTGTCATCAAAAAGCTTTTTCTTATAAAAGTAAACTGTTCCAATGCACTTGTGGGTTTTTTTAATTGAAAAAAGGAGGACATGTGTAAATATACATGCATTTGTTGCAGATGGCATTTGTTTTTTTCTGAATTCCACCTCAATTAGAAGGATAATCACGTGTTCTAATTGGTACACTCATATGCTGTGGTTAATTTCTGAAGGCGGACATGAATATCTGCCTAAATGGAAGTCTTAGTCCCTTATTGCAAATGATTGGAAATGAGGCTTATTCACTGATTATAAGTACTTATGTCTGCTCAGAGATAAAATTTCCTTAAAATATGATCAATATGTGTTCTAAGACATAAGTTATGAATTTAAAAATACACTTCTCATAACCTTTTCTGCACAAAACAGAAGAAAGTACCAGCGTCTTCTGAAAATCTAGCTCACATTTGATCCTGATTTAGTTGTGCAGATATGTACCCTGTCACTGCTAAAAGCACTTAACCAAGGAATCACACAACACACTGATCACTAAACTTGAGTTGGCAAAACAGAATTGTTATGTGATCATATAACATACTCTGTCCAAACAAGTAAACAATATTACAGTTCAACATGATGGCTTAGTTCATGTAACAAACTAAGAAAATGGCTGAGTTCCTACAACAGGCCAAACCACACTAGAAAAAACATATTATGTAAAACCAAAAAAAGCAAAAATAATAAATAATCCATCCAAACCAATTCTTCATTATCCATACCTCTTGAACATTAAAGGAGATGATGGCGGATGATGCTTTTTCTGTTTCAGGTTACTTTTATAAGGGAACCGGTAGATTGCAACAGAGCTGTAGGATGGAACCGGAGCAAAATCTGATTTTCAAAACATGCCTGATGTTTTGAGGATAATGTTCTTTCTTTGCCTGGATTGAGAGGTTCTTTCCCTATTTGTATGTTGCTATGGCACCAAAATGCTCCAGCCACTTTTTTTTGGCTGTGTTTCCATAACAGTGCCTTCATTTGGGTTCTAGTCCATAAGTGAGAGAAGCTTAATTCATTGCAGTATGCTTTCCCCCATATCTTGACATTGCCTAAGGCCAGCCTCACAATGTGTAAAATCAGTTTTATCCCGTGTTTCCTTGCAAGGAAATCAGATGGTTTTAGTGACTTGAAAACAAAATGCAGGAGAGAGATTACCAGTGGGAAAAGGAAATTTTATGCTGGTAATTTTCTGTTGTGTCAAGGATGGACGGAGAGACCTTTAACTTGGCAATGTGGAAAAGGCCTCTTGAGTCAGGAAAAATGCTGGCAAAACATCTTGCAAATTACGTAGTATGAGAAAAGTTTAATAATTTGTTACACTGTTAATAGTAGATGATGGGAATACATTATCCCCATCCCATTCTTTCACAAGAGGAAGCTGATTTTTTTTATTATTTGTTTCTGGCCTGAACCACCCAAATCAACTCTTAATTTTAACTGAAAAAGAAGAAGAAATGAAAGGTTGCATTGGCAACAAAAACTAAAGTGTTGGAAGATTAAAAAAGATTGCAGCTCTGTACTGGGGCTCCTCCTTTCTCTTTATTTATTATTACTTTGAATAGTTGAATAGTTTTGCTTTTTCAAAGTTCCTTAGGGAAATTTTGCTTTAGGCTTTCTCTTTGTAGAAGAATGATTTTCCTGCTGTGAAAATGTCTTCCCTTTTGTGTTAAGGCTATTTTGATTGTTTTCTTAAACTAGCTTTTTGAGGTTGGATATTTGGGTCATGAAGAATTTGGCAATAATTCACTTTTCTTCCTAGTTGTGAAAGTTTTTCCCCGTGTTATGAATATATTTATATATAGAGAGAAAGAGAATGAGAGAGAGATTATTGCACTCTTGTTCACTTCTTGATGAGATTCAGGTTGCATTATTTAACTTTTATTTTTTTTTCCCTTCAACTGCATTTGGATTACTTTTCTACCAGGACATTCCTGAAGTCTGCACTTTGGACTTTCAATTAGAGTTTCAACGTTTTCACTAGAGCCTACAGGAGTTTGTTGCTTGAATCTCAGCTGTGGACCAGGTAATTAAAATTCTCTCTCTCTCTCTCTCCCATTCTCTGTGCCAAATGTCTGGAAAACCTAGAATTGTATTTATTTAGCCAAAGTGAAGGAAGCTTAGGTGAATTCAATTAAGATTCAATAAAGTGGGACCAGGGAGCAACAAACAAGAAAAACTATTGCTTAAAACCAACCCTTGATGCTTCATGGTTGCTAGAGCAGGAGCTAGGACAGTTTTACAGGACTTTTCAGCCTGATAGACCTTTTTAGCTGAAGCCCGCATAGTACTTCCTACACTGGAAGTATGGTATTAGTGGGATTAGCTTTATGAGCCAAGCTGGCATGCTTGAGAGGAACAATGCAAAATCTGTCATTGAAAAGAATCAGTTTTGGACCTAGAAGATCCAAACATGGTTTTATCATTTATTTAGATGTGTATTGCTGATGGGAACCACCCAATTGTTGATAGTCTAGTGACACTGAGTTTTCTGTGAGCAGATCTGGAGGATCAGAGCACACTCCTTACAGCTGATGTGAAAAACTGTTGCCCCAGACAATCCCAGTAAGTAAACTAGAGTTAAAATTGTTCTGTCCAACAGCAAATCAATTATTATCACTAGTTTTTCTAATCAGTTAATGGTTACTGTACCTTATTTACATTAACGCCTTAATTCAGCTTCTTTTCACCTTGCTTTTTCCAGTAGAGCCTAGGAAACTTTAAATTAAACTTTGCGTGTTGTAAGTACTCCATCTTGTGGTTTCATTACCCCATTTTCCTTTGTCCTTTTTATATAATAATACTTTACATTTTCCCTAAAACATTTGTTTATGCATAATATTTATTTTGTCCTTTGATATGCCTTAAAAATTTCTCCTTTTTGGCTCCTAACGTCAAATGAAATATTCAAAATGATTGCTTTCTGTCCAGATCTAGTTAGAACTGCAGTTTCATTGGGATAAAGAAATAAACATCCACTTCCTAAATCTGTTTGATACGACCATCTAGATTCCAGGTGGCAGTGCCTAATCAATTTGGCTTGATCCTGAAAAGCTAAACAAGGTTGAAATGCATTTATTGTTTGGATGGGAGACAACCAAGCAATTTGTGTGCTGAAGAGTGGTTTGGAATGAAAGCAGAGTCAAGCCTGAATCAAGGTGGAAACGTTTGACTAGCAATGTATGTTCAGCCATGTATAGTTTCCCACAGGGATATAGCTAATATCCCAGTTCTGGGTATGTCATATGCTGCTCCATCTGGAAGCTGAGGAGATTAATGTCCTGCTCTTTTTGTACAATTCTCTTCTTTTCATACAACTTACCTTGTTCTTTTCATCCCTCTCTAGAACCCTCAGAAAAATCACATGGGTATTATATATATTTTAAATATATATTTTATTTATTTTATTTATTTATTTATTTAAATATATATTTTATTTCTCAAAAAGGCAAGGAATGTTTTGTAATGGTATGCGGGAGTGACCTTTGAAGGCAGGGAGAAGAGCCACAGCTGGGGAGACAGCAGGATAAGAGGCAGTTTAGCCCACAGAAGGAATGTGGGGATGGTAAACCTCTCCAAAGGGAACCTCCCTAGTTTTTTGGGCTGTATAGGCAATAGGAGAGAAATGTACTTTCAGACTCACAAAATTCTGGTAATGTAACCTTATAATAAAGAGTTCGGTTGTGTTGAACTTACACAGCCATCCAAAGGTTTCTGGAGAGATGCACTTAATCTCTCCAGCTGTCAATTCACACAGTTGTGCAGATCCCTGAAAAACTGTGACTATGTTATCCAACCAAAGCATAAGCCTATCTGCTATTCTTCTACTATTCACCTTGGCTTACCTGTCTAACCTCTTTTCATTTCCCTTGTCTGAGAACATCAGGGCCATCCAGGGCCAGCAAATTTCCTTAAAAGAAGAAGGATGATCAACTCACGACTCATTGCCTATGTATGGTCCCTAAACTCAGCTTTGCAACCTCCCGGAGTACATTGCCAAAATTCAATAACAAAACAAGGGGTGGGGGTGGTTTGCAACACAATTAGGTTTTCTTTAAACTGAACCTCCTCAATTATATAAGGAGTTTAATTATCAACCTTGTTTAGCATCTATCCAATCAAAATGGCTGTTAAAATTGAATCCATCCATCATGTGAACTGCTGTTAAACTGTAAATAATAAAAACTAAGGGGGAAAAAAGCTCCAAGCACCACTCAGCAGCTACACCCAATGCCTTGTAGCCCTGCAAGTTCTGTCACAGGAAGAGTCACTGGGTAGAAGGGCCAATGAGATATGGCTGTTGGAAGCTGCACTGTGAGCTTCCTAGCAGGGAGACCCAACTACCTCACCTGCCTTGCTGGCTGGAAGCCAATGTGTACCTACCTTCCCCTCTAAGGACACCCATGCAATCATTCCCATTATTTCAGGATTCTGACTGAAGTGGTTATAGCAACCCCCACCACTTCCTTCTTAAGCATGTGCCTCATTTCATTCCATGGGTGGCATTTAAAAATCATACAAGCATGTAATTAGATGAATTCATTATTGTGACTTAATCATATGTGCCCCTCATATACTGATACAAACAAGGAGCTCCACCCATTTCTACCACAACAAACCGTTTAGCTTAATGTTTTCTAGGTGTAGCAGCGCCACCAGACACTCCTGGGGACTGAGTCAGATTCTTGTGCCCTCGGAACGTTTCCTATGAAGTTTTAGAACGGGTTTCCTTTGAGATGACCCAGGCTGCTACTCTTTAGGATCCCAAATTGACCTAGATAAAAGAAATGGTACCTTACTATCTACAGCATCCAAGGATTTTATTGAACAGGCACACGTGGAAATCACCGGAAAGGCCCGGCTCAAGTGTCAAGCATGCTGCTTCTCTACATAGCAATGCAATGTAAGAGTAAGCTATCTTTAAGACAACCTTTCCCAACCTTTACATTTGGGATGATGGGAGTTGTAATCCAACACTTCTCAATAGCACTAGTTTGGAGAAGCAGCATTAGTCCAATAACTGTCCCCGTATCTTTCCTAGCACTAGAGGAACCTACTGGCTTGGAAGAAATCAAAATGCTCAAAGAGAAAACCACCAAGATCCAAAACATGGATGAGTACATTGCTGGGGTTCAATTACCTGACATTGTACGTAGCTGGAAGGCTGTGGGAAGACTCTGGCTTGTTCAGTTCATTCCCTTCTCAGTCTTTCCATATCCTCCTCTGCAATGTTCTGAGCTGGATCTCCAGAATGGCGTGAGCGATTTTATTTTCCATCCCTGCAGGGCCGGGGGGCTAGTGGTAGACGCATATCAAGAGAGGTTTCCATTCCCTCCAATGAGCAGCAAGGCAGGGAGGAGAGTGAATGAGATAAAGGCTTGGTTGGATGAAAGCAGCACATGCTGGAATCATCTGCTGCTCATGTCCATGCAGCCAACACCCATCGATTAATGAGCCCAATGAGCAGGTGACCAGGGGCAGCAGTCCTGGGACCACCTCCTGGGCTGAAATAATATTGCTAAAGCCAGAGGGCAAAAAGCTTCCTCTGAGTACAGTGGGCATGACAGCTCTAATTGTTGTTAGCATTTCTCATAGAAAGAGAAACAGAAGCCATGATGGAAGAGTCCAAGTCTGTTGCTAGTGTAAAGTGAGCAGGGAGCTCCTGGTCAGCTCCTGAGTACCTTTCCATGTTGTATCAAAGAGGAGGGTTTTGCAAATGCAGTTTTTTTTCTGATCCCTGGCAGTTTAATAACAGGATGGAATACTTTTGCACATTTTCTTTTCTACACAGGACATTATTACAGGTCTCTCCCCAACCAAACTTTCTTTGCATCCTATTGTCCCAGCTGCCAGGTTGTTAAGGCCACTCTTTTTTCCAGGGATGTTTTATCTAGAAAATCTGTGGAGTAGGGAATTCAGAGTAATGGTATTTTGGCTGCCTGGGGTATTTACTGACCACGGTGGGCACCTAATACTCCAAAGATTCATCAGAAAACATCATCAACTCTATGCAATTAAATCCTTTATTTGTAGATGACTAGAATCAGAGAGAGAAATAAGCCAGGGCAAGATGCATAAGACTGCCATACAAATGTTATGCTCTCTGGTTCAAATTCACAGACTTGCAAACTTCATTAATTCAAGGGAAAATTTAAGAAGGCACTACAACTAGATAGACAGACAGACAGACAGACAGACAGACAGACAGACAGACAGACAGACAGATAGATAGGTAGATAGGTAGATAGAGAGATAGAGAGATATAGATATAGATATTTATATATATTGATCACTGATTTAGGGATTTATTGATTAAAAAGTTTTTTTATGGGAAGAAAGGAATTGTGATATGCAGTATGGGAGGGTAGAGATGGTAACTGCTACATTTATAACTGCTGCAAAGAAGATTGGAAGTCACTTCTTTAGATCTTTCTTTTTCTTCCCTTTTTGTTATTTACTTTTTTTAACCTATTAATTTTTTTCTATTTCTTCCTCTATGTTTCTGTAGTTTTTAAAAAATCTTTTATTAAAAATTATTTATTAAAAATTTAATTCAGAAGAGGACAAGGCCTTTGGCTACATCTTTCAATGTACAATTGACCTAGGAAGCTGGCTTTGCAATGATTGAGTTTCTACATTTTGTTAAATTGGTTTATTCAGTCCTAGTTTGATGAGTAACCACAGCCAAAACCATTCACATCATGGTTTAGTACAATTTTAAAATCCAGCCATGATGTTGGCAGATATCTCATAAGAGAATGCTAAATAGTTCAAAGATAATGCATACATTGCCATTTCTCCGGAATCATGCTTTTCCTGGGTCCATAAACATTTTTTATTCTTGTCCTCTATTATCTCCTCAAATACACAGGTTTTAATTCAAAGCTCAGTTCCCTGGAGTAGGACTTTCCTAGTCTCCACATATTTTTACTTAGATTTATGAAATGTACTTGGCTTTCATATTCCACATCTGGAAAAGGATGCAAAAGTAGTCTAACCTGATGCAAAATGGCAATTATGAGAGAAACAATTACCAGCCAAACTCTGAGGATGATTGACAGATCCAGCTGCCATCAGGGGACCTTGTTCCTCCCACACTATTGGTACCTGGGCAAGGGCAAGGGTATGGATTGGATCGCAAGGGAGATGGCAAGTGAATGGTCAGTATGGACCATAGTAACGGGCTCACGCACTGAGGCCATCCTGGCCAAGGCGCCTTCAAAATCTGGGTTAGATTTCATTTCATTTCATTTATTAAATTTGTATACCGCCCTTCTCCCGAAGGACTCAGGGCGGTGAACAGGGCACATATAAATAGAAAATACAAAAATTAAAAGAGAATTAAATAATCGCCCAGATAAAACAGTAACAATATAAAAACCCAGATTTGGGGTGAGCCCCAGGCATGTATAATATCAGGATGGATTAATAATAATAATCAAGCCCACTGAAAAGGAAAAGTGGGCTAAATACAGGGGCAGCTGTCTGGTCTTCCTTCCCCTCCTCCTGTTTAGCCTTCAGGCTCCTGGACGTGGCCCTCCTTTTCTCACCATCCATCTTCTCCTGCCAAGCTAGTGACAGTTGCGCCTGGTCCTTTCTCACACCTGCTCATCTCACTGCTCAATACCTGCCCAGCAGTTATATTAGAGCTGCCATGGGTGGTGACAGAGGGAGATAAATGGGCAGCCAAGAAGAGGAGAGAGAGAAATCAGGGACTAGGGTGAAGAGCTGGTGCTTTTAGAAGGGGGGGGGAATCTCTTGCCAGAAAGGAGAAGAGTTTGGGGAAGTCACTGGTTTGAAAACAGGCCTCTGCTGAGGCATTTTGGAAGCAGCCAAGAACAGCAAAGACATTTTCCATTCCCCAAAAGGCATAAATGGGCTTTATGCTCCACTGTTCCAAAGCGTCAGCAGAAAGAAGGAAATTTCCTCCAGGTTCATGTCACACCAAATTTTGAAACAATGAAGCCCACCATTGTTTTGATTTTCTATGACTGCCTCTGGAATACACGGAGTCCAAAGGTACTCTGTGGAGTAAACACTGTTTATTGTAGTATTTTAACTTCCCATCTGCTCTACTAAGTGACAACACCTGACTTATCTAGGCAAATCTAGAAAAGGCTAAGCAAGGTTCTTATAGTTGGTACTTGGAAGGAAGGAAATATCAGGTCTAAGCACCTGACCCCCAAAATGGATAAACATCCTGCATGAAGGCCATTGCAAATTCCTTATGTAGTATTTGCCAAGAAAATTGTATGATGTTGTTCATAAAGTCATTAGGGTTTAGGCTTGACTCAAAAAGAAGCAGGAACACTATTTCTATGCCTCTCATTACACAGCTCTTAACTGAGGTTTCAAATATCTTAAATTTAAACAGTTGCCATTGGGAATTCTTTAACCTGAAAGCTGTAATCTACATCAAATATAAAGTAAGGAATTTTCTTATTAAGTGTGTCATTCAGCCAATAGGTCCTCTTTGTTCTAAAGTTTATAGTTGCCCTTGAATTTGGAAACACTTTTCTGTTTCTTGTTATTTTTTATTGTGCTTGCATAACCAGTACTTTCATGATTTTTTTGTTCTCAGATTTAGCCCAGCAAGCTTGGAAGTGTAATGGCTGGTATTAAGGACAATATCCTTCTCAATGATAATGATTACACTTCACCTGAGTAGTAAAGCATAATTTTAAGTAAGGCATAAAAGTCAATAAAGATCCAGTTTGGTATAATAGTTAAAATCATTTGGGAGAACTTGGGAGAGACCCTCCCTTTCTTAGTCCTGGGAGCCATTTCTGAATGTTGCCAGGAAAAATGCAGGGATTAAAGTAGATCTAAAAATGAGGGGAAGAGGAAGAAGAGGAAGAAGAAGATGCTACACTGGATATACAAATGAAACCAGCTGATGTTTTACCAAATCAAAAAAGTGACTGGGATAACTTTGTTACACTGGATTTTCAAAAGAGATCCACTAAAGTTGTGAAAAAATTTGTAAGAGGGGATGAAGAAAAAAAATGAGAAGAAATCATGTTCCAGGACTTTGAGGGGATTAAGGTTTAACATATTTTTATATTAAAAATGAGAGAGAAGGAATATAAAAAGAACAGGATTGTTAAAATTAAAAGGAAGAAATATAAAGTTGGTTTATTTGATCAATTGTTATATCTGGTAATTCTTAATGGACTTTTGCTGACCAGGACAGAACAACAAGGCTTTAAAGATTTGCTTATAGATTTGAGACATGGGAAGAAGAGGTCATTTGTCGTATTTTAAGAGAAAGTGATGTTACTAACTGTTAAGTCGTGGGCTCTGATGAGCAGGAATGATGACACAAGACTGAGTACAGGGAAACTCATTCTTTTATTCTTGCTGGAACTGTACTGAAGCTTGGGCCGCAACCAGTCACAATATATAGCCTAGCCCCTAGGTGGCAGCCAATAGGTTTGAACCCACGCTTGCCGCCTGGGGCTGACCAATTGCAGGACCGGAGACGGCCTGTCTGGGTTGCTGGAGAGCCGTTAGCTCCTCCAGCAACGCACGTGGTGTAATACCACAAGCCCAATACATAACACTAACATTATTTATATCTGTTATGAAGGGGGAAGTCTTGTCTTTTCTGCACTATTTTTCTTTGTATTTTTTTACTTTGTATTAGTTCTTATATTTGTAATTGCAATGCTCAATAAGATTTCTCCCTGCCTCCCCCCTCCCTCTCTCTCCCTCTGCATACATATACATACACACACACAAAAACCTGCAAAGTCTAGTTCAACAGTCTCCAGAAGTCAAGGCTGACTTGGAGACACACATATACATACTTATCAACCAAGCTGCTTTAGTAGAATTCCTAGATATGATAAGAGTCTTGCAGATCTCATCTCTGTTTTTCTGCCAGGATTAGGCAAGCAGACCAGAATTTCAAGTTAGGTAAATTCTCACACTGTAACATTCATAAGCATCACTATTGTTTTAAGCAGAAAAAGGATCAGGAAGAATCTTTAGAGGTAGAGTAGTAGCATGGGTTGCTAGCTACTTTTATAGGACAGGGTAAATGCTGGCTATTCTGTCTGCTAACTCTTTATCAGATTTCCACAGACAACAACCCCTTCACTCTATCAGACATTGCACAGTGCTAAATACTATCCCTGAGTCCCTTTAATCTTCTCTGACATTCTGGAAAATGTTGTAGTTGAACCTTTTTTTCTGGTTGGTTATTAACCTCCACTCATTAAGGACTGCAAAGTTCATTTTGTTAATGTCAACTCAGTGCATATTTGAAATGCCAAATTCTTGAGGATTAAATTGCAAGGGATATCCTGCTTTTAGAACACACGTACTTTTCTCCTAATATATCTCACATTAAGCAGTGCACGGCTTTTTCCTCAAGAAATTGTCATCCCCAAAGCACCATCTTCTGCCTCTCTCCTACTTTCTTTCAAGCAAATGGGAAATTGGCAATTTCAGTATATGTACTAATAACCCAGGATGATTGGAATTTTTTAAAATCTATTCTGAATATGGAATCAGGTGATCTTGAAGAGGGCAATCTCCCGCATTCTCTTTAAATAGCTTCTCTGTTTATAACTCATGCAGCAGACAAGTTGAATATTGGGGATGTGCCCCATAATACAGTCTGGGAAATGAACCTAGAAGAAAATTATCTCACCACAGATTTTTCAGAAGAACTAATAACATCCGCATCATGGGTAGATGTGATTTTTTTTAAAGATGTGGTTACAAACTGCTGATGTTTTACTTCACAGACTCTAAATTTCATTAGTGATATTCTTCACATCTGTGGACTTTATACAGGCAATCCTTAACTTACCACTGTTGCTTAACAACCATTTGAAGTTATAATAAACTCATTAAAAGTTATTTGCAACCTACTCTCACAGTTATGATTGCTGCACCACTCCTGGGATCACATGATTGCATTTCAGATGCTTGTGGCAACCAGCTTGTATTTATAAATGGTTGCAATCTCCTGCAGCCTGTGGCACACAGAGGCCGAAAGGTGCTTTCACACATGCTCAGAATCCTCATATGGATTCCCATATGATAGTGGGTGAAGTTGTAGACCGACTGTATTCGGAGCAGGGGTGTCTATGTATGTGTGGGGGTGAGACATGTGCCTCATAATATAATTGCACAAATGATTTGTTTACACAATGGTATCAACATATGAGACATATCTCTTAAGACTTGCCTTATTGATGAGACTGGCAGCATATACATTTAATATAAATAAATGAATAACAAATAAAAAATAAATAAGTAAATAAGTAAATATTTATAAGTAAATAAGTAAATTGTACAGATAGTCCTCAACTTACAAGAGTTCATTTAGTGACTGTCCGAAGTTACAATGGCACTGAAAATAGTGACTTACGAACCTTTTTTTACACTAAACGGCAACTGCTGCATTCCCCCTGGTCACATGATCAAAATCTGGATGCTTGGCAACTGACTCAAATTTATGACAGTCGCAGGGTCATGTGATCTCCTTTTGCAACTTTGTGACAAGCCAAGTCAATGGGGAAACCAGATTCACTTAACAACTGCGTTGTTAACAACTGCAGTAATTCACTTAACAACTGTGGCAAGAAAGGTGTAAAGAGTCACTTAGCAACTGTCTTGCTTAACAACAGAAATTTTGCGCTTAATTGTGGTTGTAAGTCGAGGACTAACTGTATTGAATGCTGAAGTTCTAGTGATCCATGGAGTCTCCACTCTTATATTAAAACATTGCAGAACTGTGTGGTACATAGTAAAATTAAAGGCAAGATTAGGGACTTGGCTCGATGGGTTGCAGAAGAGAACACTCCAGTATTGCTGAAGGGCTGTTGATAATCCCATGTGGTCTTCTTTCTCACAACAGAGTCTGAAACTCCATCATGTCACTCCCACAATACCTTCCTCCCTTGAGACGCGTAGCAATATGCGGGGGAACTCATGGGAATGAAATGTCAGGTGTTTACCTAGTCAAGCACTGGGTACAGGATCCATCTGAGTTGCAGCGCAGCACCTTTCAGGTCACACCTTTTGTGGGCAACCCGCGTGCAGTCGAGCAGTGCGTGCGCTACATTGGGAGAGATCTCAATCGTACGTTCGCTGCAGCTTTTCTAGAGTAAGTATTATGCTTTGCTCCAATCTCTAGAACAGGGGTCTTCAAACTCAGCCCTTTTATGACTTGTGGACTTCAACTCCCAGAATTCCTCAGCCAGCACTCTGGGAGTTGAAGTCCACAAGTCATAAAAGAGCCAAGTTTGAAGACCTCTGCTCTAGAAGTCTGTAGGGAACACAAAGACCATCGTTCTCAGGACTATTGGGAAGGGCAACACAATGAAGCTCACATTTTTTGTGTCAGGTTTGAAGATGCTTAGGTGTCTAAGCCCTCACTTAAGGTTTGTTGCCATAAGACTTTAAACTTACTTTCCTCAGTCTGGGGCCCTTCAAAACTGCTAGCATATCTCCATCTTCAATCAATTCCAGCCCAAGTGGTTTTAACCATGCTGGCTAGAACAGTAGAAGTTGAAGCCCAATGTATCCTCATAATACCAGATTAGAAGAGGCATCTTCTCCCGATCATATTTAACAGACTACCATTATTTTGAGCATCTCTTTGTCAGTACCAAGGCTTCAGATTCAGACCTTTATGAGATTCAACGTGCTCAGGAAATCAACCAGATGTTCGGACCCAAAGGCTCATTTCAAGCCTATGACTTTATGTTAGATCTACACAACACTACAGCCAACATGGGTTCCTGCCTCTTACTGAAGTCTGAATTTAGCCTGTTATCCATACACATGTGTAACTACATCCAGGTGAGGTCATGTTTCTGAAATTTCCTAAGAATCTATTTTTTTTCCTGTTTTCAAGAAAAGAAAACTTGGATTTCTTTAAAAAAAAGCTATCTTTATTTTTCCTGCCTTCACAGAAACACTGCAGAGTGAGACACTGTCCCATCTTACTCTGTCAACCATCTGGAGAGGAGGCTACTTTCATGATGTCAGTGGCTAAACATGGACTAGGTAAGGAATAGTTCTCAGCCTGGTGATCCTTCCTAGAATACAGAATGACTGGAAAAGATGCATACGGCTCATGAATTTCAGTTGTAACATCCCCAAAGATCCTACTATCTCTTTAGATAGTGCAATGTAATCTTTTCACACAACAAATGTCTCAAATCAACTCTGGCTTAATCACATGGGTCTTTTCTGACATGGTCTTCTTGACCCCATTTCTATTTTGACATCTTTGTAACAATAATAAAGTAACAGTATCAAAGGGCTGCTTTCTATAGTGAGAGATTTAAAAAATATTCTATTAAAATTATCCAATTGGTTGCTTTTTTTGTTGAAAGAGCCTGAGATAGCTCAAATAAATTAAGCAAGATAAGTTTGGAATGATGTTTTATAAATACATAACTAAAAACTAATGAAGATGAAAAATCACATCTCTCTCACCTGTTTTCCAAAGTCTACTTTATTCAAATCTTGTTTTTCTCTGGCAACTTTTCTTCTAGCATAATTTATTTGGGTTTCTCTTGAATGCATATTAAGTCAGCTGTTAATAAGATAGGTGGCTTTCCCCCATTCTTTACCCATACAGTATAACTACATTATGAAACAGGCTGAGAGACAATGGCCATTCCTACATTAGTAAATGTCTATGGAGATTCTCAATCATCCAGGTCACAATTGTCTCAAAGATGTTTTTTTCCGAAAGGCAACTGGACTTTCTTGAAAAAGTCCAGTTGCCTTTTGGAAAAATCACATTTAGGCCCTACATTAGTAGTTTGTAGTGTTTTCAAAAGCCTCATAGGTATTTTCCAAGCAAAAAGTGGGAGATATTCCAGTCCTTGCTTTGCCACTTGTGATCAATGTAGTAGTAGGAGGAAAGACGTATGTAAGGTAAACAAAGACATTCCAACATAATTTCTAATGATATATTCTACCACCACCCTCTTTCTTCCTATAATCCCCTGCAGGATTAGAGTTGGGCCCACAACCCCAGGGAGTGGCACGAGCTGACCAGCTTGCTAAGATGAGATCGATTGTGGTCTGTGCTTTGGACTTCATTGAGCTTTTTAACAAAGGTGACCTATTTTGATTCTTGAACTGAGAAGCTCCATAAACATGAGTGAGACCCATTTTGGAGATGTGAGTGTCACAGTTTTACTGTTAAAATGATGAAAGCTATGCAACAAGCTCTCCCTTTGTCAAAATAAGAGTGAAAGAAAAACTAATGCAGAGCTACCAACCAACCGTTCATGCATTTTTCCGTAATACGACTGGAAATATAATCCTTTTTCCCTCGTGTGTCACACTCTAGTGACCTGTCATGAGATTTACGCTGATCAGGCTCTGTGCCTAGCATGAATTTTAAAATAAAGCCTAGACCTAACAGTATATTCAGATGCAGAAGCTGACAAACATCTGAATTTTTGATCATCAATTGCCCAGAGTGGTGGGGAAGGAGTTTGTCCATCCTCCTGCCTCACAGACTCCTGAGAATAATCTTTCTGCGATTTGTCTGCTTCTTTTTATTAGGCACCTTGTTCCCAGCCTTTGAAATTGAGGCATACAGACCTATTGAACGGGAGGACTTCCCCCGTTATCCCAATGGGGAGATTTCTGCTGTAATACATCCAAATCTACAGGTGGGGAAAAGAAGGAAAGAAGAGAGGGCGTATGTTTGTGTATGTGTATGTGCGAGAGTGAGTGCGTGTGAGTGCTTGTGTGCACGTGCAGTTTGCAGCTTTATGGCTGCTCTTTGCAACATAATAGAACATTGACTGCCTAAAACTTTGGACATCTGTCCATGAGTATCTTGCACTAGTATGATCCCCCTTTGGACGTGTGCAATCACACCCTGTCAGGTAGCTTTGACATCTGTCTTTATTTTCCCCGGGCACCTCTGCATTTTATTTGAAATTAGAGCAATCCGACCTTTTTCCCCAGTTTGCAACACTGCATTATCGTGGCTGGTCTATTTGAGAAGGGATTTTTTTTATCTATCCCTCCCTCTAGATTCTTTCTCTTTTCTTCATACATTCCTTACATCTTCAGAAGCTTTTTAATGCAATAAAAATGAATGTGATTTTTTTTCTTTCAATAGCAATAAAATCCAGAACAGAAATCGAAATCAAAACCACAGCTGTGTGTAAAATTGACAGCCGTAGGAGCAGGGATCCACCAGCAAATGCCTGTGTTTTCTTTGTATGTGGAATGGGGTTGTGGGTTTGTTTATAAAATCAGAATGTCGAGGAGTAGGCAGGGCAGGTATGGGGAAACCCTCTTCTCGGCAGTTCTCCTTGGGTAGTGCGAGAGCATTCTTTTGCTTCTGCGTGATCTCAGGGTTTCAGGGCCAGGAGAAATGAGAAGGATTGCTGTTCAGCTTCAATAATTACCTTCCCCTGTGAGGGATTGGGGAGTGGAAACATTGTGCTGGGGAACTGGAGTTTAATAAGCATGCAAAACCGTGAGCTTTGCTAAGTATGCCGTAGCATTGCAAGACTGAGGGAAATTTCTCTTTGTCAGAATGTCCTTTTCCCAACCTTGGGTTCTCTGATCACCAAGTTGTCTACTTGAATAGGATAGAAAGTGTAGGATAATAATACATCAGACTCCAAGGAAGTCTGCAATTAATCATCCAACAGTGACAATGCTCATTACAACAGTTTCATCTCTTGCAAGGGCTGTTTCCAGCTCATCAGAGGCTACTACACAAGGGGAATAGAAAGGCTTGCTTGTGAAAACCTTCCAGCTATTTTGTTCTTGGTATCAAATCACATAATCAAATCAAATAATCTCCTTTAGGATAAAGATTTCCAGCCCCTGAAGCCTGGGGACCCAGTTTTCCAGAATTTTGATGGAGAGGATATTCTGCATAATGGTGACGACACCTTCTTCCCAGTCTTCATCAATGAAGCAGCCTACTATGAGAAGAAAATAGCCTTTTGGAAGACAAAAAAGGAAACATATACACAACCGGCACTACAGAAGACATTTTAAATATGATGAGTTGGTTAATAATCGAAGGCAGTTGAAATCTCTGTGTTGTACACATTATAATAATCAGTGATACTGGAGAAAATTTACATGGTCACTAAGAATTGGCACCAAATTGATGATACATAATGAATGAAGTTATGCATGGCTTAGTCCATGTAACAAACAAATGATGATAATCACGCCTTAGTTTATTGCTTGATGCAGTTATCTCCCAATGATGTGCCCTTGTGATGGAATGTAGTGAGGAGTCCCAAGAGGGAGGAGTGCATTTTGGAGGAATAAGAGACAATTCAGTCCAGATATTTTGTGTGAGACAAAGAGGGTAAAGACAGCCCCTCCCTAATAGTTCTCAAGAGTATATGGCAGATGCAAATAGTAGTGTGCTTAGTCTGGCAATATTCTGCCAATAGGTGCAGAAACAATAAAAAAACTCAGCTTGGAGGAATCACTATGTGTCATTCTTGGTTTTGGGGCCTGACAGTCCTTGAGGTTTTATTTGAGTTTTTTGTGCAAGTTTGGTGCTTACTCCACCTCATTTCTAGGATAATCTTTTCATGCACGTGCAGCAAACTTGATAAATTGGATAAGCCAGTGTTCTCTGGCAAAAATATTGTCTCTCAGATCTAAATCACCTAGGCCAGGGATCCCAAACTCTTCAGCTGCATAACCTTTTCATGCCATTTCAGTTTATTCATTGACCCCCAAATATTTATTATACGAAACTAATACATATTATTTTAGTAATAGTATTGTATAGTGGGTTCTCGACCGCATGGCAATACGCTGGACAAAGGGTTCAGCATGGCAGCTCTTTATTAGTGGAAGTACCGAACAGAACAATAGGGGCTACCTGTACCCCCTTATATACCTGGTTAGGTACACAGGTAGCCAATCCCTCTATGAGATTTTCCCGCCGGGCGCTTATCAGCCAATCCTGTCACGGTACAGCGCCACCTGATGGTAACAGCGAGCCGTTGCTTGTATTTTATTTATCCCCCTACATAACACCCCTTCCCCCATAAAAAAATAAACAATTTCTAATTTTATAATACATGCTTCCTGGTGCTGAATAGACCTTCTTTATGACCTTACATAGTCCTCCAAATAGGCAGGTGGCCTATGAGCCCTGGATGACCTTCTCAGGGTTTGCTCACTGACCTGGGCAGCCTCGTCATGAGTTGCGGCCTGGCTCTGTGCCCCTTCGACCGCATTGTCCTGGTGAGCCAGGGCTTGATGTTCCGGTTGTTGTTCAGTCCTGCCAAAACTTCCTGGTATTAGTTCAGTGTCCATGAGGTCCTCCTCCATCCCAGGACCTGTTGTGAGGGTAGGACTGCCAACCTGTGGCTTTTCAGGGACCCGTTTCCTGATTTGGTCAATATGTCGCCTGACCTGATGGCCCCCCTCCACCTCTACAATGTATGACAATGGCCCCGTTCTGTCAATCACCACCCCCTGAACCCACACATGACCCGGCCCATAGTTTCTGACCCAAACCAGGTGGCCAGTGTGTAGCTCTCTGGTGAGGATGGGTTGTTCTGTCTCTGCGGCCACTCTGTCAAGGTGGAGTCTGTCCAAGTTAGTGATGAGTCGTCTGCCCCACCACAGCTCTGTAGGGCTCTTGCCGGTGGTCGTAGACGGTGTAGTGTGTTGTGCAAGAAGAAATTGGGCTAACCTTTGGTGCCAGTCTCCACTGATGATGCGTCCCAATGCATCCTTGGTCGTCCTCACCATACGTTCTGCTTGCCCGTTGGACGACGGGTGGAAGGGTGCAGAGGTGATGTGTCTAATCAAGTTGGTGCTCATAAAACCCTGGAAATCAGCAGATGTGAATTGTGGGCCATTATCCGAGACTATCACATCAGGCAGGCCATGCGTAGCAAAGAGTCCCCTGAGCACCTGTACTGTCTTGGCTGCGGTCATGCTAGTAACTGGTACTACCTCAAGCCATTTGGAGTAGCTGCCAACTACTACTAGGATTGTTTGACCCTGAAAAGGTCCAGCATAGTCATTGTGGACTCTAGACCACGGTTTGTGCATCTCCTCCCACTTGTGTACTGGTGCGTGTGGCTGTTCTGGCCTTGACCTTTGGCACGTGTAACATCCCATGACTTGTTCCTCAATAGCCTTACCAAGGCCCGGCCACCACAAGTAACTTCTGGCTAATGCCTTCATCCTGACTATGCCGGGGTGACCCTCATGTAGTGACCGTAAGACCCTATCCCTGAGTTTCTCAGGAATGATGACCCTGCTACCCCACAATAGGCATCCCTTATGAGAAGACAGCTCATGTCTCCTCGTGAAGAATGCCTGGAATTCTGGGCCTGGACTCTTTTCTTGCCACCCTGAGGCTACCCATGCCTGTACCCTGCTCATGACCTTGTCAGCTTTGGTACCAGCAAAAATGTCCTAAGCGTGGAGTGGGCATTCTGGTAGATCCTGGATGGCCATTATCTGCTCAGCAGGTGCCGGGTCTGGTTCAGCAGTGGCTAGTGGTAACCTGCTTAATCCATCCACATGGCGCATGTCCTTTCCTAGTTTGTGCACCAGTTTACACGTGTACGCTGATAGGAATATGGACTACCTCAGCATTCTGGGTGATAGGATCTGTGGGGTTTGTCTGTCAGTCGTGAACAACCCCAACAGAGGCTTATGGTTTGTGAAAATAGTGAATTCCCTGCCATATAAGTAGTCATGAAATTTTTTGACTCCCGTCACTATTGCCAGAGCTTCCTTGTCAATTTGGGCGTAATTCCTCTCTGCCCTTGACAGTGTTTGGGAGTAATAAGCAATGGGTCTCTTCTCCCCATTGTCCACCATGTGACTTAAGACAGCTCCCACCCCATAGGGGGATGCATCACACGCGATGCAGATGGGTTTGTTTTCTATAAAATGACTGACAGTTGAGTTACAGGACAATAGGTCTTTTAAATTCCTGAAACTATGCTCGTGGACCTTGGTCCAATTCCAAGGAGTTTTTTTGTCTAAGAGCCTGTGTAAAGGCTCAGCAATTGCTGCTTTGTGGGGCAAGAAAGCATGATAAAAATTTAGTAACCCCAAGAAATCTTGCAATTCAGCTTTGTTTTTAGGGGTTGGAGCCATCTTAATTGCTCTTACCTTGGAATCAGTGGGGTGGATTCCCTTGGCATCAATTCTGAACCCCAGGAATTCAGTGGATGCCACTCCAATGCTGCATTTGTCCTTTTTTAGTTTTAATCCTGCAGAGCAGAATCTGCTTAAAACAGCCTGCAGCCTGTCAGCCAGGACCTCTTCAGAATCTCCAGCAATAAGGACATCATCAAAGTAAGGGCATACTCCAGGTATGCCCTTCAGAGTCCTCTCCATCACCTCCTGAAAAATTCCTGGAGCTACAGAGACACCGAACTGCAAACAGTTAACTCTGAAAGCCCCTCTGTGTGTAACAATTGTCTGAGCGTCAGCCGTCTCCTTGATAACAGGGAGCTGCTGATACGCTTGCGCCAGATGGAGCTTAGCAAAGATGGCACCGCCCTAGAGTGAGGAGAGGACATGTTGCACCGTCGGGACTGGGTAAGCGTGCGGATTCAGGGCCCAGTTCACCGTAGCCTTATAATCCATGCAAATTCTAACCTCCCCGTTAGCTTTAAGTGGGGTGACTATTGCACTCTCCCCCTTCTACTGGTTCTAACACCCCTTGATGCACTAATTTGTCCAATTCGCTCTCAATCTTGTGCTTGAGAGCGAAGGGGACTCTTTTGGCCTTAATTCTGATGGGAAGAATGTTAGGGTTCAACTTGAATTTTATGGGGGGGCCTGTGTATTTGCCCAGCTTACCATCGAATATGTCTGCAAACGTGTTGCAGACGGATTCGAGGCTTTTGGACTGGGTATTATGGATCCCCAATATCCCTATCCCCAGAGCCCCAAACCAATTCAGCCCCACTAAGCTGGTCCTGTGCCTCTTGGCTACCAGGATGTCTAAGGGACCCTGGAAGTCTTTGAACCCTACTATCGTGGTGGCCTCCCCTTTGACTTTAATGGGGGCATGCTGGAAATCGGATAACTGGATGGTGGTGGGCTTCAATTGAGCCCACTGTTTGCTCCGGTCGCAAACTGCTTTAAATGCCTCATAAGAGATTATGGAGACTGCAGATCTGGAATCGAGTTCCATCTTGCAAGGAACCCCTTGCAAGCGGACCTCCAGTTTGATCTTTTGTGTGAGTAACTGGTGGACCACTGTGTGAGACACAGTCCCCCTACTCTCAATGGAATCGGTATAGGTGAGCTGAGGGGACTCAGTATCTGTAGGCCACATGTCCAACGATTGAAGCTCGTACATGCTGTCTCATGTGCTATTTCAGCAGATGACTCCAATGTGCCCCGTCTTGCCGCAGAACCGACACTTTGTGGTTCGGAATCTGCAGACCGCTCTCGCATGATTCCCTCCACAACCCGCACACTTCTGGACATTTTCTCTGCCGCTGTAGCTGGTACCTTTGTTGGCCGTTGTTTGCTTCTGCTGGTTTCCGTTGTTGTCGTGCCGCGTTTGATGTCTTCCTTGCCTTTGATGTAAAGCATCGACCTTGGTCTCCTCCAACGCGTCCCTGCTTCCGCCATTCGCAGCCTCTCCAAAATGAATGGAACCACCTGGGCTGCTGGGTCGGGCTTGATGGGTCGTGTTGACTGCTCCCCCGGCGGCTTCACTGGCCAAGATCTCATCCTGAGCATCTTGGAGTGTGATGGTCGGCCTGGCATATAATTGCTGCTGCAGCCGTTTGTCTCGGAGCCCACACACCATGCGATCTCACAGCCTTTCTTCTAGGTTGCTAATATTGCACAGGCGTGCGGCTTCTCACAGAGCTGCGATAAATTTGGAAGCCGTCTCCCCTGGTCATTGGCACCGCTGGTCGAACTGACCTCACCAAGCCAGTTTGGATATTCGCGGCTTGAAGTGATTATTCAGCTTTTCCATGATGTCCTTGTACGACACGGTCTCGATCACCGTCGGCGCACACAGGTTAACGGCCAGATCGTGGATTGCTGGGCCACTCAAACAGGTCAGGGCTGCTGCCTTCTGCACATCGTCGGTGATGTGATTAGCCCGCAGGAACGCTTCTACCTGGCTGAGGTGAGAAGTCCATCTCTCAGGGCGACGGGTGTCGAATGGCGGAATCTGTCCGAATTTTGCCATGGTGTCCGGTTGTCCTGTTCTCTGCTTGACCGCAAGCACTTGCTTTGGCGGCTGTAAATGGTTTGGGGAAAGATGCTTCTTTCCTCCAATCCTTAGTGACTTCACCTCTTCAGGAGAAACAGGATCCCACTTTCGTCGCCACTATTGTATAGTGGGTTCTCAACCGCATGGCAATATGCTGGACAAAGGGTTCAGCATGGTAGCTCTTTATTAGTGGAAGTACCAAACAGAACAATAGGGGCTACCTGTACCCCCTTATATACCTGGCTAGGTACACATGTAGCCAATACCTTTATGAGATTTTCCCGCCAGGCGCTTATCAGCCAATCCTGTCACAGTACAGCACCACCTGATGGTAACAGTGAGCTGTTGCCTGTATTTTTATTTCTCCCCATACATAACAAATAGTACTATGAAAAATAGCAATAATAGATAAATGACACAAATAGCCACACACAGCTGATAAAGACAATTCAAGGCAGTTCTTGTACGTGGCTGATGATTGAATCCTGGCTAACGCTGTCTTGCCATTAGCCACCTCACCTTCAGGATTAGGAATTGGTGTGGAGCTCTGTAGAGACCCCCAAAGATTAATCAACTTTCTATCATTCACTGACCATATTGGAATGCATTAGTGATCTTGAGGAAAGAGAAAAAGAAATGCTGCTTAGAAAAGAAGCAGATAAGAGGGGCAAGGAGCCAGCAATCACTTAATGGTCATAAAATGAAAGGATCTGCCTTACTGGATCAAGCAGATGGGTGGGAAATTTGTACTTTCAGATTTGCAAGATTCTGTTAATGCAGCCTTACCATAAAGTACAATTAATCCAGTCCTGTTTCACCAATGGTCAAGTCTTATTCTGCTCCAATAATGAGCCTGACATGTGGATCTGTCCTTGTAGTTTCAATGTGGAACGTTAAGTAAAGTGAATGGTGGAACCACTTGGCTTGGTTTCCCTTCCCGCTTAGACCCTGCTGTTGGGGAAAAAAAGTATCAATCTCATTCCCTCCCTATCATGATGTGGTGGGGATATTGAGCAAGTATAGATGGGTGCTTTGAATAAAAGGTTTGGCTACCTCTCAATAGTGGAACTAATGTCTCCCAAACACAGAGACACTACACCTACTGCCTGAGCTTTTTTCTGAATGTGGGTTTAAATACTTTTTTTTCTAGAAAAAATGCTGGAAACTGCTTTTCTGGAGTTGTACACATTCCATTTGTTTCAACCAAGTTTTCTTTGACTGCTAGATTGATTAGAATTAGATGATAAGGGATGCTACTTGTTTTGGGGAAATTGTTTTTTGAGGCAAAGGAGCAAAGAAACTGTAGACCAAGAAATCTAGTTTGGAATGCTGTGGCCCAGTCCTGAGGAGAACTGACTCAGTGTATCTTAGTTATTGCTAGATTTGACTACTACATTTACCATGAGGTATCACTGGAAGGGTTTTCAGAAGCTTCAGCTGGTACGAAGAAGTTGTGGGTGTTTACCTGTGGGATCATATTACTTCTATCCTCCCATATGCCTTTTAGTTGTTAAATATTTATGGGTGTAATTGCAATTGTTGATGATTACCTATAATGTCCTAGATAAATCAAAGATCCCAACTCTTGTCACACCAGTCTGCCTACCCATTAAAATCAAGCTGAGGTGGCTTTCTATGTTCCTGTCCATGGTGCAGGATCAATTGGTTGGACAAAGAACATTCTTTGTAGGCACACCACTGTTTTGGAAAGTGAAATTCTGAAGGCCTCACCCTCATTTTTTTTGTCAATTTGAGAATACTTTTTAACGTATGAAACAGGCTTTTGTCAGGCTGAAGTGATTTTAACTAAGACTTTGTTCTGTCTGCCATATCTGTTGTACTATTACATTTTGATTTCATCTGTGGTCTAATATTGTGAATTTTAATTATCACCAGCTATCTAGACTTAACACATGAACTTCAGAAAAACAAAATACAAATATTTCAATTAGGTTTTATACTATTTCAATATGTAACACTGCAGTTGTTCAGTAACACAGCCAGAGTCTGACTCTGCTTTTGCATATACATAAACACACATATATCTAATATTTATGCAACTGTCAAAAGAAAATAAATATATTTATGGTTGCATATAGTGATCTTTAACTTTTTTCCAAATTTCAAGTTGACACTGAATTCATGTAATTCCTGAGAAGCATTTCAGGGATTGGTCTTTGGAATTATGATAGCTTTGTTTACAAATCCAAAGCTGATTTTATTTTTGTTTAACCACATCCTTACAGTTTCTAGTGGAGGGTCTTCATGAATGAGATCCAGGAATCTCTTTGCCTTTATTTTAAAATATCTGGGAAGAGGCTTGTCATTCATTTATTCATTTTGCTCTGAGGGGATTAAAAAAAATTACCATTCAGCTCAACAGAATATCTTTGGATGAATCAACTATTAATTTCAAACAGTTTATTTTAAGTCTCCATGAATTTTGAGCTGATAGGGAGGAAAAATGTCAGAGGAAATCAAAATACACCTGGGTATGGCTCCATACCTGGACAGAATTTGCCAGGCCTAGCCACACTGGTATGGGCCCTGAAGTGCTTTCTGTTCCTAACAAGTAAAGATGGTGCCAGGTGAGTTCTCTAGGCTCAGACCAGCCATTTTGCCTCAAAACTCAAAATCTTCCTGCACACACAGTTAGCACCTGCTCCCTGAGATACTTTGCAGCTTTGGATCCAGACTTGGGGAAAGAGAATTTCATCTCCTTTTGTGATGTTCCTATCTCCAGGAAGTGAAAAGAGCTAGCAGCAGAAACCAATTCCTTCCCATTATTGAGCAAGGTAATTCTGGAAATAAAGACATCCCCATTCTTCTCCTCTGGTTCTTGTTACACGGATGACAGCATCATCACAAACTCTGAAAGAGACAGGAAAAGTCAGATCAATCGTATTTCTCAGAGGTTCTCATCTTCTCAATCAATGTCTCCCTCTCAGAGGGTCTATTCCCTCTATTCTGGCAATGGTTTGGGTAGTTGTTAGTAAAAGAGCTTTTGCATATACATAAACATACATAGCTTTCTGGTAAGAATGAGGCAAGGGACAAAGTTCCAAAGGATGGGTGGGCCTTAGGAAGAGAGTGTTATAAACCATCGTAGTTGCATCCTAGTCCTTGGGAAAATAACAACAGGCATTACATCCTATCAGTGTGATAGCTCCCTCATGTATGGAATGGACTATATTGTGGAAGTGTTAATCTAGTTTCCTGATAAAATTCCCTCCTCCCTACCAAAATTCTTCTTGCCCTGACTGTATTTATGATAAGTCCTTAAAACACCTGCATGTTTTAGAGATTACAATATGTTTCAGAGTTGCAGTTCTAGTTTATGTTCCATGGAAAAGATGCTGCTACTTATGATGATCAAAGAAGGTTGTCAACCTTATCCAACCATGAATTTTGAAAGTGACCCATATTCTCTGATAACTACGGTAGTAGTTACGAAATTGACTACAGACCATACCAAGCTTCAGGGGGAAACAATCTCTGCTTCCTTTAAAGACATAATGAGTAGCAAAGAATTCTGTTTTCCTAATCTACATTAAATGCATTGAAATGAAAGAGTTCTGGTTCAAACTAATGCATGTTTTCATAGATAAACTTGAAAACATGATTACTGTATGGCTCCTACTGGAACTTACAACTGCAGTGCTATCCATTTCTGGAAACCTGCAGCTTTTCTAGATTATTTCTTGTATTGGTAGGCATTCTTAAACAACCCAGCCAATGCTGTCCTGTACTATTTGTGATGTACCTATTTGATATTTTTTTTAAAAAAAACAACCCTCTGACATAGTGCTTCATTTATAGAAAACAGATCCTGCCTTTCAGAATGCAGTATTTACGGGGAAAGAAGTTAACAAAACATGTGCTGACTTTTCTCACCATCAAAGTCCACTTTTCCATCTCCATTGAGATCTACATCTTGCAGGATCTCGTCCAACTCCTGGGCATTGAGTTGCTCACCTAAGAGGGCAGTCACAGCCTGGCACAGTTCAAAACTGCTGATAGCTCCATCTCCATCTGTATCAAACTTGAGAAAGAAGGAATTGCCTGAGAACGGACTGTATTTACTTCCCACTCAAACATCTGTTGCGGCACCTTCTCTTTGGAACAATATCTCCCTGAGAGGGTTTGGACTGCCTACTCATGTTGAGATGATATTTAAAAACTTGGCTCCTTCCCCAAGCTCTGGGATAGATTCTTGTCATGCCCACTGGTGTTTACGTTTGTCTTGGCTGTGGCATATTTTTCCCTATTATGTCCAATGTAATATTATGCTATGTATTTCTTTTCCTATTTTTAAATGTCGTATTGGTTCAATTGTAAGCTATCCAGAGTCGGTCCTCAGCAGACCACCTTTATACTTCTAAGTTATAAATAAATCTTCCTTTCTTTTTTATTCTCCATCCAACCTTCCCAATCCTTTCTTCCTCCTCTATCTCCTCTTCCGTTTGTCCAAACTCTCCAGTCTTACTTTTTTCTCAGATTCTCTCCTAAATGACAGACAATTGGCATGAGCTTAGATCATTTTTGCATGAGCATAGCATCAGCATGAGAACTCCTTTGCAATATTGAAATTTTGTCTATTCAGGGGCGAGGGGATTTAACTGCAGTGCAGTTTGCCTTCCCACAGGCCTCTACCTCCCATTTCCTCTTTTATTTTTGGGGGAAAAAATCAAGTTGACTACTCAATTATTGTTTTGCCACCCACTTTCAGTTCCCTTTCCTGCTTGACCTGAGTTTGGTTGTCCTCTGCTTTGACAGAAAGCAGACCAATTTCCCAATCACACAAAGAAAATAAAAGAATTTGTTAATCATTAGCTTTTCCTTGCCTTGGTTCATCTGGTTGTCTTACACAAAGACAACACAAGGCTTTTGGAAACTAGTCAGATGTTTGAATGAACTCAGAAGGAACTGCAAGGGAAAATAAAAATAATGCTTAAGGGAATGAAGTCTTTGGACATGACATCATAGAAGGACTAGCCTCCAGGAAAGAAATATTTTGAAAGGCCTGGAACTACGAATGAGACATTAAAGGGGTGGTTTTCTGAAAAATAGACTTTTTCTAGTACAGAAACAAATGAGAGAAGAATCAAAATGACCGATAGGAAATATGGTTTTGATTATCTATTACTTGTCTGTATGTCTATTCACTTAAATAATTTTTCTTTAAAGAGTCAGAAATACATCAATCACAAATAAATCAATCAGATAAATAAATATTAATCCTGGGTAAAGCAAAAGGCACTGCACTAATATTTTTCAATTTATTAATATTGTTTACTCAGAGCAAGAAATCCATGTGTGAGCAGGAAGAGGGGATAGGGTAGCCTTTTGCCAAATATAGACTTTAATTCTGTAGAGTATGAGAAAAGAATGTAAAGCTAAAATGAGCTTGATAAAGACTGGTACCATTTACAGATTAGACAAGAACAATAGCAAACACACAGGCTATTTGTACACAGAGTAAGATTACTTCAGGACTTTCCGTTGATCAAAAGAACATTTGTATTTATTCCCAATTTATTCTTGCTCGCCCTGTAGCTGTCTCTGAGCCACAACAATATTGGAGAGGTGACATTTTTTGTTAATTCAAGTGAACCCTTATGGTTCTGAATTTAGATGGAGGTGGTGCAAGAGCCATTTCTCTTTCTGGATTTCCCTCCTCAGAGGGGAAAAAAAGGAAGATAAACCTTACCTCTTCTATGAGGTTGGCATTCAGTACCAACTAATTTCAGACCTCCAGGATTGAGTAGGCGAAAGGAGGTTGGTGTGTTGGATGATATGCAGAAAGTAAGAATGACATTATATCTTCTCCTGAAATGGTCTGGAAGTTTGTTGACCTAGTGTCTTCCTTTCCATTGAGAGCAAGGGTCCCCAAATCCCCTTATTTTCAGTCTTTTCAGCATACGTTTAGCAGGGTTAGGAAGAGAGACTCCATTACCTCAGTTGTCTCCTGTCTATCTTTGGTAAGATTACTTGGTAAGTGTCTCTATTTTACATATTTTACATCATTAAATAATTAAATCGTCTGTCAGGACCCACCCCAAACCACATCTTAGGAAGACAAAAACTCTTGGAGTCAGTTCTAGTCCAAAAGGAATCTTTACTAGGACATGCTTGGTTGTGGGAATACAAGACAGGACTTAGTATTGTTTTACAAATTGAAATTTTATAAAGGGTACCCAGTTCAGCCCCCTTCCCTCAACCCCATTTGGTCAGCCCCCATCCTTCTACTTCATGTCATCCCTTTCGTGGGGAAAAAAAGGAACTTTGAATCTTTATGGTTATTGCCTTCTTCCTCTCCAGAATTAAAAGAAAACACAAGCCAGATGCCTTCTTCTCTAACCCTCCCTTTTGATCCCCCCAGTTCAAAAGGTTTCCCTTGGTCTTTGAAATAACCTAAGGCAGGCTGAATCCACATCTGCTCCTCCTTCCTCGGGAGATGGCAGAATCCATATGGGGGGGATAATGTTTTAAACATACATTTATGAATGTGATATAAATGGATTCTGACATCGTCATTGTTACTTCTTTCCTAGTAATAAATTAGTTGTGTGCTGCATTTTCTGGCTAGGGGGCAAACATATTTCTAACCAAATCCTCTATTCTTCTTCCATTTTATATAAAAATAGTATCAATAATTATGGAAATATCATGCATGGGTTTCAGCACAACTTTACATATCCAATTCATAGCTTTACTGTCATACCTCACGGAAGGCGATCTTCAGCTCCCTCACGCCCACCATATGAGCTGTTTCTTCAAGCAGTTTGGGGCTCATCATCTCTACAAAATCCTCAAAATCTATACGCCCTCCCTCTAAGAGGACAGATAACAAGAAACAATTAGTTCAATTGATGGAAGAAGCACTTTTGAATGAGGTAGGAGATGGTGTTATTAGATATATAAATTACCTCTCTTCAAGAGATTTATTTTCTTTATTTTACTGATTAGATTTATATGAAACTAATGTTGGAATAGACCAAAAACATGTCTAATTTAGCATCTGTTTTCCCACAATGGCCAACTTTCAGAACTCTGTAAGTTCTTACTGTTCCTATAGCGCAGAGACCCCCAACCTTTTAGGCACCAGGGACCAGTTCTGTGGGGAGAGATTTTTCCGTGGACTGGAGGGGGCATGGTTTCATGTGCTGCCTACATCCCATCAATGGGGCTTCGCTTGTTTGCGTGGCCTGGTTTCTGGTATGCTGCGGCCCAGTGCCTGTCCACAGACTGGGGGTTTGGGACCTCTGCTACAGAGAAAGAATGAGATTAACCTGCTCTTAGATTTCCTGTTCTCCAACAGTTCTTAACTGTTGCTGTAGCATCAGTTCCATAAAATAAGACAAGACATGGGGGAACATGATGGTTGAAAGTGTTTCATGGAGATTAGCATTTCTTCAACTTTATTGAAATGGTTTGTGGGTAATTTAAGAAACAATGTAATGAGCTACAAACATGTCTCTGAATCTAATTTACATCCTCGAAATAACATTTCATCCCTATACCTAAATAGTATGCAGTGGTTACTTCAGCTGCTCTGTCAGCACCCCATCCTGTGACTATTATTGACTCTGAGCCTTGGAAATTGGAGAAGCACATAAATATTGCACTAACCTCAGAAGCAGGAGCTTTACAAAAATTATTATCACTTTTCCCTTAAAAGATATTTATGGAAATTAAACAGAGCTTTTCCAAATCTGCTGTACTGTTCACAGAATAATTGCAACTCAAACACTTTTGGAAACAGCACCTGGGTGTATCAGTAGATATGATGGGAAAGGAGAAAAATGGAAGCAGAGCAGTGTCGCTTTGCATACAACTGAGGAAAAAGCAATAGCTTAGCAGCCAAAGACCAGTTATATTATTCGGATCTAAGCTGTGTTTATTCTTTTAATTAAAAAGATACTAGAAAACCAATTCTGCTATAGAAAATATCATTCTTAACCAAACATGAAATCTCAAGTCATGCAATCCATTTTGAATTGATTTACTTTTGCACATTTACATGCATGTGTGTATAATGGAGCCAAAACACACCCAGCACATATACAAAAAATGGCGCCTATATGAACACTCAGTTGACACATTGTGCATTGCAATCAGAACTTCTGTGAAAGAAACTGAAACTTGAAGAATTGCTATATGTCTTCTGCAATCAGTTCTTAATTATTATTATTTTTTCATTTTATATGCTGCTCAAAAAACAGCAGCTTTCTATCAATTGCAACAAAAATGATCAACTGCACATAAAATCAGGATTCCTGTATACTGAGACTATTCTGACATGGTTACTTCAACTGCCTTATCAGCACCCCATCCTGTGACTATTATTGACTCTGTCTTGGAAACTGGAAAAGCACATAAATATTTAACTCACTGCGCATTTTGATATGCTGGGAGATCTCCAGCAACTCCATCTCCGTAGGCATGTAGCCCATGGTTCGCATGCAATCACCCAGATCTTTGTAGCTGAGGTAGCCATCCTGGTCTGTGTCAAATTCCTTGAAAGCATCTAGCAGCTCTGCCAGGAAAGGCGAAAAAAAAAATCAACCAAACAAACAAACTTTGCAGACATGAAGCAAAGGTTCCTCTACCTTGACTTTTCTTCCCCCTTTGGGGACTCAGGGAAAGGCCCATGGCCCTGGAAGGCAAGCACACCCTTGGACTCTCTTACAGCCATGGCCATCCAGAGGCTGCCAGGAACTGGTCAGGCTGGCTTTAAGCTAACAAGCACAAGTGATCTTTGTAGAGATGTGTTGCCCAGATAGGGTATCTGTCGTAATCATTCTGATGAATAAAATTGCCATGTTGGCTAATTTGTAACCATCGTGACCATTTACAGTTTGCAGGAGAGAAAGTTTATTACCTTAATAAAGTCCTGTACATAAACAATTATTATTATTATTATCATCACAGATTTGGCTTTTTGTACTTTCTTTTCTTCTAATATAAATCTTTTACAATCTTTCCTCCTTAAAGAACAAAAAAGGGGAAAAAATTAAAAAGAGGAAGGCAAATATGCTCTTAGGATAACTTTTATTGATATGCAGGTAGTCCTCGACTTACAACAATTTGTTTAGTGATCGTTCAAAGTTACAACAACACTGGAAAAAGTGATTTATGACTGTTTTTCATGCTTGTGATTGTTGCAGCATCCCCATGGTTACATGATCAAAATTTGGGTACTTGGCAACTGGCATGTATTTATGACAGTTGCATTGTCCCAGGGGCATGGGGTCATCGTTTAGAACTTTCTCAGCTGGCTTCTGACAAACAAAATCAGTCACAAAGTGAAGTCAGATTCACTTAACAACTGCATGATTCACTTAACAGCAGTGGTTTGCTTAATAACTGTGGTAAAAGGTTGCAAAATGAAGTGCAACTCATTTACCAACTGATTTGCTTAGAACAGAAATGTTTGGGTCCATCGTGGTCATTAGCCGAGCACTACGTGTAAACAATTTTTTTTTGTTTTGGATTTCCCCCCCCCACACACACACTTTTTTTTTGCAAGAAACTCATCTCGCTACAGGTCTGGAAACTTCTTGATGACTTATGCATTTTGCCTAATTTATGGCAATTCATTTATTAGCCACAATAAATGTTAAACTGAGTGTGCCTCATATCTTTACTTGTCCCTGAAGAACTGTTCGTCCTCCATTGGTCACTCCCTTTCTTAAAAAGAAATATCTGTAATATTGACTTAACAAACTATTTTTTTATTAAATCACAAACTAGAATATTCTTTAGTCTGTGAAACTATTTGAAATGATAATCAAATCAAATTAAATTATTTAAACTAAATTAAATTAAATTATTTAAGTCTCTGAAAACAATAAACATTTAAAAAAATTAAGTCTCCTCAAAAATGGACACTGAAAAAGAACTAAATTTATGCAAGTGGAGGCTGGGAACTGGGTAAATCAGTAAAAGTCCTTTTACTGATCAGCACTGAAAAAGTGAGGAGTGCATCTTCGCCTCATGGCCAAAATCCTAAGATCCTAAATCCACGTTCCTAAACATTGCCAACTTACCATCCAGTTCCAACGGGGAAAGCATTCTTTCCTAGAATAAAAAAGGAAGAGAAAAAAGAGGGGTGGTATAATAGCACATCTCATTTTACCACCTGAAAACCAGATGATCCCATGTGCAGGAAATAGGGGAATGTATAAAAGAAGGGAGGGAAAATTCATAAGTAACATTTATTATAATTAAAGCTATATAAAGATCTAACTATTGTGTAGTGGGTCCGACGCAAGGAAGAGATGCCAGCCGGTGTGTGAGTTCAGCTCTTTATTGGAAGGGGGGTAGCGAACTGGGGAATGAGGGTTACCTGGCCTCCTTAAATACCTAGCCAGGTAAGCTAACAGCCAATGGGGTTGGCCCTAGGTTTCCCGCCGAAACTGGGTTTCCCACCAAAACCGTTCAGGCCAATGCCCCCTGGTGGCTGTTGCTATGCAGGTGCCTGCATACATAACACCCCTCCCCCCTTAGAGAAGAACCACATAACATGAAACAACTTGCACTAACTATAACTATATACACTGTATGTCAATAATAATAAAAAACAATTCACTGTGTAAGGGTCATTTGCACACATAGTCCGACAGGTAGGCAGGTGTCCTGTGGGGCCGGGTGGACCGTCTGGGTGTGGCTTGGCCCTGGGCTTGGACAGCTGGTTCCTGGGGCCTCTGTGTTGGGTTGAACAGGAATGGGTTCAGAGGCCCTCCTCCTCTGGTTCCTGTTCTGTGTTGTTTCCGGTTGGACTGGCCTCCCCTGGGGTGTGGCTCTCCGGTTGGGCGTGTGTGGTGCGCTCAGGGACCCTTCCTCTGAGCTGGTCGATGTGTCACCTTATGTGCCTGTCCCCCTCCACCCCCACGATGTATGAGAGGGGTCCAGTTTTCTCAATCACTGTCCCTGGAACCCATGGATGCCCTGCCCCGTAGTTCCTCGCCCAGACCAGGTCCCCCACGTTGAGAACTCTGTGTGCTGGTGATGATGGCGATGAAGATGATGATGATGATGGTGGTGGTGGTGGTGACCTAACCGTCTCGGCTGCTACCCGGTCTGGGTGTAAACGGTCCAGCTTGGTGATGAGGCGCCATCCCCATTGCAGTTCTGCTGGGCTCTTCCCGGTAGCAACGCATGGTGTAGTGTGCTGGGCGAGTAGGAATTTCACCAGTCTGTGGTGCCAGTCCCCGCTAATGATGCATCGGAGTGCGTCCTTGGTCGTCCTTACCATCCGTTCGGCTTGCCCGTTGGTCGATGGATGGAAGGGCGCGGAGGTGGCGTGCCTAATCCAGTTCGCCCTCAAGAACACCTGGAAATCAGTAGCGGTAAACTGAGGCCCATTGTCAGACACAATTACGTCGGGGAGGCTGTGTGTGGCAAAGAGAGCTCTGAGCACCTGGATTGTCCTCCCCGAGGTCATGTTGGGCACTGGGACTACCTCCAACCACTTGGAGTGGCTGTCCACCACTACTAAGAATAGTTGGCCCTGGAATGGCCCTGCATAGTCACTGTGGATGCGGGACCAGGGTGTGTGTGTGGCCTCCCACCTGTGCACGGGTGCGTGTGGCATTTCTGGTCTGGATCTCTGGCAAGTGTAACAGGCCTTGACCCGTTCCTCAATGTCCTTGTCCAGCCCTGGCCACCAGAGGTAGCTTCTGACCAGGGCCTTCATCCTAACCACCCCCGGGTGTCCTTCGTGTAAGGAGTCCAATACCCTGCTCCGTACTGCGGTGGGAATGATGACCCTGCTTCCCCAGAGGAGGCAGCCCCTGTGCGTGGAGATCTCATTGCGCCTGGTGAAATAGGCCTGGAACTCAGGCCCCAGGGACTTGTCCTGCCACCCTGTGCAAACCCAGGAGTGTACCCTGCTCATGATGTTGTCTGTGGCTGTGTGGCTGGCAATGTCCTTGGCATGAACTGGGCACTCTGGTAGCTCCTGCAGTGCTAGGATCTGTGTGGCTGGGGCCAGGTCTGGATCAGGGGTGTCTATGGGTAGCCTACTTAGACCATCTGCGTGGCCCATCTCCTTCCCTGGCTTATGCACCAGCTTGCAATTGTAGGCTGCAAGGAAGATGGACCCCCATTCTGGGGGACAGGATTTGTGGAGTCTGCCTGTCCATTGTGAACAGGCCCAGGAGTGGTTTGTGGTCCGTGAAGACAGTGAACTCCCTGCCATACAGATAATCGTGGAATTTTTTGATACCTGCCACGATTGCCAGGGCTTCCTTGTCAATTTGGGCGAAGTTTCTTTCTGCTCTAGACAGTGTTCTGGAATAGTAGGCTATGGGGATTTGCGCCCCATTGGGCTCAAGGTGGCTGAGCGCTGTGCCCACACCATAAGGGGATGCTTACTGTGGACTTATCCGACAGTAGTGCTTTCAAGGCCCTGAAGCTATGGTCGTGGGTGGCAGTCCAGACCCATGCTGCCTGCTTGTCTAGTAGCCTGTGGAGTGGCTCTGCAATGGCTGCCTTGTGTGGGAGGAATGCATGGTAGAAATTCAACAGGCCCAGGAATGCCTGCAGCTCTGTCTTATTCTTAGGTGTGGGTGCTAGCTTGATAGCCCTCACCTTGGATTCTGTGGGGTGGATTCCCCTGGCATCTACTCTGAACCCCAAGAATTCTGTGGAAGGGACACCTATGCTGCACTTCTCCCTCTTAAGTTTGAGTCCAGCTGTGCGTAGCCTGGACAGCACCTCCCTGAGCCTACCTGCTAGTTCTTCTGCTGACGCTCCTGCAATCAGGAAGTCATCGAAATAGGGGCAGACTCCTGGAATGCCCTTGAATGTCCTCTCCATAACTTCCTGGAAGATGCCAGGAGCAACACTGACTCCAAACTGCAGCCTGTTCACCCGGAACGCCCCACTGTGTGTTACTATGGTTTGAATGTCAGCTGTTGCCCTGGTAACCATGAGTTGCTGGTACGCCTGTGCAAGATCGAGCCTTGCAAAGATGGCGCCGCCTTGGAGGGAAGCGAGAACGTGGCTGACCGTGGGGACCGGGTACGCGTGCGGGTTCAGTGCGCGGTTCACCAAGCACTTGTAGTCAGTGCAGATCCTTATTTCCCCATTGGACTTGGGGGGTGACGATGGGGGTTTCCCACTCCCCCCATCTACGGGCTCTAAGATTCCCTGGGCCACCAGCTTATCTAATTCATGCTCTATTTTTTGTTTGAGCGTGAAGGGGACTCGCCGCGGCCAGACCCTAATGGGGGGAACGTTCGAGTTAAGCTTGAACGCTATGGGGGGCCTGTGTACCTGCCCAGTGTCCCATCGAAGACGTCTGCGAACTCCTTGCAGACGGTCTCGATGGGGTCCCCCTGGATCCGGTGGATCCCGGTGACTGCGATTCCCAGGGCCTCGAACCAGTCTAGGCCGACTAGGCTGGCTCTCCGGCCCTCTACTACTACAACCCCCAGGTGCTCTTCGCGACCCTTAAACCCCACCGAGACGGTGGCCTCCCCTCTTATCTTGACCGGTGAGTTCTGAAAATCGGTCAGGGTTAAATTTGTAGGCCGTAATTTAATCCGCTGCTTGCTCCGGCTATTTACAGTATGTAGTTAAGGGTCTCGTCCGAGATGATCGAGACCGCTGATCCGGAGTCAAGCTCCATGCTGCAAGGGATGCCTTGCAAGCGGATTGTTAGTCTAATTTTAGGTTTGAGCAGCCGGCGGCTACCCGTGTGATTAATGGCCAATTCGCGTTTTGGTCAGGGCCCCAGTACCTTTGAATGGCGATTCCTCCGGCTGCAGCTCATGGATCTCCTCTCGGGGGCAGCGGCTATGACAGACCGCGGCTATGTGGCCTGTTTTCTTGCAGGCCCGACACGTGGCTGACCGGAACTTGCAGAGGCTGCGCACATGGTTCCCACCACACCCTGCGCACTTCTGAGGGTTGGTGGCGTTGCCGGGAGGCCTGGGCTTCTCTGGGCGTCTGGCTCGCTGGTCGGGGGTCGACTTCCACTGGAGAAGGTAGATGCTCTGGTCGTCCACCTCTGTGGCACCTTGCCGGTGGACGCTGGTCGCCTGGTTGCCGGACCTGGTTTCCTGGCATGCTTGGACGGCCCCGCAAGCCACTTCATGGGCTAGGATGGCGTCCTCGGCTTCTTGGAGCGAAACTTCCTCTCTCTCGAACAGGCGCTCTTGCAGCCGCCTGTCTCATAGGCTGCAGATCAGCCGGTCCCGTAGCCGCTCCTCCAAGTTCGAGAACCTGCAGGCGATGGCGGCTTCTCATAGGGCGGCGAGGAAATCGGCACCAGTCTCGTCAGGGCGCTGGTCCCTTTTTTTGAATTGCGACCGCGCAGCCACCTTGCAGCGTCGGGGCTTGAAGTGGGTGTTGAGTCTGGCCACGAGGTCCTGGTATGCGACGGTGTTGATGGCCTCTTGGGGGAACAGGTTCGCGGCGATCTCCAACAGTGCTGGCCCCCCAAGGCAAAGCAGGGCTGCCGCTTTCGCCCCGTCCTCTGATATCTGGTTGAACCGCATGTACAGTTCAACGTGAGCCAGGTAACGGGCCCATCTCGGGGTGGCGGGTGTCGAACCCGCGGGGTTGACCGGCTCTTGCCATGGCGGCGGTTGCGGTCTCAGTCGCGGTGCAGTGTGCGGTCTCGGTTGCGGATGCGGTGACCGGCGTGGTCCGGTCGGCTGATCCGGTCGGCTGGCGGTCGTGGGGGGAGAAGGAAGGAAAAATGCCTTTCCCTTCAGCTTGCGGAGCGTTGCCCCAGTGACTTCAGCTCTTGGTCGGCAGCGATCCCACCTTCGTCGCCACTATTGTGTAGTGGGTCCGACGCAAGGAAGAGACGCCAGCCGGTGTGTGAGTTCAGCTCTTTATTGGAAGGGGGTAGCAAACTGGGAAATGAGGGTTACCTGGCCTCCTTAAATACCTAGCCAGGTAAGCTGACAGCCAATGGGGTTGGCCCTAGGTTTCCCGCCGAAACTGGGTTTCCCGCCAAAACCGTTCAGGCCAACGCCCCCTGGGGGCTGTTGCTATGCAGGTGCCTGCATACATAACACTAACTTGCTGAAGAAGCCTTATTAGAGCTTCTTTACCAGCAAAAAAGAATTTGCCAAGAGACACGCTGTCCCTGAAAAAGCCTCCTTTGTGCCTACGGAAATATTGGAGGTGTTCAGATCCCATCAGGATGCCAGAATCTCCCAGCCTGAAGCTGATTTAGTTAATCCTTCTTACTGCTTTCACTGCAGGAAAATCTCAGAAAGTTCTACAAAGCTGAAAAGCACATTAAAAGGGGAAAAACATTTTGCTGTCTCTGAAATTTGTACCATTACAAAAAAAAGCTATCTCTGTAATGTTTAATATAATCTGCATAAGTTGAAACAAAGTCCCAAGTGAACAGAAGTTTTCAGAAAGCATCTTAAATGAATAAATGTCAGTGAGGAACACCATGAGGAAAATACCCAGAACTGGGCTACTGAAAAACAAGAGGGATTTTCAACATGTGCAGAAAGTTCTAAAGTTTATTGAAATCCAAGTCTCATTAGACAAAAACACAAAGTAGAGCAACAGCCCCCCCCCAAAAAAAAGACTATTCAGACACTGAGAGGATTATTTTTTTAAAAAGGAGAAGAAAAAGATATATACAAATTTTAGTTGCAGCCATTGTTTGTTTTACGAATAAAGTCATATTTTCCCCACAAGTGTCCTCAAAAATCCCATCTCTGATTGACAGGGGGAAAGCTTGGATAAAGTGTTGAGGACATTAAAACACACACACCCTCCCAAATACCAACATACTCCTACCGCAGTGAGAAATCCCTTCCCAAATTAATCTGTTGAAAATTGGATTAAATGGATTGGAGATCAAGCTCACTTCCGCCGGTTTTCATTTAGGCATGCTGTATCTGGGTCACAGGAGTCCTCACAACCATGGTAGATGGTCCCAAAGAAATGCAGCAATCTCTAACTCTTGGTTGCCATCTAGTGGTTGCTCATATCTTGGTAGCCCAGAGGTACACCTACTTTAATTCACCATTCCAGGTGAACCATTCCAGGAGGCTACGCATAAAGATTTTACTCATAAGAGAAGCTGCTGATTCATCCTCTCCTGAAGTAGAGACTGCCTGAAGTACTTCCAGATAATAGGACATCTTGGAAATCACTTGACTGCATTTCCCTATATCTTCTCTACCTGCTGATCAAGCTAATGCAATTTTCTGGGCTCCCAAGAAGGCAGCAGATACAGGCTATCTTTATTAGCAATGGAGAGTTGATCATCTGTGTTAAATGGGTCATGCCTCTGTTCTGTACCACATAAGTGGGTGCAATCCTTTCCCACATAATTTCTGTCTGTTCTGATTCCTCAAGCTCTAAGGTCTGTGACTACTTGTTGCCTATTCACTGAAGCTTTGCCTATAGTATCATGCATCAATCAATTGCTGATTGGTATGCAACAGAAGAGAAGGTAAAACTGGGGAGTATTAGTGGGTAACTTTAAACATTAATTAAACTGTAAATTATCTTAAATCTTATAAGAGTTGTGAATATGCATGCATGCATGGGTGATGGCCCAACTCCTTTGTTTTCTGATATCTTACTCAGCGTGCACTCTGGTTAGCTACATAGTCCTATTACAATGGCAGACTTGCCAGTGTAGATCGTGGTCATCCAACACCAAAGTTATGTTAGATCAAATAGTATATTCCAATATTGCCCAGTTTGGCTGGCAGTTGCTCTCCAGGATCCCATTAGGTAGATCTTTCACATCACCATTCCTGAACCTAGGGTCTGCAAGCTGCATGCAAATCAAGGCTTTGTCACAGATCTACAGTCCCATGGCCCCCAGTGCTTGCTGGTTTAAAAACCACTGCTTGCTGATTTAAAAAATTGCTTTGTAGGAAATGTACTCATTTCTCAGCAGCAAGAGACTGCTTTGGAAAATGAAGAGGCTAAGTATTTCAAACCCAGTGAAAACTTCCTTAGTTACAAAAAACATGTTCTTTCAAATTACCACTGCTCAAAGTACAAGTCAAATTCCACTGAAGTGATTATCCATCCCCTCTTCTGACCTGCCATTTTGGCATATTTTTGCCCATGGGAATGCAGTTGTGGGAAGCTTTATATCAGAATATAAAGTATTTTTTAAAGTATAAAAATAAAGTATTTTCTTACTAGGGTTGAAGCCAAGGTAAAACCAATCCAGCAGATTGGTAGCAAAAACAAGCAGTGTCTGACAAATAAGCTAACATTTGCAATATTAGAAACCAAAATGTCCACCAGCCACCAGCCCTGGAGCAGGGTGGAAATCCATTTACATTTAACTAATATTTAATTCTGGCATGGACATTTCAAAAGTGAGAAACTTTTACTCACTCCTCAAGAGACAAATCTGTTGCAAATTCTGTTTTAATGTTACTTTTGAATTATAATCTCAGTTCAGAGATGAAAGTAATTCTTCCTTCAGGAACTTACTATTTCCAGGCTCACCGTATTTATTTTTCAGTGTCCAATTTCATCACTAGCTTTTCTTTAGGCCCTAAGGGACTCTGGTTGGAAAATATAGGTTTTCTTGTATTTTTCTTTTAAATGGTTCTTATTGAAGTTTTTCAACAGAATTAAAAACAATACAAATTTTGAATTAAAGAAGAATAAAGTATCAAGTAGTATAATAAGTGAAAAAGAAAAAAGAAAATGGAAACATTCTAAAGTAGCCTTCAATCTTCTTGACAGCAGTTATAGATTTATATTTCAATAACATTTATACTTAATATTTTAATCTCTGATTCCAAGTTTACATCATATATTATATGTATTTGAATCCAGAAATTTCTGGCTTTTTACAACTCTACCAGGCATGATAAAATGAACTTTCATGTTATCCACATTTCCATCAACATAATTTTGAAGTACCTATATATGTTCTGGACAATTTTTCTGGAGCCACGCCAACAGTACATCAGTTTACAATTTTCCCGTGTGTGTGTGTGGGTGTGTAGTGGTTATTTTGACAAACTTCAAACATTCCTAATTTCTTGGGTCTAAGGTAAAGGTAAAGGTTCCCCCGCACATGCGTGCTAGTCGTTTCCAACTCTAGGGGCCGGTGCTCATCTCCGTTTCAAAGCCAAAGAGCCAGCGCTTGTCCGAGGATGTCTCCGTGGTCATGTGGCCGGCATGACTAGACACCAAAGGTGCATGGAACGCTGTTACCTTCCCACTGTAGTGGTCCCTATTTTTCTACTTGCATTTTTACGTGCTTTTGAACTGCTAGGTGGGCAGAAGCTGGGACAAGTAACAGGCGCGGCACTCGGGATTCGACCCACCAAACTGCCGACCATCTGATCAACAAGCTCAGTGTCCTAACCCACTGAGCCACCACGTCCCTAACGTCTTGGGTCTAGATAAAGTCATTCTAGCTACTAAGGACTCATCATCAAAGCATGAGATCTGCTATTTAAAAGAGGATATAATGCTGCTTGCCCTCCCTGTTTCCCTCCCTCTATACCTCCAGTGCCAGAGTAATATCTTAGAGGGTCTCACATGGCTTGCATATTAAACATTTTGCAGGAAACAACAATCTTGGATGCCAGGGCACTTCAGTGCAATTTCCCAGGATTCTAGTGAGGACAGTGAGACCCCCTCCCCGCTTGCCATTCCCTGTGACCTACACCAAAAACCCATGGTTGTTTTAAATCTCAGTAGGCTAAATGGATGGCCATGGAATAACTCAATAGATACAGATGAGGAGAGTTTAATGACATTTAAATTTACTTCCCATTCCTCCTTTCACTTTTACTACATATGTAAGAAGGGGAATCCTGGCAACCAGGACCTTCTCCACCCCAGATGCCAAGAGAAAGCCTGGCATGGTTTCCACCTACCCCCCCCCACACACACACACCGCTTTATCGTCACCTTGGCATATTCCATCTCCAGCGGAGAATGGGCATGGCTGAACTGGGGGAAGGACTGGGGGCATCATGGAAGTGAAACCCTCTTCCATCGAACTGTGCTACCTAGTGACTGCAGCAGCAACAGAGGAGGAACAACATCAAGGCAATAGTGATAAAGAGGTAATAAATCAGTAGTTAATGGGTATGCCTGGGTGAAACAGGACGTGTGTCTAAAAACTCTTGATAGGTCAGAAATGTAGAGGGCTCCATGCCAACGATCTGTCAGCCAGGCAGCTTGACAAGTGGCTTAACCGGCTGTACCAAGTACCACCTGCCTATACTCACCCAGCCCTGCCTCTTTGCATGTTAAGATAGTGTTGTTTTTCCTGCCAGCACAGAATGCTTGGTAAGAAGAACAAAGATTAGAGACTCCAGCAATTCCTCTTCTTAAGTTGTCCTGCATTGCAATCTGCAAGGAGAGCCCCAGTTTTTTGGCCTTTTTCCTGTAACAGAATAAAAATTAAGCCAGCATGTTTTTCTGCCAGCCCATGGACTGAAGAACGGTCCGCTAAGGCAACTATGGAGTTTGTCCTTTGTTGGCATTTTGTCAGCTGCTGAGGAGGGCCGATGCATTAAACCTTGCAGCAACTTGACCGATCAATTTACCAATTCTACACCCTGACGTCCCACCCAACAGGCCCTTGATCTTCCTATTTGTGGCACGCAGCCTCCCGCAGAGCCTGGTGGGGTCTTCAGAAAATTGCCTGCTCTGCAGCCACTCACTCACCTTGCCAAAGATCTTGTTGAGGAAAGGAGAATAGGCCTTGGTGGCAGCTGCATGAGGGTCATCTTGATGCTTCTTGCTGTGCTTGGTATGAGGACCCGACTGTGAGCTTTGCTGAGAGGCAGGGCTTTCAGTTTTGCTGTCCTTGGACTCACTGTCATGCCTGGAAGGCCGCTTTCCTTCCTCCACTTTGCCCTCGGCTAGGCCCTCTGTCTCCACTGGCTTCTTGTGTGGCATGGGACAGGTGCGTTTCTCTGAGATAGGCAACCCTGTATGAAGCCTCCGAGTACGAAAGCCAAGGTAATCCTCTTAGATTTCACCCCCAGGAAGGAGCAGAGAGAAAGCTAATAAGAGGGGATTATTATGGCAATTTCAGGGCAGGCTTTAAAGCTGTTCTGGCTATAGGTCCTTCCAGGGTTAGAAGGAAAGAGTTCTAGAGTTCCCAAGTGGGATGGGCCCTAGGCAGGTAGGAGTGTGACCCTGTCTGCTTAAGTATACCCCAATTGAGAAAAGACAAGTTTCGCCCCCATCCTATTGTTGAGGAAAAAGACAAAGCAACACTAGTACAGGGTTGGGATCTATGCCTGGAGAATCTTTTTTTTTTAGTTCCAGACAACCACTTTTCTTTGGAACTAGTGGTGGCTCAGTGGGTTAGGACACTGAGCTTGTGGGTTAGGGCACTGAGCTTGTCAATCAGATGGTCGGCAGTTTGGCGGGTCGAATCCCAAGTGCCGCGTAACAGAGTGAGCGCCTGTTACTCCTCCCAGCTTCTGCCAACCTAGCAGTTCGAAAGCACATAAAAATGCAAGTAGAAAAATAGGGTTCACTACGGTGGGAAGGTAACAGCGTTCCGTGCACCTTTGGCATCTAGTCATGCCAGCCACATGACCACGGAGACGTCCTCGGACAAGCGCTGGCTCTTCGGCTTTGAAACGGAGATGAGCACCGGCCCCTAGAGTTGGAAACGACTAGCACGCATGTGCGGGGGAACCTTTACCTTTACCTACCAGAGCACCAGTAGTAACTGTGGACAGGATAATCACTTCAACCTCTTTCTGCCTGCTCCCTGTAGCTGCTCACCCTTCCCTGGTAATCATGCATAAGATTAAAATCAGAATTTTCCTGAAAATAACCCACTTTCTTGGAGGGAACTCTAGATATTCTCATTAAAAGTGATACCTTCCACCATTGTTTTCAGTTTACCTATGATTCTCCATCATTGAAAAGACAGCACTGAATGTATCTTTAAAAGAGGGGGTGTACTTTTTTTTAGATCGAGACTGCATTTATTACACATAATCATTAAGGGCTGAATGTTGGCTTACACAGGATCCTGAACTGATAGTGCTGGAGCCAAAATTTAATGGGGGTACCCATTCTCTCTTCTCCCAATCTCCAACAGCAAGCTACAGGAAGAAGCAAAAATCTAGCATTTTTGAGATCTAATCTTATATTTTAAACTTAGTGAACCTTGGCTTATCTTAAAAACCTAAGAAGGTCAGATCAAAACACACCTCTAGGGAGTTCGAGGCTTATAACCGAGTCCCTATACTAAGGTTTTGTCAGTCTCTCTATTATCTATCCATCTGTGCCAGAAAGGAATACAAAGGGGTACTGGAAAAAATCACTTCTGTATTGTTGCCAATAAAATTACAAGATTGTGTGCATGATGTTACTAACCATGACTCAAAGCAGAGTTTGCCTTTAATGTGACGTTTTTACTTAGGGAAATAATGCAAAATGGCTCGATAATGCTTTTAGTAAAAAACCATGTTGCTTCCTCTTCCCCCCATGCCCATTCTGCATAAAGGGATGTCTGTTTTGCCTGCTACTGCTTTTCCTATCTCAAGCTTTGCAGCTACCTAATCCATCCATCGTTCTCTGAAGCCCTCCTCTTCTAGAGTCTTCCAAATGACTTCAGCCTCTCCCGTCCCAGCCATGCAACACTGTTTTCCCATTGATTCTTCCACATTTCAAGTCACCCTGAACTACTTTGCATGGCTCTGGTTCCCCATTCTCCTTTCAGATTGGGAAAGGAGTTGTTGCTTCCACTTATTTTAGTAAACAAATAAATCTGCATTATGTTTTTTAATCAGCAGAGGGCACTTCATCACTGAGCAGTGGCATCTGTTCTTTAAGGGGAAAAAAATCACAGGTTTGGTTTAATTTTTGTCATTAGTAATGGTTACATAAATGTTTGTTTCAATTCCAAGCAGATGCATTGGAGCGCATGGGAATGCATACATAGCTTCTGTCTGCAACTCTTTAAAGCAGCTGTGTCTTTTCCTAGGCTCAGGGCAGCTGGATACAACAGCCCCACAATGCTAGGGGGAAAACACAGTTGCAAATAGGTGCTACACTGCCTGCTTTTAAACACCTTTTCAGAACCTATTTCTAAAGACTCCCACAGTCCTTTTACCTATTTTAAAAAATATTTTTTCAAAGGAGTAAAATATTATTATAGAGCTAGTTTTGCGTAGTGGTTAAAGCAACAGGCTACAAACTAGAAGACTGAGTTCTTGTCCCACCTTAGGCACAAAAACCAGCAGGTAACCTTGGGCTCTCTCTCTCTCTCTCATTCTCTCTCAACCCTAGGAAGCAGGCAATGGTACATCACTTCCCAAAAACCTTCCAAAGAAGACTGCCTGGACTAGTCCCTGCAGTTATCTGAAGTCAAAAACTGACTTGAAGGCACGCACATACTTAATAAAGAAAAATTACAAAAATAATACAGCAATCAGTACAAATAATACAAACATTTTGGTAAAGTGCCCTTGCCCATTTTCAGGATGGTTTACAAGATATCACAGAAAGGTCCACACAGCCCATAGAAGTTACTAAATCCTTACAATCCAGGATGGTTTAAAATTAGCTATAGCTCAGGCTGGACTTCCTTGTTTTAAGGTAATCTTATCCAATAGAAGATTGTGAGTGGAAATATTTTTAGTTTCACTGATTTATAGTGGTATCCAAATTTTCAATTACACACACTCCAAAGCTCAGTTAAATTGATTGCTTTATCATTAGATCAACAAGGTCACCCCCAGTTGCACAACAGTAATTAAAAGGAAAAAGAAGTTATGCTACTTGAGGACAAAGAATACACTTGAAACATTCATTGTGTATTCCATTTGCTTTTACATCCTACATTTTGCAGTTCCCTGACCAACCTATTTTTCCTCGATTGCTTTGAATAGCTCATGATCAGTTTGTACCGATTCATTTAACATTTTTCAAAGATAATACACATCACATCATAATTGACCTGACACATTTTAACCGATTAAGCTCCAAAAACCCAAGTATTTTTTTAGCATACACATGCATTGGACTGCATTTTATTTCACTTCGGTGAAAGTTTCACTTGTATATATTTTTTTTAAATACAGCAACATCTGCTACAACAAATAAACTTCTTCATTAAGTTTTGTAAGCTCTTTTCGTTGCTGTTTTCTGCATTTTAGTTTTCTATTAAGGCAGCCAGTTGTATAATTGTGATTTGCAAAAACTCCTTTCTAGTCAGTCTGGCGTCAAAAGGATTTATAAAGCTTACAAAATTTACTCAGAAATAAACATAACTAAGTGCTGTGTAGCAATTTGAATGAGCAGATGCATTTTTACATGCTAAGGAGATTTTTTAAATATTTTGTATTTTTATGATTAACCCAGATAACTTTCATATTGTTTATCTTAACAGATAAAGCCTGGAGAATCTCTGTTCTTCTTAATTATTTTAAAGACTTGGAAGTTTTATCTCAGTTGTTTAAAGGAACTATATATTAACAAACAACTTCAAGGGAAAGAGGATGGGTATTTATAATAGTACTGTATCAATTAGTTTCCATCAAGATGTAATTAGCAACAACTGTTTCATGAGTGCTGTTATATCACTGTTTCTACTTTATTTTTTAGCTTCCTGACCAGCTGACAATCTCTCTCTCCTACAGCCATTTATCCACTTACATGAAGACTTGCAACACACAATCACCTTTCATGCCAGGTAGCATTATAGGCAATGATAAACTGATAGTCTTTAAAAGTCACAAAACTATGGCTGCAGCTGCCGCAGACTTTGACTGCTTTATTTTGTGAACTCAGCCACTTGTTTATAAGTAATGGTTTGCAACCTGCATTATTGTATTAATGCAGCTACTTGTGACTTAGTCAATAAAGTATGGTTAAACAAACCATCAATTAGTTGCAACTGTAGCAGAGTATTATGTGGTGTAGTGGAACTCAGTCGAATTAAATAGTTTTGCTTCTGTGTTGTGCACTTTTGTTCTTCCCACCCATCCTCCTATCCCGCATCCCTTTCATGAAACTTAGTGATTGCTGAATGCTGGTCTGAGAGGGCTATAGATAATTATCAGGTAAAAGGCAATAATGAATCTATATTATGACTGGATAATGACATTCAACTAAAGCTAAACACACATTGCTGAGTGCTGAAGATCAGGAGTGCTGAAGATTTAAAGCAAGAAACACACATTTATATTCACAATCCTTTATGGTAGGGGGGGACCTGTAGCATTTCAGATATGCCCTAACAGCATTTTTGGCAGCCCCAGTCCACAAAACTAATGTCAAAGGCATCAAGAGTTGCTAACAATTGTTATCACTTTCCTGCTTTCCAGATTTCTTGGGATGAAAATATCTCTTAACCATACCGCAAGTTTTATTTGTTATACAAATACTATATCCAGATTCCTACATTCATTGTATTTAATAAAGTTCATTTCACCCTTTTTAAAATGCACACTTCTGATCAGTTTGTACAACAGAACACAATGCTGTTTATCTAATTTAGGAGATTATGGATTAAAGACTTAAGTGATTACAGTTTGTGTATACATGTGGATTGGCCTATGCAAGGGTACAGTTCAAGAGAACAGTCAAAATATTTAAGATGGAAGCCACATAAAGAGTTTTTACTTTAAGGATCTTATAGGCAGTCATATGTTCCTTTAATGTTATGCTACAATTTGTGAGCTGCCTAAAATCCAGCAAGGAAGCAGTATATAAAGAAGTGCAACTAATAAGTATGTGTGCTATGCTTTGCAAGCAACCTACCAAACACATTCTTTTGTGTTCCTGAATGATATAAACACGACAGAGCCTCTTGCTTCCTTTTTGCCCGCTTCTAATGGCAAAATCTCATGTTCAAAGTTTTTTTTCTGACAGTAGATAAATTTGTACCAAAATGTTCTGTTAACTTTTCTTAATCAACAAAATTATTTACAAGAATATTGCACAGATAAATCAAGTATGCTATATTTGAAAATATCCTTGGGATTACAGTGTCAGTACATGAATTCAGAGGGAACTATCAACCAATGCATTTCTCAGTGGTTGTTTAGGTTTTTAGGTTTTATTTGATTTATATACCGCCCTTCTCCCTAGGGACTCAGGGCAGTGCACAGGGCATATATAAATAACAATACAAAAGTTAAAAGGAGATTAAACCAGTGCCCAGTTAAAAAACAATAATACAATACTAAAAACAACAATTTAAAAACCCATAATCCCCCATCAGGCCAGACCAGCTAATTCAAATAAGTGGGTCTTCAGGCCGCGACGGAAGGTTTGGAGGTCTGATGTCATCCGGAGCTCCACCGGCAGTTGGTTCCATAATGCCGGAGCGCCCACAGAGAAGGCCCTCCCCCTGGGGGCCACCAGTCGGCATTCCCTGACCGGAGGCACCCTGAGGAGGCCCTCTCTGTGGGAACGCACAGGGCGGAGGGGAGTTGACGCCGGCAGCAGGTGGTCCCTGAGGTAACCCGGACCCATGCCATGTAAGGACTTAAAGATCATGACCAAGACCTTGAACCTCACCCGGAAGACAACTGGTAGCCAATGCAGCTCGCGGAGAAAAGGTGTAACATGGGAGTACCGGGAAACTCCCAAGACAACTCTCGCGGCCGCATTCTGTACCAGTTGGAGCCTCCGAGTGGTCTTCAAGGGAAGCCCCATGTAGAGAGCATTGCAGTAGTCAAGGCGAGAGGTCACGAGCGCATGAGTGACCGTACACAGGGCATCCCGGTCCAGATAGGGCCGCAACTGGTGCACCAGGCGAACCTGGGCGAAAGCCCCCCTAGTCACGGCCACTATATGATCTTCCATATGTTTTTATCAAGAGGGAAGAAAAGTACAAAAGCAGACAGAAATTCATGCACTGTCACCTTCATATCTTCTGTTGTTCCTACTTGAGGAAGACATGATAGTTGCACTTACGGTGCTTCCCAGAAAGTTAGACCCAGCCCAATAGTAAGCCCTAGCTTGATTTTGGGGGTGGGCCTAATATAAGCCCTTCTCCAAAACTAAGCCCTAGTTTGGGGGTGAGGTGCATCCCTAAAAAAATCCTCATCAGACTCAGCCGTGTGAGCATGAGGTATTGGAAGAAGACGATCCACAGCTGGCTCTGTTCAGGGACGCTAGGAGCAGGAGGCAATCTAGCAGAGCAGAACAGAAGAAGGCAATGAGGCAACTCGAGAGAAGGCAATGAGAAGCCACACCTTGGGACTGCTGATAAAAGGGAAAGATGTGGGAGGTGCTGGTTGCTGAAGGTAGCCGTTTGAAGATCTTCTGCTAGAGTAGTGGTCTGTTAATTCCTGTTTAACTCGTCTGAACTTTTGGTTTAACTCTTGTTTGAACTTTTCATTTAACTCGTTTGAACTTTTGATTTCTTTGTCAATAAATTTGGTTGGGTTTTTCCAGACTGTTGACTATAAAAAGGGGTTGTCCCTGACATTCAAACAGGGCCGGTCGTAGGCTGGAACAGAACAGCTTGCGGTAGGAAGCCATATGGTGCTTTGGGCCGTTTCCAATGTGTAAATGACCCAAAGAGCTATGCAGCATCCTGCCGCGAGCAGCAGAAATGGCGCAAAGCACCATGCAGCATCCTGCCGGGAGGAGCGGCAACGCGCAATGCACCATATGGTGTCCGGCCACAAGTGGAGGCAAGCAGCCACAGAAGAAGTCAAACAATGGCACAACAGGTGTCGGGGTGTGGGAGGCCTGGCTGTGGTGGTCCTAAGGAAAGACTTTCTCCAAAATTAAGACCTAGTGCCTCTTTTGGAAGCAATATATATATATATATATATATATATATATATATATATATATATATATATATATATATATATATATATATATATATATATGTAAATTACTAACAAAGAATTAAAGGGAAACTGAGATGCATTTCTGACTCCTTAGTCGTCCTCAGCCAGCTATACCCTTCTGAGATTCGAACCTGGGCTGATTGCATACAAGGCAGTGTTATTTGCCTCTAAGCCACAAGGTCCCTCTCGCTCTGTTAGCTTTTTTCTGCAAGGGAAGATATGTTTCAAATGTTAACTATTTAGATTACCTTGCTAGGCCCCAAACATGGGGCAAATCTTTATTTCCTGTTTTCAGCCTATCTTGAAGGCCATCAAACAGGCAGTAGTCACACCGGACAATTCATATATTTGTGTAAATTTACACAAATATATGAATTGTCCGGTGTGACTACTGCCTGTTTGATGGCCTTCAAGATAGGCTGAAAACAGGAAATAAAGATTTGCCCCATGTTTGGGGCCTAGCAAGGTAATCTAAATAGTTAACATTTGAAACATATATATATATATATATATATATATATATATATATATATATATATATATATATATATATATATATATAAGAGAAATTACAAGGAAGCTGCCCAAGAATTTTATTTCCATGGCCTTAGAAACAGAAATATTGGGTATACAGGTAGTCCTTAACTTAGGACCACAGTTGAGCCCAAAATTTATGTTGCTAAGTGAGACATTTGTTAAGTGAATCATTAAAGTTGTTACGTTGGTAACACAGTTGTTAAGTGAATCTGGCTTCCCCATTGACTTTGCTTGTCCAAAAGTTGCAAAAGGTGAACACATGACCCTGGGACCCTGCATTTGTCATAGTCAGTTGCCAAGCACCTGAATTTTAATCATGTGACCATGGGGATACTGCAACGGCCATAAGTGTGAAAATGGTCATAAGTCACTTTTTCCAGTGCCATTGTAACTTCGAATGGTCACTAAATTGTTGTAAGTAAAGGACTACCTGTACATTGAAACTACTTAGATGTTGTTTAAATATAAGAACAATTTACCTGTTGCCAACATCACTAGGTAGAGCAGATTAGAAAAATCAACTCCCCCCAGCTGGGAGAAATATCAACAACCTAAGATATGCAGATGATACCACTCTAATGGCAGAAAGTGAAGAGGAACTAAAGAGCCTCTTGATGTAGGTGAAGAAGGAGAGTGCAAAAGTGGGCTTGAAACTCAACATTAAGAAAACCAAGATCATGGCATCCAGCCCTCTCAATTCCTGGCAAATAGATGGGGAAGAAATGGAGGTCATGACAGATTTTATTTTCCTGGGCTCCAAGATCACCGCAGATGGGGACTGCAGCCAAGAAATTAAAAGACGCTTGCTCCTGGGGAGGAATGCTATGGCAAATCTAGACAGCATACTAAAAAGCAGAGACATCACCCTGCCAACAAAAGTGCATATAGTCAAGGCTGTGGTCTTTCCAGTTGCAATGTATGGCAGTGAAAGTTGGACCATAAGAAAGGCTGAGCGCCAAAGAATTGAGGCCTTTGAACTATGGTGCTGGAGAAGACTCCTACGAGTCCTTTGGACTGCAAGGCGATCAAACCAGTCAGTCCTAGAGGAGATCAACCCTGACTGCTCTTTAGAAGGCCAGATCCTGAAGCTAAAACTCAAATACTTTGGCCACCTAATGAGAAGGACTCACTGGAGAAGAGCCTAATGCTGGGAAAGATTGAGGGCAAGAGAAGAAGGGGACGACAGAGAATGAGGTGGCTGGATGGAGTCACTGAAGCAGTATGCGTGAGCTTAAATGGACTGCGGAAGATGGTAGAGGACAGGAAGGCCTGGAGGAACATTGTCCATGGGGTCGTGATGGGTCGGACACGACTTCGCAACTAACAAAAACATATTTGTAAGTCTGATTGTGCTGTACCTCCTCATAGTTCAGTGAATCATGGAAGCTCTCAGCTGCTTCCGAGTGTAAACTTGTTGCTTTGGATTTTTAAAATACTTCAGCCCTTTTGCCTACGACTACGTAATTATTGCATATCTTGGACAAAGTCATTTCTCCTACTCTCTATGGCTGTGAAGGTTCTGGGTTCCTTATCTCTGGAAATTAAGAGACTGGACACAACCAGCTCTCTTGGGGGAGTTTAATTGATTTTCTTCTAGCCCCTTCCAACATTTACGGTTCTTATTATCCACCCTCTCCACCTCTTCCTGCTTGATCACTGATTCATTCACACCAGCGTTTTTCAAAGTCGGCAGCAGCTTTAAGTCGTGTCGACTTCAACTCCCAGAATTCTCCAGCCAGCAGGGGAATTCCGGGAGTTGAACTCCACCCATCTTAAAAGTTGCCAAGTTTGAAAGAGGCTGATTTACGCCACAAGAGCAGCTGTTTCAAGAGCCATAAGAGCCATAACAAATCCCAGCCCAGCGGAAGCAATCATCTGATCGCTTGGAATTGCTGAAAGGCAGACGCCAGGCTACGGCTCGTAAGACCCCAAACGAGGAGAGCGCACCTCCTCCCAGGATGCTGTTTTAGGGCTTACGGAGGCGCGCCCGCCTCCCAGTGAAAAGGAGAAAAACACGCGTAGGAAGCGATAGCGGAGAAAAAGGTATTGGAGAGTCGGAATGCCACGCCGTTCCCTTAACGAACTAATTGCTGCTAGGCCAGGGGTAGGCAACCTCGGCTCTTTTATGACTCATGGACTCCAACTCCCAGAATTCCTGAGTCAGCTACGCTGACTCAGGAATTCTGGGAGTTGGAGTCCATGAGTCATAAAAGAGCCGAGGTTGCCTACCCCTGTGCTAGGCAAATGGGAAGGAGAAGGCTCCCGTCTCGTCCCCAGAGGCGCTTTTCTTCCTCGAAATGAGTTCCCACGACCGCTGGGATCCTGCCTCTGAATCCCGGCTGCCAGCCTGAGCCTCTCCTCCGGGCTTGGCCTGGCGTACCGCCATGCAGTCTTCTCCCAATTGCAGGCCACGACAGCGGCCGAGCGAGCTGCTGCGGGAGCTCCAGCCGAGCGGCGGTCGCTCGCTCGCCTCGTTTACTCTCGTCGGGCTCGGCGTAGCCGGTCGCCCCAGTCCCCCCTTCCTGAACCGGAGGACTTTGTCCTCCGCGCTTTAGGCCGCTCCTCCCGCAAAGCAGGTGAAAAAGCGGTGCTCGGGAAGCGAGCTTCCTCCGCCTCCTCGGTCATTTCCTGTAAAGCACCGAGAGGCCGGCCCACTCCGGGCCTTTCGTCCCTCCCTTCGCATGCACCGCCCTGGGCTGTGCGCAAGGGAGAGGCTGCTCCGTTCCGTTCCTCCAAGCCGGTGAGTGGAGGTAGGCGACCGCGTCCTGAGCGCGCTGATGGAGATTGGGGGTGGTGGGGGTGGTGGACGGGGCCTCGAGCTTCTTCCCGGGCCGGAAAGGCAGACTGCTAAAATCACTGCCTTCGCTCCCCGCCTCCGGACTGGGCAGCAACACTGCCGTAGCTTCTCCCTCGCCTTTTCTTCTCCGGTGCTCGGAAATAATCGAAGGTGGCGGCCATCCCGGGGATGGAACAGCTTCAGACTGAACTTCGCTTTTTAAAAAACAAAAACAAATTGAAGGGCGGTGGCTGCCGTTCTTCTACGCGGCTTCCACTCAGCTGGCCGTGCCAGTTGGCCAGGAAATGGGAAATCCTGTTGCATACGGCTGGAGACCGACCCGCTTGGCGTTTTCGCTGTTTACCAGGCTGATCTCTTGACACGCTGAGGGTGGAAACCTCCCTCCAGGTTGCTCTCTTTCTACCTCGCCCCTCCCCCCAATATATATATATATATATATATATATATATATATATATATATATATATATATATATATATATATATATATATATATATATATATATATATATATATATATATATATATATATATATATATATATATATATATATATATATATATATATATATATATTGGGATTGCAAGAAAGTTGTTTTGCTTTGCCTAGATTTCCCCCCCCCTTTAGTCCGACTGGAGGCTCCTTGCATTTTTTTTTCCTTGCACATCCGGTTGCCTCAGTGGAGTAATTGAACTGGGATGATTTATTCATTTCTTAGTGGGACTCTTGATTTGCAGAAAAGCAGTTCCTTTCTTTTTCTCTGTCCCCCCCCCACCTCCTTTCCCCCTTCCCTTTACATTTCTCAATCGGTTTTTTTCCCCTTCCCATCTCAGGAAGGTTCTAGATGTACACTTCTGGCCAGCTAATATGGGTTTGGTTTTGTGTATGTGTATGCCTGCTCCTGGTGAATGCCTGGACAAGTCTCTACAGTTTTCTTATCGACATTTTCAGGTGTGGCTTGTCTTGCTTCCTTCTTGGAGCTGAAACAGTATAGTAACCGGTCCCAAATCATTTGGATGGCTTTGGGTCCATGGCAAGACTAGAATTAAACCTTTCCCAATTTCTAGCCTGGTGTCTTTAGCCACTACACAAAAGTGCCTGTCATACTGTATTAGATTGGGTCAATTTTATAGCCCTGTTTCCCCTCCAAATTCTCCAGGATGCGCAGAAGAATTTATATGATTCCCCACTCTTAACTCCACCTGATCTGTTAGGAATTTCTAAAAGAGGTTCTATAGGTTCTGCTTCCTGCATGTTATGGAAATAAAAGGGGGGGGGATCCCTCTTGATGAACAGAATGGAAAGCAGATGCACCCCACTGAGTAATCCTAGCTCACTTCCCCAGAAGTCATTCAGTGCATTCTGAAATTGGACTCTGAATAACTGAATGGATTATTTATTTATTTATTTTATTAAACTTATATACCGCCCTTCTCCCGTAGGACTCAGGGCGGTTCACAAGGTTTTTTAAAACAATGCAACAAGTTACAAAAATTAAAAACAATTAAAATAATTACACTAACCTTAAAATAAAAACCCAATTACAATTAAAAATACAATTAAAACCCCAGTTAATACTCTCAGTCTAGGCCAGAGAGCTCAAAGAGCCAGGTCTTCAGGTCCCCGGCGGAATGAGTGAAGGTCAGGGGCAGTCCTAAGCTCTACAGGCAGCTGGTTCCAAAGGGCCGGCGCACCCACAGAGAAGGCCCTCCCCCTGGGATTGTATTGCTGTTGTTGTTGGGACTTCATTTGCTCCCCTCTAGCCTGAAAGAGTTCTGTTTGTAGTTTGGGTTTGTTTCTGACTCTGATCCAATAGGATCTGGTGTTGGGGCAACCTCCCAGTTTACTTTCCGTGTTTTATAGATTTAAAGATTAAGGCTTTGTTCTGGTGTAGGTAATTCCATTTCTGTCTTTTGTCTCTAGTTAGAGGGCACCAAATGGGTTTTCCGGTGAGCTTTCTCTGAGATAGGCCTTTCTCTGCCCTCATGCCATCTGATTATTCTAGTTCTGTTTTACAGGTAGTCCTTGACTTACAACCATTTGTTTAGTGACCGTTTGAAATCATAACAGTGCTGAAAAAAGCGACTTAGAACTGGTCCTTGCTGTTAACAACCATTGCAACATGCCCACAGTCACCTAATCAAAATTTGGGTGCTTGGCAACTGGCATGTATTTACAACATTTGCAGGGTCCTAGGTTCATGTGATTACCATTTGCAATCTTCCCAGCTGGCTTCTGACAAGAAAAATTAATGGAGGAAGCCAGATTTGCCTATTGATGGCATGATTCACTTAACTGCAGCAATTCACTTAACGTTTGTGGCAAAAAAAAGTCATAAAATTGGGCACGGCTCACTTAAGAATTGCCTTGCTTAGCAACAAAAGTTCTGATTCGAATTGTGGTAATAAGTCAAGAACTAATTGTATTTAATTTCTGATGTTTTATCATGCCTCCCTTTTAAAGGTGGGGACAATGTGGAACTGCTTTTTACTTTCTCTCAAAGGAATAGGATAATTAGGTCTGTGTTCCAATTTATACGGTGTAATTTTTTAGGAGATGCCTTTGCACTGGATGAAACTAAGAATAAAAGTGGTGGCTGCTTTCTTCCTTCTTGTGCAGTTCCCATCTTCATTAGGAGCACAATTGGTCTGGACCAATCCCCCTTTAAGAGTCAGATACTGGCTGATGAAGCAACTGGTTTTATTGGCAGAGATGCTTTTGAAATTGCAAGACATCAAACTAGGCAGCAGTCGTAAGTGAATCCCTTTCTCTGACTTTTGCTCTGTCTCTTTCCAGTCATGTCCTTTCGTAAGGTTGTGCGTCAGAGCAAATTCCGCCACGTCTTTGGACAGCCTGTCAAGAATGACCAGTGCTATGATGACATCCGGGTTTCACGAGTCACCTGGGACAGCACCTTTTGTGCTGTCAACCTCAAGTTTGTGGCAGTAATTGTCGAAGCCAGTGGAGGGGGGGCCTTTATGGTGCTCCCGCTGCAAAAGGTGAAGAAGGATGGGCTCAAGGTGGAAAAAGGAAAGGGGGAGGAGGAGAAGCAGAAAACTCTTATAAAAATGACCACTCACTGTCTCTATGTTTGTCACATCTTTATATTAATCTTTCTATTAATGGATCCACCTTTTATAGACAATTGGGGGTGGAAGAGAAGGATTATGGGAGAGACTTGATATGGGGGAAAAAATTGAGACAGAAAATGGGACTCCAGCTTGCAACAAGATTGTGAGAGACTTAAACTGTATGTCAACTCTTATCTCGTTTATTTCCCCCCAGACAGGGCGCATTGATAAGTCTTACCCTACCGTGTGTGGACACACTGGACCAGTTTTGGACATTGATTGGTGTCCACATAATGATCACATCATTGCCAGTGGTTCTGAGGATTGCACTGTTATGGTGAGACGGAAATGGGGAAAGTGTGCATGTTGGTGTGTATAGGGGCTAAAGGGGTCTCTTCAGTAGCCATGCCTCCACATGTATCTGAAAGCTGAGGCAATTGCAGTCAGTCTTGCATGTGAGAAGTATTCCTCACAACTGGGAAGGTATGGGCAATGTGAAGGATAGAATAACAAGATTTCTGGCAGTGGGGAGGAAGGCAAAATCCAGTGTTCCATACACTTCTTATTTCTGCAAAGGCAGAATAAATTATGCAAAAATAAGGCAAATGTGAATATTTCACTTAGATAAAACAGGACTGGCAGTCTTTTGCTGGCATGAGCTACAGTTCTTCATTTGACAGAGTTTGAAAGCTGCAGCGTGGGTGGAACCATATTATACCCAGAGCAGGGTTTAATTTAGGGGAGGACTTTTCTTTGCTTTTAAAATGTGAAGTGCTGTTCTTAGGGTTTGTGTAGTAGTAGGTGGATAATACTATGCAGGGTATGGTGAGGAGGGTAGGGTTTTCCAAAATAAATTTCCACTGATGTTGGATGCTGTTAGGAAGAAGGGAGGGTTGTGCTTGAGGTGCCATATTGATGGGAGAGAATGAAACATGTGAGCTTCATTGTGATTCTGTGCCGTTGTGTTGCACTGTTTGTTCTCTTCAGGTATGGCAGATCCCAGAGGGTGGCCTCACAGTGCCTCTGACCGAACCAGTGGTGGTTCTGGAAGGACATTCAAAACGTGTGGGCATCATCACGTGGCATCCGACCGCTCGCAACATCCTTCTGAGTGCAGGTACCACCAGCAAAGGAGGCAGCAAAGTTGAGAAGTTTCTGCTGCAAGCAGGATGGTGTTGAAAAATGAGGGCTTAATGAGCTGTCTGAAAAAGAACATAGCAAACCATTTAGTTGTTCCTTTCTATTCCAGGCTGTGATAATGTGATTATTGTGTGGAATGTGGGCACTGCAGAAGAGCTTTACTACCTTGACAATCTGCATCCTGACATCATTTATAATGTCAGCTGGAACCGGGATGGCAGTCTGTTCTGTTCAGCTTGTAAGGACAAAAGTGTGCGCATCATTGATCCACGTCGTGGGCAAGTTGTAGCTGTAAGTCTGACACTCTTTGAGTTCTTGGTTACATTCATGAAGCGGTGTGTGATTGTAAGAGTTGAAATTACGGTAATTTTGTGGCACTTGTGACAAGCCATTCTGATCTTGGCAATTCGAAAACATTGTCTTTTGTATTTTAGGGTATTGCAGTAGATTCCCCACTTTCTTATCTGCACAGCTTTTTCTTTCTTTTATTACTTCAGGTTCCTTTTTTTTGTAGCTTAAATAATATCTTAAACTTGTATTGTCTTTGGTTTGTAGTTAAGGTGACTGCAGAGCTACAGAATTACAAAACAATTCGCAATGTTTATTTGTATAAAAATGACACTTTGGAGGGTATTCAAAGTAGTATACTATAATGTTCATTTGGTTGCATGACAGGATTCACTTTCTTTTTAGTTTTCCAAAGTGGTCTGTGCTTGCAGAACTATAATCCTACTACAGGAACTGGGGAAAAAAATGTAATGTGGAATGTGCTTGAGGCAGAGGTACTACCTTAAGGCAAATGGAAATTTTGCAACTGGTACAGTCCGATTTTGTAACTTTGTTTTCAGCAGAATAAATGATGCCTGAGTCTGTCAGCAAGAAATCTGGACAGCGTCACCAGTCCTGTGCTGAATACATGTTACAACAGTAGTAGCAAAATACATAGGTGGCAGAAAGGTACGAGGACTGTACACTGAAGTAAGCAGGAGAATAAAAATGCAGCCCTCTAGGGACTAGGATCAAGGCCAAGGGCTGGATGACTCCATTGCTTCTTACACCAGTTAGACGAGTCGATAGGAGATGTATATATCCTCCGGTACAGGAAAGCAGCTTTTTCTTCATGCCAGGAGATCTTTAAAGGGACTCTTCCCTAGGAACTTATGCGCCCCCCCCCCAGCAAGGAGTGCCTTTAAAAGAACCATTTTTAGCCACTCTTGCCTACCTGTCGTTTGGGAAAGTTTGATCTGGGGTTGGGGTGCGGGGGATTGACGGGCAAGCCAAAATTGCTTTTGCTGAGTTCCTGTTGAAGTGTCTGTGTTGCTAGTGATGAGAGTTGTCAAACTTCAAGGAGGGGGAAGGGCTTTTATTTAGTTCTTCCCCCCCCCCTCCAGTGAGTCAATGAAGCAAATAGGTCAAAGGTCCCCCTCTCACTGTAATGATCTCAGGCTATCTTCTTATGAGCATTTAGTAATGTTGGGGAAGGCAGTTGTTTTAAATGAGATGGGCATGATGGTGTTGGGAAGCTATGACTGATGATGGCGTAAATATTGTCTTGCCAGTTCAGGATCTGTGTAGAGGGGAGTTATAATATCTTAGCCCCAGAAAATTGTTGAAGAAGAATGCATTATATTATTACTGCAATAATGGGATACAAAGGAGCTTCGTCTTGAATCTAGGTTCCCTTTTTTAAAAAAAAACTTTTGCGTCAACACTATCTAAATGCTTTTAGCTCCTAAAGAGAGACTCATGGTTGCCCCCCCCCAAACTTGCAATCTAGCAGCTGAAGTTTGCAAAAGAGTGTAGTAGAAAAAAAATCATATAAAGTATTTTGTTCTTTAGATCTATGGACAGCTCATCAAAACTAGAAAAGGCAAAGAATTAGAAAACGTTTTGATTGCCACCCAATGACTGTGTTTTTCCTTTTTTTTCTGCATACCTGCATATTTAATGATGCTTTCTAAATTTCTGCTAATCCTTAAAATTGAAAATACAATAAAACCTTATTGTACAAAACACAAAGGTATTTTCTCAGTGCAGTTAGACCAACAGAAGTGCTTCCTCAGGCTATGCTTCTTAAATATGACTACACATTTATGGTAGAAATCGAATTTTCCATTACTGTATAAAAATTACAGATAAATGTGAACAGGATTTCACATTTTTATTAACAACTAACATGGATCTGAGCTACCTGACCTCTATTTCTGCATTAACGGTCCCTGCTGTTCATAGTTTTGTTTTTGTTTTGTTTTTTAAATTTTAGAATTTGTGGTTATGGGTATACACCTGTAAAACAGCAGATTAAACTGTTCTTCAGTCCAAAACCATGTTCGTAAAATCAGCACAATTTAAGATAACAAAGACAATAACAATAACAAAATCCTAAATTTCACTTTTGTATCAGTTTTCCCTATGCTTCTTGTTGGAAATTATGTATACTCTTTTCTCTGGAAGAATGGCAAATTAAGTTGTGGGAGTATACATCAATGTCAAAAAATAACCTTTTATTTGAAAAGCAAATTTAATATAGAATTCAACATGGAAGAGATTTCTAGATTATAATACCACATATGGTCTTGTAACACATCTGAAGTTTGAATTTCTTCTAACAAGGTGTCAACATCTAAGGATAGCATTTTTTAGATTAGGCAGAAATTATTGTAATCCTGATATATAATTGTCATTAATAATTGCATGTTATTTAGATTGCCCTAAACTGATATATTTTAATATTTTGAACTAAATATTTACCATGAAATTGTCATTTAATTTTATAATTCTTTGTCTTTTTGTTTTTCTTCTGGATTATGTTTTTTAAATATTTAGAGAGCGAGAAAGAGATTTTAAATATTGATGGAGTCAAATTATATTTCTTAGATATCAGCAAGGGGGTTTAGTAAATGCTGGTCTGATTACTTCTGAAGCGAGAAGAGTGGCAGAAGAAGCTTCTTTTTCCTGCAGAGTGCCAAGGTTTTAACATTTTGGGTTCTTTACTCAGAAGCAAATTAAAAATGAGGCCTCTCATCACAAAGACCTTATTGGTCTCCCAGCTTGCTCTAGCCTGTTCCTAGGCAACTTTCTGAGGAAAGACTTTTGAGTTTGGTTATAGTTTGAGTTTCCTTAGAACGGGGACAAAATGAAAAGGTAAGGCAGAGCTGAAGAAATTGTGCTTAAATACCTGCAACAACGTTAAGTCTTCTTCAGGTTGAATTTAACCTTGGTGACTGATAGGAGAGCTTAGTCTGGATTCCGTTTAAGAGATATCGTGAGTAGAGCTGGCAGGGAGAATTTCTCTTGTCTATTGTGGAACCTGCCTGCTTTATCTTAACCTGACCCTTTCCCTCTTACTTGCTAGGAAAGGGAGAAAGCGCACGAGGGAGCACGCCCAATGCGAGCCATTTTCCTGGCTGATGGGAAGATCTTTACAACAGGCTTCAGCCGTATGAGCGAAAGGCAGCTGGCTCTCTGGGACCCAGTGAGTGGGAAGGCGGATGGAGCGGGGCGCAACTGGGTGGGGAGGAAGACTCCAGTAGAAGAGAAATTCCTATCAGTTCCAAGAGCCTGAGCGACAGACTCCTCATCTCTTCCCATTCTGAAGGTTGCTTTCTTCTCAGATGGGTATTGTCTTAAGTTTGGTTCCGCAAGAGAACCCCTCACGATTATACCTTGAAGGAAATGAACAGAACCCTGCCCCGTCTTCTACAATGGTATCACTGCCTTGCACCATCCCCACACTCCTTGCCAGTGAGTAGGTGATCTATTGATCTGAGAAAGGATGAAGACTTTACTACAATTCAAAACCCTGAATGAGAAGATTCTCCCTCTCGAGCAGTTCTCTGATGTAGAGTAACCTTCCCAAACCAGTCTGGAGTACCCTCTCTCTCTATTCCCAACCAGCAAGGCAGTAGGCAACAACTAAGTGAAACCTTACACAAAAGGGGCTGACACGGAGGTAACCATCTGAAAGAGATGGTAATATATCTTTGTGCTTTCTTTTTTCTTTCAATTTCAGGAAAACCTTGAAGAACCTATGGCATTGCAGGAACTAGACTCAAGCAATGGGACCCTTCTGCCCTTCTACGATCCTGACACCAATGTTATCTACGTCTGTGGCAAAGTAGGCTTTCTTAACTTGGTTTATATGTGCAGGTATACTCATGATGGTGCCTGACTGAGGCAGAATATGCCTTCCCTTATATTTTATGTGTTATCTTTACAGATAGGAAAATTCCTAAGCTAAATGGGTATTGATTTTTCTATCATAGTACATGGGAATCTGCTGAGGATCTAATAGTTTTCTTTCCTATCGTAGCTTGTCGTGTAATTCAGTATTAATATTGCAAAGAAAACAAGACTCTCCCGTTGTTACTAAATAAAATTAGGCCTGTTTTTGTGTGCTTGTTTTTTCTCTGACACCTGAGAATTCTGGGTGGAGCTCTTCGTCAGTTGAATTACATCAGCAAATGGCCATATTGTCTAGGAATGAGAGGAAGTGACCCTTGTATCTAGAGGGCAATCCTTATAATAATAATTTTATTTGTATACCGCCCTTCTCCCGAAGGACTCAGGGCGGTGAACAGGGCAAACATATAAAAGTACAAAATTACAAAAGTTAAAAAGAATTAAACAAAATGCCCAAGCTAAAACAGTAGGTAAATATATTTACAACAACAATAAAATCCCAACCCATCCCCCATCAGGCCAGGCCGGCTTGTTCGAACAAATAAGTCTTCAGATCACGCCGGAAGGAGCGAAGGTCGGGCGCCATCCGGAGCTCAACCGGCAACCGATTCCATAAATCCGGGGCACCCACAGAGAAGGACCTCCCCCTGGGGGCCACCAGACGACATTCTCTGACCGGTGGCACCCTGAGGAGGCCCTCTCTGTGGGAACGCACAGGGCGGAGGGAAGTTGATGCTGGCAGCAGGTGATCCCTAAGGTACTCCGGACCCATGCCATGTAGACATAAAGTCAAAGTGTACATGCAGAAAGAGGCCATATTTTGATGTTTTCAAATAATCAGGAGTCAGGTCTACCTCTTTTCCCTTAAGGACATTGCCAGTGAGTAGATGATCTATTGATCAAAATTCACAGGAAGGACTTTCATGTTGTGTTAGGCACAGTGCACCCATGTAACGGCAGACTATTAAACATAGTATAATAGGCTGATTCACATATATGGGATTTCATCTCAGATGTGTTATGGGTCAGGCTAACTTTCTCAATGATGATTCGAATTCTGGTTTTCTAATGTGTTTTTCTGCCATCCAAACAGTGGCAATTCTGTCATGGTGTATCTTGCTATCTTTTCACGCTTTCCAGGGAGATTCTAGCATCCGGTATTTTGAGATCACAGCAGAAGCACCATACATCCACTTCCTGAACACATTTACTAGCAAAGAACCACAACGTGGCATGGGTTGGATGCCCAAGCGGGGTCTGGATGTCAACAAGTGTGAGATTGCCAGGTAATCAGATTAAATTGTTAATAGGAAGGTATAGAGGTGAATGGCAAGAAAGCAAATAGGCAGTCAAAACATAGCATGAATTATTCTCATAATTTTAAAGATCCAGGCTGATTAACTCAATTGTCCCTTTCTGTTTCTATAGATTTTACAAACTCCATGAGCGCAAGTGTGAACCCATTATTATGACAGTGCCAAGGAAGGTGGGTACTACATAAGGAGACATTAGCCTGCTTTTCCTTATAAGGGATTCCTGGTTCATCTTCCTTCCCTGCTTTTCATTAGTAGGCAGGCGAGCAGTTGCAGTTTAGCATCTGATCTATTTATCTAATGTTAGAATTAAAATCAAGTACTAGAATTAAAATCCAGTACCAGAACCCTAATCTGGAAGAAAGATTCCTAGCATCTTGCTAGGAAGTGTGCTAATACTGTATCCCCTCCTATGTTGCTAAAAGACAAAGCAGGCTACAAATTCCTAGATTCTGCGGTGCTTTTCTTAACGCAAGTTAGACAACTTATAAAATGTCAGGAATCATTTGGCTGCTACTTTTTTCCCTTGGATCTTGACTTCTGTTGCTCTGCATTAATTTGTAATTTTGTTGATTTAATAATACTAGCCAATAACCTAGTAGATTAATGAATGTGTTTCAGTTCCCATTATATCTCATTTTTAAAAAGCTTGGTAAGGTCAACCAGTTCCAATCTTATTTCAACCATGAGTCTCTTACACATCTTGCAAATTAATTTAAGGTTACAATTGTGCTAAATCTAGATTAGGGTCTTTGAATTGACAATTTAAAACAGGGTGTCAAACTGCCGGCCCATGGGCCGGTTGCATCATGCATAGCTCCGGCAATGCGAAAAAAGTCATGATATGTTGCAATACCCTATGTGACACGGCAAGTTTGACACCCATGATTTAGAATATCTATATAGTATCCTACTACTCCTTGACAGGATTGGTCTCAATTGCTGTATTGTATTGCTATTTGATAGTCTCTGTTTAAAACACTCCTGGCAGTTGAGAGCTGGGTTTTTTTTCAACACACGCACGTTTTCATTCATATTTTTAATCTCTCTGGAGTAATATGATTCTGAGAAACGTATCTATCTAAGCTTTCCTGGCCTTCTTTGACCCCAGTGTGACAATTTATTTTCCTTTTAGCCCCACACCTCCTTCACCATGAAATGCAACATTCTGCTCTGAATATGATTTCCAAATGTTCCAGTAGAATTAATCTTTATTCAGAAATCTAAAGAAAAATGTTAAAACAGAATCAGAATCTATCAGTTCAAAACTTAATTTTCCTTGACTACCTAGAATCTTCCCTTTGGTGAAAGGATTGATTCTAGAGACCTTTCCCTCTACTATTGTGTAGATTGTGCAACAGTACAACATGTTTGGGTTAAGAGAAGTGGTTTCTATTTAGAAACAGATCCATGAACATTGAGGAATTAAGATGCTCCTTTCTCAGTTCTGTGCCAATTATCTCTCAGATTATCGTTTTGTGATTTCTGAGGCAGAATGGACATTCTTAGTATTACCACATGAAACAGTCTTCACAGTTTGGGCTCCATATGAATGTAAAACATTTAGTCTCCTTCTCCATATTCAGTCTCGGCTAAATATACGCTGGTAACTCATCTTAGGACTCTGTCCCGGTGCCCTCTGCCAATGCCAGGAAAGCTGATGCTGTCCTCTCTTTGCAGTCAGATCTGTTCCAAGATGACTTGTACCCGGACACAGCTGGTCCGGAAGCTGCCATGGAGGCAGAGGAATGGGTGGCAGGGAAGACAGCACCCCCCATCCTAATCTCACTGCGTGAAGCCTATGTACCCACCAAACAGCGGGATTTCAAGGTCAACCGAAGAAGCTTGTTGCCTGAGGGTCGCCCGGCAGCTCCCTCCAATACTGGGCTGAGTGCCACACCTTCCAGTGCCATGACTCCATCCACTGCCACATCTGCCCTTAGTGTGTCTGCTGCTGCTAGCGGGGTGAGTACTGTGCTGTTGCTTGAGGCATATGGGGATTCTGAGGGAGAGGGACCGGATGGGTGGGCTGGAGTCTCCCCCACAGGATTGCATGGAGTTGAGCTGGGGAGAGCAGGAGTTGTTGGAGGAAGGACCAAACATTAGGTAGATGAGAGAGAGAGAGAGAGATGGAGATACTTTGTTACAGTCATAGACCAAAACCAACCCTAAGGAAGCCAGAGTAGGGTAGACCTGTAAGGTGTTGTAAGGTAGTACTGAGTGTCTGCTTCATCTTGGGACTTTCTGCGCTCCCTATATGCAGATAAGCAAGCTTCTGGCTCTTCGTAGCTTTGACAAGTATCGGCACTTTAAGAAAGGCTGGGTATGGCTCTTGGGTTAGAATATGATCCTGCACAGATCTCCTTGCTGCTCAAATAATGGCACTTAAATTTTTTGCAACCAACCTTGTAAACCAGGCTCTTGGAAACATGATGAAGCCAAGTATATAGAGCATGCTGCTTGGGGAATTCTGGGAGTTAAAATCCATACATCTTGAAATCACCAAAATTGAGAAACACTGCTGTAGAAGATTTCTTTATTTGAAACTTTAACAATGATCAACTTCCTCAGTGTGACTCCCGTATGATCAGGGTAGGGTTGTGCCATATGTGTTGATTCAGGCTTAGAAATGTGGGTCAGATTTGCTTTCCTCACCTTTTCCTGCACCAGATTATGTACTGTATTTGCTGTCTGTTCCAGTTAGTGGTTGGTTTGAGTTGGACCATTGGAATTCTGGGAATCTTACGGGCAAAAAGATGGATAATATGATGAAATAATGGATGATCAACTTTTTCCCATTTGCAGGAAGGAAGGCAGCTTACTGAAGAAGTGTTGCGTGAAGTGGCATCCCTGCGGGCGCTTGTGGCTGCACAGGGGGAGCGCATTGCACGGCTAGAGTCGCAGTTGAGCCGCATTGAGAATGGTGATTTCTAGTGGGCCTTCCGTGCCCCTCCCAAGAGAACCTGACCAACATGGAGGATCTCACTTACTTCCCCTTCCTTTGATCTGCCAGTAATCCCTTCACATTGCCTCCTGCCCTGTGGGGTGAGACAGGGGCTTGCCCTCTCTTGCTGCTACTGGGAATGTTTCTTGGGTTTTGTCTCAGACCAAATCTCCTCTTCCTCTCATTTCTGCACCCCATATTATCCAAGGGGCCATATGCTAGTGCCCTAACCATTGCTCCTTTGCCTTATTCTGGTCAGGGGCCTATCTCCTGTCCCATTCCCATGAATGGGGCCGGCTTAGATATCACCCAAGGAGATTGGGGCTGTCTGACAGCTTGGCCTGGCCTGCCTGTACCCTCCACTTGAGAATAAGGCTGAGGTTTCCTTATGAGTCTCTTGTGGCATGTGTGCACGGGGTTGGGGTTGGGGGTGTTATTAGAAGTCTGGGCCACCTATGAGTCAGTGGAAGGTGGGATGCTTTTTCTCAGATAGGACCACTGAAATCCCATGGAGGAGTTTTCTGCTTCCTTCTCTGAACTTTTTGCAATGGGAACATGGAGAGATGTCCACTAGGGCCAGGCAGTGAAAGGAGCCTGCCTTCTGGTCACAGTCCTCAGGCTACTGTCTCTGGTACCACTCCTCTTTCTGGCTTCCAAAACACAGTGGCAATGGAACAGCGGAAATTAACTGTTCAGGGTTGATATCTATATTTTCATTCCAAATAAAAGTCTTTATAGAACTAGAGCTCTGTGCAGCTTATTATTGTGGGCGTCTCCGACTTGGAGTGAGTTCAAGGTAAGTGGAAACTCTTTTCCAGAATGTCAGCTAGCCTTCTTCGGACTACGGATGGAAATTTCCTCCACCCACCAATAACATAGGTCCTAGGAAAACAATTGTATCCTGCAATAATCCCTGCTTTAAGCTTGGCTAGAAATTCCTAAAGACACCCAAGTGCCTTCCCCTTCTCCCACTTGCTTCCTTTAATCATAGAATATTCTGCTTATAACCATTATCGGTCATGTATGTGCCCCATGTTTTGAGAATGTGGGGAATTCAAATGGGAGAATGTAACAAACAATTGCCTTTCGACCTAATTTTTTAACATTTGCTTTGTACATACCAAAATTATTTAGTCATCTTTGTACCAAAGGTGGCTTTTGAAACTGCATTTTCTGAACATCCATAAACATTTAAATCTTTTCCATTAAAACTGCATTTTTGGGGGTGGGGAGTAATAATGCAAGCTCATATTCTTGTTTATTTAAACAGGTTTAATAAGTGTGCAGCTCCTTTTCAATGAAATTTAAGAGCACTTCATGTGGGTGTATTCCTGGCAAAAGGACAAAAACCTCTCTTTAACCTGTTTCAATATACTGAGTTCTGCTTCACCATCATCCACTCAATTTTCAAATAATTTCCGGTGCACATTAATGCCATTTTGGGTTTTGATTATTTCTTTCTCATTATGTGTATTTTAAAACATTTAGGGCTTCTGTCGAGGGCTGGCCAAGAACCAGCTTTTCATGCAGAATTACTGTTCCCTAGCACTGTTTTGCAGCTTGTATCCTAGGATTGTCAGACATGTACGTATGTTAAGTACTTTAGAGATGCAGTTTAATCCTTGTTTAGTAGGACTTTCTGTTTCCTTTTAAAGGAAAGCTGTATTCCAAAATAGCAAGGTAAGACTTGATTACACTACAGTAACTACCATGGACCTTGGGTAAATTGGAAAATCTTTCCATATATTTATATAATTTTCATTTGAAAATGGTGCTTGAATGATGTAGATAATTTACAAAATGGATCAAATCAACACAATTCTAAATACTAAATTTTAGTTCCGATGCTAACCTATTATGAATGAATGAATATCATAAATGGTCTTGGCCTGGTTATTAGTTTTTTATCTGAATTGGTCAGGATTCTTTAGGTTTCCTGCACTTTATACAATAATCCTTTGATCTCGGTTGTATTTTGGCAATATCAGGAAAATACACTTACATTTTGTTCTTTAATGGGTCATTGTAAAATATATGAATATGAGAAATATGTGAATATGAGAAAGTTTTGAATATTTGTTAGTTTAGAGAAAATGGATGATGAATGGGCTTGATTTATGGGATATTTGTGCAAACATGGAGCTGAAAGCTAGTTGCAGAATGTGGTAAAAAAATATGGAAGCACAGCATGTGGGAGAATAAAGGGAATATTTAATGAAGTATTCAGCATTTAGCCAGGAGAAAGATAAGGATAGGTAGTGTCCTTTTGGTTACTTCATGTATTAATGGATACTTACGGTACATAAGAACTGCATGAGGTGGTAGGAGCGAAAATTTTAAGATGTGCAAATTCTATAGAAAGATAGTGGATCGCACATGCTGAAAAATGAATGTCAAATGAAAATGTTCATGTAGAAGAGTTTGCATTTGTCCATGTAAGAGCTCAACATAACAGGATTAACATAACAGTTGAATGTAGCAGGAATAGGATACACAAGGAGTGTATGTGGTAAAATAGTAAATATAATCAAGAATGGGGGAGTTAATGAGTGAAGCCCTTTGGCTACAGAAATAGCTAACTAATACAGAAGTACATGGAGGTAATTCTGCCATACAGAGGGAAATAATGAAAAGTGAATTGAAATGCAAATATATAATGAAAGAATGAATAGGTTGAGAGTAGAGTGGTGAAAAATATGTTGTGACTGAATGAAGTTGGCAAGGTTCTCCAAAAGACGTTTAAAAGGCAAAAGACAACTTGCAAGTAGTGTATGGACATAGTGGAAACAGAAAAATATGGAGCAAATACAATGGATGTGTTGGTATTAAATAAATTAAGCGGCATTTTTCTTTTTTAAAAATTTCTTTAAATTTCTTTGAGTTTGCTTAATATTTCCTACTGTTTCTTGCACTTTGCAAAGCATTTCTTGCCCTCAAAAGGAATTGTCTGAATGATACATATTTATATAAAGGTTTAAAATCCCCAAAGAAATATTCTCTGCTGTCGTCCACTAGGGAGCTCTTCAACAACGGATCGACACAAGGTCCTTAGCCTTTTAAAGCAATATAAGAAGGCATTGTTGGGTTTCCTACAACTCCATTTCTGGCTGTTTCCCTAGTCCCGGTCTTTTGATTTGGCATGTGTTTAACTTAGCCTGGATTCCCCCCCCCCCCTTTGTATGCTGCTTTGAGAAACTACTGTACAGGTTTTAAGACTCTCCCAGGAACTGAAAACATTTTGCTTTCTTCAGCTGTAGTAGCAGCCCGCTCTTCTTGGTTCTTGTCCCTTCAGCCACACGCTACATGCATCTTCCTATTCCTGCTTTAGCCAGTTTACTGGATCTCACTCTCTCTGATTTGTAGTAGAATTGGGAAGTCAGTGGAGGACGCCTCATGACAAATTCAATAGAACAATGGAGAGAGCCTGCTTATTAGGGGAGTGGTTTTGTTATATAACTTTACTAAAAGTTTTCAGAAACTAATGCAAGCTAATATAGAGTAAGAAAGAAAAAACAAGAAAGCTGAAAGTACAAGAAACGATTAAAAGAAAAAAGAAAACAAGATACAAAGAAGCACCTTCCAACCATCTTGACAGCTGTTATAAGAACATTGATAAATTTACCTCTTTATCTAAAGTTACATCTGCTTTCTATAATCTATTGTATCAAATCAACAAAACAATAAATCGTTAGTTCATCTTTTTCTGTTTTACACAGAAAGTTTGTAAGTCCATTGAGTAATAAACAGATATTCTCCTCCTCTAATCAAACTAGTCAATATGGCCATCTCAGAAAGTTCTATCAACTTCATTGTACTTCTTGCCAAATCTTTCCAGCTTTGTACATACAGCTGTGGTTATTGTATTAAAAAACAAGTTCTATGACTTTTCCACTGCTACAAAACTCAGTCTCTTGTCATCCTCCTGACAAAGTATGCTAGGATATCCCATGGAACATTTCAATATCTGCCTCTATGTCTTCATCCCATTTGAAAAAAAAAATAAGGCTTTAATAATACTTTCGATATGTTCACAAGAACCCTCTGGAATTTCCCTGGATAAAATTTCAATTCCAGTAATGCCAGATTATCTAATTCACTTTCTAAGTCTCTTTTTTTATATATCTTCAGTTTTACTCTCCAGAATTTCCACTTGGTCATTAATTTGTTTTATATCTCCAGTGATTTGCTGTAGAGCAATTTCCATCTTCTCAACTTTTTCTTTCATTTCTTTTTTCATTTTTACAAGTTTTTTATGCATTTTTTTTTCAAAAGATGTCCATTTAATATTAAGTGATTCAGATTATTCACTGCCTGATTTTGCAAACATTTTCTGAAACAAGTGTGGTGTAATTTGTCTCTTCATGTTGCTTTAGCAATCCCATCCTCCCCTCTCTTTTTTTGGGGGGGGTCACTTTTCTGGTGGGTCCTATTGTAATATTATAATGTAAAAGTATTTCAAATATAAGGGAAAGAGTAAAAGGCAGGCTTCCCTTTTTTTCCTGTTTTGTCTTTCTGTTCTCTTAATACTTTGTCTAAAATGGCACTCCGCAGTTGGTCACCATCATGGTGTGGCTCATATTATCTTTATCCTTTGTTTTATCAAATCCATTAATTGTCTGCACTGCTTAATAGTTTAACAAATAATATCCTAGCATGGGTCCATTCTGTTTTCTTTTAAATTCCAATGCATTCCAAAGCACTTTTACCAAAAATCAACATTTCAAAAATACTGTTGCCTTTATCACCTTTAAACTTTGCTGTACTCAATCCTTGTTAAGCCTTTTGCTAAAAGTTTAAATCCTTTGAAGCTTCCTTCCCCCCCCCTCTCCCCGTTTTCTAGTCCAGAAAGAATGTTGATTTCACCAAGTGGATTTCTATTATCCTACTGCTGAGAAAATCTCTCTGTAGCTGTAAATAAATTGCATCTAAAACTGGTTGAGAAAGTACAGCTTTTGTGAACTTTGTGTCCATATAGGTGGCATTATGGCTGTGAGCTTGACTGAATTTTCTCAACCTTCAGCCACAGGGCTCATGAGTTAACTGCAAAAACCTCAGTTCCTATGGTCTCCTTGTCCAGAGCAGTTGTCCTGGTTGCAAGTGGACAATCTCATATTCTCTCTTTTTTTCTGGAGTGACTATGCTGGCCAGAAATTATCATCTAGCTACTGATCTCTGATGCAATACCACCTCCATTCCTTCAGGGACATCTAGTCCACCATAGATCCTCTCCCAGAAGCAGAGACAGCAAAGAAGTAAGTTGTTGTTGTTGTTGTTAGCTGTGAAGTCATGTCCGACCCATCGCGACCCTATGGACAACGTTCCTCCAGGCCTTCCTGTCCTCTACCATCTTCTGGAGTCCATTTAGGCTCATTCCTACTGCTTCAGTGACTCCATCCAGCCACCTCATTCTCTGTCGTCCCCTTCTTCTATTGCCCTCAACCTTTCCCAGCATTAGGCTCTTCTCCAGTGAGTCCTTCCTTCTCATTAGGTGGCCAAAGTATTTGAGTTTCAACTTCAGGATCTGGCCTTCTAAAGAACAGTCAGGGCTGATCACCTCTAGGACTGACCGGTTTGATTGCCTTGCAGTCCAAGGGACTCGCAGGAGTCTTCTCCAGCACCATAATTCAAAGGCCTCAATTCTTTGGTGCTCAGCCTTTCTTATGGTCCAACTTTCACAGCCATACATTGCAAGAATTAAAAGTTACTGTTTTGCAAATCTTGTGCCTGCCAGTAGAGCTTTCCTAAGTAATGTCAGTATAAATTCTGACTGTTGTAAAAGTGATGTTCTGGCCTGCAACGTAAGTTGTGAAACACTTTGCAGATAAAATCACTTGGACTTGTTTTAAATTGGAGCCCAGTTTGATGTGCAACCCTTGGTGTATCTTTTAAAGGATGGCTACTCATCCTGGCTTGATTACATAGAGGTGGATTGTTTAAAGGACTGGCAGAAGCTTATAAATGCCTCATAGAAAACAGTCTTCAGGTGGCAATATCATGTTCAATTTATTGATATGCATCAAATATTGATATGCATCAAATAAAAACTTTGTTTTTTAGTCAAGAGCTTCGTGTGATCCTAATGAAACATGTTGCATAAACAAAGTTTGAGGTTCAACATGAATAGTCAGAATGTAGAAAATATGTGTAGAATAAAAACTTCATTTTTCTTGACATCCCAACCACCTATTCCCTCCTCTAGTCACTACACTACTCCACTAGGTTCAATTTTAACAGGGAGGAGCTATACAAATAATTGTATGTGGCTGTACTGGGTCATACATTGTGCCCCCATTATTTAATGAAATGGGTGGTGGCACATCAGGCTTTGAGAGGTACTGACATTAAAGCAGTAACTCCCAAAATAATGGCTTGAAAGACTCCACCCCCTACCCCAAAAAATGGCAAGCTCACCTATCCCATCTTATTGTCCTGAGCAAGGTTAAGTATGCAGCCCTACTCACCAAAATAAGACCATATATTTTTTATAAGATGATAGTTTAAAATGTCTATTTTAGGTTCTTTTGCCAGAAAACTATCATATTATGTTTGATTTCCATAAGCAATACTCAGTGATGTTGCTAGATGTACAGTAGTATGTACTAGGCATATAAGAAAGACTTATTAAAATCCCTGTATATCATACATGTGTTGTGTGTCTCCTTTAACATCTACTTGAAACAGCCATCTGAGAGTAGCTATCTGACAATGTGATGACACCACTACATGACTGATGTCGGTCCTTAAAAGGCAGTGTGGCTCCAGAGAGACAGCAGAAAAGTTGATGATTCAACATCATAGTTAATGAGTGAGTAGACATGTGCTAGCAAGCAGTTTTGATCAGGAAGTTGAACAAGAACTGGTGACATGGACAATTGTGCTGTACAATACTCCTCACACTGATGATTTGAATTCACAGCCTGAGAGGTACAGTTGAACCATTGCTAGTTTTAGATGACCCCCCATTGGTAGTTGCGGTTGATGGATCTTCAGACATCTGTGATCTTTCTGGAAAAATGAATCTGGTCCCCTTAGGCACTGTGAAAGAGAGAGTGTTGCACACAAATGCTTTCTTGGCATATGTGCTCTTCACATTAAAAGGAAAAGGCAGCTGGAGTAATATAGACCGTCAGAGACTGAGAGCAGGGTGTGGGTAGCAATCTTGCTTTGCTTTCTGGTAAATCAGTGCTTTGTGCCAAGCTGCGTAGTCCACAACAACCATTTTATAAATAGTACGGATCTGCAAAATAGCATGGCCTGCTTCCAGAATTTCTGTTTTCTTCCTGGAATGTGCTGACCTGAGCGTTCCAAGAGCAGCTCATCCATTTCAAAAAGTAAATTTTGCAGAACAAGAAATGTTTATGGTGGTCCGCAGAAGGTCCACTTCTGAAATGGGCTTACCGTACTTTATATTCCTGATTCACTTTAGGTCAAGCTGCCCTCAGAACCAGCTGCTTAGCATAAGAGAGCTCTAGCTGACAAAACATCCACCATCCACCATCCAGCCACCATAAGAAAACAATTGTGTTTAAGACATCATTTACTGTATTTTAGGAGAAGGTGGTAAATTACTAAAATTGTTTATGCTTGTGATAATGGTGGAAATTATACATACATACATACATATATTTATTTTTATTTTTTCCTCATCTTTTTTCTGCGCTTTCTAATTTTTCTTTTTAATTTTTAAGCTTTCTATTATTTTGTTTCTTTTGAAATGTAACATCTAAAATTATTGTAAAAAAACAAAGTAGAACAACCTTCCAAAAAATAGAAGACTAATGGTGAAAATTGAAAAGAAAGCTCAAAGTGGGTCAATTTCCTGCACATTATTCCAGACTACAATAATAGAATCTCACTTCAAATATATACTGGCAAAGAACACCAGCGTGGCTCCTATGTAGAGTCAAAACTTCTACTGAAGTCAAGAAGGAATCATTTGAAAAATGTAATTCATCAACAAATGAAAAGAATATAAACACAAAAATAATAAAATAAATGCAGCAACCAATGAAATATATTTCTCCTTAAAAGACTCAAGAATGCATGGCAAAATACATTAAAATAACAAAATCTTCAAATAGGGAACTTGGGCCATGAGCAATGGACGTCATTAAAGGTGTGATCCAAGAGGACTCATCCTCTGATCTTCATCTTACAAATGCACCAATAATCCTACTCTAGAAAAAAAAAACCTGGAACATTCCAGAAATAAACTGCATTATTTTTTATAAAACAGATAAATGGGCAGCCCTTTGTATGGCAATGTTTTGTGTGAATGGGGACAACATGTATCCAAAATTCCAAATGTATCAAAATGATGTTTAGAAAGTTATAAGAAATGATGTAAAAGGATCATGTCATAGCCACTCCTCATGATAAACCCCCTTCTAATGAAGGAACTTCTCTACCAGTCTGGTGAAAGCGCAGAGAGAATTTGTTGGTCATCTGTGACATTCAACGCCCAACAACATCCTGCTGTGGTTTGCAGACAAAGAGCATAGCACCCACTTTAATGCATCTGCATGCTGCAAGCATCGTTAGAGCATTATTTTTTAAAGACATCCTCACGGGTGGGTGGCAGGTGCATTGCTCTTCCTGTCCTAGCTCAAGCTATTATGGGGGCAGCAGGAAGCTTGTGGCTGATGCTACTGAGCAGAGGCACCGAGGCTGCCTGAACCTGCGGAAATAGCAGAGTAGAGCAAATGCAAACAGGCATGCAGTCTCCGTGCTCATGTCCTGTAAAGTTTCACCAATTTATACACACACACACACACACACACACACACACACACACACACACACACACACATTGCTGAAAGCATGGAATTTGGCTTTTAAATCTGGTGACATGCTGGCACTTAGAACAGCCAGAGCAAATCTGACAAGTGCTATAAAAGGTGCAAAGCAAGCCCATTGCCACAAAATTCAGAACTTTTTTTAGGACCCAACAAACACCAGGCGAATGTGGAGAGGAATCTAGGGCCATTACGGATTACAAGGTGACTCCATCGAGATGAAAGGATGACACAGACTTCCTAAACAAACTGAATACTATTTTTTTGTAGATTTGAGGCATCAAATAGCACTCCTGCTAGGAAAGCTGTGCCCCATCCTGGTGAGCAAGTGCTAAGCTTTGATGTCACCTCTGTCTGGAAAACACTGCAGAAAGTTAAAATTCGGAAAGCAGCAGACCCAGATAACATCCCTGGACGTGTCCTTAGGGAATCCGCAGATGAGCTGGTTTGTGTTCTCACAGATATTTTCAATCTCTCATTGCAGCAGGCAGTGGTCAGTGTTTTAAGACAGCCATCATCTTGCCAGTGCCAAAAAAGTCCACAATTACAGGCCTCAATGATTACTGTCCGGTTGCACTGACATCCACCATTATGAAATGCTTTGAATAGCTGATAAAGGTCATTATTGTATCTAGCCTCCCGCCAGCATTAGGCTTGCTTCAGTTTGCCTACCAACTAAATTGCTCTATGAAGGATGCTATTTCTTCTGTTCTCCATCTGAGCTTGAAGCACTTAGAGGAAAGAAATACTCATGTCTGTTGTTTGTTGACTTCAGTTCGGCGTTTAACACAATCATTCCCCAGCATCTAGTAGACAAACGGCCTTTTAGGCTTAAACACCCCTTTGTGCAACTGGATTCTTGATTTTCTTACCAACAGGCTCCAATATGTGCAAGTTGGAACAAATACCTCTAATACCATTTTCTTGAGCACAGGTGCTCCTCAGGGCTGCGTCCTAAGTCTGCTGCTGTTCACCCTGTTGATCCATGACTGTTGTGCTAGCTTTGCCACCAACCATATTGTGAAGTTTGCAGATGCTACAACAGTAGTGGGCCTTATTTATGATGACAGTGTGGAAGCTTACCATAAGGAAGTTGAGGGGTTGGTGAACTGGGAAACTAGGAAAACAGCCTAGTTTTAAATACTGGAAAAACCAAAGAGATCATTGTCAATTTCAGAAAAGGCAGGCACGGCCACACTTCTCTGTGAATTAATGATTCACCTGTGAAGATGGTTACCAGCATCAAATTCCTGGGTGTGCAGCTAACGAGTAGGCTGACTTGGTCGCTCAACAAGACACTGTGAAGTGGGCATAGCAGCACCTGCATTTTCTGCGTCGCATGAGAAAAGCACATCTTTCTTCCCCTGTTCTGACCGCTTTCTACAGGGGGACAGTCGAGAGCATCCTGTCATACAGTATCACAGTCTGGTTTGGAAGCATCACTACTTCAGACAGGAAGCTGGTGCAGAGAGTGGTGAGGATGGCCGAAAAGATCGTTGGCAGTTCCCTCCCTCCCATCCAGGACATGGCACAGAAGCATTGCTTGAGCAGGGTCCGTAAGATTGCCTGGGACACTACACATCCTCTTCACAACCTGTTTTCCTTGTTACCTTCTGGGAGGAGGCTTTGTGGTGTCCACAGCAGAACATCCAGATTCAGCCATAGTTTCATTCCATACAGCATTGACCTTGTGAACTCTCAAGCTTCCTCAAGATGGACAGTATTTAATCTTTATTTGTTATGTATATGTAGGGGTGTGGGTCTATACATACTGTATGTTGTATATAGTATGTTTAGGTGTGTGTCATGCATGTGTTTCACTTTCAGAGCGGGCAACTAAATTTCATTTTTTTTATGTGTGCCGTTGTGCCCACAGTAAAAAAATGACAATAAAGGTTATCTATCTTATCTGATGTAAACCAAAGTCTCTCCCAATCCTGTATCCATCCATTTGATAATTTTCCATTCAGCACCTCATCATCTGACATTTTGAGCTGCATTTCTTCTATTCCACCTTCTAGGTCATTTTTAATGTGTCTAGCAGCATGGACTGTGGATGTTCTGCGGCTCCCCCAATCATTGTGGAAAGTTTACCCAAGATAGGCAAGCTAGGCAGATCAGTCTGCGTATGGTGCTTAGCAAAAGTGTGCAGCAAAGCCCCATCTCAGGGTGAGGAACACAGGCAGGAAGCCCTCCCTAACCCTGTGCTTTGAAGAGTTTCATTTTTTCTCTCTTCAAGACTCCAGGCAGCTCAGCAGAAAGGGAACTGCATCGCTCTGGATGATGGTAAGGGAACCAATGGTCCAACGGGATAGAAAAAGGGAACGAATATGAAAGTGGTGCTTAGCTTAGTCGAGCAGAGGGATGTGTTAATAGCCCAGATTTCAAAAATAAAACTTATGTAAAACTACAATGTAACTGGAATCGGTTACTCCACTGGGCCAGAAATGGTGGTTAGTTAAGGTGCCGAGTTCTCTGTACTTTCTCAGAACAATCTGTTTCCAAGTTAGTTAATTTGCTTACCAGTAGCAAGTCCCAGATTTCTCTGGTTAAGAAAAGCCAATGTGGAACATAGAGTAGAAGAGTGGCTTTTTGCACAAGTTAGTTTTTAAAATATTGTATGGGTGGGGTGGAGAGAGGAAATGCTTGTCCCTCTCTAGCATGATGAAAAACTTTGTAGACAAGCCATAAACGCCACATTTTCTACATTCCTGCTTTTGAGACAACCAGAAGCCGTCTATGTTCCATCACTTTTCCTTTGGCGTGGTTAACTTAGACATTGATGCTTTGGAATGGCTCCTGTTCCACCACTTAAAGAAGTCCATTGCAGATCATTTGTAAACCACAGAAAAAAGATGTTTTCTTCTTCAGAGTTAAAAGACGATTTTGTTTCTGCACCAAGTAACCAAGACTGTATGTATTAAGAAGACGGGTTAATTTTTTTCTTTTTACATGGCTCTTTGTGAGCTATGTTGTGTAGTTAGAAGATTTTTCTGAGTAACCATATCCACTTATTAAAAGCACAAGAGAACTGTTCTTTTACAACCACGATTTTCACCCCATTCTTTGTGTTTAGAAAATGTTGGGTCCTGTTGGTTCACTATCTCGAAATGCACAGGACTAGGTAATTTGGAGCATGCATATGTGATTTTTCAACTCCAATCAATATAACTAGCATGTGAAGTTGTAGTTCATCTAGAAGTCAAGAGGTGCCATTTGCTTCTGCTGTAGTAGTTCCTTTTGTTGACTTACTACTTTTTATAAAAGTGAGGAGGCAGCAATTTAACTATATGGGAAACTGATTACAAACAGTTGTCTTATATATCTGTCCCTTGAATTTCAAGACATTTCTTTCAAATAAGAGAGATTAAGATTGCATCCTAAGGGATCAGCTTGGTACAGGTACTCTTCAACTTACAATTGAGCTCAAAATTTATGTTACTAAGTGATAAATTTGTTAAGTGAGTTTTATCCCATTTTACAACTTTTCTTCCCACATTTGTTAAGTGAATCACTGCAGTTGTTAAATTAGTAACATGGTTGTTGAGTGAATCTGGCTTCACCATTGACTTTAAGGTTTAAGGTTTAAGGTTTTATTTAATTTATATACCGCCCTTCTCCCTAGGGACTCAGGGCGGTTCACAGGGCTTATATAAATAACAATACAAAAGTTAAAAAAGATTAAACCAATGCCCAATTAAAACAATAATACCATTCTAAAACAACAATTTAAAACCAATAATCCCCCATCAGGCCAGACCAGCTAATTCAAATAAATGGGTCTTCAGACCGCGACGGAAGGTTCGGAGGTCTGATGCCATCCAGAGCTCCACCGGCAGCTGGTTCCATAATGCCGGAGCGCCCACAGAGAAGGCCCTCCCCCTGGGGGCCACCAGTCGGCATTCCCTGACTGGAGGCACCCTGAGGAGGCCCTCTCTGTGGGAACGTACAGGGCGGAGGGGAGTTGACGCCGGCAGCAGGTGGTCCCCGAGGTAACCCGGACCCATGCCATGTAAGGACTTAAAGATCATAACCAAGACCTTGAACCTCACCCGGAAGACAACTGGTAACCAATGCAGCTCGCGGAGCAAAGGTGTAACATGGGAGTACCGGGAAACTCCCAAGACAACTCTCGCGGCCGCATTCTGTACCAGTTGGAGCCTCCGAGTTGTCTTCAAGGGAAGCCCCATGTAGAGAGCATTACAGTAGTCAAGGCGAGAGGTCACGAGCGCATGAGTGACCGTACACAAGGCATCCCGGTCCAGATAGGGCCGCAACTGGCGCACCAGGCGAACCTGGGCGAAAGCCCCCCTAGTCACGGCCACTATATGATCTTCTAGGGTAAGCCGCGAATCTAGGAGGACTCCCAAGTTGCGAGCCCTATCCACGGGGGGTAAGAGCTCACCCCCCATAGAAAGAGATGGAACATTTTGAATGTCCCGGGATGCCGGAATGCACAGCCACTCAGTCTTGTCAGGGTTGAGTTGAAGTCTGTTCCTCCCCATCCAGACCCGAACCGCCTCCAGGCAACGGGACATCACAGCGAGGGCATCACTGGGGTGGTTTGGGGTCGAAAAGAAAAGTTGGGTATCATCGGCATATTGATGATACCCAACTCCAAAACCACGAATGATCTCACCCAGCGGTTTCATGTAGATGTTGAACAGGAGAGGCGAGAGAACCGACCCCTGAGGAACTCCACAAACGAGAGACCTAGGGGCCGATCTCTGCCCCCCTGCCAACACCGACTGCGAGCATCCCAGGAGATAGGAGGAGAACCACTGAAGAACTGTGCCTCCCACTCCCAATCCCCTGAGACGCCGCAGCAAGATACCATGGTCGATGGTATCGAAAGCCGCCGAGAGGTCTAATAGGACTAGGACAGAGGAATGTCCCCTGTCCTGAGCCCTCCAGAGATCATTCACCAGAGCGACCAATGCCGTCTCCGTGCTGTACCCGGGCCTGAAACCCGATTGGTAGGGGTCAGTAGGTCACAAAAGGGGATTACATGACCCCAGGACACCCCAGGACACTGCAACCATCATAGATATGAACCACTTGTCAAGTGTCCAAATGTGAATCACATGACCATTGGGATGCTGCAAATGTCATTTGAAAAATAGTTATGTCACTTTTTTCAATGTAACTTTAAATGGTCATTAAACAAACTGTTGTAAGTCAAGTACTACCTGTACTAGCCACACTGTATGCCAGAACAACACTCTCAGTTCAGCTAATAAATACTGCATGGTTATGTTGAAGGCTGATATTGAAAACTGACTTCTAACACTATACATGCAAATATCCCTCAAATATTTTAACTGCTTAAGTGTGTTAAGGTATAAGTTTGTGCAACCTGAATTTTTGTGCAAATTGGAAACTTACTAAACTTACTAAAAGGGCTACACAAGCTGTGAGATTTTTCTCCCTGTATACCCTTCCTCACCTTATTTTCCTTTCATCAGTGAGCTGCCATCATCATTATATAATTAAGGGGAAATCTTAAGTATGTTGAGAAAAATGGGCACAAAAGCATGCCAACATTCCTGGGAATTAATTAAGATCAGATGTTCATTGATAAGACTGAATATCCATCCTTTTTAAAAATTAACTATGAATGGGAGATTTAAGTCTGTCTCCTTACTGCTCAGATGATGTTGCTCCCATAGTCAGTCCTTGAAACAATATAGAGGACATAAGCACTTTTGCTGAACCAAGACTACCAAGATACTAAATACACAGCAACACACTGAACTCTTAATAACTAGAAAGTCAAGGGGTCAATCTACCTTCCCAACTTTGATAGTCAATCAAGGTGTATCAGACTGCCATAAGGCCCAGCAGCCAAGCTCATAAGAACTAGATTATTTCTGTAGTTTAGGTTTCCTCATCCACTTCAGTTGCTGGGCCATTGGCTTTTGTGGCTAAAAACATTAAATTAGTATAGGTTGCAAAGAATGGAAAGTATGAGTATGGGTGGGATACTAAAATGAATGTATCATCCCTAGCCTTCTAATGCACAGGTGTCAAACTCGATCACATCATGTGACACATTGTGATGTATCACAATGTTTTTGCCTTTGCAGAGCTGGGGTGGGCCACCAGTTTGACATCCCTGCTCTAATAGATTAAGAATGGCCTTAGTCTTGTGTCCGAAGTACCAATCCACTCAAGGTGTGGCTGGGAGTAGAGAGGGAATTGGGCTAGAGAGCAAACTGAATCACTAATAGAGATTAATCCACAACAGCAACAATTTGTCCTGGTGGTCCACCACTATACAAAATACCATATATTTGCTAATTAGAGAGCCAGTTTGATGTAGGGGTGTCAAACTCAATTTCATTGAGGGCCGCATCAGCATTGCAGTTGCCCTCAGGGGGCCGGGTGGGTGTGGCCAGGGTGGGTGTGGCCTACTGGGTGGGCGTGGCTAGAGTGCGTATGGCCTACAGGGTGGGCGTGGCCAGCTCTACATCGTTGGCATCAAGGGTGCCTATGGGGGCCTGGACAGGAGCGGGACAGATCTGAGGGTCTCTGGCAGAAGGAGGGTCTCTGGGCCAGGGCCAAGGCAGTGGGGGCCGTTCCCTCACTGTTTCCAGGATAGCTTCGGGGGCCACATGAAACCACTTCGCGGGCCGGATCTGGCCCCCGGGCCTTGTGTTTGACATGTCTGGATTAAGGCATCAGACTAGAAACTGGAAGATTGGGAGTTCTAGTCCCACCTTAGGCATAAAGCCAGCTGGCTGACCTTGGGCCAGCCATTTTCTTTCAGCCTTAGGAAGCTGGCAATGAACTCAAAATCTAAGCTTTGCCAAGAAGAATTAATTTTGTATCAAAGGCTGAGGATCTTACAACAATTGGAATTTGTGTCTCATTTAATCTTCAATCAACATTTTGTTCCATTGGGATTTTTGCCCAAATACAATTCAGAGACGTCTAAGATGACCCACACTTTCTTTATCCACATGGGTGATGAACCTGTGAGCTTTATTGATAAATACCAGTACTCCAGCCAGCATAATCAGTGGTGAACAACAACTGTTCTATCTTCCTGGAGGGTTGTAAATTCTATTGTACAACAATATAGCTGATATGTATAGCAGCCAAACTTACACAAATAATTAAGAAGCTGTAACACGGTAATTTATTCTAATTATATTGTGATTTCATAAAAGTATGTTGAACAGTGGCTTGTTAGATCATAGTTTATTATGGATTTCTTAGGTTTTTCAGGTTAGTGGCCCTTTTGAAATTTTGAGTGTAAGAAATGAGTGCTGCATACAAATGATGGCAAAACCAGTAACTACTATTTACCAAACATCAAACTGGCGAGGCTAATAGGATCACACAATTGGAAGGGACTTGCAGTATTTATGCCATAAAATCCACCCTACTTCCCAATGCAGGAATCAAATTACAGCATCCCTTTTAAATGGCTAAGCCAGCATTTCTCAACCTTAGCAATGCCAAGATGTGTGGACTTCAACACATCTTAACGTTGCCAAGGTTGAGAAACACTGGTTTGATATATCCTTGGATGTAGTAAAGAAAGGGGAGTTCACTCCTCCTTGGTTGTTTGGTTCCTCTTATCATTGCTCTTAGCTTTTTTTTTCTTTTCTGATAAGTCTTTCTTAACATTCCACTAACATCTACCTTTCTGCAAATGCTCAATCATTTGCTTTTGGAAAGTGTTGGAAGAAAAGTCTTCATCATGGTTCCTCCAAACGGGGAATAAACATGGCAACTGCTATGGAAAGAAGGTTGTAGTTTATTGCAGAGGAAAGCCAGACAGAAAGATGGATCCAACAGAAAAAAGAGGCTGACCACATGTGGGTAGTGAATTTTTATAACCCTTGGACTCTATTGTCTGGAGTTATTTCCTGTTTCAAGCTTTGTATTTCCTTTGTCACGTATTCTGTCCTGAGCCTAGGTGTGCCCCTCTAGGATTCTTGCTGGTTGTATGTCCCAGCCCGCCTCCCTGGGGCCGGGATATGTAGATTTTAGATGTCTGAAGTCTTCTTAGCTTCAACCTTCCTGAATGGTTTCTATAGAGTTGGTTTCTGCTTGGGGGAGAGAGAGTTGGGCTATTAAGAAAAACTGGGCATGCTTTTCTGCCTTTTTTTTTAGGAAATGTATTTTTCCTGCCCTTTTAATATTTCCTTCTCTGGGGAGCTGACTTCACACAAAAGCATTGTGCACAACTTCACCTCAAAGGTGGGAGAGAGTTGTAGACATCAACAACAGAACTGTCTTTATTCGTCCTGCTGCTTATTTCAACTCAAATTAATTCCAAATTAGCATCCTTGATATTCTGTGCAGACACGGGCATTTTAACCTAAAATGCAAGTGAGCCTCCTTTTATTTTTTTTTGTTCCTTTTGAATAAATTCTATCCCACAGTTGTTGAAATCCAGTCAAAATATATCACTGCCCCTAAATTACATCTACTGTATTTTCCAGCGTATAAGACAACTGGGCGTATAAGACGACCCCCCAACTTTTGAGATGATTTTCAAGATTTTTCGTCTTATACGCCGGCAAATCAACGAGCCCGGGAAGGCACGCCCTCCCCTCTCACTGTGGAGGAAGCAGGGCAGGCTGGCATCTGGCAGGAGCCGGCAGGGCAGTTCTGCACATGCACGCGCGCGCAGGACTGCCCTGCCGGCTCCCGCCCCACGCTCTTCCCTCTTGAGGCAGTATCGCTCCCCGGCTCCTAAGGAGTCCTCGGGGATGCTGCCTCAAGAGCCATGGCAGGCGCCTCACGCTCTTCCCTCTTGAAGCAGCATCGGCGGAGCCGTCTGGCGTCAGGCGGGAGCCGGCAGGGCAGTCCTTCCCTCTTGAGGCAGCATCCCCGAGGACTCCTTAGGAGCCGGGGAGCGATGCTGCCTCAAGAGGGAAGAGCGTCGGGCGGGAGCCGGCAGGGCAGTCCTGCGCGCATGCGCGTGCGCAGGACTGCCCTGCCGGCTCCTGCCAGACGCCAGCCTGCCCTGCTTCCTCCACAGTGAGAGGGGAGGGCGTGCCTTCCCAGGCTCGCTGATTTTCCGGCGTATAAGACGACTGGGCGTATAAGACGACCCCCCCAACCTTTGAGGTGATTTTCATGGGTTAAAAAGTTGTCTTATACGCCGGAAAATACGGTACTAAATCACATTGGTCTTTCTTTTAATATGAGTTAAACATCATTTTCTTTTCAATACTCTGTGCATTGACTCCCTTATGCAAGGAAGAGGGGGCCAATGTATTCCCCAAAGCACCTGAGGGCAGGACAAGAAGCAATGAAGGAAACTAATCAAGGAGAGAACCAGCCTAGGAGTAAGGGGAAATTTCCTGGCAGTGAGAACAATTAATCAGTTGAATGAGTTGCCTTGACTAGTAGTGGGTGCTCTAGCACTGGAGATTTTTAAGAACCGTTTGGGCAGCCATTGGTCTGAAATGGTATAGTTTCCTGCCTGAGCAGGGGGTTGGACTAGATGACCTCCAAGGTCCCTTACAAGTCTTGTTATTCTATTCATTAGTATATAGACAATGAATGCTGTGCATTTTATAAACTGATTCCTGATTTTCACGGGTGGGTTAATAAGCCCTTAAAGTTACTCTCTCACTTAATCTTATTCTGGGTTTCCTCCATCTTCCAGACTGAGTTTGATATTCTTTGGTCAAACACATTTTTTCCTCAGTCTTTCTAAAATGCAAATAGTTTCATGTCAACAGTTTATCATCTGCATTACATAAACCATATTCTCAGAAATCATGTTTTTCTGCTACCATTTTCATTGCTGGCAATTCAAAGGGCAGTATACTTTCACTTTCCAGTTCTATGAATTGGAAGGATGGACGACACAGTCAGCAGTGGTCACACATTCTTCACTTTTCTTCCATAACTTCAAAGTCCAAGATAAATTAGCTATTCTTGATGGTATCAAGAGACAATGCTTGAATGGAGACCATATGCCAGCTGCTTTGTCACATCGATCAAGCACACATCTGAGAAACAGCACCCATTCTAAACCAGCAGATCTGATTGATACTTAGTGTGTATTCCTTTTAGCAGGGAACCACCAATTATTACAATTGTCTACTGAGCCTTCTACAGGCAGCAGTTGTGTCCTTTCTTCTTTACATGTCTCCTGACTTTCATCTCCTGTTTAACTTACAGTAAGTACGTGTCTCTTCCCTACAAACCCAGAGCTTTTTTTTATTGAAATCCTAGAAATTATTTTTAATGGTGGAAAATTTCTTCAGAAGACCCTTTCTGGCAAACACTCTCGTCCACTAGACTTTTGTTACTTATCTCTCTTCCTTGTGGAACACAGCAATTTGTATCCACTCTTAAGTCTAGTATTTCCTAGGTTTGGCTCAAGAAAACGTCATTCTTTTATTAGCCAATAAAAGCTCCCGCTCTGATCCTTTTTCTCTCTCTCTTCAAGTACAGCCAGTGAGTCGGCATTTGCAGCATACATTCACTTTGTGGTTTTCAGGTTGAACACAAATATGCCAAAAAATATTGCAAATAAGAACTGCATAGCCAACTCCATCCAACAGCTCTTCTGTTCTTTGCTCGATTCACCGGATTTGTTAATGATCTCCCACACCTGAACTTTACCACAAAACTCTTGCTAACCATCTTATTTACTTGCTCAATAAGCTCACTTTCTGAACATTTCCATTTTTTCCTACAGCTTCCTCCTCAAGGACCGGTCATTCTAAGCACCCAGAATAAACAGAGCTTCTCACTACACCACCCCGCCCCCATCTCTTAGGTTGCTCCCTACTACGCAGTTAATTTTTTTTCTTCTGGGCAAAATAAAGTTCAGGACCACATTTTAGTTATTTATTTTTAAACTACCAAAGATCCTCCTTAGAAATAAAAACCATGCAGATGACATGATTGTGACGTTCCTATTCAAAACACAGATTCTTTAAAAAAAAAAAGGCTGGCAGAAGGGTTGGCAGAGATGAGGCCCAACACTGAGGATTCCAGGTTTATTGAACAGCACTCCAATTATCCTGAGTTCACACAACACACTAAACCATTATTTGCAATAGCCAATGAAAATGTTAACAGCTTAATACATTAAATCAGTTTAAACTCCTTCTGATTATGTCCTGTTTAGGTGAGGGGAAAAGTTTTTCTAAAAGTTTGTATGACAGGACTGCAGGTAGTCCTCGACTTACGACAATTCATTTAGTGACTGTTCAAGGTTACAATGGCACTGAAAAAAGTGACTTATGACCATTTTTCACGCTTACGACCTTCGTAGCATCCCCATGGTCATGTGTTCAAAATTCAGGCACTTGGCAACTGATTCATATTTACGATGGTTGCAGTGTCCTGGGGTCTTGTGAGCTCCTTTTATGACCTCCTGAGAAGCAAAGTCAATGGAGAAGCCAGATTCACTTAACCGTGTTACTAATTTAACAGCCACAGTGATTCACTTAACAACTGTGGCAAGAAATGTCAAAAAATGGGGCAAAACTCACTTAACAATTGTCTCACTTAGCAACATAAACTTTGGACTCAATTGTGTCGTAAGTCAAGGACTACCTGCATTTGCAAAAAGCATCTTGCCCTCTTTTTAAGATATTATGTACTGAGAATCAGAATCAGCAATGCAGTTCCCTTTCAGTGTCTCATGTAGATGCTACAACAGGCTGCATGCATTCACGAACAGCTAGTAATGCAGTCCCACAAGAACTCCAAAATAAAGTTTGTTATTTACATACATTAACTGTATTATATATTTCATACCGGGCCCAAGACAATTCCTCTTCATTCAATGTGGCCCAGGCAAGCCAAAACATTGGATGGACATGCCTATGCTACAACAGACGGATGTAAGACATAGTTCTTACCTTCTGAAACAAAGGTTGAGATTTCTGCTGATTTTCCATTTTTCCAGGTAGAAAAACCCATTCATTTTGATCACAAAACAAATTTCTGAGAATGTCAGCATTTATTTTTAAAGTAGCACACTGTTAGCAGACATTTAGTCAAAAGAGAGCAGGAAGAAACAAAGTATTTGGGCAATATTAGCGGGATTTACAAGAGCAAACCAGTAGCTGAAGATTGCCAGATATAAGACTTCAGAGGTCCTTACCTCCTAGTTCCTTAATTATACACTCCAGAATAAATTATCTAAAAATATCAGAAAGATGTGTAAAAAATAATACACATGTGCATTTCTTTCTAAAATCATAAAGTTTCTCTGGGTACATAATCTCCCTTTTTAAGTGCAGAGTATATTTGGCCCTGAGTATTATGTGGATGGGTCTTTTATTTTCAGAAATAACCACAAAGGTAGAACTTGTGCAAGGACAAAATCTTAATCTCTTTCTCTCCCTCATGCTGTTGTTATAGCAGGAAGCATTCATCTTAAGAGTTATGAGACTGCAGCATTGCTGCAAAGTGCCTAACATCACAACTACCCTAGTATCTAACATAAGACTGCAAAGATTAAACTCTTTGTACTATTTTTAAAATACAAGTCATCTGAGGTAGGGCAGTAGCTAAGCGGTTAACAGGTAAAGTTTAAATAGCTCCTGAGCAATGGTAAGAGGCTTCCAGTCCATCTTTGTCCATGCTTTCCCTTACAAATTGTAGCTGAGGCCAATTATTGTGCAATTTAAATTTTTAGTATAGAATTCCAAGATTCCATAGCTACAGAATTGCTTCAGGGAGCAAAGGCTGTGCTGATCTGAGATTTGTGCTAGTCCTTTGGGTCCCCACCCCATGCGGGGGCTTATAGGCTTGGAAGGTGCAATGGAGGAAACACTGCCACAACAGTTGTGCACCGTCTCCTCTGGATTTAAGGGGCAGCCCATTTCCCATGGGTGGGATCTCCTACCTTATCCTGCCTACCATTTCTTGGGATTTCCCCATTTCCCTCTACCCAACATGCCGTGGCGTATTTGCCGCGTCATCTCATGCTTCCCAAGGAGAGGCATGGCTGCTCCTCACAAATAATGGCTGACTTTGGTTTCATGGCATGAGAAGAATGAGGGTGCACTGATCAGGCACCTATAGCTAGCTAGAAGGAGCACTGGGAGCCTCCCTAAGAAGACACGAGTCCAGCGCACGGATGCTCCTGTGGAAGAGTTGAGGGGCAAGTCAGGCAGCTGCATGGAAGCGTCCAAAGAATCTAGGATTGTGACTAATCCAGACTCCTTTTTTTTTACAGAAACTGAGGCTCCCCCATATTCTCTTACTGTTGCTTCCTGGGAAAATCCAGGCAGAGATTCCAGAGAGTGGCAGGAGTAACAGTGGGGATGTCACAGTGAGTATCCTCATCTGCCTGTTGTTTGTGCTGATGCTGCTGCTGTTCATAGCATGGCGCTGGTTGAACCGTGCAACGGAAGGAAGGTACCACCCTCGGCATCTGATGGGGAACCTGGCTTTTTGGTGGCAACAGTTCTGGAGGGAGACACTTTCTGAAGCCTTGCCTGAGGACTACCAGGATGAGAAACAGAGCGATGGAGAGCTTGAGGAAGAGCAACAACAGCATGTGGAGGATGGAGAAGGTGGAGAGGAGGAGACGGAGACGGAGGAGGAGGAGGAGCAGCAGCAGCAGCAGCAGTGCCTTCAGGAGGAAGAAGAGAAGCTGACTAAGGAAGCCAATCAAGAGGCAGCAGCGGAGGAGGCCTTGGAAGAAGGTGAAGCATCAAAGGCAGCCCAGAGCAGCGCAGAAGTTCTACTGAGTCATCTGCATTCCTTCTCTGGAACAGCATCCTGGGAAGATAGTGGCAAATCACTGAATGTCACTGCTCTCTAGGGAGCAGGGAAGGATGGACCTGTCACAAACAAGCTTGCCATGCTTGGTATCAGACCCACATATGGGAAACCCAAGACTGCTGTCACTCTGCTTTGTGTACTGCTTCCACTGGGGAGCAGCACTGTTTGTAAGGCTGCATTTGCTTCTTCTAACCTGTTCCAAAAAGCTTGTTGTCAAACAAACAAACAAACAACAAACAAAAATGCATATTCCCTGTAACAATAAAACAGAGAACTGGTGGCTGTATCTCAATAGTTGATTTTGTAATTGGGCTGGCAAAAAAACAAAACACTTAGCTCTCTTTGCTTAGTATTTCTCTCTGCGGCAATTCCGACAACCAATTAATTTTTCTATGCAGCACAACACTCATTTTCTGAATACGAGCCAGGTATGTCACTCTGCCAACTGCGAAGGTTCATTTGTGGCTAAGGACACCAGTATTTCAGAGAAGACCAACAGCAGCCCTGGGTGAGCACTTCTCTTGCAACAACCACCACTGAGGGAGAAGTGGTCATTTTTGGCAAATGGATGCATGTTGGAAAAAGAAGACAGGAAAACAAGTTGCCCGGGACCTGAGACAGCTCCACCCAGAAGAAGCAGTCTGATCCTTCCTTCCACTTTCTCAAGAGTTGCTTTCTTTCCTTCACAGGTCCTGAGCCTTCAACTAGAGCAGCCGTGATGTAAGTCAGAGCATGTGCTTTTCCTCTGACTATCCTCTCTGCAAAATTCCAAGATGCACCCAGACAAATGTCCCCAGGGTGATAATAAGGCAGAATTCTGCTGCTCACAGCTCCTTTGTGCATCCCAAATTATTCTCTTCCCTCCAGGATTCATTGTAGATTGAACTAAAAGCACCATGGCTGAGTTAGTCCTGACATCAAGGAAGCACCAACATCAGGTATCCCTTTCTCGCTGGGAGTGAAGGTGGCCCTGTGAAGGGAAAGGTAAAACGGGACTTCCAGGAGGGCTTGAAGTCCCATAGACACAATCTTAACCACCCATTGCCTCACCCCAGTGCTCCACCTGATGATGCATATCCAGAGATCTCCTTGCTGCCCACTTATCGTGCCCGTCCTCGGCCTTTCTTCTTTTTGGTGCCTGAAGGTGTTTTGATGGGCAATGGAGCCGTGACTTCCAGTACAGGCCCGAGAGGGGTTGCTGACAGCTCCATTAACTCTACCGTTGTGCTTGGCTTGAAGGGCTCAAAGGGTGAGAACTTCAGTGGGCTGCAGAAACAAGCACAGGTTAGAGTTCAAGTCATTTAAAGTCTTGTTTGTGGCTCTAGTACCTGGACAGAAGAGCAAACGGTACCCTTAAGAGACAGCATTCCTTCTGGGGAAGCAAGGACTCAGCAGGCACCGCCCTCTTCCTGCAGCCAGCCCCTTGAGAAACATGTCCGGAAGATCTAGCCCAGGGGTAGGCAACCTCGGCTCTTTTATGACTCATGGACTTCAACTCCCAGAATTCCTGAGTCAGCATAGCTGACTCCATGAGTCACAAAAGAGCCGAGGTTGCCTACCCCCGATCTAGCCTTTCTCCCAACTCTCTTTCTCCAGATTTACCTGACAGGTGTGCGGGGGCTGCTGTTGAGACGCCGTGGAGATCGCAACTTGGGTTGGAAGGAAAACCCTTCTTTGATACTTTCCAGCACAGATGGAGCCACGTAGGTAAACCCCTAGAGGAAGGAACGTCTGATCAGAGTCGCTACGGTCGTAATTTCATTTCAGGAACTGGGTTGAGTTATGTTCTTTCTTTCCTTTGATCAACAATGAGGAATTTGTGGTCTTCCCAATGTTGCAAACAACAGTTCTCAGTAACCCCTACTAATGTGGCCAATAAGGGTTGCTGAAAGTTATAGTTCAATAACCTGTGGAATGCCCTACATTCCCCATTTAATTTCTACATCAAAAGTTAGAATCGCCTGCTGGATTCAGCTTAGGTTCCCTTCGACTCCCCTTGCGTGAAACATAGGCTTTAAAATGCTTTTTATTTTTGATCTGCCTGTTTGCTACAGAGGATTACCTTGACGACTGCAGTTGGCAAGGGTGGTTAAGAAGAGTTAACTCTCAAGCCAGCCGTCTATGGAGATTCTCAGTCATCCAGGTCAGCGTTGTCCCAAAGGTGCTTTTTTTCAAAAGGCAACTGGACTTTGTTTTCCCTGAAGATGCTTTACTTCCCGTCCAAGAAGCTTCTTCAGTTCTGAACTAGCTGCCTTTTGAAAAAGCACCTTTGGGATCTCAAGCCAGCTCTTTAAGAAAGCTTTCTTCCAAGTAGCAAGTCGTTGCTATCTTAAGACTTTTTTCAAAAAGTTGGAGTCACCAGTGAATTTTTGCATTTAATTTAATTTAATTTATTAATATTTCTATACCGCCCTTCTCCCGAAGGACTCAGGGCGGTGAACAGGGCAAGAATAAAAAACACAGAATTACAAAAGTTAAAAAATGATTAAATACATGCCCACTAAAAAAACAATTAATACATAGTAAAACCCCAATAAAATACAATAAAAACCCCACCAATCCCCCATCAGGCCAAGCCGGCTTGTTCGAACAAGTATGTTTTTAGCTCGCGGCGAAAGGAGCGAAGATCGGGCGCCATCCGGAGCTCAACCGGTAACTGATTCCATAGTTCCGGGGCGCCCACAGAGAAGGATCTCCCCCTGGGGGCCACCAATCGACATTCTCTGACCGGTGGCACCCTGAGGAGGCCCTCTCTGTGGGAACGCACAGGGCGGAGGGAAGTTGATGCCGGCCTTGGTCTTATCCACAGCTGGCATGGGGTCCCCAAAGGTTAGTCATAGGGAAAGGATGAAAGAGGCTCTCTCCACCGCTTCACTGATTTTGCCACTCCTGTTTCTTCTCACTATAGTTCCAGCTGTTTATTCCTTACCAGAAAAGCCTGATTGGCACTCTCACTGAGAGAGCTGTCGTCAGGACTATCCACGGGTGTCTGGCGAGTGAAGCGGGTGTCAAATTGGCTGACATCATCCTCCGATTGCTGTGGATGGAAAAAGATGTTCTGGATAGCTCTTCCTACTATCATTTAGCCTTTTGGTTATGGGCGAATTCTAGTCCACGTTAGCATCTAGACAAATGGGTTTTCTTATTTTCAGAAATTTCACGGAGAAGTATGCATCGTTAGCACATGATGTAAAGGAGCTATACTGTGTAATAAGATTAGATATCATACAGTTGTACTTACCAAAGGGGGATTAAAAAAAATTCTACAGTGAGGTTAGAATTAAACAGGTTTAAAGTGAATGAAAATCTGCAGGGTGGTGTAAAATAGTCAAAGGAGCATGTGAAGTGGGCAGGTATTAGCTTGTTTGGCTTTAGCTTTGTACAATAAATAAATACAGCCACTGCAGTTTATTAGAAGGAAGCTACTCTACTCCAGTCCTGCAACTTTGTCATGGATCCATCCCAAGGCTATATTTCAGAAATCTGGGAACAAATTGTCAACTAAAAGCAATGCAATCCCAATTTTCACCACAAAAATGATGGAGAAGAGCTGAAACAAAACAATATTAGCCCCTGGTACAAAAGGACCAGGCTTAACAATATATGAGAACTAGGCAAATTATACCTTTTTACACCAGAAAACCCCTCTATGTGAAATGATAATCCAGTAACTTTATGTGAAATTAAAATCCAATAAAAGCCTCATCCAATTTAGCAGTCCTTAATAATCTGTCATTAGATAAGCTACAAATCAAGATCAAGATTCTGGGAAGGCCTATTATGGTCAAGCACAAGACCATAAAGTAGGGAAAAGGGAATAATAGGAAGAACGAGGACTGAGGTGTGGTGTCTTTACCAAAAATGGCCGGAAGGGTGGATCAACTCTCCTGGCCAACAAGTCATCCCAGTTAATGTGTCGGAAGAATGGGTGTTTCTAAAAGAGAAAATAAAGAACTTAACACTATCTAAAATGCATGAATAATCCTCAAACACATAGTCCTCATATTCCAAAATCTCAAATTTCTATAAAACTGTGGTCCTTCTACACTTAAAAGATCCACTGATATTCACTTCTAATATCAAAAAATGTCTCTGTCTCCACCACCACCATAGTTTGCAGCTGGAGACAGCAATAACTTTCATAGTTTTAAGCATTTAATTATAAGGTAGCACCTTAATTATGCAAGGTGCTGATGCCCTGCCTTTTTTTGCTGAGGTGATAGCCTCTTGCTTATAGTAGCCTCTTCAAAATCATCTTCAGATTTAACTTGCTCGTCAAAAGGGAAGAAAGCTGCTCAAAATTCCAAATTATTGGATATATCAAGAGAAAACCTGCTCTCCCCCCCATCCGCTTTACCTGCACATCTGCAGCATCACCTGGCCCACCCCCAATTCGTTGATTGGGGTTCCTTTTGAGAAACTAGGGAAGGAAAAGAAGCATATTTTAAGAAATACTGCTTTGGAAAATGCCCAAAGGAAAATCACTCATTGAGAACTCAGAACTCAGTCAAAAACTTTCCATTAGGACGGCCTCACAATAACCTCCATTTCATCCTTATTCAAGATGTTATTCACCACGGAACTGGCTTAACTGGATCTCTTTCCACACAGAAGTGCTCACCAAGCCCTGTCCTCGTGGTAAAGACCGCATTCCTATTCTGGCAAGAGATTCAAGTCATCAGCACCACTGCATTCCACTGAGATGGGGCTCCCATCCTTCTTTGTAGCCCACCTTGGAGCATCATTCAGTACAGTCCTCATTTTACCAACTCTAATTGGGACTGGAAACTCCACACTACGTCACACAGTCATAAAGTGACACATATCACATGATCGCACTTGATTTAAGACGTCAGTTCTGGCTGTGGTCCTGAAGCAAATCAGCTGCGGCTATTAAACACAATGTTGCATGATTTCAGTTTCTGACTTCTTACCAATTTTCCCACTGACTTTACTTGTTGGGAGCCAGGCGTGAAGGCCGCAAACGGCAATCACATGACCACCGGAGCGGCACCGGTTTTAAAAGTGTGCCCGTTGCCAAGTGCTCAAATTGCGATCACCTGACTGCAGGGATAGCTGCAACTCTGAGGACTGGTCATACATTTCTTTTTCTCATTGAACAAGCAGTCAGTAGGCGAGGACTACCTGTAATCAAATGTGCTTTGCCACTGGGCTGCTACCTCTTTGTGTTCAGTCAGGGCCAAGTGGAGCAAGTAGGTGAACATAAGCTGAGCAGGGCTACTCTAATGCTGTAAATGGTTCCTTGTTGTGGTGATGAGCGAGAACGGGACTTCCTCCTCATTCTTAGCTGGTGGGGTAATAAAACAAACAGGTCACTAAAAGGCAAGAGCAGCTAACTATACTTTGATAGGAAAGAAGGAACCAGAAAACCATCTGGGCTTACTCTAAGTCCAGGAAAGGGTGATCAGCGCGTTCTGGGCACTTGCCTAACTACCCACCTTTAAGAAAAAGAATGGCAAATCATGCACTGAAAGGTGGGATAGGAAGGAAGCTGCTCAGATACACACGTACTCCGGAGAGCCCTTCTGAACTCCATTCTGTGAAGGGAGGCGTTTACCAATCATGCGTTAAGCTTCTCTTCCCTCTAAAATTCAATATGATGCCCAGTACATATCTTCTCTTTGTAGATGTCAATTCACCAAACATATTCCTAGGGATATATGAATGGAATGCCTTGAGCAGAGTTTTATCAGCCAGCCAACTTAGCCTTGAATGACAAAATTCATACTGATACTGTTAGTCTATGGTTTTATTAACGAAATTATCTTTATTACATTTATTATGCTGCTAATTACTGAAACCTTCTTAAACCTGATGCCTCCCAAATACGCGGGATTTTTTATTCTTATCATCTGCAGTCACCATCGCCCCCAACTATGTTGGAAAAATAAACATTGGATTGGGAAGATGCTGGATAACAACAGTAAAATATCTGGGAGGAGAAGCCAGTTATTAATTTGATAAGTAAGGTTCAAAATTCCAATCAGTGTAGCCCAAACCTATGTGATAAACAGAGTTATACCTTCCTGAGCAGATCCCGAGCATCTGAAGTCAAGTAGGGTGGAAACATCAACTTGCCTTTCAGGATTTTGTCAATTGTCTTTTTGCGGTTTTCAGCGGTAAATGGAGGCTGCATTAACACAAAGGGCTTAAGATAAATGATCCTGAAAACTCAAGGAACAATAGGGAGTAGAGTAGGCAGATGTTGGGGGAGAAAGTAAAAGTAACAACAGATAGATGAAGGAACTTGGCAGCAAATTCAAACAGAAATATAAGTCCCTTAAAAGCAAAGTCCAGCCAGTGGGGTTTTGCCTGGACCAAGTAAAAGAGATAGCAAGACAGCAAAATATCAATAGCCCTGTTAATGGTTTAGTTGGCAGATCTAATAATGCTTGTACTGGTTATATTGCCTTTTGTCAGAAAATGTGCAGTGTGCTGATTATGACAATAGGGCATTCTTCCTACTATCCTTTGTCAAAAGCCAGCTGACTTCAACATGAGAATCTCTGCAATAGTTTATCTATTATCCAGTGAGAACAACTGATCCACAATACTTCCTTCACTCCCTCCCACCACTGCATCCTCTGCCACTTCCACCCTGCCTCCAAAAGCAGCGCGAGACTTGCCGATCCTGTGAGCATGTCATACATCAGGGTACCAAGGCTCCACCAATCAACAGCCCGATTGTGGCCACTGCGCATCAATATTTCTGGGGCCCTGGAATTTAGGACAGACAAAGAAATCAGTGCATAACTATTAAACCAGTCAACCTCAAGCTAAATCCAATCCAGAACAGGTATCCTAAAGGTGCTCATGAGCCGTCATCACCTACATGTATTCTATAGTGCCACAAAAGGTGTGGGTGACAGCACCATCATGGATGGATTCCTTGCAAAGCCCAAAATCCGTCAGTTTAATGTGCCCTGCAGAAGTAATTGGAAAGTCAAAGTCCTGTTACAGCCCTGGTTGGGATCACAGAGTAGTAGAGATGACATTCTGCATCCTCCCTCCCCTCCCTCTGTAAACAAGGATACTTTCCCTACCTTGGCTGTTTAGCATTATGTTCTCTGGCTTAAGATCCCGGTAAATGATGCCGTTAAAGTGGAGATGGCCGAGAGCCAGGATGATCTCACTCAGATAGAAACTGGCAGAACACAAAATGGAACCAATCAACAACATAACCACAGGCACTCCATACAGCTCAGAAGATGCTTCCTCATTTATCTGTGAGGGGGTCAATAACTCATAATGAAAGCTGGTGGTGAGAGTCTGATTTCACTGAAATGATTTTAGGAGAAAGGGCCATCTGCAACTTTGATCCATTTATAGAAATAGGGAACTCAGCTGACAGAAAAGGACCTTGAGATGAAACTTTGCACTTTCAAGCTCAGTTGAAAATATCTACTTTCTGCTTGGGAAAACAGGAAGGATCAAATGGCATCTGGTATTTTAAACAACAGAGGCTCACAATCCGAAAATCTTCTCTGAACATATTCCGCATGTTCAAGGAGATGTTTTTGCAGGAATTCATTATTTTAAGATTATCTGCACTTTATTTCCACCTATCTTCCCACTTCTAGCTCCAGTTAAAGGAGGAGGGCATTTACAGAAGAATCAGTAGGAGGACACAAACTGCCACAAGCAATTATGAGACTTGGCAATCCGAGAAGGGAGGTGGAAATTTGTCCATATATTTAAATACAATGACCTTCTTTCATCAGTCAACTCTTCTCAGCCTTCCCCACTTGCCACTTGGGCACTGCTTTGGCCTGTGTTTTACATATCTGAAAACAACAGTTTGTACATTTCAAAATGCAGCAGAAATTATCTACATATTTACATTTATTTGGTATAATCTCCCTACCCGGAGCCACTTATAGCCAGGAATAGCAAGGAAGAGTTGAGTCTCCTCAGCATACCGATGATACCTTTCCATGAACTAAGAGATGGCCACTCCTTGTGGTTATGTATATATGCTGACTAACAAGACCCAGTTTTGTGGAACCTATCTTGGAGCAACATCCCACTTGTTGACTGAAACCATCCACTAGGTAGCAGCAAACCCATCAAACCCTTAAGGACAAGAGGTGTAATAAGAGCAGGATGTTGTCATGAAGACCATCCACTAAAGCACCAACGTGGTTTACATCCCATATCTGGACCTGAAGCCTGACTTCAAGGGATGCAGATAATCCACTTGTAGCTGATTTGCCAATTCCACTCCACAACATTTTCCAAAAATGGAGACTCCGTAAACATTGCCCAATACAGCTGGATCAAGAGATAGAATCTTAAAGTGTACCTCATCAGACTGCTATAGCAGATGGCACTGCACCCTCTTTTAGAAAAGCATTAACTACTTCCCACATCCAGGTACATACACATCCCATCAGGCCACCTGAAGAGACCAGGTGGCAGAACTCTGCTTAAAAAGCACTAGAGCCACAACTTCTGGTTATATGAGCTCACAGGAATTCAGAAAATAGCACTAGATATCACCATTGCTGGGATCAATAGCACCCTGATCTAGCCAAATAAAATTGACTTTATCCGCAAAGCATCCTGCAAAAAATATCTGAAATGGCCTATGTCTCTCTTCCCATTCCTAGCTAAGGGGAACTGAATCACTCTGAATCGTGGATGTTTCAGAATGACTGCAAGGTACAGAGAGATTTACTCTCCTCTCCTCTTAAGATTTCCAGTTGCCTTTATTGTCACCTTACTTCTGACCATGGTAAGAAAGAGGAGACAAAGCCTTATGCACGGTGAACACCAATCTTCATGGCTATTCCAGTTCAGGCTTAGGTAGCATTTTCACTAACCAGGCTGTGTCCTCCAGGAAGATGCCTTCCCGCTCCAGCTGCATGAAGAGTTCCCCTCCTGTGAAACAGAGCACAAAAAGATACCATCAGTCTTCTCCAGTATTGTCTGACCCAACCTCTAAAATCTACACAGAAGAAGAGTCAGGTCCCAGGTTTCTGGCCAAATCCACTGCAATTGTTTCCTTTCCACGGAGCTTCGTTTCCATACCACTGAGACATTCCAGGATGAGGTAGAGCTTGCCACCAGTCTGGAAAGCATAGATGAGGTCTACTATGAATGGGTGTTTGATGGCCTCCAGAATATTTCTCTCAGCCTTTGTGTGTGCTGTGTCCTTGGCATTGCAGGCAATCTTGGCCTGCAGGAGATATTCAAGAGAGAATTATGGTCTCATAAAGATGTTTAACGAGGCACACAGAGCTGTAGATGGACAGATACTTACTTTCTTTAAGACCTTCATGGCAAAGATTTTTCCAGAATTTGTGCCTTGTACCTTCCGGACCTGGAACACCTAAAACACAAATGGAAGCCGTAAGCAAAATCTTCCAAGTCAGCAATAGAGCTATCCAGCAGAGAAAAGACTGAGGAAACAAAACTGTCTTCTATATTAGGGAAATCAGATATCAATAACTCAAACACTGTTTTTCCATACTCCTTAATATTAATCTCCTGTGCACTCAGCCTCTTTAAAAAAAACCATCTAAGAACAAGACCATTTAAACAGTATGGGGTAAAGGCAATCCAGACTACTATTTTCACACTCCTGATGAAAGAGCTTTAATATCTCTGCCTTCTGATTAAAGTCTTTTAAGGATGTTTTTATCAGCTCTCCATTGACAATCAACGTGCTTTCTTACAATGCACTATCCTAGCTTACTGCTCCCAAGGAGACAAACCAGTCCAAACTGCACCATTTCAGACTCTGGACAGGAAGTCCCAAGATGAATGCTCCTTCATACAGAAACATGCATATGCACAAATATACATAGTTCCTAAGATTCTTGGCCACTGCAGCTATTTTGCCCCTCCTCTAGTAGAAATTATATTTTTCTCCTAGTTGGTTGAGGGCTGAACCCTCTGCTTCCAGATTCACTCTTTATGAATTGCTCACCTTGCCATAACCACCCTTTCCCAAAACACGCAGTAGCTCAAAGCAGTGGGGCCCAATGCGTTCTGGGCCATTGTTGACACTGCTTTCAGAGATTTCAATTTCCTCATAATAACCTGGCACAAAACTGTGGAGAGAAGAAAGAAATTAATCTTATATCACTCTGCCTCCCCCAAGAATATTAATGTATAAATGACGGGCAACACAAAGATGTGAGGCTTTTCAGAAATGAGGAGGGTCCAATTTTTGAAAATAAAAAGAAGAGAAGATGAAGAGTTGGCAGCACAGTGGCACTGTGCATTTTATGAAAGCACAAGTCTGAATCTTAGGATAAATTAAAATTCAAAGAAAGGAAAGTTATCTATATCAGGGGTCCCCAACCCCCGGTCTCTGGACCAGTACTAGGCCGCGGCATGCCAGCAACCGGTCCGCACAAACAAGCAAAGCCTCATCCATGGGTGCAGGCAGCACACAAAACCGTGCCTTCTCTGGTCCGCAGAAAAAGCTCTCTCCATGTAACGGGTCCCTGCTGCCCAAAAGGTTGGGGACCAATGTTCTATATCTCCTGCAGCCATTAGCACCGCATGAAGAGTTTCTTCAGAAAGCCAAAGACCCATAATGTGATATGGATGTGCATAGTACTGGGAGATACTGGTATGGAAAACAACTTTCCTTCAATTAATTTAAATTAAGATCAAAGCCAAAAAGAAAAAAGGAAAATTCATTATAGCAATGTGATATTCTAGAATTCTCCAGATACCTTTGTGCTAAATGTGACATTCCCATGGGGAATTATTGACATTAGTATGTATACCAAATGGATGTTAGTCCAAAAGTGCCAAGCAAATGGTGCTTGCTTTGTTCAACATACAGAGCTATAAATGAACAGATAAAATATGAAAACATTAATCGAAGAGGAAAGTAATGGAGAATTGTATTAATTCAGAGGTCCACTACACTGATTACAGGCACATTAAAGCAGGGGCTTCAAACTTGGCCCTTTTATGAATTGTGGACTTCAACTCCCAGAATTCCTCAGCCAGGCATACTGGCTGAGGAATTCTGGAAGTTGAAGTCCACAAGTCATACAAGGACCAGGTTTGAAGACCCCTGCATTAAAGTAATGATTTTTCTTTAACACACAGCACTTCCCTTTGTACGCATTAAAGAGCATCAGAATCTACGCTACCCATTTCAACCCTCTGCCACAGTTCAGTCCAGGAGCAACTTCAGAAAGATTTTAATTTTATTTATTTCTCTATTAAATTTATATCCTGCCTTTGCCTATACAATTGCAGGCAGAATACATACTGCTCCTGCTTCTTGTTTTTCCTACTACAACCACCCTGTGAGGGTGACTGACAGGAAGCAACTCAGTTGGTTTTCATGCCTAAAGGAGGAGTAAAACTCAATTCTCCCAGTTTCTGTAATCACAGCACAAAACTGGCTTTCTGAGTGCTTAAGTGGAACCTGGATGCCTCAATTTGCATGAGAGTGTTTTTCATTAAGAATAAGCCATTTTTGCATACATTCACCATTTTATAACAGTCCTATAACAGACTGACTCTCCACAGACTGTGATTAACATTCTGTTCTCTATCTTACAATGGTGATGGTGATTGGTTCATGTGCCAAAAGGACAAATGCACAATAAAGACAGCTTCTAGGAATAGCATTTGTTGAAACAGCTAGAAATCCACTGTAAATGCAAAATGCTTATGCCATCGTCACCCTGCTGTGATCTGAGCATCTCCCACAGCCTCTGAACTAGTCGAGAGTTTTAGGGAATAAACGCTGCGTCAGAGGGGTCTTAGTCTCTGAGTCAGCATGGCAATTATGACACTGTGATTTGTTCTGATAATTTTCAGTCAGGGAAGCAAAGGACTTCAGGGAAGCAAAGGAAGCAAAGGACTTTATTGTTAACATCAGGAATTTAACTGGGGCAATTTGTAGAGAAACAAGGACATTTCATGTCCCCTTGAAATGTTTCCATCTCCACTCTCAAAATGCTGACCTGTCATTTTGCTTATGCAGCACCTAGAAATCTCATCATATATTGACACAATTTGCATTTTGCAGTCTTTCCCTAGTGGATTCCCTCCAATCAAGGGCAGCTCCCACTGTCTCCATCCCTACAGAATTCTGTATGGGGATGATGGGAATTGTTGCTCTGCTCCCATGGTGAGCAAGAAGCCATTTTAAAAGAATGGAAGAAGTAGCTGCTGACACCAATACTGTGCAGGGAGAAAGGATAACTTCCCCCTTTCTTGCCAGCCTATTTTTCAATGCTGCGTGAGTGCATACATCACCTAAGAGCCTAAGAAACCCAGGAGAATTCTGCCCAAAGGCAGACTGGAATGACGTCGAGGAGGAAAACAACCCAGAGCTGGCAATGTACTTACTCTGAGCTACTGCTACGAAAATCGGGGTCCACTTCCTAAAAGAGACAAGCAGGGTGGAGGGAGATAACAGAGCAGGTGATCAGCAGCAGCAGTAACACAGGGGGAAATCGAGGTCTGCTCACACCAACCCTGTCCTACTTGGGAGTAACCCCCACATAAGTCATTAGGAACTCTGCGCAGGGCTCTTGCGCCCTTACTCCTTTTCCCTTCTCCTCGGGCTGGACCCACCCCTTTATCATCTTCCATCCCGCCTCACCAAGGCCCCCAGTTCAGGCTCCTCCCCGTCGCTCCCTTCCTCCGTTTCCAGGTCGATGTCGAAGACGCCGGCCATATCGGGGGCTCCCCAAGTACCCCGTGGATTTCCGGGCCACGCCCCTTCGCTTTTCGTCACCCCCGCTTTTCCCCGCCCAGCGCTGTAACAGCTCGTCACGCGTCGGGCGAGACCGTCGTTTTGGCGCAGCGAGCGAGAGTTAGAAGGCGGCGTAGTTGAACTCACGGGCGACCTCTAGCGGTCTGTCCGAGAGGAGAGGAGGACAGAAAACAAGCGTGGCCTTGCGGGTGAAATGATGCTTAGGTGGAGTCGCGTATTAGCCTGGAACAGGTTGACCGGGACGAGCCTTCGCTGCAAACGGAGAGACAGGATTGTATATATGCAAGAGTCAGTTGGTTCAGCTGGGTGGCTATAGAAGTGAATAATGAATTAATAAATTAATGAAATAATTGTGTGTGCATGTGTATGTATATATATTTATTAACTCATTTTTATAGCCATCCAACTGAACCAACCAATGGTGTTGTGTGTGTGTGTGTGTGTGTGTGTGTGTGTGTGTGTGTGTACTATCCCATATAGTCAGCAACAAGTATCAGAGTAAAATCCATGGGGACTCCTTTACCTTATATATATATATATGTGTGAAATATATCTAGGCAGAAGATAAAAGGACATCTAGTTGACACCAATACCATCCACTTTGTCTCCCTTAAAGTATCCTTCTTTCCATCACTTCCTTCCCTGCCTTTAGATCTCTAAATTTTTCATTTCCCTGCGAGTTTCCTCAATTCCATCCAGCCATGACTTCCCTTTCCTCTAGAGCAGTATTTTTCAAATGTGGCAACTTTAGGATGTGTGGATTTTAACACCCAGAATTCTCTAGCCACATCTTAAAAGTTGAAAAACTGCTGTAGACCCATTCACTCTATTTTCATATGTTTGTTCTGCAAGTTGGCCCTTATTCACACTGTATATCCAAACAATCTCAGAGTACTTTTCTACTTGTTTCGTTCTGATAGACGAGGACTCAGAGTGGTTTAACAAGGAATGAGTTTATTGAATACACAAAGTCAACTGTCAACTGTCAAATGTTGCAACCTTATATAGGGGTAGTGTTTGAAGTGTAGCCAATCGATGGAGCTTATTTTCCCGCTCTTAGGTTATTGCAACCAATGATTGCACCAGGATTTCCCGCTCAAAACCCTGCTATTCTGCAATCAGCTAATTCCCTTATTAGTAACTATTTACATACACAACACCCCTTACCCCCCAGTTGTTGTTAACTCTTTACAAAGTCCCTTAAATATTTTGGTGGCCTATGAATTCTAGTAGGGTATCTCTTACTCTGGCTGCTGGGGACCCCCTTTCCTGATTGACCGCTTGGCTGCTCGTCTGTGTTGGACCTAGGCTCTGGGTTACTCGACTCTGATGTTTCCCTGTTGCTGTTTTGTTCATTGGTTTGTGTTTGATACTCAGTAGCCACTGGCCTACCTCGCAGGGGTACCACCCAATCTATTTGACTAGATTGTTGTTGTTGTTGTGGGGATGCAGGGGAAGAGATGTTTTGCCATTCCTCTACCACGCTCTCTGGCATGTTGTTATTAATGAATCTGGATGTACTTCCTTCCCCAATTGTGCTTTGGCCCCCCTCTGCTGGCAAGCACCCACTGGACCTCTTCCTCAGCTGATCTGTGTGTCTTTTACAGATCCTATTCCCTTCCCCCTCAATAGTGTACGACAGAGGTCCTAAAATTTCAGTCACCACCCCTGGCATCCATTTGTCCCCTTGGGCGTAGTTCCTGGCCCAGACCAAGTCCCCCACTTTAAATGTTCTGTTAGGAATGTCCAATTCAGCGCTTGGCAGAAGTCTGTCGGGGTGTAATCTGTCCAATTTGGTGGTTAGTCTCCGTCCCCACCTCATTTCTGCTGGACTTTTCCCTGTAGCAGAACATGGGGTCGAATGTTGGGCCAACAAAAACTCGGCCAGTCTCTGATGCCAGTCACCTCGAATGATTCTTTTTAAGGCGTCCTTGGTGGTCCTCACATTCCGTTCAGCCAAGCCGTTGGTGGATGGGTGGAAGGGTGCTGATGTCCTGTGCTTAATCGAGTTGGCCTTGAGGAAATCCTGAAATTCAATAGATGTGAATTGTGGCCCATTATCCGACACGATTAAATCCGGCAACCCATGAGTGGCAAAGAGGCCCCTTAATGCCTGTATGGTTCTACCTGAGGTTGCTGAACTGACTGGTACTACCTCTAGCCATCTAGAGAAGCTGTCAACCACTACCAGAAATGTTAACCCTTGGAAAGGCCCAGCAAAATCAATATGAATCCTGGACCAAGGATTTCTAGCTAACTCCCACTTATGCGTACGGATGTGTTGTTGTTCCGGCCTAGAGCGTTGGCACAGATGGCAATTGGCAACACATTCTTCAATGTCCTTGTCCAATCCTGGCCACCACAAGTGACTCCTAGCCAACGCTTTCATCCGTACTATTCCAGGATGTCCTTCATGTAATTCTAGTAAAATGGCTGATTTGTGGATTCCTGGAATAACCACACGATTTCCCCAGAGTAAACATCCCAGATGAACTGACAGTTCATCTTTCCTTCTAAAATAGGGAATGTATTTTTCATCCTGGTTGGCGTTTGGCCACCCGCTCAGGACCCAGGCCATTACTCTCTTTAAAGTGTGGTCCTTATTTGTTGCCTCAGCTATGTCTTTAGCAGTTAGTGGCCAATCGGGAATATCCTGTAGGGACATTATTTGTCCCGCAGGTGCAGGGTCTTCCTCTGTTATGTTTAGGGGCAATCTGCTAAGGGCGTCCGCATGTCCCATGTCCTTGCCCGGTCTGTATTGGAGGGAGAATGAGTATGCTGAGAGGAAAATGGACCACCTCAGCATTCTAGGTGACATTATTTGGGGAGTCTGTTTATCTGTGGTAAACAGTCCCAACAGGGGCTTGTGGTCTGTCAGTATAGTAAAGTTCCTACCATAAAGGTAGTCGTGGAACTTTTTAACTCCTGCCACTATTGCTAATGCCTCCCTGTCTATCTGAGCGTAATTCCGCTCTGCTTTGGTTAGTGTGCGTGAATAGTATGCAATTGGTCTTTGTATTCCTTGTTTGTCTAAGTGGCTGATTACAGCCCCTACACCATAAGGCGAAGCATCACACGCCAGGTAAATAGGTTTATTTTCTATAAAGTGGGTTACAGTTGATTTACTGGACAAAATGTCCTTTAAAGTTTGGAAACTTACTCTGTGTTTGTCTAGCCATTTCCAAGGAGTCTTCTTATCTAAGAGTCTGTGGAGGGGTTCTGCAATTGCAGCCTTGTGGGGCACAAACGTGTGGTAAAAGTTTACCAGTCCGAGGAAGGCCTGTAGTTCCGCCTTATTCTTTGGTTCTGGGGCCCATTTAATTGCTTTAATTTTGTCAGGGGTAGGGTGGATTCCATTTTTGTCAATTCTAAACCCCAAAAAATCAGTGGATTTAACCCCTATGTTACATTTTTCCCTTTTTAGTTTCAATCCAGCCCTCCTAAATCTACCCAGTACCTGTTCCAGCCGCTCTACTAACATTTCCTCATCTTTTCCAGCTATCAGGACATCATCAAAGTAAGGGCATACTCCAGGTATGCCCTTTAAGGTCCTCTCCATCACTTCTTGGAAGATGCCTGGAGCTGCTGCAATACCAAATTGCAGTCTGTGGACTCGGAACGCCCCCTTGTGGGTAACTATAGTCTGTGCCTCTGCAGCCTCTTTAGAAACAGGCAACTGTAAGTACGCATGCGCCAAGTCTAGCTTGGCAAACATGGCGCCGTCCTGGATCGTGGCGAGGACCTGCTTCACCGTCGGGACCGGGTAAGCGTGCTTTTTCATTCCCATGTTCAGGGTGGCCTTATAGTCAGCGCAGATTCTCACATCCCCATTGGGTTTGAGGGGTGTGACAATCGGCGTTTCCCACAAGCCACCCTCAACAGGTTCTAGTACCCCTTGGCCTACAAGCCTGTCGAGCTCGGCCTCGATTTTTTCCTTTAGGGCGAAAGGTACCCTTCGGGCCTTAAGCCTGATCGGTTTTACAGAGGGGTCTAGGTTAAATTTAATTGGGGGCCCTTTGTACCTACCCAAAGACCCATCGAATACGTCTGCAAATTCATTGCAGACTGATTCGAGGGTCTTATTTTTAATTACTGAATTTATCCCCCTGATCCAAATGCCCAGGGCAGGGAACCAGTTAACCCCTATTAAGCTAGTCCTATGTCCCTCCGTGACTATTAATTCTAAGACCCCCTTAAATCCCTTAAATTTAACGCTAAGGCTGACCTTTCCTTTTATTTTTATGGGGCTTTTTTGGAAATCGGTTAATTGAATATTTGTTGAATTAAGTGGAATTTTCCTTCCACTTATTTGTTCTATCCTCTCAAGGGTTTCAGTGGAAATTATTGACACTGAAGCCCCTGAGTCTATTTCCATTCTGCAAGGGACCCCTTGCAGATGGACTGTGATTTTTGATTTTCCTCCAGGAAAATTGTACCCTTTTCCCTGTCTCCTCCGGCTGACACTCGCCACCTCCCCTAGGTTTGGAATTTTAACCCAGGGTTTAGGGGTCTCCTTGCCACTTAAACTAGGGGTTACCTTACCCTCGGCCCACACATCGACTTCGTGGAGGCGGTTGTCGCGAACACGGCTCCTACAGATGGCCTGGATGTGGCCGGTCTTGCCACATGCCCTGCACTTTGCGGTACGGAATCGGCAAGAGGCGCGGGGATGGTTGCCTCCGCAGCTGCCACACCGGTTTTGGTTGTCCATGTCGCGCGGTCTGGTTGTGGTGTCCCGCCAGGGTCGTTGTGTCGCCGTCGCTTGTCTTTGCAGAGTTGCGGGTTGTTGACGACGGGCAGGTTCAGGCCCTTCACTTCTGGGTTGTCTTGGCGCCAATTTTCCGAACCGCCTGGAGACTTCAGCGATATCTTCTTCCCACTGCTGGTCCACCTCCCCGCAGTCCACATAGCCCTCTTGGTTGATCTCGGACGAAGCTGCCATGCTACTGCGGGGGGGGTCGCGATACCCGGTTGATTCGTACGTTAAAAGTTCATCGATCACCTCCTGCAGATCGCCAGTGGGTTTGGATATAATTCTGTTTTGTAGCTGCTCGTCCCTCAAGCCCAGTACTACACGGTCACGAATTCTTATTTCAAGATTATCGTATTTACATCGTACTGCGGCTTCCCTGACGGCAGCGACAAATTTTTGTATGGATTCTCCCGGCCTCTGGTTTCTTTTCTCGAAGATGCGCCGCCAGAATAGTTCGGATCTCCTAGGTGTAAAGTGGACCTTTAGTTTGGCTAGGAGATCGGCATACGGCACGCTTGAGACCGGTTGCGGTTGACACAGACCGACAGCGACTCGATAGACCGGTGTGCCACAAATCGTCAGTAATGCTGCCGCTTTTTTCCGGTCGTCTGTGATTCCATTCACTAGCAGGAACCCTTCGACCTGTCCGACGTATTCTTCCCAATCTTCGGGGAAGTTTGGGTCGAATTCCTTCAATGACCCAATCTGCGCCATTCGGAGAATTTTTCTTATTTTGCCGCGGCCGCTCGGTTGACTTTGACACGTATTCGAATTGCCGCCTTTGCGCGACAATTCCGCCAATTCTCTGGTCTTCTGTCTATCCCACCTTCGTCGCCAATTGTTTCATTCTGATAGACGAGGACTCAGAGTGGTTTAACAAGGAATGAGTTTATTGAATACACAAAGTCAACTGTCAACTGTCAAATGTTGCAACCTTATATAGTGGTAGTGTTTGAAGTGTAGCCAATCGATGGAGCTTATTTTCCCGCTCCTAGGTTATTGCAACCAATGATTGCACCAAGATTTCCCGCTCAAAACCCTGCTATTCTGCAATCAGCTAATTCCCTTATTAGTAACTATTTACATACACAACACTACTAGTCACTGACTTTGGTATTCAATCCACATTCACTCATGATTCTTTTTCTTCTTGCTTTATTTTGCATACTTCAACAAACCATTCCCCTGTGTTTCATGCTTCTTCTGGCATGCACAAAATACAGGCAGGAGAATGTACACTTACACAGCCATTTTATGCACAGCCATTTTCACCTTTCATCCAATATTCATTCCTTGCAAGAAAAACTACTATCTGAGCATTTCTAACAAGATCACAGATTCATCTATTTGCTCTCCTTGTTTATATTTCTATATAACATGCAGCATAATTCTGCCCAGTATTATTTTTATGGATTTATTACTTAGTCATTAGACTTCTATCCTGCCAGGAGTTGATGACAATGCACACTAAATGTATAGCTTTCATTTATTTCTCCCACAGCAGTTTGTTAGAAGACTTACTGGCCCAAGTTACTGGCTGAAGTTCTGTGGCTGAAGGTTCTCTTGAGCTTGCATCTTCCCAGACTTAGTAATAATACTTGGCTATATCGAAGAATGTTAACAATTTTTCTTTTTATGGTGGTAGTATTTTTATGACACCATTAAAGACAGATTTGTCCCAGATGTAGATATCAAGTTGAAGACAATATGATACTGTACAATGGTTGTATTAAGTGTCTCCCAAAGCCATGTGTCTTGGGAGTTACAGTTGCCACACACCAGAAGGGGAAATAGCATAAACTGAAGGAATACAAGTGGTGACCTCTTTGAACAGGATGTTTAAAAAATGTTCAGTTCAGCTACAAATGAGGAACCAAAACAATTTATATATTTGCATGTAGCTGTTGATTTACATAAATGCTTGGCAATCGAGGGAGAAGGAACTGTATATAAACCTCCATTCTAGTACTGTAGTCCCTTTTCACTTTTGACTCTGTAGTTAGTTATCAAATACATGAAATACGTTGACTTTCTATGTGGGTACTGAGTTTTGAATTCTAAATGTTTCTAAATATGTTAGGATGTTCTTTATGAAAATATTCAAGGATATGTGGGTGATGTTTAAAACATCATCTATCTGCCTCTCACCGAACTTGCTAGATAAGTGTAGGATTTCTAGATTTGTTTCTAGTATCAGCAAATACAGATAGTCTTCAACTTACAATCATTCATTTAGTGACTATTCGAATTTACAACAGCTCTGAAAAAAAAAGACTTATCACCATTTTTTATACTTATGAACCATTGCAGCATCCCCACGGTCATGTGATCAAAATTTGGACGCTTGACAACTGGTATGTATTTATGACGGTTGCAGTATCCTGGGATCATGTGATCACCTTTTCTAACCTTCTGACAAGCAAAGTCAATGGGGAAGCCAGATTCAGTTAACAACCGTGTTACTAGCTTAACAATTGCAGTGGTTCACTTAACAGTTATGACAAGAAAGGCTGTAAAATGGGACAAAATTCTCTTAATAACTGTCTCACTTAGCAACAGAGATTTTGAGCTCAATTGTGGTCATAAGCCAAGGGCTACCTTTACCATTATCTGCTGAGAACCACTCATGAAATAACTCCAGTTGACTCCATAATAACTATTGAGAATCCTTTGTGATAATGCAGTACATAAACTTTGAAAGATGTTGTGTGAAACAAAAACAATTAAAAACCTTAGTAATGTTAGTATGCAATCCCATATTCTGAAATAAGTGGTAGTTTATATAAACAAAGTCAAGCAGTCACTTTTGTTTTCTTGGGACAGATATACAATAGTTGCATACTGGAATGGTAGAAAAGGCAACTGGTTCGATGACTTTATAGTTCTTTTATTATTCCTCTGGTTACCAGTTACTGAGATTCAGCACAACCTCAGCAACTGATAGGGTATTTTCATACATCTGGAAAAGAATTACTGTAGGAAGCATACAGGACTCTAATCTTGTGTAGCAGACCCCAAAATAAAAATCTTACTAATTATCTTCCCTTACTAAAAATCTTCCCTGACCCTGAAAGCAATTTAATTCCCAGCTGAAAATAAACTAATCAGAGAGAGGGATTTCCCCACCCCCTCTTCTCAATGTTAAGGGAAGGTTTTGGCCCAAACAAAATACAAAACAATCTAATAGTTGATTGTGTTAACTGTGTAGTGTAGACTATCCTACTCTTATTGCATCTGCAGATAGCCACCCAGTATTCTTATTTAAGCTGAACTAAGGGTAGAGTTGACTTAAAGAAGCAGGGGTGTCAAAGTCACAATGTCACATGATGTGTCGCAACATATCAGGACTTTTTTCCCATTGCTGGCAATAGGGTGGACGCAGTTTCGCCACGACTCATCTGGCCCGTGGGCCAGCAGTTTGACACCCCTGACTTAGAGGTTCACCTGTAGGGTCCTGCAGAGAAGTATGGAGGGCACCTTTGGATACAATTGCTCCATTTTGTTTCCAGTTCGATACCAGCTTTGGTGCCAATCTGGTGGAGATATCTGGGGCATAGTCTTGCCATGTTATCTGGGAAGAATTCAAAGCTGCTGGACCTGAGAAAGTGGACAGGGTCCTTATAAGCTTGGTCACCAGCTTAGATCTGTGCCCTTCCTGTTGTATAAGGCCACCTTGGAGGTGACATGTGGCAGGGTTCTAGTGATGGTAAATTCTTCTTTGAGTGAAAGGGTTATTCTTCTGTCTCTTAATAAAGCATTAGTTCGCTTCTTCTTCAAGAAGCCATTATTAGACCTATCCGTCCTGGAAATTTTAACTTAGTATCTAACCTTCCTTTTTGGGGAAGGTTGTCAAGAAGATGGTCACACAACAGCTTCAGCAGATTCTGATTTAAGTGGATTGACTTGATCCTTTTCAGTCAGGTTTCAAAGGAGCATGGAATTCAAATTTCATTGGCACCACTTTGGGATGATTCCTAGTGAGAGCGGGATGGAGGTAATATATCCATCCTCACTCTACTTGACCTCTTGGCAGTCTACAGTACTACTGACTTTGGTATACTTCTGGATTAACTGTGGAGGTTAGGACTGGGCAGCCCTGTATTATGCTGATTTTCCTCTGTGGTAGGTTCCAGATGGTGTTGACTGGGAGTGAGAAGTCCTTGTTGTGACTCAGGGCCAGCCTGTGGGTCCGGCAGCCGGCTCAGATGTATCGGATGACTCAGATGAGGGGGAGGAGGAGTGTGTGGGAGACGAACTGGCTGATGATGGCTTGGAGGCTTGGCAGAGCCCCCAGTCGGGGCCCTCTTCTCAGCTGCGTGAGCCCGATAGTGCGGAGGATGATGACCCACAGCTGGCCCTGTTCAAGGACGCCCGACGCAGGAGGCAGTCGAGCAGGACCAAGCAGAGAAAGGCTGCGGGTCTCCTCGGGAGGAGGCAGAGGGAGGCCACGCCCTGAACTCTAAATAAAAGGAGTGTTTGGGGAAGGGCTGGTTGCTGAAAGCAACCCTTCCGTTTGAGGATTCAAGTTCCAGTGTTTTGTTTCTTGTTCTGTTGTTCGTGTAATAAATCTTGGCAGACGCTTTTCAGCCTCAGACGCTCTCCAGTCTCTACTGTTTGAACAGGGGTTTGCCTTATTACAAGGCCGGTAGTTGGCTGGTTCAGAACAGTCCTACCCTTGGTCCTGATTATGTGGGATTCTGCAGGGTTCAGTTGTCTCCTGTTTAACATCTACATGAAGCCTCTGGATGAGGTTATTCGCTCCATGAGATGAGGTACCATCAGTACTCTGATTGATACCCAGCAGTACATCTCTGCCACAGATGAACTGCAATGCTGTTGAGGTCCTGACTCAGTGTTTGAAGGCTGTAGCGATTTGGATGGGGGAACGAGAAGCTCTGGCTCAACCCTGGCAAGACTGAGTGGTTTTGTGATTTAGGGATGTTTGGAATCTGGGCATTTACCATTTTTGGTGCTGGATGGGTGGCTGTCCTCCAAATATATTCTGTGCACAATCTGGGGATTCTTCTGAACTGACAACTCCTACTTTGAGGAGCAGGTAATAGTTGTGACTAGGAGGGGCCTTTGTGCAACTTCAGATACTGGTAGTACACTAGTTATGTCTATTCTTGGATTGAGAGGTTCTACTTTGTCACTCACACCCTGGTCATCTCCCAATGGATTACTGTAATGTATTGTACATGGGGCTACCCTTGAAGAACATCAGATTGTTGGGGGCAATATGCTGACTTTGTGATTCTTAGAGAGGGCTGTAAGACACTATGAAATGGTATATAAATCTAAGTGCTATTGTGACTTCCAGTTTGCCGCACGGCTGCCATGGATGCCTGGAAGACGAGCTCAGTCTTCCTCATCCAGTTTCACATCGCTGGGGGGCCCTGAAAAGCGTTGAAAGTCTCCCTGTAGAGGCAGCCAGCAAGGAGGGACCCTTGCTGGATCGCGGGAGAGCGGTAGCTCTCTCGCTAGAGCTGGCAAAATCCTCCAAACCAGCGGATGAAAGACCGGCCTTAGAAATATGGCTCATCACTAGGCTGCAGACAGCCGAAGTCACACCTACTATCTGGCAACTTTAAAGCAGCGTAGAAGAGACTGGGTGAGATTTACCTCTCTTAAATCCTAACTATTTTTTGTACCTGCATAAGCTACTGAAGTATTTTTTCCCCTGTCCAAAGGGAAGAGAGATCTTAGCCCTCCCTCTAGAAACAGTGGCGACCGACTACCCAGGGGAGTTTAAAACATTGAAAAAGTAACTGGATCCTAATTGGAATTCTATTTCCTAAAATTTGTGGACTAAAAGACTCTATTTTTTATTTTTTACTTTCTATTTTTATTGAAGATCTGGGTTTTCCCTTTTAAAATTGAAGCAAAACTGAAAAGATCAAAATAACTCTGGGGCGACATCTTGTGGCTAAATTGATACTTCAGCCTGCTATTGTTTAAAAGAGACTTGGCTGACAGCCCAGAAAATATATGCAACCTTGAAACTTCAGTTGTGAAAAGCCCAGCTGTACTTCCTATTTAGTGGATTTCCTTACTGTAAAGCTCTTAGTCTAATATACCAGTATGGAAGAAAACCAGCAACAGATTTTTTTTTTATGGAAGAAAAGCAGGAACAAACTCTGGTTATGTTGAAAGTAATTCTTCAAAATCTCCTTACAGCTGATGAAGAAATAAGAAGCTACAGAAAAAAACAAGAAGGCAGCCCAGATATGCAAACTCAAACTATGACTATAACTAAAGAATCATCTATACATAATACAATGGAAAAAGTGGAACAATTAAAGGCAATGACAGAAGATTTAACTGCTCAACAAATATAGGCAATAGAAAATCCAGAAAAGAAACCGACAATATGGAAAAAGGAAGAGACTTTCTATACAAATCAGAAGCAACCTGAGGATCAAAACGAAAAACAGATGGAAGAAAAGATAAACAGTTTAAGATAACCACGGTGAGACAGAAAAACAAAGAGACAACCTGTTGGATCTACCAGTCTTCTCAAAAACATGGCGACTGGATGGTTTGCTCAACGTCAAATAATAGATATAACAATACAAGGAGATTCGCTTGATATCTCAAAAGCATGGACATAGAAGACGATTTGGCAAAGAAAGCAAGCTAGAATAAGACTGAAGAAGAATGGGGTTTTGATCTACTTATGGGAATTAAAATAAAATACATTTAAATAGATAAGTTGTGTATTTTGGATATAAGATATTGTTATGAATTGAGATAAAGAAAATTTTGGTCATGTAAAATTTAGAAGTATAATTATAACAGTTCAATTTATTTATTTTATTTTATTTTATTAAATTTATAAACTGCCCTATTCCTGGAGGACTTTGAATATTGATTTGTGTGTAAAGGTCACATAAAGGTGATTAAGATATATATAAGCTAAAATCTTATTGATGAATGTAATAAATATGTTTATATGTAGCGGTAAGAATAAAAAAATATTATTAATTTAAATAATGATAGTAGATACAAAGAGGAAGAGAGAGGAAGTATTAAACATTGAAATAAAAAATGGTTATTAAATTTAAGATATTTGAAAATTGGTAGAAAATAAGAATATTATATTATATGATTGATTTGTTGACAGAGATGGTAAGAATTTATATAGATAAGATGTGTATCCTGAATGCTAGATCTACTGAAGAATTGTGATAAAGGAATTGGGGTCATTTAAAATTTGGAAATGATAAAAATAAAATAAAATAAATAAAATAAATAAATAAATATTAAACACTAAATTTAAATATTAATGAGAAATTAAAATTGGAAACATTTATTAGGTCATTGATTGTCTAAAAGACTGTTAAAGCAATCAAGACATATATAAATTAAAAACTATTGATAAATGTCAGAAAGTTATCTTTTATTTGATTGATAGAATAAGAATTGTATTAATTTAAATATGAGACAGTATATATTAAGGGGGAAAGAGGGAATATTTACTGTAATAGTTTGAGATCTGCATTAATGCTATCGGTATGTAATTGAATTGTTGTAACTCAGCCACTACGTTGCTTTTCAAATATATAGATGTAATATTAGAAAATCAATAAAAACTTATAAAAAAAATCTAAGTGCTATTGTGGAAACTACAGCTGGTACAAAATGCAGTGGCACAGGCAGTTATATGTGTTCCAAGATCAATGCACATTACAGCTCTGTTCTGTGGGTTGGATTGATTGTCAGTTCAATTCAAAGTGCTGGTTATGATCTACGAAACTCTACATGGCATGATGCTGGATTATTTGAGGTGCTGCCTCTTCCCTTTACATCTATCTATCCCATCAGATATGTCAGAAGGAACATGTTCATGACATTATCATGACATTTTTTTGCCTTTGTAGAGCCAGGGTGGGCACGACCTGCATTTGGAACCACAGGCTGCCAGTTTGACAACCTGCAGTGTTGCCACAGATTCTTGAATGGAAAAAAAATCACCTTGATCCCACAACATACACAATCATTCAAAGAAAGTTGTATTCAGCTGAAAGTGTAATTATTACCAGGGAAACCAATTCCTTTTGTTTCTGTGAAAAAGCCTATTCTTGCTGAAAAGATAACCTGGTGCTTTTCACAACAGCTTTTATCATGGTTGTAGGTGGCAACACAAAGTGACACAACACAACACAAAGTATGAGAGGCAGAAGAAGAAGAGAATAATGGTTCACTTGAGTCCAGAAGTTGAGAAGCAGGGCATGTTGTTTATGTAAGCATGAAAAATCAATTTGAACAATTCCATTTTAAAGGATCGAGAAACTGATTAAAAATGATTTAAAGGTTATGCCCAAGGTCAGTGATAAGGTTGCTTGAATTCCAAGAGACATAATGAAACGAGCCAAGCCAGCAGAAACACTAACTGTCCATGAGCCCTACCTGCCCCCACCCCAGAAAAGTCCAATTTTGCTCTAGTGATGCAGAACTGAAAAGCATTGACCAATCTTCAGAATGAGTTAATATCATAGCTGCCAACCGATCAGCAATGATACAGCACAGAGTGTCGATGTGTCTGTTAATTTAGATCTGCAACTTATGCACTGGATTTTATGTATTATGGAGGTAGAAATAGTAAGGATTGGTTGGTTGACTTGCTAGGATGGAAGAATCTAACTTGCTCCTGTGGGAAGTCAGCTACTCCCCCCTGAGAAAGAAATATTTTGGGGAATATTAAAAAAGGCAGAATATATTTCTCCAAAAGAATAATGGAGAAGATCTTTTTTTTAAAAAAGGCAGAAACTTCTCCCTCCCACCAGCCAAAAACTCAGCAGAAACCAGGTCTGTAGAAATGCAAATTCAATAATCCTTTCAAGAAAGGTTGGAGCCAGGAAGCTACAAACTGATGAGATTAGAAAGACAAAGATCCCTAGAATCAACAACCCCTCACCCAAGAAATGCAACACAGGAAGTAAGCCATCAGCCACCACCCCAGAGAAGCAGGATATGATCTTTTGTACATAATAGGATTAACTCACCACTCAGAATACCAGAAAGGCACACTGAACCTCAGGTCAAAGTTCATGCCACAGGAACAGGAAACAACCTCAAAAGCCCAAGAAGGTATAAAAACCCACCACTCCCTGCTACATGTGGTCAGCTTTCCCAGAGCCCTCTGTCTGGTTCTGCTCTTCAATAAACTACAACCTTCTTTCTAAAGCAGCCTCCATTTTGTTTATTCCTGGCTTGGACTGGGCAGTCTTCAGTTAATAGGCTCTCATTCAGTGACAGTTTAAAGTTACAATAGTGCTGAACAAGGGGTACTTACAATGAGTCCTCAAAGTTTGGCTGTCCATTGCCCTATGGTCAGGTGATTCCAGTCTGGGTGCTTGGCAACTGGCTTGCACTTATGACAGTTGCAGCATCCTGTGCTTACATAATCATCATTTGCAATCTTTCCTGCTGGCTTCCCACAAGTAAAGCCAATGGGCATGAAGGGGTTCAAATCACTCTAATAAGTCTCTGCAACCCGGCAGCTACCATCACTGGCTTTGCTGTGCTCACGCTGCACCTCACTGCATTGCTCAGTGATGGAAATTCCCATCCCAATTACTATTGTTAAGTAAGGAGTATTTGCAATCCTAACAGGGCCACATAATGACCATTACAGATAATGTAAGAATAATAAGAGATAGAAAGAATTCTTAAAATTGATGTTTAGATCAGAAGTATAGTTTATTGTCCAACCTACCTGAGCCAAAAAAGATGTAAGATAATATAAAGCACTGTTCCTGAATCATTTTTGTCCCCCTGTCCCTCTGGCCTCACAGCTGTAGCTTTGCCCTTTAATTCCTCTCTCCCCTTTTGGTAAGGATATTTAGAGTAATACAACAGCAAAAAAATTCTGATGACTAAATTAATAAAAAAAATCAGGGATGGTGAAAAGCAACAGAACTTGGGGAATGGGGATAACACTAGGAAAAGCATAAGAGTAATGTTGACTCCCATGGATTTTGTTCTTTAAATAGAGGCAAATGTTTGAGCAACTCAATGCAAATCCTGAACCAATTATTATCTCAACAGGAGGGGATGTTTTTTTAGCATGCAAAATTATGCTACAGGTCGTTCTTGTTTAGAAGCTCCTTTGAACAGTGACTGTCATTACAGTCAGTTAATATGGCATCACGTATAATCTGCTCTTATTTTCACTTGCTTATTTACCCCACACCAAAATGTTTTCAAAGAGCAAGAGACAGAATCCTGGTTCAGCTGAAGGAAATAGCAAGAAGCAAAGGAAAACTGAAGTAAAACCACAAACACTATTTATTTATTTATTTATTTATTTATTTATTTATTTATTTATTTATTTATTTATTTGGATTTATATACCGCCCCTCTCCGAAGGGACTCGGGGCGGTGTACAGGGCAATTAAACACTATAAATAACACATAATGTATAAAAATTAAAATAGAATTAAATCAAATAGCCTAAAGCAATAAACACATTCTAAAATTCAATTTTTTAAAAAAAATTTGAGAATCTAAAATCCCAGTCCCTCAGTCCAGGCCGGCAAGTTCGAATAGCCAAGTCTTCAGGTCGCGGTGAAACGAGCGAAGGTCAGGAGCCATCCAGAGCTCAACTGGAAACTGATTCCACAGGGCAGGCGCGCCTACAGAGAATGCTCTCCCCCGGGGGCCGCCAGTCAACATTCCCTGACCGACGGCACCCTGAGGAGGCCCTCTCTGTGGGAGCGTGAGGGTAATGGGGAGGGTAATGGGAAGTTAACGCCGGCAAAAGGTGCTCCCATAAATAACCCAGACCCATGCCATTTAGGGCTTTATAGGTCATCACCAGCACCTTGAATCTCACCCGGAAGACAACTGGAAGCCAATGCAGCTCGCGGAGCAAAGGTGTTACATGGGAGTATCGGGAGACCCCCAACACAACTCGCGCGGCCGCATTCTGCACCAGCTGGAGCCTCCGAGTGGTACTCAAGGGCAGCCCCATATAGAGAGCATTGCAGTAGTCTATCTGAGAGGTCACGAGCGCATGAGTGACTGTGTGCAGGGCATCCCGGTCCAAATAGGGCCGCAACTGGTGCACCAGGCAAACCTGGGCAAAAGCCCCCCTGGTCACAGCTCCTACATGATCTTCAAAATTGAGCTGTGAATCAAGGAGGACGCCCAAGTTGCGAACCCTGTCTACGGGGGGGTAACACCTCACCCCCTATAGATAAAGATGGAATAGAATGGACAACCCGAGATGCCGGTACGCACAGCCACTCGGTCTTGTCGGGATTTAGACGAAGCCTGTTCCTCCCCATCCAGACCCTCACTGCCTCCAGGCAACGGGACATCACGGAGAGGGCATCACTGAGTTGATCTGGGGTGGAAATAAAAAGCTGGGTATCATCAGCGTACTGATGATACCCCACCCCAAAACCACGAATGATTTCACCCAGCGGCTTCATATAGATGTTGAACAGGAAAGGCGAGAGGACCGACCCCTGAGGAACTCCGCAAACGAGAGGCCTCGAGGTTGACCTCTGTTCCCCTGCCAACACCGACTGCGAACGACCCAGAAGGTAGGAGGAGAACCACTGTAAGACAGTGCCACCCACTCCCAACACCCTGAGGCGCCGCAGTAAGATACCATGGTTGATGGTATCAAAAGCCGCTGAGAGGTCTAATAGGAGTAGGACAGAGGAGCAACCCCTGTCCCGAGCCCGCCAGAGATCATTCACCAGTGTGACCAATGCCGTGTCTGTGCTGTACCCGGGCCTAAAGCCCGATTGGTAGGGGTCCAGATAATCCGCTTCCTCCAGGAACAGAGGAAGCTGATGAGCCACCACACTCTCAACAACCTTGGCTAAAAAGCGAAGGTTGGAGACTGGACGGTAGTTATTCAAAAAGGCTGGGTCCAGAGCAGGCTTCTTGAGGAGGGGCCTCACCACCGCCTCCTTCAAGGCGGCGGGGAAGCTGCCTTCTCTCAAAGAAGCAGTTATTACTGCCTGGAGCCAGCCTCGTGTCCCCTCCCGAGCTGCATAAACCAGCCAGGAGGGGCACGGGTCCAGTAAACAAGTGGTGGAACTCAGCTTCCCCATGATCCTGTCCACTTCTTCCGGAGTCACAGGATCAAATTCTTCCCAAGTAATATTCCCAAGACCGCTTGATTCCCCATCGTCAGACTCTGCCGAGTCGGAGTCCAAGCCGGCCCAAATCTGAGCGATTTTATCCGCCAGATATTGACTAAATTCCTCGGCATGACCCTTCAGGGGCTCCTCCCTCACCTCCTGATTCAGGAGGGAGCGCGTCACCCCAAACAGGGTGGCTGGGCGATTATCTGCGGACGCGATGAGGGCAGCGAAGTAATTAGACTTTGCTGCCTCCATCGCTGCGAGATAAGACCTCGTGAAGGTTCTTAGTCACAATCGATCAGACTCAGACCGGCTGGACCTCCAACAGCTCTCTAGGCTCCGTCTCCGACGCTTCATCTCCCGGAGCTCCATGGAGAACCATGGTGCCCGCCGGGATCTGCGCCGGGTCAGGGGCCGCATGGGAACAATAATCTTGTGGTCACATTATCTACACTTACACTTAGGACTAACGGTACTTGTTTAGAAATAGGGAAGAAACAGAATTAAACCAGAACCCTCTCAATTACATTGTGATACATATTCATTTAGTAGTAGTAGTAGTAGTAGCAGCAGAAGAAATTATTTTCTTTTCCTCTCAATTTAAATAAAGTCAAGAAATGAATAGTTGGTTAAAACAAACCTGAAAACATTTTCATGAGACCTTTTTACTACTACTATTATTATTATTATTATTATTATTATTATTATTATTATTATTATTATTATTATTATTATTATTATTATTATTATTATTATTATTGTGTTTAAGAGTGCTTTTGTAATAAATGTTTTTTTCCAGAATAGCCATGCTTTATTCAGGAGCTTTTTACAGGGCACACACATGGTCTATGATCCAGACTTTATTTTCTTATATCTTTTCAGTTCTGCTTTCCTTTTCTCAAGCTATACAAAATCCTATTTTGTTAAAAAAATGGTGCTTGGGTATCTGTGTGGTGGTAATATAATATGGTCTTCACTAGATAGATTATGCTCCCAGTTTTTTGAAAGGGCATGGCTTTGGTATGTGCAATACTGTAACATTTTGAATGGAAGAATTAACACAATGTACAGTATCTTATTTTGGCACAGGGTCCTTAGTATCTTTTTCCAGTGCCATAAAATACTTTTTAAAGTTTGTAAGTGCACATTTACCAATTGATTAAAATATGAGAAAATGGTTTTCATATGACATACTTATGAATTTCCCCCTTTCTTATGACATACATACTACTTTACCTAATCAAACAGAAAATGACCCAAACCATAGTTACAATTGATGGGGTAATGCTTGAAACTGCTAACTCTGGAAGGACCCAGGTCTTCTTGAATTTAATAGAATTTACTCTTTAGTTATAGGGTCTTTTTAAAAAAACTGGATAGGGGTTTCATTTTTCCCCCCCAAAGCCTTAAAGCTCCTTTGTTACACAAGCAAACAAAAACTCCCATTCCAGAACTTCTGATCAAGAGATGTGGACCTTTTGAATGTCAGCAGACAAGCCCCACCCTTTCTACTGTATTTTAAAGAAACTTTTTTTTCTCAGTCCATTGCAGAAAACGGGGTGGGATTGCCTTTAGCCCATGGAATGTTGAGAAGTTCCGGTTCCAATTTCTGGTTCCATAGAACCCAGTTTGAAAAATCCTAGTCTAGTAGCTCTTATAGAAAGAATTCGGTATTCTTTCAGGCTTCAGTTTACCAAATGATCGTTGCTTGGGGGCTTCTAAATTATGAACCAAGAATAACTATTTATTCAGAATGTTCCCTTGCAGAATCACCAGAGGGAAAGTGTTATGTATTGGGCTCAATGGTAAGACCACATGGGTTGCTGGAGCAGCTAACGGCTCTCCAGCAACCCAGACTCCAGGTCTCCAGTGCTGCTATTGGCTGTCCCTAGGCGGCAATGGTTGCTTCAAACCTATTGGCTGCTGCCTAGGGGCTAGACTATATATTGCAGCTAGTTACAGCCCAATTCTCAGTTCAGATCTTGCAAGCAATAAACCATGAGTTTTCCTGAACTCACTTGCCTCGTCTTCATTCCTGCGCCAAAGAACGCGCTAAACAACACTGGTGACGAGGATGGGATCCTGCTTCCCTGAAAAAGAGCTGAAGTCTTAGAGGGGAAGGCAACGCATGCAGGAGGGAAAAGCATCTTCCCCCCCCTCCCTCAAGGTCAGCTAGCAAGCTACGCTAGCGACCTCGTGCTCAGTGGACTCATTCCCTGAGCCTGGGAAGCAGGATCGGAAGAAATCGCAGGAACCAGCAAGAAACAGAATGCTGAAGGTCGGAAGACTTCGAGAAATCGATGTGAAGCATCCAGAAGAATGGCCATCTTATTTATCCCAGGTAGAAAACTACCTCCCGGCAAACCAAATTATGGAAGAAGGCCTCAAGGCTGCAACGCTACTCTGCCTCTGTGGCCCAGCAACCTTTGATTTGGCCGAGAACCTCTTCGCTCCAACGCCAATAGAATCAGTCTCTTACGTGGACCTCAAGAAGAAGTTAACTGAACATTTCCAGCCCAAGATGTCTGAAATGGCCTGGCGTTTCAAGTTTGACCAGAGAGTGCAGTAACCTGGTGAATCAGCTTCAGATTCATCACAGGCCTGAGGCAGGCCGCACGCCTTTGCAAATTTTCAAACTTAGAAGAGAGACTACAAGATCGGCTCGTTTGCGGCCTGCGGAACCGAACGCTTCAACAAAGACTCTTTGCCAGACCGAATTTAACATTTTCAGAAGCACAAGACAAAGTTTTGGCCGACGAAGCCATCAGGGGTGCAGTTGAAGCAGTCCAGCCCGCCAAAATGACAAAGCATGAAGAAACGGTCAACCACGAGGATGCCAAATGCCCCGAAGAGTCCTCCAAGGAGGAAGAACCAGAAATCAACAAACTTCAAAAGCAGCCCAATGCACAACACCGCAACAGCCAGCAGCAAGAGAACACTTACAAGGCAATTCTCTTACCTAGGTATAAAGGGTGCGGCGGCAGCCATTTTCACAGCGATTGCAGATTCCGGTCAGCCATGTGCAGAGCCTGCGGCCAGACAGGGACATCGCAGCAGTTTGCAGAGCCCGCCAGACGGACCAGCCACCCAAACAACAGTCAGAAGAACCGACTAGGAGAGGTACTGGGGCCCAGGGTCTGGTTAGTGTGGGGTTTTTCAGAAGCCATAGAAGCATGTGCCGCACTGGGGCCCAACGCCCCCTCAAACCCAAACTCAGGAGTTCCTGGTAAAATGGAATTTGGACTCTGGCTCTGCAGTCTCCATTATTTCTTAAGACTTCATGTGTAGGCGCAGTAACAATTGGGCCAAACTAAGGCCCTCAGACATAATTCTAACTGACTTTCAAAATGCTCAATTTAAAGTTAAGGAAGAAGCCACCTTGACTGTAAAATTTAAGGGGGTTTTATGGGCACCTGGATGTCATAGTAGTAGGGGGCCAGAGAACGAGTCTCATTGGACTCGATTGGTTTGATGCCTTAGGTATTCAGATTACTGGTATCAACCGGACACAAACTGCAAACCTCTTGTCAGTATGTGAGGACTATGCTGACATTTTGGATTCTGCCCTAGGAACATACACAGGCTCACCTATCTCATTCAAGCTAGACCCCAACGTAGTTCCAATTAGGGTTAAGCCTCAAAGGGTCCCCTTTGCTTTAAAACATAAAATTAATTCTGAACTTGACAAGCTTGTAGAACAGGGCATTTTACAGCCAGTTGATGGGGGGAGTGAGAAACTCCTATAGTCACCCCACTTAAAGCCAATGGGGAAATTCACATTTGTGCTGATTATAAATGCATTCTAAATAAAGCCCTAAAGCAACACGCATTCCCAGTTCCAGTGGTCAACATTTTAGCCTCTTTGCAAGGGGGTACTAAACTTGATTTAGCACAGGCCTATCAGCAATTGCCAGTTGATGAAGCCACAGCTGTAGCTCAGACGATCATGACTCACAGGGGGGCTTTCAAAGTAAAACACTTACAGTTTGGAGTCAGTGTTGCCCCAGGCATTTTCCAGGGAATAATGGAACGCACACTTAAGGGCATTCAGGGCGTCTGCCCTTATTTTGATGATGTTCTTATTGCTGGGGAATCCCCAGAAGTGTTAGCCAGCAGGCTCAGAGCTGTTTTACAGAGGCTTCGTGAAGCAGGCCTCAAATTAAAAAAGAGCAAGTGTAGTATTGGGGTTCCTTCAACAGAATTCTTGGGATTCAAAATTGATGCTAACGGCATTCACCCTGCTGAATCTAAAGTGAAGGCCATTAAAATGGCTCCTAGGCCCAAATCCAAAGGTGAACTACAAGCATTCTTGGGTCTCCTTAACCTCTATCACACCTTTCTACCTCATAAGGCAGCATTAGCAGAGCCTCTGCACAGGCTTTTAGATAAGAAAGCTCCATGGAAATGGACTAATTTACATGAAAAAAGTTTCCAGGACTTAAAAGCACTATTGTCAGAAAGGTCCACTATAACTCATTACAAAGAGTCTAAACCAGTATGTCTTGCATCTGATGCATCTCCCTATGGGGTGGGGGCAGTTTTAAATCACTTAGAAAAGAATGGAACACAGGTTCCTATAGCATTCTACTCAAGGACGTTGTCCTCTGCTGAGCGCAACTACGCTCAGATTGACAAAGAGGCCCTAGCCATTGTTGCTGGAATTAAAAAATTCCATGACTATTTATATGGCAGGGACTTCACGGTCTTTACAGACCACAAGCCACTGTTGGGACTTTTCACAACAGACAAACAAACACCTGACATATTGTCCCCAAGAATGTTGAGATGGTCTACTTTTCTTTCTGCATACAATTTTAAATTGATTCACAAACCGGGCAAAGAAATGGGCCATGCTGATGGCCTCAGCAGACTACCACTGCCACTAATGGAACCAGATCCAGCTCCTGCTGCCAGAATTCTGTCCATACAGGACCTGCCTGAATTTCCCCTCCATGCTGGGGACATTGCTGCTGAAACAGCTACAGATAGAACAGTTAGTAGAGTACTTTCATGGGTATACACGGGGTGGTTGGATAAAAGCCCAGGTTCTGAATTTCAGAATTATTTTGTCAGAAGACATGAGCTTTCTGCCCACAAAGGGTGCATTTTATGGGGAAACAGAGTCATAATTCCCTCTTCCCTAAGAGACAGGGTCTTACAATCATTACATGAAGGCCATCCAGGCTTTGTCAGAATGAAAGCTTTAGCAAGAAGCTACCTTTGGTGGCCTGGCCTTGACAAGGACATTGAGGCACAAGTCCATGGTTGTTATACATGCCAGCAATCTAGGCCTGAAATGCCACAGGCTCCAGTTCACAGGTGGGAGGAAACGCATACACCCTGGTCTAGAATTCACATAGACTACACAGGGCCCTTTCAGGGCCAGCTCTTTCTCATAGTGGTGGACAGCCACTCCAAATGGCTGGAAGTAATTCCTAACATGACTGCTGCTAGGACCATCCAGGTGCTGAGAAAACTCTTTGCCACACATGGGTTGCCAGATGTCTTAGTTTCAGACAATGGGGCCCAATTCACTGCTGCTGAATTTCAGGCCTTCCTTAGAGCAAATCTGATCAGACATGCAACGTCTGCGCCCTTTCATCCGTCTTCTAATGGTCAAGCTGAACGCATGGTGAGGACAACGAAGGAATCACTCAAGTGCATTGTAACAGGTGACTGGCATCACAGATTGGCAGATTTTCTACTCTGCCAGCATTCTACGCCCTGCACTGCTACAGGCAAAAGTCCTGCAGAACTGCGTTGGGAGAGGTGATTGATCACTAAACTGGACAGGTTGCATCCAGATAGAGTGGCAGCAGAAGCCTCTCGACCAAAACCCCCTAGGGGGCTGCAAATGGACGATTGGGTTTGGGCCGGGGACTATGGTCATGGGAATCTGTGGGTTCCTGGTAAAATTACCAAAGCATTTGGGCCCCTATCTTATGAAGTGGGGCTGGAGGGAGGGCGAGTTGTCAGACGCCACATTGATCAACTCAGAAAACGGTTTCCAGAACGGCCACTAAGTGAGGACTGCATCATAAGTCCCTCCCAAGGTCCTCAAACTTGCAGCCAAGCTAGTCCTTACTTGGACTCTCAGGACTTTTCCTTCATAACCGATGAGGAACCAGATGGAGAAGTGGGGAGTCCAGGAATGCAACATGGATCCCCTGAAGGAGCAAGCCAACCGGACTTCAGCAACCGCTGTGCCTACTCTGCTGATCAGTTTGACTCTGGGGTGGGCCAACCTGGAGAGGCCATCCAGAGAGCATCTAATCCCCTTGACTCAGGAGCAACAAGGGACATGGGTCTACCCAGCCCACGGGGTAAGCTGGTAGACCACAAAGTGACTGGAACTCCGAGACGTTCCACTAGGGCACACAAGCCTCCTTCATATCTTGCTGATTACATTGTAAAATAAAGATCTATAATGTTGTTGTATTGCAACTTGCCACTGTACTACGGAAACTGGGAGTTATGATGTTAACTGTCTAGTGTGCTGTCAATGAAGGCCTATTTATTCAGATGCTATGATGTTAACTGTCTAGTGTGCTGTCAAGATGCTGTAAGTTAACCTTGTAACCTCTATGGGTTTATTTTCTATTATTTAGGATTGTTTTGATAATGAATCTTGATAATTGTATTAAGCCTAAATTGTGTTACAATATTGTCTGATCTAAGAGGGGAGGGGTGTTATGTATTGGGCTCAATTGTAATACCATATGGGTTGCTGGAGCAGCTAACAGCTCTCCAGCAACCCAGACTCCAGGTCTCCAGTACTGCTATTGGCTGTCCCTAGGTGGCAATGGTTGCTTCAAACCTATTGGCTGCTGCCTGGGGCTACACTATATATTGCAGCTAGTAACAGCCCAATTCTCAGTTCAGATCTTGCAAGCAATAAACCATGAGTTTTCCGGAACTCACTTGCCTCGTCTTCATTCCTGCGCCAAAGAACCCGCTACACAACAGAAAGTATCAAGATCACATGAAGTGATAATCTTAGAAAGAGTACAGGGAGAAACAATAAATAAGGGGCTGAAGGCTAATTTGTATGATGATTGGTTGACAGAATGGTTGACAGAATAGTCTAATGAAGAGAAGGACTAGGGGTAACATGATAGTGGTCTTCTAGTATTTGAAGGACTCTCACAGAGAAGAGGGGTTTGACCTATTCTCCAAACCATCTAAGGGCAGGAGAAGAAGTAATGGGTAGAACATCATTAAAGAGAGATACAACCTAGAACTAAGGAGAAATTTCCTGACAGTGAGAACAATTAATCAGTGGAATGGTTTGTCTTCAGAAATTGTGGGCGCTCCACCAGTGGAGGTTTTCAAGAAGATATTGCACAACCATTTGTCTGGAATGGTAAGGTCTCCTGCTCAAGCAGGGGATTCGAGAAGACCTTCAAGGCCTCTTCTTTTTTATATAAATTTTATTAGTTTTTATAGGGTTAGGGATAAAATGGGGTCGGGATTAGGATTGGTGTTTGGATTAGGGTTGGGGTTAGGATTGGGACTGGGGATAGGGTTTCCCCAGCTAACATTTTCCATATTTAGCAAACCGCATATTGTCTGGGTGCATGTATTTAACTGACAGTAATAGAGTTAATTATCATAAACAATGTTGATTAATCACTCAGTCACCTTCTTACTAATATATATTCAAAATTACATATCACATTCCTTTCTCTCTGACTCGTTTTTCTAGCCATTGGTAAAAGTTATCCCATGTTCTAAAGTATAGTGTGTTCTTTCTCTTTAATCTCTAAAGTCAATCTATTCATTTCTGTGCACTCTAGAATTTTCTTAATTAGTACTTCTTCAGTTGGTCAGTTTTCATTTTTTCCAATATTGGGCAAATACAATTCTTGCTGCTGTTAAAACATGTAAATAATAATAATAAAGTTGGAAGGGACCTTGGAGGTCATCTAGTCCAACCCCCTGATCAGGCAGGAAACCCTATACCATTTCAGACAAATGGCTGACCAGTCTCTTCTTAAAAACTTCCAGTGTTGGAGCATTCACAGCTTCTGGAGGCAGGTTGTTCCACTGGTTAATTGTTCTAGCTGTCAGGAAGTTTCTCCTTAGTTCTAGGTTGCTTCTCTCCTTGATTAGTTTCCATCCATTGCTTCTTGTCCTGCCTTCAGGCACTTTAGAAAATAGATTGACTCCCTCTTCTTTGTGGCAGCCCCTGAGATATTGGAACACTGCTATCATGTCCTCCCTCGTCCTTCTCTTCATTAAACTACTAGACATACCCAATTCCAGCAGCTGTTCCTTATATGTTTTAGCCTCCAGTCCCCTAATCATCTTTGTTGCTCTTCTGTGTACTCCTTCTAGAGTCTCAACATTTTTTTTTACATCATGGTGACCAAAACTGGATGCAGTATTTCAAGTGTGGCCTTACCAAGGCATTGTAAAGTGGTATTAATACTTCACATGATCTTGATTCTATCCTTCTGTTAATGCAGCCTAGCACTATGTTGGCTTTTTTGAGAGCTGCAGCACACTGCTGGCTCATATTTAAGTGATTGTCCGCTAGGACTCCGAGATCCCTCTCACAGTTACTAATATTGAGCAAGGTAGCCCCTATACTATACCTGTACATTTGGTTTTTCTTGCCTAAATGTAAAACCTTACCTTATTCACCATTGAATTTCATTTTGTTAGATAGCACTCAGTGTTCAAGTCTGTCCAGATCTTCCTGTATCTTAAGTGTGCCTTCTGGATTGTTAGCTATTCCTGCCATCTTGGTGTCATCTGCAAATTTGATGAGTTCCCCATCTATCCCCTCGTCCAAATTGTTGATGAAGATGTTGAAGAGCACTGGGCCCAGAACAGAGCCCTGGGGCACCCCACTGCACACTTCCCTCCATCTAGATGCGGTTCCATTGAGGACCACATGCTGAGTACGGCTGGTCAGCCAGCTACGAATCCATCTAGTGGTGATGCTGTCTAACCCAAGTATTAGATATCTACAATCTTTCTCGTACTTGGCTCTTATTATTCCTAACACAAACAATTCTGGTTTAAAGTCTATTTGTGTTTTAGTCTTCTTCTCCAGCCATAGATGTATTTTAGCCCCAATCCTTTTTGCCTTAGGGCATGTCCACCAGATGTGGTAATAAGTAGCTGGTCTTTGTTTACATTTCCAACAATTGTTTGAAGTATTTTTAAACATTTTCGCTAGTCTCACTGGTGTCATATGCCATCTGTAAAACATTTTGTATAAGTTTTCTTTATATGACACTGTTTTAGTTAATTTAATATTTCTTTCCCATAATTTTTGCCACTCTTCTAATATCCAAAATTCTTTGCTCACATTATCATAGTTTCTTTTACTTGTTCTTCTTCCATCTTTACATTTAACAGAAATCTAGAGTTTCTTGATCAACTTTTCATCTGTTTTTAACAGTATCTGATCAATACTGTCTGTTCTTTATAAAATCCTGTTGTTTTTGCGTCTTTTTCATATCTTGTTTGAATTTGCAAATATGGCCACCATGCTAAGTCAATAACTTGTTCTTGTAAGTCTCCTAAGGACTCCTTAGCAGCCGGGGAGTGCGTGCGTGCGCATGACTGCCCTGCCGGCTCCCGCCCGATGCCGGACGGCTCCGCCGATGCTGCTTCAAGAGGGAAGAGTGTGAGGCGCCTGCCATGGCTCCCCGAGGACTCCTTAGGAGCCGGGGAGCGCACGCATGTGCAGGACTGCCCTGCCGGCTCCCGCCAGACGCCAGCCTGCCCTGTTTCCTCCACAGTGAGAGGGGAGGGCGTGCCTTCCCGGGCTCGCTGACTGGCAGCCAAGCCGGAGCCGAAAGGGGCTTTTCCTTCCACCCACCCTTTGGAATAGACGCAAGAGCTCCCGGGGTCTGGCGTTTGCAAGGGGGAGGGGAAGGGGCTGAGAGGCTCTTGGGGGTGGGAAGGGAGAGTCACGTTGGAGAGGGGACTGGACTAAGGAGGCTTGAAGTTGCTTTGCAAGAACGGGGGCGCTCGATTGATTTATGTACTATTTTCCGGCGTATAAGACGACTGGGCGTATAAGACGACTCCCCAACTTTTGAGATGATTTTCATGGGTTAAAAAGTCATCTTATACACCGGAAAATACAGTATGTATTTTATTCTTTCCGTACCACAGAAAAGCATGCCAACCAATTTGTAGGTCATGCCCCTCTAGGTACAATAGTCTTTTATCTTTAAGCATTATCCATTCTTTTTAAGCCATGTTAAAATAGTTGCTTGGTAATATAACCTCCAGTCCAGGAGTCCAAATCCTCCAGTGTCTTTAGCTTCTCGTAGCATTTTCACTTTAATTCTCGCTTTTTCCCCCTGCCGGATAAATTTCAGTATTATTATATTCAGTTCATCAAAGAAGCCTTTTCCCAGCCTTATAGGAATCGTTTGAAATAAAAAGAGTATTGTTGGTAAGATATTCATTTTCACTGTTGCTATTCTCCCCATCATTGACAATTGAAGGTTTTTCCATTTTTCCAAATCCAATTTTATTTGTTTTAGTAATCTTACATAGTTATCTTCTTTTACTGTTACATACCATCAAGCCCTCTTCAATCTTGTTATTCTAATTAGTTCCCAGCTAATCTTTTTAGATCCTTAGAGTTTTTGTTACTTTAATTGATACCATCATCCTTAAACTTTGTTGTCATGAGCTATTTTATTTTTGGTTTCCTTGTAGATAGAGGAGGTCACTGGTGGTCTATCAGAGAAGTTAGTGCTTTTGTTACTGTTACTCAGGGCTTTTTTCCTCATAGAACGCTCAGAATGGAGTTCCAGCACCTTTTTTGGATGGAACCTTGTAGGGTAGGCAAGGCAGGCTGTATGACGTGTGTGAGTTCCAGCACCTTTTTCTTTTACAAAAAAGCACTGCTGTTACTGAAGTTTTATGCAAAGCCACCAAGGAGTTTTGACTTAGCATTTTGTATAATTCCCTAGAGCAGGAAAACTCCCAAGGAAAGAGTTTAAATATTCTCTTATTCCTCTTAGATATGATTTCAGACTCTGAATGGAGAGAATTTAATTTCACCATCCCTGAACTCAGACCCAGAGCCATATTTTGCAACTGAAAAATGCTATCTGGGAAAGGACTATGATTGTGATGTATCTTCTTTGCATGCATAAGATTCCTGTTTTAATCCCTGGCATCTCCCAGCAGCACATAAACAGAATGTTGCCTGAAACCCAAAGTATTGCTTCTTGGTGTAGTAATGATGAGATAGGTGATGGATTGACTCCATACAGAATAGCGGCCCATGGCATCTAAAGAATAGGGCAAGATATGTTAAATTTTGACATCCCGTTTATAAACACTGCTTCTGCTCACAATCTCAGCAAATAACCAATGACTGACATTCTGAAAAGAGTACTGTAGGACCCCATGCAGTTTAAATTCCCAAAGATTTCTGGAGGAAATTACTGAGGATGTAAAGTTCAGACATTTTTCATGAATAAACAGAAATTGCTTGGCTCTTACTTTTTTTTCTCCACAGCCATTCCCACTGCCAACATATCCCTTTCTGGTTTAAGACTGCCATTCTATTGCCTTCCAACAACTCATTGCTCAAGTGCTTTTCTCACACTACTTAGCAACCTGTGACTGACAAAATGTTACAAATCCCTGGCAACATGGAGTTCTTCCTTGAGAACAAAACTTGATGCAAACTAAGAAAGTTTGCCTAATTTCTTTCAGTCTGCCTTATACATTCTTGTCACCTAATCTGATTTGCTTCATAATGCAACCTGTATCTTCAGAATTAATAAACACTCTGGTGGAACCAATAATAAGAAATGGGAAATATTTAGCATAGACTATGTGAATGAAGCTTGTTTCAGATGGTAAGGCTTTTCATAAATACCTTTTCAGAAGGTATTTCATCCAAATTTGAAAAGATTGAATCTTAAGGTCTGTTTAGGTTAGAATTGAAATTGGTGCTTGTAAATGACAATTTTCTGTTCGCTTTAGCTTCTTACAGAATACCAACTTTACTCTGCCTGTAATTCAGTCCTGTCATGAATAATTGAAACAGGTGCATCTGCCTGAACATGCAGAACAGGTAAGACAAAGATTCAAAAAGGGAGAACTGTTCTCACTTTTGAGGACTGAGGGGAGGAGATAAAATCCAGTCCAGATCAAATTTCCTATGGAGTTGGAAGAGAACAACTGATAGGAAGACTTGGAGTCAATGTTAGATTTTCATAGATGGTCAATCCAAAATCTGTAACATTCTGTCTCCTTTATGGAAACAGATCACCTGGAAGTCTCTTTGAAATTAACAAGACTGTAAGGGTAATCTCTGTATAATTGAAGTCTTCTCCCCCCACCCCCCATTAGTTATGTAGGTGAGTCTTCACCAGCTTTTCATGTGTCCACTCCTAAGTGGGAAATGAGCTGTGGTACAGCTGTAAAGAACACATCAGGAGTCTTGATAGTTTTGCATGGCATTTTATTGGGGAGGAACTATGATACCTGCTTGATTACAGAAGTTATGGAAAAATAGGCAGGTAGAGTCACCAACCAGTTAAGAGGACATGCTTAACTAATGCTCCCACTGATAGCCAATTCTGACTACCTTAAAGCTCCCAGTTCCCAATTCTTTGATCCAAATAGGATCAAGCTGTTAGCTATTTTAAGTCTCGTAAGTTCTCAATATTTTCTCAGTTGCCAACTGAGTTTCCATTTGTTGTGAAAGTAGTAAAAAAAACATGAAAAAAGACAGAAATGCTTTTCAGTTGGACAGATTTACACTTTTTTTACATTGCTCTTTATGCTGTTAGAAGTATGCTTAAGTGTATTATTAGTGTACTAAAGGAACATTACATATTTGGGGACGTTTGGATTATGCACAAAAGCATGAGTTCACAATTCAGCTTGGTAGCAAAATTATGGCTTGTTACTGCAGAAACCCTGTAATGCTAGCATTATGGCTGCTTGGTATTGTAGGAACTTAAGGTCATTGAAGTTCCATTGAAAGGTTGATTATTTAAAGTTATGGATGCAATCGTATTGTAGGAACTTAAGGTCATTGAAGTTCCATTGAAAGGTTAATTATTTGAAGTTAGGGATGCAATCGTTCACTAGAAAATGTTATAATTAAAATAGATTATTGTCATGTGCTTGGAAATATTGTTATAGTAATATTCTTTTGTGAAATTCTTGGCACATTACAGAAGTAAGGAGATGTTTATAGATGTTACCCTTACAAGCACAAATAATAAATAGAATAGGTTTTCCCAGCATCAGTTATGAATATGAAGACTCACCACAGCGTGTTCTGTTGCCCTCTTATTATCTTATGGTCATTTGATTAGAACAGAGTTGTCCTTGTTAGCTTCTAAAAAGGATCAGAAGGCACTAAACTATTAATTACAAAGTTTACAAGTGTGGAGCCAGCAGATCTTGTTGAATCTTACATACTATTGCTAAACATGTTATTGCATGTTTGCATATGATCCTTTTTTTTTGAGTAGGTTGGTTTGGTTTGTAGATGCTCACCTGTATATGGATGGAGTTTGCATACAACAGTTCCTTTCAGGAAAAACTGCGCCTTCAGAAATATCACTTGCTCATTCATTGCAGTATATTGCTGGTGAAATATTGGACGGTACAGCCTCTATAAAGATTTGACCCAAGCTTTCTCTTCCATTGATTCTGGAAGTATGCGATAGGTTCTCTCCAGGGCTATGTGAAAAGAACTTCCCCTTTTTCAATGGAAGAAAGAGAAAGTGAAGAGCCTGGAACTTTACTTTGTCTATGGTCAGGAGCAGGGCTTTTTTTCTCATAGAACGCTCAGAACGGAGTTCCAGCACCTTTTTTGGATGGAACCTTGTAGGGTAGGCAAGGTGGGTTGTATGATATGTGTGAGTTCTGGCACCTTTTTCTTTTACAAAAAAAGCACTGGTCAGGAGCATCAGTAATTTAGAAACCAAGGGCTGGGACCAGGAAGATTAATCAAGAACAAATAAAATAGAAGAAAATTGCCTCACACAGAGGGTAGAAAGAAGGGGAGGATTATTAGAATCCTTTCCTAAAAGAAGTGAGCCCTTTCAAGGTGTGAGCCCTTCCCGGAGATGGCTCCAAAAAGACTAATAAGTAGGAAGTTTGTGTAATGCAAACTCCAGCGGTGATAACTTAGGAATAAGGAGAGGATAATTTAGAAGGAATAGACAAGTTTCTCTCTCATACACACTCACTCTCTTTCTCACACACATGCAAGTTCAGCTCCAACCTGAGGGAGCTGAACCTCCAAGGCTATTTGAAGTGAGAAAGGAAGTAAGCAACAGGGTAATGCAGGGAGTCAATGCCCAGCACCTGGCAGATGCCTAGTAGCTTGACACAGGCCTCATGGCGACTAGAACTGGCACAAGCCACGTTGCAATAAGGCTCCTCATATTCTTTAGACACGATCTCATCTTCAAGCAGGTTGAGGCGGATGACACCACGCTCATGTAGGGCCTGAAGTATCTCTAGGCTAGCTGTGGATTTGAGAGCCTGAAGATGCTGTGACACTAAGCACATCACTCCCACAAGCTTTGTACGGGGACGGGAAGGAGTGGGCAGGACTGGGGCCACTCCACAGGCAACCATGACAGAAGCTAGCATGATGTCTACTCCATAGATCTCCCGAATCCAGTCACGGAGGTAGAAGCCACCCATGCGAGGATTGATTTCAATAAGTTTGGGGCCTGCAGCTGTCAACTTGAGCTCCACATTGAAGACACCATCAGTGAGACCACAACCTAAACAGCACTGATAAGCAGCGTGGATAAGTTGTGCTTCACTCTCAGGGGGCAGGCAGGTGGGCATGCAGGCTGCTGTTTCTGTAAAGTTGGGCACCCTGGTGGGCCCATTATCAGACACAAATGCCCCTAGCATCCGTCCCTCATATATCACCAGATCCACGTCATGCTCAGTGCCTGAAACATATTCCATCAATAGCATGTTATTGCCCCAACCCAACCCAATGCCAAAATAATCCGAGTCGTCCTTCAGATCTTGTGTGATCTTGTCAAAGTGCAGATGACATTGCTGGGCATCTTCCACCAGCTTTACCCCTACTGCTCCGGCCCCATACTCAAGCTTCATGACACCTGGGAAATTAATGTGGCTGGCAGCTCGCTCCACATCAGCATGGCTCTCCAGGTGCCAGCATGGCACAGCATAGAGTGCTGCAGAGGACCAGCGGGACCCCTCCTTGCACCGCCGCAATAAGTGCTGGTGAGTGCGGCTTTTCTGCTTGGCCACTCGCATGGCATTTGAGGAGCTGCAACGCAGACCCAGTCCTTCACATATCAACGCTGTCAGGACCATGCAGTCATCCCAGTAGGACAGGCAGCCATCCAGATGCAGGCCCCTCTCCTGAATAAGCCCCAGCAATTTCCGGGCATGCTCTTCATCCCTCGTGTGGTCTGTGGTGTCATAGTGGATGAAGGTGTGCACCAGTTGGGAGGCAAAATGGTTGGGATCGGTCTCCACCAGGTGGATCTGGGGATGGGAAAGATGAGAGAAAAAGAGAAGGAAAAGGGAGTAGAAACAGGGTGGGGAAGTGGGAAAGGCAGAGATGCAGAGAAGGAGGGGGGAAAAACCAGAGATGCATCACTACAGGCAGTATCAGAGAAGGCCAATTCCTTGGGGTCAGGGACCATACAGGAATCCTTTAAGAAGAAGGCACTATCAATAGGCAGCTGCTTCCCCAGTGAACTGACCATTCCATTCCATCAAGCTGGTTGAGCTTTCTGAGCTTTCTCTAGATCCCAGTTTCTGCAGCAGCAGGGTTTAGAAGGAAGAGCTCCATTGTCCTCTAGGTTTGGGAGGAGGAATTAATGCTGAGGCAATACCCATGTTGGTAGGCAAGCTGGCTAAAAAGCGTTCACAGTCTTGAGAAATCAAAGATGACCCTGTTGCTTGCGAGGGAAGGGCTGTGTGAACAAGGGAATCGCATTTTCATTTTCCACTCTTTACTAGACTCTGACTAGATCAGGGGAGTACCAGCACTAGGTTTTGTGAGTTAAGAGCAAGGGTGTGGGGATGGGTCAACATTATTTCTTTCACTGCAGGTGTTTTTTTATCAGTGAACTCCAGGGACCTGGAGGCTGTCAAGCCTCTAGATAACTTCAGAGCCAAGCCATTTTTCCAGGAGGAACTTGGATAAAGCATAGGATATAGAGCATCCCACTTTGAAGGCTGCAGTTGTAGATATAAGACTGTGGCACATGTACCCATTGTGCTCAGTTCAGGGTCTGAACTGGGGAATGGATCAAGGCTCCAAGTGGGGCAAATTCATCCTTCAGTCGCAGAGGAATAAGCTGACATTAAAGCACTTGAAACCTTCAGGGACCATAGAATGAGCTTTTGGAAGCTAAATCTGGCTCTGGCTGAGTTGTCTGTACACTTCTACACTTGCAGTTAGTTTTCATTTCATTCCAGTCATCTTCCCACCCGGACCTATTATATACATCCCCATCTAATTTCCATACAACATCCAAAAAACCAGAGATGCATCACTACAGGCAGTATCAACATCCAACTTATTTGGAGGGGCCTTCTTTCTGGTTCTAAACAGGCAGTTGCACAAGTGATAAGTAGGTCTCAGAAACAGGGCTTTGAGACTAGCAAACCCAAGATGGCTTCTTCTTGAAATAGGAACAGTACTGTACTGCATTTCTACCTCTTCTAAGGGTGGAAAACACCAGTGTCTGATAAGACTGTAGGGAACAGTACTTATATCCTGAATTTGGAAAAATCAGAAAAAAGATATTTGGAAAGATGGGGGCAGGCCTGCCTGATACTCTGGGAATTCTCAGTGATGAAAAAAAAAGTTTCAGTTTTTGCCTGTTATGCTGCTACTGAAGACTAGGAACCATCCCAAAATAACAGTGGGAGTGGATGGTTCTTGAGAAAAGTGGGAATACACAATCTCCACAGCTAGCTCATCTGTCCTGCCCCATATTTGCATCCTAACATTATTTCATGGAGACAGGAAGTGGTGGAAGGCAGCTCTGAAGTCCGCAAAACTTGTTTCCATCCCCAGTGACTCTTCCAACAGGACCTTGCTTCTGGATTGGGCCCTCCAATGCCCCACTTGAAGTACTCCTGAGAGATGGCAAGGCTGGAAATGGGACAGGCCAACTCCTCAGCTTTACGGGCAAAGTGAAATGAGCAAGCCCTTCTGATGGGTAACGTGGTTTACTCCCCTCTCTCTTTAGGTGATGCCCATGACATTGATGGGATACAGATAGGGACTGTGGGGTGGTGCTGCTCTAGCTAGTCCATCCTGCAGCTTGGAAGGGCTGCACAAGTCTGTGTTTCCGCATCTTACTTTTAGCCCGTAGTCCCTGGCAGCCTCCCAGACGAACTTTTTGCTGAATCCGCCGGCCCCAATCACTAGCAGATGCTTGCCCTCCATCAGGTGGCACTGTGCACGACGCAGCATTGTCTCCACCAAGGCGCATGCTGTCTCGCCTCCTGGGGCCCCCACCATCCGGCCCATGGATTCAAGGGCTGAGCAAGTCTCCAGGCACAACTGTGAGTTCATCTCCAGGGCTACCAATTGCAACACCTGGTCCTTTGAGCTCAGAAGAAAATCCACCCCTGTGAAAAGAAGATGCCAAAGAAAAGTGAACATTTGTAACAAGGCCTTGATGAACATCCATAGAAAGGCCACTGAAGCCATCTTTGATCCAAGATATAGTACTTAACACAAGAATAAAGGAACAAAGGCATCCCTCTGGTGCAGCAGAATGCTGGATAGGGAATTCTGGAAATTGAAGTCCACATATCTTAACATTTCAGACAGTGAGAAACACTGCTCTAGAGGATAGGCACTATGACAAAGAATGCTTGCTTGCTGGGCCCCATCAGGTGACAATGTTTAAGCAATGGAACCTAGAGCATGGTGACTCTGCCTAATCACTCACCAAGGCATGTCCATAATTGCCAAAGTGCTGCATTCTGGACTAGCTGCAGCTTCTCATTGGTCTACAAGGGCAGCCTCCTGTATAGGGCATTGCAATAATCCGAACATGAGGTGACTTTCCTTAGTATGGGTAACTTTCCTTAGAACCTCCCAGTGTAGGAATGAACTCAACTGGCACACAAAATGAATTAGAGCAAAGACATTCTTGATCATGGCTGCCATCTGGTCTTTGAGCAAGGACCTGTGAGTGCAAGGAGACCCTCAAATTATACAGTTGTCCTGAAGCTCTATTTAGGATTAAAGATGGACCATTTTGAGACCTGAAAGGTCCAAATACCCACAGCCAGTCATTCTTGTCAGGGTTAGTGTCTCATTTATCGGAACCATGACAGTTAGCTTCTGTTCCTCTCTATCCAGACCTGTGCTTCCTCCAGACACTGAGACATCCCAGGATCACCTGGTCAGCTTGGGGTCAGGATATATAAGTGGGTATCATCAGCATACTGAAGATATACAACTGCAAATTAATGGGTAACCTTACCAAGCAGCCTTATATAGCTATTAAAAAAGGGAGTGAGAGTATTGAGACCTGAAGCACTTCCCCTCTTGAGATTGATCTCTTCCTCACCCGTCACTGCCAACTGGAATCAACCACGGAGAAAGGAGGAAAACCATTTAGGAGTGGGAGAACCATTTTCTCTCACTCCTAATCCTCACCGAAGGATACTATGATGGCATTAAAAGCTGCTGATGAATCAAGAAAAACTAGGACATTTCCTCCTTGGCCCTGCCAGAGATCATCAACAAGTCATTCTACTTTTAATTTCATTTCTTTTTTTAATAGTACCTTTATTAAATTTCAACATCAACTATTATAATACAAATTATCTTAAAAGAAAAAGGAAGGAGAATAACATAACAAATTAAAAGTGACAAAAAGTATGTATGAAACTAATACAATAATAATGACCTCCAACTTTCTATTAATAACAATACAACCATCTCAAAATTTAAACAAATAACACCAAATTTTAAAATATCTTAAAATACTAATTATCAACCTACTAAAAAACCCAATATATTTTACTTTCAGTTTTTTTACTTCTTTCATTCCTATTTCCCTCCTACCGTGTTTCCCCTAAAATAAGACCTACCTCCCAAAATAGGCCCTAGTTAAGACCTGGCCCAGTCCATCCCACCTTCTGGTTGCCCAAGATGGGGTGAGGCGCACATGTAAAAATCAAGCTAGAGCGGGGCTGGGGGGTGGAGCTGCCCCATGCGCCCTGCAACCGCTTATCTCAGGGCCCCCGCAGCCAGGTCTCTCATGCCCAGACACCTGCCTCGCTTCAAAAAGGCCTCTGCAGCCCAGAATGGAGCTCCGGGATGACACGCATGTCACCCTCTGGCAGAGGCCTTTTCTGTGGCAAGTAGCCACAGAAGAACTGGGCTGGTGGCAGCCACATGGGCTCATGCTGGATGGGGCTGTCAGTGCCACTGGCGTGTGGCAAGACAGTAGAAAAGACATCTCCCGAAAATAAGATCTAATGCTTCTTTTGGAGGCAAAAAAAATATAAGACCATGTCTTATTTTGGGGGGGAAACACAGTACCCAATATCCAGCTCTACCAAAAATGCCCTGACTCACATTCCAAGCCTCTCATAACTAATTCTCTTTCACCAGAAGCAGTCACATCAGTCATGCTATTGGGGGGCGGGGAAGAACAATGAAAAGAATAGCAAACCAAGAGTGTGTTTCTGTTCCCCTATTTTTGTTATCTAGTGGTAGTTGAGGTTGTGTGAGGCAAAGAAGATGTCAATAATGAGTGAGGAGGCTGGGACAGGTTTGCTCAGTACATAGTAGTAACATGAAAAATAGATAATTTAGCATGAAAAATCAGACTTGTGAATTTCAGATAAAGTGAGATAGTGATATCAAGTTTAATTCACTGGTGGCAACCAAGTTTGGTTGTTTTTCTTAATTGGTTGTTTTTAAGGGAAAAATTGCACCAAAAATTGCTCAAGTACACCCTTAGAGGCTGGAATCAATTGACATACTCAAAAAATAAACTAATTCAAATCAATACAATGTGGTTTGAAGACCCTAATTTGCCTCTATTCCAAGAAGGCAGGCAGCAGCAATGTTTAATATAAATGAAATATCGTGCAAGTTTTTTTTTATTAGAGACTTGCAGTCTCACTATCAGGCAAGCAGCTGCTAACATAAACATAAAAATAGACATTGTGCAAGCCTATTTCTAGAACAGAGAACCTGGAAAGGAATTTCTCTAATGCTGTGGGATGCTATTTGGTCCTGTTACTATAATCAGTAAAGCCACTTTACACTACTGCCCCATGCTTTGCTAAAAGCGTAGTTCAGCTGCTCTGACAGCCCCAGTTGAGCAATCAAACTGCAGTACTCCACAATATCTTATAAACAATAAGATATAATGACTGATGCTACAAGCTTACCAATAATGTCAGTTTGTGCTTGTTGACCACCTTTCTGCTCAACTGATAGACTAGCCTCCATATCCATGAAGGCTTTCATGGCAGCCTCTGCTTTTTGCTTAATCTGGGCATGGATTGCATCAATTTGGATCTCATCTTTTAGTCCCCAGTGCTGTAGGCTTCTTTCCAGAGTCTGAGGCACTGTGGTCTGGTGCTTCAGTGGCTTATTTGCCGGACCTACAGCACATATTACCTGAAAAGAACCAAAAGGTTTAAGATCTTTTTCAACTATTGTCAACTTGTCTTAACATTTCCATTCAAACAGTCCTAAGGGTTGGGTTCACTTTGTTGGATTATGGCAATTTCAATATAATACAGAAAGGTCTCCAGTTCTGTTTGATTTATGAGAGATTAGAGTATTTCCTACCCAGCAGGAGAGTAAAAATTGTCAATCTGATGACTGATTATGTAACTTAGCTTATTTCTAAACAAGACATTACTTTGGCATGAAAGGTTTGCTGTATCTGTAAGCATCAATAATTGTGAGTTCAATTATTTTTACACTGTTCCATAGAAAAGTATAAAGTGGGACACCAATATTGCTGTGAATATACTAATCATCTGTTGTACTACATATGGCTCTTCTATGGTCTGTGGCTTTTCTACCAGTGATACGTTCCTGGGTTTCTTTTAACTTCAGTTGGGCACAGAGTTCCCTTTACCTTGCTTAGCAGAGGCTGATCTTTTCGGGATCTGCATACAACAGCACAAATTCGGATTGCCAGATTGGGCTGCAGAGTTATGTTGCCTGGAACTGGAGAGGTAGAGCAGGAAGAAAAATAGGAAAGAGAAATGGAAGACATCAGAAAAACAAATTAATAGGATCTGAATATATGGAGAAAAATGAAAAGAACAAGACAGGTCTGATGAAAAGCTTATATTACTCTGGAGTACTATCAGTCAAGTAATTTTGGAGAATTGTGGATCTGAAGATGGTAACCTTACCATCACTACTAGTACTGTGAGCTGTGCTGGTTCTACCATACCACAAATCATCATAACAAAGCTCCTCTTCAAAAATGCTCAAGCCCTGGTACATGCAAGAGAGGCTAACAGAATGAAGCAAAGCAAGTAGAAGAAATGATAGTTTATGGAATAACGGAGTCTTCACTGTGCTGGTAATTTTAGATACAAAGGATTTACAAATCCTAGAATTCCCAGTTGTTCCTATAGGTTGTATTCCAGCATGTAAGGGAGGTGGAAGGGTAGATTAAACTATACTTTACAGGGACTGAGCTGAAGGATAATTAGCTTTGTGACATAATGGGAAGTAATCAAAAACTATTCCTTACCTGGGGTGTTGTTTGTAACTAAAGGCCCAGATCGGAGGATGTGAGCAGTGGGAATGAAAGCCTCCAGCAAAATGCTCTCGTCTTCCTCTAGAGTCTCCAGCAAGGTAAGGACAACCTGCAGGACGCTTCCACGTTCTGACTTGTCATGAAATGATACAGCTTGGGCTCCATTGCAGCGCCAGCCTGAGGGCTTGACCACCACCTGTGGAAGCATAATACCTGTAGCAGCAAAGCTTAAAGATCCAGCTCTTTTCTCAAAATTCTGTATTCTGTTTCCAACTCTCATGCTATGTTCTCATCTGAATGGAAAGAACTGCAGTGCTCTTGCTCTATAATGCCCTTGTCTTCACCTGGTATCTGTCTTGCTTTCTAACAACAGAACAGAATAACAGAGTTGGAAGGGACCTTGGAGGCCTTCTAGTCCAGGGCTTTTCAACCTTTTCACCCATTGTACCACTTTTAGGATATGGCAACATCCGAGTACCATCAGTCACCTAGCAAGGTGTCAAAAACTTGATGACCAAAAAAAAAAAAGGAAAAAAGTGATGAGTACAGATAGTCCTCGACTTACAACAGTTTGTTTACTAACTGTTCGAAGTTACAATGGCACTGAAAAAAGTGTCCCCCCAATCCACAGCTGAGCAAGACACCTGCCCGCCCGCCCGCCCGGCGGTGCTCCTCCTCCTGTCCGAGGTTTTCATTGTTGTGAGCATTTCTGTTGAGGATTGGCAGCGGGGGTGGGGTGGGGAGGTGTTTGGTTTTTATTCTACCCCCCATCTGCTGGGTGGTTGCAGCAGGTTTTGGTCACTTACTTCACATGACCCTGGGACACTGTGACTGTCATAAATATGAATCAGTTGCCAAGCATCTGAATGTAAATCACAAGACTCTGGGGATGCTGCAACATTCCAGATGATTGGTGCTTCTTCTGGGCTCAGCAGAAGCACCAGGATTAGCGCTGAGCTCCAGCTGGAGCCTGGCACTGATCCTGGTGCTTCCCATGAGCCCTGACAGCCCTGAAGAAGTGCCAATCAGCTGGAAAGCGGTGCTGATCCTGGCGCTTCCGCTGAGCCCTGACAGCCCTGCAGCTCCAGTTATCTCTCTCTCTCTCAGGCTTGTGCGGTGCTGCCACCGGTTCAGCTCATTCCTCTCCCCCACTAGGATGGTCACATACCACCTGCTAGGTGCCAATGTGGTACCTGTACCACTGGTTGAAAAGCCCTGTTCTAGTCCAACCCCCTGCTGAAGCAGGAGACCCTATACCATTTCAAAAAAATGGCTGTCCAATCATTTCTTAAAAATCTCCAGCGATGGGACACCCACAGCTTCTGTAGGCAACTTGTTCCACTGATTAATTGTTCTAATTGTCAGGAAATTTCTCCTTAGTTCTGGATTGCCTTCTCTCCTTGATTATTTCCATCCATTGCTTCTTGTCTTGCCTTCTGTTGCTTTGGAAAATAGGTTGAGCCCCTCTTCTTTGTGGCAGTCTCTCAATTCAGTTCAGTTCAGTTTAGCACCTCTTACCTGTTTGTAGGACTCCATTGCACCACCTTGCAAGAAGGCTGTAATTTCCTCCTGCAGAAGGTTGTCTTGTCCTTCCCGGCCACTCAATTCAACCACGTGGATGCGTTGCTCTTCCGTCACATTGCGCAGGAGCACTGGGCGCTTGAAGGTGAAGGCCAGAGTGGGGGGCACAGCTACTTCTCCCTTCTGATCCATGAGCTGCCGGGTCAGCAACTTGTCCTCTAGAAGGCGAGTCAACTCTCCCGAACCTCCCGTGGGGCAATCAAGATCTCGGGCCAATTCTGCTGCTGACTGGCCCTGCAACTTGCAGGGTTCAAAGCTCCCTGTGAAGTAGCTGACCCGACGTGGGGAAGAAAATTCTTCCAGCACTGTGCGACCGCCAAGCTCAAATGTCACAGCCTTCAGTACATATAAAGATGACTCTCCGGGATGAGTTTCTGATGGAACCTTAGAGAGCCAGGCTGGTGACAAGCACAGCAGCATGTTACCTAGGGAAAGGGAAGATGAGAAATCCAGCCTGTGAATATATGTAACAAACTAAGGATGTTGTGAAAAATTAAACAAGCCAAAATGTAGAGATGTATTGCCCAGGGATGCGGTGGCTCAGTGGGTTAGGACGCTGAGCTTGTCAATCAGAAGATCGGCAGTTTGGCGGGTCGAATCCCGAGTGCCGCGTAGCAGAGTGAGCACCTGTTACTCGTCCCAGCTTCTGCCAACCTAGCAGTTCGAAAGCACGTAAAAATGCAAGTAGAAAAATAGGTTCACTACGGTGGGAAGCTAACAGCGTTCCGTGCGCCTTTGGTGTCTAGTCATGCCGGCCACATGACCACGGAGATGTCCTCGGACAAACGCTGGCTTTTCGGCTTTGAAACGGAGATGAGCACCGGCCCCTAGAATTGGAAACGACTAGCACGCATGTGCGGGGGAACCTTTACCTTTACCTTTACTATTGCCTATGTAATAACCAGTAACAGAACAAAAAACAGGAAGGCAGTTTGCTGGTTCCCAGGCCATTGCCAGGGCAAGTAATCAGGGATTGATAGTACAAAACAGTGAAAAACATATTGTGTGCCACCAGCACCCTGATTACTGGCTCTGACAATGGCTTTGGAACCAGCAAATTGCCTTCCAGTTTCTGTAATGGCCTATCCTGATATATTTCCCACAGGACACCACTGAACCTAGTGAGACCAGAGTAGGAAAATAGAATAATCTCTCAGGATATCATTAGCACGTCATCACTGTTTTTTATTATTATTATTATGTATTAGCCAGTCACTCTATTATAATAGGTTGTTCACTGTTTGGGTGATAGCCTTCCAAGATTTATGAAAAATATTATAGGAAAATGCCCGCCTACACTTTGGAGGAGAGTACCATGAGCCCTGACTTAATAATGTCATATCCAACCCCTACTGCAATATGCAGAAGGCATTCTGAAAGCTAAACATGCAATTTTTAAGCTGCCAACATCAATTCCCCAAAGGTACAAGCAACACATTTATAATTAAAGGCGTGTAGATAGGTCTTCCTAATTTGTGTCTACTTATTTCATTTTTTTTTCCATTTTATCTGTTGGAAAGGATGCGCTTGTTTGTTTTTGAGAGGATGTTGGGATCAGACAACAGAAAAAACAAAGAAGCAAAAATGGCTTGTGAAATGCCAGCTCATTTCCCTCTGCCTGGAAAGCAGCTCAGCTCCCGTTTGGAGGAAAGTCTTTGGTTTGCCTCCCAACTCAAAAAGATAGTCTCCTTGTTCACATGAATCACACCCAGGTTGCCTGTTTGAAAACATTCAGACAAAAGTTACTGCATAGGCAAAGAATGGGAAATTGTAGCCCTCGTTCCTTATTTGACTTCAGCTCTCATCAGCACTGATCATTAGTTGTGCTGCTTGGACTATCATGGAAGGAGAAGACAAACTGGTTTTTCCCCCAAACTGATGGACCCCAAAAGTGTTGAAGGGGAAGTGGAGGGAGAAGAAAGAGCTGTTATTCCTAGCTGTGTTATCCTTGCAGCTAGGAATTATTCAGATGGCTTGCCTTCCTTAGAAAACAGATTTAACCCTCTCACTTGGAACACCAAAAACTGTTCCAGTTTAATATACAACTTTGAATTCCTTAACCATCCAAAATGGCAACCAAATCTGATTTTAGCCTCTACTCCTGAAACAAAGAAATAGTAAAAAGATCTAATCAGGAACAAATTAAGACAAAGAGGATTCGGGCAGCTCTTCACAAACAGTGTTTCCCAATATCTAGTTTAATTGTCACTGCTGTTCAAAAACTCTTCCACTTAAACTTTCTTTTCAGGCAGTTTCCAAGAATCTGACATGACTGAACAGAAAAAAGGAAAAAAATGATTAGCATCTTCAGAATCAGAATTATCATATGATTAAGAGGATGCTACCCTTTATCATCTTAGAAGATCAAAGCTGATTTTGAAAGGCATCCTTGGCAAGGAAAGGGCATATATCTTCTGGCACTTCTGTCATATGGGAAGACACTAGCTTGAAGAGCACTGAACATAGCTCATTTCTAACAATATGTTTGGCGTGAAACAAAATTTTGAGAATTAATTGATGGGAGTGAGTTTTCACATATAATTTATCAAGTGGAAGAGCATACGGAACATCAGCAGCTTAGCACTTCTGAGCAAACCTTAAGGATAGGCTAAGGTCAAGCAAAATGCTAATCTAAGAACTTACCAGGACACTGGTTGCCACCTTCCAGAAGCACTGACAGATATGAAGCAGGGGAACCCAAGACACACATGGTTATATCTGAGGGTCCAAATCCTAAACAAAACAAGAACAAAATCAGTGGTTCATTTACCTGGAAACCTCATTTTTCTTTCTTTCTTTGCAATCTGGTCATCTCCTAGGACCTGAAGGCAGAATCTCTGTAAATGACTTTTTATAGGAATAGAGGCAGATGAAGTGCTCAAATGCAAGGATTACTCCTTCAAGGGGTGACAGAGTATCCTATATATTTCCTTTTATTCTATTCATTCCATCAGCTTTCAGGCACAAAATCTCTGTATTTTTCTTTGTAGGTGGCAGCCCATCAGAGTTGAACTTTAAAAAAAAAGCTAAATAGGTCAGACATGGTTAGTACCTGGACTGAGGATCGTTAGGTATTTTTATAGACTAAACTGGCAAATGATTTTTTTAAAATCTCCTATCATTGTCCAGAAAGCTACATGAATACATTCATGAGCCATCAGCTTCGTTCAAGGAGTCTTTATGATTCCAAACATAAAGATAAGCCATTATGGTTTAAACATATGCACAAATCAGGAGACTAAATTTATAATTATTCAATAAATTAGGGTTAAAAACATTAACTTTGTATTATGTGTACATTAAGCCAATCAGTAGTCTACATGTGACCAATATAAGCTTGTATACAAGCTAAGCTTGTAAGCCGCCCTGAGTCTTCGGAGAAGGGCGGGATATAAATGGAATTAAAATAAAATAAAATAAAATAAATAATGGGACACCCACCTGATCGGGGCTCCTTGGTGAGATCAACGGTTTCTGGGAGCCCTTGCTGCTGTAAGCTGCACTGCAACAAGTCATAGTAATAGGCAGTCCAGGCCTTGGCTTGTGCATCCTCGGGGCTAATTTTGCTATCCAGGAGTGTATCTCGGTGCCGGGCACTGCGCAACGGACTCATTGGTGGAAGAAAGACCTGTTCTGCCCAATCGAATTCCTTGGGTGTTTGAGGTGGTTCAGTGTGGATCTGGTCCAGAGACAGCTGCAGTCAAAGTATTGAAAAATATGCCAAGAAAAAGGCAAAGAGATGCACTTGAGATTCCATCCAAGGACAGAGAGGCATTTATTTCGAGAGCTTTTTCCTGTCTCAGCTGCTGGTCCATAGAGGACTCAAGATGAGAACAATCTTCATTGCAAAAAGGAAGAAGATACCAGCCACCGCCAATTAGAAATCAGTTTCTACTTGTTAACAAATCTTAATTTCAGTTTTCTATCCCTTCTAGAAATAATCCCAAATGGGATATTCTTAACAATTCTTAAAAGATTCTTAAAAATATGCACACATATTGTCTTTAGGAATATATGTCTCTGTGTGTGCATGTATGAAACAGCAACACATACACAAGCCAGAAAAGGCAGGAAAAGAAGAGATGCAATGAAAACAACTTACCATTGTTCAGGATGAAGATACTGCAAAGGAAAAAAAAAAGAAATAAATCAAGTTTCTTTATACTTCCTGTGACCCAAATATTTATCTCATCCCTAAACCTAGTTCAGGGGTAGGCAATCTGGGCTCTTTTATGACTCGTGGACTTCAACTCCCAGAATTCCTGAGCCAGCATGAAGTCATGAAGTACACGAGTCATAAAAGAGCCAAGGTTCCCTACCCCTGACCTAGACACAAATCTCTTTTAAAAGATGAAGATAACCTTCCATAACCTTACAATTAAGTTTAAGGGACATTGAAGCAACTTAGACAGAGCAGGTGCCCTCACCAAACTCTTGAATAAGAGCATATCTGGCTTTCTGAGGTTTTCTGTGCTTCTGTCATGGCTACTCTCTGGAATAGTGTTTCCCCAAGAGCCATAGTACTCTAACCTTGATTGATAGATTGATTGAATTAATGTCTATAGCTGCCCATAAGGGTGTTCAGCGAGTTTCAGTAAAAAATTGGTTGTTCTCATAGGCCTTGGTGGTTGGACTCCTGAGGATGCTTTGTTATTTTGTCTTCTGTATGCTTATGACCTGTCTTTCTTTTATTGCAGGGGCACCCAACCTTTTAGGCACCAGCAACCAGTTCTGCGGGGAGCGGTGTTTTCATGGACCAGAGGAGGTGTGGTTTCATGTGCAGCCTGCATCCCATGGATTGGGCTTCACTTGTTTGCGTGGCCCGGTTTCTGGCAGGCTGCGGCCCGGTACCGGTCCACGGCTCGGGGGTTGGGGATCTCTGTTTTATTGTATTTTAATTGCTCAGAATCTTTTGAAGTAAGTAGCCACTAAATATAAATATCTTATTTTTCTTCTGTTAACTTGAAATCATGCCCAACTATTTCATTTTGAAAACAATGACATGTTTCATCTCATGCTTCTTTGAAACAGTTGTTATGCCGCATACATTCTGATGCTCATTTTGCACCTCTCTCCAGATTCTACTTAGGGCAACTTACTGCTGACAGGCTGAAATAGATTTTGTGGAAAAGGGACAAACAAGGACAAATATTGGAGATAGCATTTTCAAGATCAGTTGTTCTCATTTAAAATTGGTTACCTCCATATTTTCCTTGCCTTTTTACAAAGATATCAGAGCAGCATTTGAAATTCTCATAGAACTAGACAGTAAATTCCATCACACTTAGTGCTGCTTAGTCCTTATAGTGATGTTTTAATTGGTAGCCTACAAGCACTGGCAGAAATTGCATCGTTCATGATCATTATTAAAGAGATTCAAAGATCCATCTACCCACCCCAAAAAAACAATGCAAAGTTTGAGGATTTTCAGATGTCTTCAGCAACAAAATACTACAAAAAAGCAAAAATGATGAGACAGGGGAAAACCCTGATTAGATATGGATTGCAATAATATTGCATTGGGGAAGTATGTGTTTACTCTCATTATGTAAGGGAAGATGGCTCAGAATACTTAGACAAAATTCCAATATACGTGTTCCTTGAGTTCTGTGTTAGCTTGGTCTTTTAGTGGCAGATGAATAGAGATGTTTTGCTAGACAGTTCCCTGGGAATTCACAGATTGAAGTCATTTTATAACAATAAATCAGAGTAAAAGGTGAAAGATTTATATGATCTGAAGAGAAACCAACAAGAATGAATTTTACCGAACACTGGAAGAAAGATACAATTCCAATAATATGAAGACTTAAGGAAGAATGCTAAATAATTTAAACAAGAATGTTCTCATATATACATCATGCAGCATCACTTACAGTCTGGTTTCTAAGAGGGCCCATATTGCTATGATGTAAATTAGCAGGTGTATAAAAAGAGAGAAGTTAGAAAGTCCAAACCCCACTTTATCCTTTTTGGTTTTTTTATTTTTATGGCATTTTAAGACTTGTTAATTTTGCTTTGCTTAAATCCTTTTGCTGACATGCTTTACACATAGACACAGACAAACAGACACAGACACAGACACATTCCCCTGATGGTATATTTAATTCTGGATTTTAAAAAAAATCAAATAAACTTATCCTTATAATATTGACATTCTAAACTATAACGAATACTGATAAAATATTTCTCTTCCTTTCTTTATTCCAATAGTTATCTAAACAATGGAACATCAATAATTTTCTATTAATAATGTATAAATATCATTGTGTCAAAACAATACAATGTATTAAAAAGAAAAAGGAAGCAAGGCAGATGTTAGAATTAAATTTAGATAATTCAGCATACTCCCAGTCTCTTTGGCAAGCTCTGAAGATTCACGCAAGGCTCTTATTGACTAAATCAGTGGCTAGCTGGCCTCACCAGATAATAGTTCTAATGAGCTAAAAGGGATTGGTGGAAAGATGCACCAATTATTATTGTTTATACTAACAATAGTACAGTATGTTATAGTATTATTATAATAATGATAACAAATGGACAACAAGATGTTAATACTGAAGTACCTGGGACGCCAAAACATTTAAAAGTTATATGGTAAAATTATTGCTACCCATGATGTAAGCCCTGGTGGCGCAGTTGTTAGAATGCAGTATTGAGGCTAATTCTGCTGACTGACGATTGCCAGAAGTTTGGCAGTTTGATCCTCACCGACTCAAGGTTGACTCAGCCTTCCACCCTTCCGAGGTCGGTAAAATGAAGACCCAGATTGTTGGGGGCAATGTGCTGACTCTGTAAACTGCTTAGAGAGGGCTGTAAAGCACTATGAAGCAGTATATAAGTCTAAAGTGCTATTGCTATTTGTCTTAAGCATTTTGAATTCTTGTAGCCTTTTACAAATCAAAATGCCAGGGATGGTATCAATCATGTTTTCCCCCACAAACATCAAGAAATTGTACATCTTTTGTCTGAAGATTTGTATCTACTTGTATCTTTTTGCATGCTTCCAAACAGAAAAGTGGGAATTACTATGACTATGACCATCCCAAAGAGCAGCTATCAGCAGTTTCTGAAAAAGTCTGAGCAGGACCTCACTAGTAAGGGAAATGTGCTTCTTCCTGCAGCAAGAATCTGATGGCTCCCCAGAGCACATATATCTATATACTGTGGTGTATGCATGTTTTGTAAATTCCAGTATTCCTTTCTTTGTGTTAAAAAAATTCAGTTCTGCTTAACTGCTCCAAACTTCCAACTGCATATCCCCAAGTGAAAGTCACAACATAAAATCTATTTACAAAACACAATCCATTTAACCAATCAAAATTTGGAATTAATTACTATAAACAGGATTGCAGATTTCAACTCCATTTTTACCTGGCATATTCTCCAGTTCTAGCAATATGCCATTCTGCAATATTATATTATACTAGTCTCTCTCCAGAGCTTTCCATGGGACAAACAAAATCCTCTTACTCTATTCAGTTGGTAATGTATACCCCTAGCACCTACACTGAGGTAATGCATCCAATACATTTTAATCAATAATTGAAAGCAGTCTGGGTATCCTAGCAGCCTGTGTATCGTACATTTTCTGTTTAGGAAACTAAGAAATAGAGTACTTCAACTGCTAGAGATGAAGCTCATTAGATACTTGAGCTTCCAAATGTCAGCTCACTGAATTTATTTAAATAACCACTGAAAAGTTGACATCTTTTGGTCTAATATTTGGTTATACAAGTAATCCTCGTTTAGTGATCACAACTGAGAATGGCAGCTTTGTCATTAAGCAAAGCAGCCACTAAGTGAGAAGTCATATGACTATGACTATGTTTTCCTTTTCCCACTCCCCCAACCCTTTGGAATGCTCACTTTGATGCTGGGATAATTAGCAAGAAGGGAAATAATGTTTGTATTTACATACATTGGAGAGGAAGAGATTTCAAGAGAATAAGCAGGCACACAATTAGGAATATTCATTGAAAGCAGTGCACTGGCACTCAAGTGAACAAGCTATGCAGACAGCCAGGTGTATTCTCCATTCTCTTGCAATCTGTGCCTGTTTATTCTATTGTAGTCCCTTACTCTCCAGTTCCTCCCCTCTGCAGAGGGGAGGGGGAAGAAACAGGTGATTTCTATTGACAATCTCTTCTGTGCCTGACCCGTTTCTTCCCTCACAGAGATCGTGAGGGCCTCACTTAATGACCCACATGATCCAGAGTTACAATGGCAACTGAGACTGCTGGGATTTTTCTCTCTAAATAATGTGGTCATGTGATGTCATGCTTTATGACTGCATCACTTAGTGACATTGACTTAGGGATACCAATTGCTCTCATAGCGCAAGGACTATCTGTAATAACCACCTTGATAATTAAAATTAAAGTAGCCATGTGCACAAAATTTGGACACAGGGGCATCACAATCATTTAAATGAAGCTTGGGTGTGTCTATTTGTGATATGAATTGCAGGAGCTGCTTTCACTTCTGTCCCAGAATAAATATCTGAATTCCAGTCCAATCTATTCTGATAGCCTTTCCTTTCTGAGGACAAATGATAGCTGAACCAGCACGCAGGAAAAAGTGCTACCCCACCCCAAACCACTGCACTTTCTTTGAGCCTGGCATGTTTAACTTCATCTTTTCATCCATTTGTTTTGTTCTACATATCTGGGTGGAACTAAATCAAACAGTTCCATTTTCCATAATTAAATATCTGTAATACAATCACTTCTGGTTAAAGAGGGAATTGACATGGAGAGAGGCTGCTACTGTATTACAGCAAGCAAAAGTATGGCGGAACAGCATCCACTTTTTTTTTACCTCCTTGGATAAAGTGAGGGCAAATCAAGTCAGCCAATTGTAGCTTAAAGAGCTGAGCATCGATCCACTGGCAGTTCTCTTGATTCCTTGATCCTTCCCGCTGCACTGTCATTTATCCTAAGATGGAACCTAGAAAGGGCATAGAAGTCAATTTACTACTTGTTTTTTGATCTAATCAAAGTATTCACACTTTGGTAGCAGTTCTAACAAAATGTTCCCTGCACTTGATAAAAGATTTGGCACACATAACTTTCTAGCTTCTGTTCCTAGATCCCAGCTTCATGAACTTCTCAACCAGGAGTGCTATTGTTGAAACCCTTAGCTAATATTGTCATAACTTTTTAAAATTATTCTTTCATAATAATGATTTACACCATGGTTGTAAATCATGGTGGTCATTAATTATAATAGTTTATAATTAGCATAAGTATGAAATCTGAGATTATTAAAGCAGGGTTTTGACTGAGTAGCCCAGTAACTTTAATATTTACAACTTACTTTATATTAGCTAAGTGGTCACCTGATCAATTCTTTTCTTTTTTCTAAAGAGTTTTATTTATTCTTATTTCTCTTATGGCACTGTTGGATTAAAGCAGACTATCTGGAGAGGCACCCATATTCCCAGATGCCCCTTCTCTTTCCAGCCTTGGAGTTTCCAGCTGTTCCAGTCCTAGAGGCACATTCTCTCCAGCTGTTTTTGAGTGCCAGGCGTATGCTCATCGTAATGCCTGGTGACAAAAACCCGCTTGTAAGGTCCACACAGAAATGAGATTTTATTTGTTCTACAGGTAGTCCACAACTGAGCCCAGGTTGTAAATCATGGTGGTCATTAAGTGGGTCTGACCGTGGCCAACTTTATCAGCTTTTTAGCTGCAATTGTTAAGCGAATAGAGCAGTCATTAAGCCGACCTGTTTTCACCAATGGATGTTTTTGCTGGAAACCAGAAGTAAATGCTGGAAACTGACCAAAAAAACAAAACAAAACCCCCCACTGAAAATTGTGATCACGTGATGCTGCAAATGGCCCTAAAGGAGGGCCAGTTACCAAGCACCCCAAATGTGATCACATGACTGCAGGGGTGTGTGCGAGGCCACTGGAGCTTCGAACATGTGTCATAAGTAACTCTAGGGACCTCTCTTGTAACTTTGAATAGTCGCTAAGTAACAGACCATTAAGCAAGGACTACCTGTCCTTGGCAATTGTAAGGTAACATTCAGAACAGAAATAAATCCTTTCTCAAATTCATGAATTTGTAACCCCTGGAGTGACTTCAACAAAAGTTCCTATTCCAGATATGCCTGCTGTCCATATGCTCTGATACTGTAATCTGGGTTTGTTTTTTGCAAACCGGGATCCCCTGAAGGGGTTCGGTATGGAATTGTGGGGGAAAAACACCTTGACTCTCTCCACTCCTTGATGACTTCCAGCTCGGACCACTGACCCTTCATAAGCACATGCCCAAAACTTGACATCCAGCCTGAACCCAAACTCTGAGCAGCATTTTCCCCAACAGGCCATGTTTTCTGAAGGACAGCTGAAACCAGAGCGAACTCAAAATCCGTTGGGGGGAGTCTCTAACTTAGACTGCAGCACTAGAGTGAAGCCAGTGAGTCCCTATAATGCTATGTGGGAATGACCTTGGATGGTAGGAGGAGGAGACGCAGACTAGACAACTGTCATGCAACCTCAGTCCACAGTAGCCGAGCAGGAATGGGAAGTGTTTGAGCAGGGACCCTCCTTAGTTTTCTCAGGAATAAAGAGCAAGGAGGGAAGAAATACTTTCAGGCTTGCAAGCAACTTTACCATAAAAAATAAAGCTAGTATTCCTGGTGGTGCTTCTTATTTGGACCACCTTGAAGGGCTAGCAGTCCCTCCCTCTTCACTGCCAAAAATGCTTTTCCCCTTGTGGTTATTTCTGTGTCTTAACAATCAGCAAAGGGAGACAGAATGATTTTAAAAGGTCAAAACAGAAGCGCTGCACGTTCCTGGAAATGTCTCTTTTATATTTGCAGAGTAACGTTTGTATGTACAGGGAGTTCTCTACTTACGACCACAATTGAGCCCAAAGTTTATATTGTTAAGTGAGAAAGTTGTTAAGTGAGTTCTGCCCTATTTTACAACTTTTCTTGCCCTATTTGTTAAGTGAATCATTGCAGTTGTTAAATTAGTAACCCGGTTGTTAAGTGAATCTGGCTTTCCCCATGGACTTTGCTTGTCAGAAGGTCACAAAAGGGGATCACATGACTCTGGGACACTGCGACCGTTATAAATCTGAGTCAGTTGTCAATGCAAATCACATGGCCATGGGGATGCTACAATGGTCTCAAGTGTGAAAAATGGTTATAATTTTTCAGTGCCGTTGTAACTTCAAATGGTCACTGAATGAACTGTTGAAAATCGAGGACTACCTTTATGTATGTTTGTGTCTTCAAGCCACCATCCATTGCATACCTATTTAAGGATAAACTGTATTAGAATTAAAAAAAGAAGTTTAGGATTTCATAGCTTAGCTGCAGAGCATGTGTGCCTCAAATCCCTTTGGAGTGAGACTTTCTCCAGAATAAACACATGTTAGAACTGCAAAAGTAGGCAGGCAGGAGGTAAAGAGATGCTTGTGGCTTCTGCCTGGCACGCACAATGGGAAAAAAAATCCAATTTAATTTCACCATCTTAACCCATTGTCTTTCTGTACAATTATTATGCTGCATGTCATTTTTATCTACATCAGGTCAACAGTAATTCTCAATAAGTAATTCATTCTAAGACAGGGGTCCTCAGCCCCCGGGCCATGGCCCACTAGTGGGCTGCAGCCTGTTCAGAACTGGGCCACATGAGCAGTGGACACTTGCACTCATGTGCAAAGCTTCATTTGTGTGAGAGGCGGGCTCACACACCCGCTACATGCACAAATGGAGCTGCATGCCGCTTACACAGAACCATCCCCTCTCCCTCTGAGGGCCAAAAAGTCAGAAAGGTTGGGGACCGCTGTTCTAACAGACATCCCAAATGGTGATTTTCCTGGAAAATTGTTCAGTTTCACCATATTAAACTATCATACACCTCAGTGGTGGGATTCAGCCAGTTCGCATTACTTTGGCAGAACCGGTAGCTAATCTTTGTTTCCCAGGCACAGAATGGACTTCGGGAAGTGGCATCCACACAGAGAACCGGTTGTTCACATATTTGAACCCCACCATTGGTACACCACACACAGAGAGAGTTATATCCCCACAATATATATATATATATATATATATATATATATATATATATATATATATATATATATATATATATATATATATATATATATATATATATATATATATATTATGTCTATTCTGTTTTTTAAACTTGGCCTAGAAAGTATTTATGTAATGTGAATATTTTTCTGCATATGGGTAATTAGTACAGACTGATAAAGACAGTGCAGAAACTGGTGAAAACAGAAAAAGCCAAGCAACTGTGAAATTGCTTTGTGAAATTCAGGTAAGTTCAATTTCTGCAGTAATAAATTACAAAAAGCCCACATTGTATTTCTTTTCAAAGTTTTTGTTACTAGGGCTTTGCCTCTCAAAGAGGACATCTTGGAATTTTGTTTTGTTTTAAACTAACAGGTTTGTGTGGCCAGGAAATCGTTGGAAGCTGCTGCTCTAATCCATCCTCATGTTTGAGAAGCCCTGATGTGGAGAGTAGAGACTTTGTGGGTGGCCACTTCCTTTGCCAAAGACCAAGCAAACCGCAACCTTTATTTAGAATGTAGAATAACAGCTTTGGAAGGGACCTTGGAGGTCTTCTAGTCCAACCCCTTGTTCAAACAGGGGACCCAAAACCATTTTGAACCAATGGTTATCCAATCTCTTCTTGAAAACCTGCAGCGATGGAGCACTCACAACAACGTAGAAACCAGCTGCCAAATAAGATCTAACTCTTTCCTGTTTCCCCAGGGCTTCTCTTTTAGTCAAGGAGGAAGTAGTATTGATTTCTGTGGATTCTCCCTATTCTTTCCGAGCCTGTTCCTGCACGGAAGGAGCCTGACTACAGTCCGAGCCATGGCCAAAGAGGGTAGGTAGATCCAGAAGTGTGCGAGGAGGCGCACTCAGCTACTCCAATTAAAGCAGTCGCGAAGGCGGCGGCGATGGTTTCTTGCGGGGGGGGGGGATGCTTCTACGACGGCAAAGTAAGCAGGATCCCAGTCAGGTCAGGACAGTGATGGCCTTCTCCATCCTTTCCTGGATGGAACTTGACGCCTTTATTTCCCAGCCCACACACGGATGGATCAGCGGGGGCAGAGCGGGAGCTCCCAGGGTGGAGTTCAGATGAAAGAGGGTCCCCGCCGGCAGCTTGACAAGCCCCCCCTTTCCCTGCCCCCCATAGCAGGCAGGGTCAGAGCTGCCACCCACGTAACCCCAGCCGTGACAAGGGGAGCGGTGAAGGTGGAAGCTGCCCCGAACCCTCAGCCTCGTCTAAGACAGCGTTTCCCAACCTTTAGGAACTTGAAGATGCGTGGACTTCAACTCCCAGAATTCCCCAGCCAGCATAGCTGGCTGGGGAATTCTGGGAGTTGAAGTCCACGCATCTTCAAGTTCCTAAAGGTTGGGAAACGCTGGTCTAAGACTCCGTCCCGGTCGCAATTCGCGGGCGCGCCTATCAGCGGGTCGCAAACACACCCGGGTCGAGTCGCCACAGAAACGAGAGCTTCGCCGCAACCTGGAGACCGAACGCGCGGTTTCCCACCACCACCACCCCGCCCACATTAACACTTTTCCCACGCGGCCAGTATTCCCACCACCCCCCCTCTTTTCCCGGTCGCACCCCCTTTTCTTCTGCCCTTCAGGCAACGTTCACATCCGTGAGCAGCAGCTCCATCCATCCCCGCTCCGGGCTCCCCGGATTCAAGAACGCTGAAACGGGGGGGGGGGGTGGAAGAGGAGGGAAAAAAAAAAAACACAAACCCCGCCACTTCTCCTCCAGTCTTCTCCAGCCCGGATTACCTGGAAAAAAGAAGGGGGACGATGCTAAGGCCAAGCCGCACGATCCGATCCGCTGGCGAGGGCGGGTGGCAAGAGCCCGGAACGACCGCGGATCCAGGCGCGCAGACGGGCAGGCAGGCTTTATAGGGAGACGGGAGAGGCATACCCAATGAAGAGCGGCAGCTTAGCAAGCCTCGGAGCAAAGCAGGCGGGCGCTTGCCGGGACCAGAGACCGCCCTCCGCCATTGACCAGATGAAACGCGATCCCGGGGTCAGGCAGCGAGCGCGCAATGGGATTGCTGCCGGCGGTGGAAAGGGGAAGGGCCCCCGCCTACCTTATTCTCGCGGATGGTGGGGGTGGGGGTGGGGACGTGATGTGAAAGGTCAGATTTTCCTCTTCCTGAAAGGAACGAAGCTACTACGGCAGGGGTCGGCAAGCTCGGCTCTTTTATGACTCGTGGACTTCAACTCCCAGAATTCCTGAGCCAGCTATGCTGGCTCAGGAATTCTGGGAGTTGAAGTCCACGAGTCATAAAAGAGCCGAGCTTGCCGACCCCTGTACTACGGGTTCCCTTTCTGTGCATGTTACTATTATGGCCCTTCCCTTTTATTTTATTTATTTATTTATTTATTTATTTATTTATTTACTTACTTACTTACTTACTTACTTACTTACTTACTTACTTACTTTATTTATTTATTTATTTATTTATTTATTTATTTATTTATTTATTTATTTATTTATATTATATTATATTATATTATATTATATTTATATACCGCCCTTTCCCGAAGGACTCAGGGCGGTTTTACAGGGTGGTTAAAACAAAAAATAGAAAAGTTAAAAAGAGACACTGTTGTGGACATTAAGTTGATGCTGAATTTAATCACGGCAGCGAGACTTTTAGTAGGTCAATATTGGAAGAAGGAGGAACTGCCGACGATAGAAGAATGGACTTGAAAAGTTTCAAACCTGGGGGATGTGGCAAAGATATCGGGCGTATTTAAAGGACCGTTCGCAACAACGTTATATTACGGAATGGAAAAAAATGGATTGATTACATGCAGAATAAATATGGGACTAAAAAGTTTCATTTAGCATTTGAATAGGTATTGATATGATATTTGTATTGCTTGTAGTCATTTTATATGAGCTAGAGTGCTATAGACTTACTAGTTTATTGTTGTTAGCATTGGGTTGTTTATGATTGTTTTTACCTTTATACCTTGTATTTAGCTCTGGGAAGTCGGGGAGGTGGGAGGGGGGAAGGGGTGGGGGGAGGGTTAGGAAGGGTTGGGAGGGGGGAGGGATTGTTAAAGATAAAATGTATTGAAAAACTTTTCAATAAAAAAAAGTTAAAAACAGATTTAAAAAATTATATCCGTCCCTGAACAAATAAAACCCCAATTAAAATTAAAATTCAAACATTCTCCGCCTGGGCCAGAGAGCTCCAAGAGGATTGAATCAATCCTAACTCGGGTGATTAGTGAGAATAGCGAGAAGCAACCTGGAACTAAGGAGAAACGTCTTAACAGTGAGAACAATTAACCCGTGTGGAACCGTTTGCCTTCAGAAGCTGTGGGTGCTTCATCTCACTGGAGGTTTTTAAGAAGAGACTGGACAGTCACTTGTCTGAAATGGTATAGGGTCTCTTGCTTTGAGCAGAGGGTTGGACTAGAGGACCTCCAAGGTCCCTTCCAGCTCTATTCTGATTGATTGATTGATTGAGTTCTTGACAAGTCCATGCAGTTTTCTTGGCAACTTTTTCAGAAGTGAGTTGCCATTGTCATTTGCCCAGAGTCACCCATCTTGCTTTCCTGCTTAAGGAAGATTATAATTTGGGTTTTCCATTCCTAGTGTAGTGCCTTCAATTACTATGCTAGTGTTTTCCAATCTTGGCAGCTTTAAAATGTGTGGAATTCAATCCCCAGAATTGTCCAACTAGCATAGTTCTACATTGGTTGGTTGGTTGGTTTTTCATTAAAATTCTTAATGATGTGCCCTAGCTCCTGTTTCAACACAATAAGAACTTAATAACATATGAACAAGCTTAATCCTTTGTGCCATTTATGGGCTTTCTGGCTCTAATTCCTTTGTCCAGATTCCATAAATGATGCAATAAATCATGTTTGTTCTGAAAGTGCTATGAGATAAAGATAGTTGTCAATGGATAATAGTGCAAATATGTTTTTTTTTCAAAATGAGAAAAATTAAGTATGCCTAAACTGTTTGTGTTTTTTTTAATCCCTATTGATCTCTTGCATTCTCAGATCCTTAATGAAACAATGCAAAAGGTTGAAACAATGCAAAAGGTCCGTCCATAGCCATATTTATTTATTTATTTATTTATTTATTTATTTATTTATTTATTTAATTTATATACCGCCCTTCTCTCAAGAGACTCAGGGCGGTTAACAGGGCAATACGTAAAAGACAGATACAAAAGTTAAAATTATTAAAACATGATTAAACAATGCCCATAGTACAAATTTAAAATTAAAGTCATAATAACAAACCCACCCCATCCCATCAGGCCATATTAATGATGTATGTTTGCAATAGTGGTTTTAGTCATCCTTCAGTATCACAAGGAGGTTGATGAAAGTTGAAAACACAATCTATAATATCAGGTATTCCACATCTACATAGTTTGTCCAAAAATTTGGTGTCAACCCTTAGAGGTAGATCAGATTAAGAAATCAAAATTATGAATGATAACACTACTTTTGATTATAAGATCACAATAACAGAATCTTGCAAGTCTGAATGTGCCTCCCTGCCTTTCCCTTTATCTTCAAGAGAATTAGGAATGGTCAAGCCTGAGATGCATTCTCAAATTCCATTTCTACCTCAGAATCAAATGTCTTTAATCTGTACTGTCTCGGTTGCAGCTCTTCCTCCTATTTGTCAAGGTTATTCTTATAGCTCATTACACCTGGACTTAAAACTCTTAAATGTTTTGGATATGTCAGATTAAAGCTGGCATATATGCTCTAGCTGAAGCAAAGCTCTTTATTGTCTAACTGCTGATATAGTTGAATATGAGGATCAGAACCAGTAAAGATAACCTACATGGATATGTGAAGTATGAAGCAAGTAAAATTAGAAAGGTCCAAGAATGAAATTGAATGCACCCAAGTTAACTTGTTGGGCATTATTAAGCAGAAATGCATTGGCATTGGGCACTATGATTCTGTTAATTTCATGTTCTTGATTAATTGATTGATTGATCATGTTCCATCCACTGGTTTTTGATTCCTAATGACCACATAGATTTTCTCCAATACAATCTATCTCTAACCTGTTCTTTCGTGTGTCCCAATAATGCATTCGTCAACACTATATTGACTCCATCTTGCTGCTTATTCTCTTTCCTTCCACCTTTTCTAGCATTAGAATCTTTTACAAAGAGCTGGGTCCAAAGTAGGATAATTGGAGCCTGGTCATTTATGCCCTGAATGAGAATCCTGAGTTGATTTGTCAGTGATACATCGGTTTGTGTTCTTGACTGTCCAGGGTATTCTCAAGAATCTTTTCTAGTGGCATTCATAACCAAGGCTGTAAGAGCTGTAATGCAATGTAATGCAATCAATGAACACTTACACCTTTCTACTGGGTTTTGAGAAGTGCCCATTGCAATTGCATTTATTCAGCTATATATACGCCAACACCAGAGGCAGAAAAGATGAAGTTGACTCTATGAATCGTATAAACTGAAATTGAAAGAACACACAAACACAATATACTAATATTTATGAACAATCAGAATGCAAAAATTGGGAAATAAAAAGAGGTAAAAGTATGGATTCAGCAATAGAAATAAAGTGGAGAATATTTGACCAAACGCTGCAAGATTAACCAACCACTTATTTCTACCACCATCCAGCTGTACAAGCATTCACTGTACACGTGGACTTTGCCCAATGTACTGAATAAAAATCATATTGACTACATCTGTCGAAGTCAACAATGGAAAAGCTCAATGACATTCACAAAGACAAAAGCTGGAGCAGACTGTGGCAAAGATAATCACCTATGAGTATCCAAATCAGACTAAAGTTGCATCAGAACAAACCAATCATGAATGTCACAAAATGTGATCTTAAAAATATACCCATAAAATTTAAAGGCTCTCTGTAAATTTGCTGCATTGGATACTAGCAAGTATCAGAAGGGATGTCTATAGAGTTTCTTAATTATGCAGGTCATGGTTGTCCAAAATGTGCTTTTCAAAAGGCAACTGAACTTTCTCGTTTTTTCCCCCCTTGAAAGCTTCTTGGATGAGAAGCGAAATCTTTTCAAGGAAAAAAAATAAGAAACTCTAACTGCCTTTTGAAAAAGCACCTTTGGGAAATATCAGAAATGTTATGGGAAGACATTTAAAAAGTGAGCTGGAAGAAAATGGAACACTTTGGCAAAAGCAAAGATGGCCAAAATGGATAATTGGAAAAATTCCTGAAATTGTGCAGAAAAATATAAAACCAAAAAACCGAGAAACAAGAGAGGTAATTGTATGACTGAACCAAAATTTCCAGCATACTGCAAGATGAAACAAAGAAAACTGCTACAAAAATACTTGCAAGGAAACAAACAAATGAAAATATTGGAGGGACTAAAATGCTTTTTCAAAAGCTGCTAGAATTAAAGAGAAAAATCCAGCATTGAGCTAGAAAGCTGAGATGATCAAAAATCCATATTGAATGATGCTGAAAAGATCAAGAAAAGATAAAAAAATAATAATAATACATGGATACTTTTTACAGGTAGCCCTTATTTAGCAAATACAACTGGGATCAGCAACTTGGTCACTAAATGAAGCAGTTGCTAAGTAAAACCATGACTGTGCTTAGAATCTTACTTCAATAGAAGAGAATATATGTTATCATAGACACATAAAAGAATATATGTCACACACCTGATTCGGTGTTTCTTGTTGGAACAGTACCTATGTGAACTGGAATTGGTGGGCCTATCCTTGGTCCCCTTGTCATGGTTAGATCATGCCTTGGCCATGAACGTCTCTAGAGCTGTACCCCTCCAGAGGGAGACAGGAGCTATTAGATTGATCTGTCCCCAGTGACTGATGGACACAGATGGGTTTCAGAAGGAGTAGGAGTTATAACCAAAGATTTGCTGCATAGTTCAACCAAGTCCCTAGTAATTGTCTGAAATAGGACAGTGGCTTTTAATAGGATTGTGCAAATGGAACTTTTCTTGACCCATGGTCCTCATTGCCCTCAAAAGGTATACAGAGGAATTAAGAGGGATGAAATATCTAAAGCACCGTTGGTGGAAGACAATGAATTTGACCAAATATGGGTAAGATGTTATTGAAGCCTACCTCGTGGCAGTTCAGATGCCAGATTGTAAACATTTCTCCACATTCATTGAGTCAGCAAATAATTGCCCAGCAGCCCTCTTTAAGATGACCCACTTACTTCTGAGGGAGGAAGATACAGAGGTCTACCTGCAGGAGCACCCTGAGGCATGTGCTGATTTTTTTTGGAAAACAAAGTTGCCCGGATTTGTTCCTAGTTAGATGATGACATGGCTGCTGGTCCATTGGAAGTATCTTAGACAGGTTTTTGCCCAGTTACCCAAGAACAGTTTAATCCTGTTGCAATTGATGGAGTGGACAGAATCCTAGGGAATGTTATAATAATAATAATAAGTTGGAAGGGACCTTGGAGGTCATCTAGTCCAACCCCCTGCTCAGGCAGGAAACCCTATACCATTTCAGACAAGTGGCTGGCCAGTCTCTTCTTAAAAACTTCCAGTGTTGGAGCATTCACCGCTTCTGGAGGCAGGTTGTTCCACTGGTTAATTGTTCTAACTGTCAGGAAGTTTCTCCTTTGTTCTAGGTTGCTTCTCTCCTTGACTAGTTTCCATCCGTTGCTTCTTGTCCTGCTTTCAGGTGCTTTGGAGAATAGCTTGACTCCCTCTTCTTTGGGGCAACCCCTGAGATACTGGAAGATTGCTATCACGTACTCCCCTCGTCCTTCTGTTCATTAGACTAGACATACCCAATTCCAGCAGCTGTTCCTTATATGTTTTAGCCTCCAGCCCCCTAATCATCTTTGTTGCTCTTCTCTGTACTCTTTCTAGAGTCTCGACATCTTTTTTACATCGTGGTGACCAAAACTGGATGCAGTATTCCAGGTGTGGCCTTACCAGGGCATTGTAAAGTGGTATTAGTACTTCACGCGCCTATGTTTTAGATCTGTGTTCTTCCTGCAGAGGGCTCAGTACTTTCTCCACTTCTATTTAACATTCACCTGAAGTCACCTGATGAAGTAATCTACATGGAAGTCATCTGTCACCATGAGGTGAGATATCAGCAGTATGTTGATAATAAGCTGTATATCTCAGCTCATGGTGAGTTAAGCAATGTCCTGACCTGCCTTTTGCAGTGCCTGCAGGCTATTAAAGCCTGGATGGGCTGAAACTGAAGCCTGGCATGATGGAATGGCCCTGGGCTTGGGGGTTTTGGTTTACAGAGACTTGCCACCATTGGTCTCACATGGGATTGCACTGCCCCAGACTGTGGGCTCCGAGTCAGAATCAGAGGAAGGGATTGATGATGAGCAGTCAGCTCCAGCTCCAGAAGTTCTGAAATATGACCAGCGGCCAGCTCCAGTGCCATCAGAGACTGCCATCCGAGCAGGCAGAGGATATGGGGCAAACCAGCCCCCAGCAAACACAGCTGCTATTGCTCTCTGAAGATGAGGGCACAGAAATATTGCCTCTTCCCAACCCAAGAGTTTGCTGGGCTGCAAAGAAAGTAGAGCAGCTGCTTAAATGAAAGGAGTCCAACTCCGCTAAATGAGCTACAAAGAGGCTGTTTCTATTAAAATGCAACAGCAAGCCCAAACTCTTTGTTGATGACAACCACCTATTAATTCCCACTCTTTGTGCCTTAACTTGTGAATTTCACAACCCTGACTTTGAGATTCTGGACTACATGACGAATCTGCTACAAGATTTGATCCTTGAACTCTGCTTTAATTTGCAACTCTTATAAGCCAAACTTGCTGAACTGTAGAGGAAAACATATCTCTATATGGCAAATGTGCACCTTTGCAAGTCTTGTTTATTAAAGGGAGCAAAACCACCCCTTTGTGTATTTATGTGTACTTGGCCTGTGACAGGACACAGACAAACCTGGTACATAATCTGGGGGTTCCCCCTAGACTCACAACTCCTGCTCAAGGACAGGTGGCAGTCATGGCCAGGAGGGCCTTTGCAAACATTGCCTGCTTAGGATTGTTTCCCTATATCTCTTCCTACCTAGACAGTAATGTCTTTACATTCTCTTGGTGACACAGAGTAAGTGGATATTATCATGTTGCACTGTCCAGGAAGTGCCAGAAAAGAAAGAACACTGTTCCATTCATATAAAGGGAAGCAGCTGGAGTCTGATAAATTCCAACTTCAGTTGGGAATTCCTCAATCCCTGAGATCATTATTATCCATTAGAGATAATGGCATTACACTGCAAATAAGAGAGCAGTAGTACATAGCTGAAGGAGTGGTTTAGGTTTTACTACAGTAACCAATGTTCTCTAGTTGAACAAACAGGCTGGCCTTCATTGAGCCATTCAAGATAATTGGCTCACGGATAGGAGTTCAAATAGTTGCATAGCTATATTTCAGCTCCCTGGGAGACCCTTTGTCCCTTGCCATCTCATATTGTAACACAGGGCTTTTCAACCTTTTCACCCATTGTACCACTCTTAGGGTATGGCAACATCCGAGTACCACCAGACGCCTAGCAAGGTGTCAAAAACTTGATGACCAAAAAAAAAGAGGAAAAAAGTGATGTATAGGTAGTCCTCGACTTACAACAGTTCACTTAGTGACTGTTCGAAGTTACAATGGCACTGAAAAAAGTGCCCCCCAAACCACAGCCGAGCAAGACACCTGCCTGCCTGCCCGGCGGCGCTCTTCCTCCTGTCCGAGGTTTTCATTGTTGTGAGCATTTCTGTTGAGGATTGGCAGTGGGGGTGGGGTGGGGGATGTTTGGTTTTCATTCCCCCCCCCCCACCTGCTGGGTGGTTGCAGCAGGTTTTGAAAAGCCCTGTTGTAACAGAATGCTGGAAATTCACAAAATGGAATATTATCCATGCAGTTCAGACTGAACACATCAAATAAATGGCTTAGAAGGGTAAGATAGGTGGCCTAACAAATCAGTTGTAGTGATATTTCCGTCTGTGTACTCAAGTATCTGCCTCTAAGATTTCCACATTGACATCTATTACTGTGCCCTAAATTAAAAAAAAACAGAACCTTTGAAAGAATGCAGTGGTCACGTTAAAAAAACAAAAAGATGCCCAAATAGGATATGAAACTTTTGGTTTCCTTTCTTGAGTGCATGTGCTTTATGGCAGGGCTTTTCAACCAGTGGTATGGGTACCACCTGTGGTACATTGGCACCTGACCATCCTAGAAAAGTGGTAGCGGGGGAGGGGAATGAGCTGAACCGGTGGCAGCACTGCACAATCCTGAGCGAGAGATGGCTGGAGCTGCAGAGCTGTCACGGCTCAGCGGAAGCACCAGGATCAGCGCTTCTTCAGGGCTGTCAGGACTCAGGGGAAGAGCCAGGATCAGCTCCAGGTTCCAGCTGGAGCTCAGCACTGATCCTGGCACTTCTGCTGAGCCCAGAAGAAGCGCCGATCAGCTGGAATCTTGCAGCATCTCCAGGGTCTTGTGATTTACATTCAGATGCTTGGCAACTGATTCATATTTATGACAGGCACAGTGTCCCAGGGTCATGTGAAGTGACCAAAACCTGCTGCAACCACCTAGCAGATGGGGGGGAATGAAAACCAAACATTTCCCACCCCACCCCCACTGCCAATCCTCAACAGAAATGCTCACAACAATAAAAACCTCGGACAGGAGGAAGAGTGCCGCCAGGCAGGCAGGCAGGTGTCTTGCTCGGCTGTGGTTTGGGGGGCACTTTTTCAGTGCCATTGTAACTTTGAACAGTCACTAAGTGAACTGTTGTAAGTCGAGGACTACCTGTACTTCATCACTTTTTTCCTTCTTTTTTTTTTGGTCATCAAATTTTTGACACCTTGCTAGGTGACTGGTGGTACTTGGATGTTGCCATACCCTAAGAGTGGTACAATGGGTAAAAAGGTTGAAAAGCCCTGCTTTATGGCACCATCAGCAGTGAACTGCCTGCTCATTATTTTTTTTCTTCCATATTTATTAGAATTATGCCCCTGGGGTCTTACAGTGTGGATAAAATTAGAAGAGGGAATGTAATGTTCCTCCAGGAATATAAAATAGAATACATAACATTCCGCCCTCTTATTTTTCCACACAGTAACAAACTGATAATGATGGACTAAAAGACTGGCTGGCCCCAAATTATCCAGTGAATTTCTGGGGCCTTAAATTTACGTCTCCACAGATCTAGTCTTAACACCTTAGCTGCAACACTACACTAACATACAAATTGTACTTGCACTTTGCACTTAAGCTTTGTGAACCAAAAGGTTGTTTAAAAAGCACAAGTTGGCAGGCTTTCTGGAAAAAATACCAAGAGCCATAGAGGTCATAATTTTGTCTCCTACCAGGTTACCTAGCGGGCTTCAAAGTTTGGAAAATTACTCTGCAGACTATCAGGTAGCAATCTTGGAAGGAGAGCGGAGGAAAATCTGTGTTACCATTAAGAAGTGCTGATTCATCCTGTCATAAATATGAATATCCCAATGCTCTCAGCCACACGGATTTTGCTTGGAATAACAGAACCACAGAGTTGGAAGGGACCTTGGAGGTCTTCTAGTCCAACCCCTTGCCCAAGGGAGGAGTCCTTAGACAAATGATTGCCTAATCTCCTCTTGGAAACCTCCAGTGTTTGAGCATCTATAACTTCTGAAGGCAACTTCTGTTCCACTCATTAGTTAGTCTCACTACCAGGAAAATTCTTCTTAGTTCTAGGTTGCTTCTCTCCTTGATAACTTTCCATCCCTTGCTTCTTGTACTATGCTCAACATATGCTTTAGAGACAATAGAATAACAGAATAATGGAGTTGGAAGGAAACTTGGAGGTCTCTTAGTGCAACCCCCTGCTCAGGCAGGAAACCCTAGACCATTTCAGACAAATGGTTGTTCAATCTCTTCTTAAAACCCCCCAATGTTGGAGCATTCACAAATTCTGGAGGCAAGTCATTCCACTGATTAATTGTCCTCACTGTCAGGAAATTCCTCCTTAGTTCCAGGTTGCTTCTCTCCTTGATGAGTTTCCCTCCGTTGCTTCTTCTCCTGCTTTCAGATGCTTTGGAGAAGAGGTGGACCTATTCTTTGTGGCAGCCCCTTAAATACTGGAATGCTGCTATCATGTCACCCCTAGTCCTTTTCTCTAAACCAGACATGCTCAATAATTACAATAATTATTGCTGGAAGAGGAGTGATGGCTGGGACTCAAAGAGGAGAAGAACACAGGTTCATAATGTGAGATACATTTCTAGGGAGCTCTCCCTTGCCCTTTTTTTGGCATAGGATAGGACTGAATATTTATTTTATTTATTTATTTATTTAGTTATATTTATATACCGCCCTATTCCCTGAGGACTCAGGGCGGTTTACAGGGAATTAAAAATCCAAAATACAAAAATTAAGAACCAAATTAAAAAATATTAAATTAACCCTGTAGTCAGTTAAAAAGAACCCCAAATTAAAAATTCCTCCTCAGTCTGGGCCCGAGAGCTCAAAGAGCCAGGTCTTCAGGCCCCGGCGGAATGATCGGAGGTCGGGGGCAGTCCTCAGCTCCATCGGCAGCTGGTTCCAGAGGGCAGGCGGAATAGTGGAATGTGGTTCTCTTACAGATGATCTGAAAGGCATTGGACCTGACTCAAGAGATAATTTATATTAAAAAAACTACTTTTTTCAATATCCACGTGCAACAAGTTGAAGAAATCCTTTGGTTTCTGTATAGTTTATTCATCATACTATATAAGGTAATTCATTATGGTTCAGAGCTGAAAGAATTAATCTGGTTTCATAACAGGCTTTCCAATCCATAAAAACAAGTAAGCATGACTTATTAAGTAAGATGAGGATCATGAAATATTATCTAGGCTAGGTTCTTTCATTTCAAAAGGAGGAGTTCTTCTGATGCTTCTAAAATAGATCCAAACAGATTTGTTTATTTAGTACAACAGAGATGTAAAAAAAACTAAAAAAATAAAAGGAATCCATTCACAAAAGGAAGAAAGAAAAAAGGAAGGCAAATGTTTGTTTCCAAATGTTCTTTAAACAATTGCCAAATCCTCCTTTCCAGATAAAAGAGTCAGTAAGAGAAAATGAGGACTCAAAGACAGAAGTAATCCTTCTCTTAAATAGCATCAAAAAAGTGAATAGAAAGAAGGGAATGGAGCAAAGAGCGAAGTGTTTTAAAAACAAGAAGTTTTAAACTAGTGCTTCTTGCTTATGTTACAGTACGCTTTATATTAAAATGTTTATCTTTCTGCTAAAAGTTATTGTTTTCATATTAAAATTTCTATTGTTCAGCTAAAATGCCACTCAGGATGACTACAGATGAAAAAATGTGTTAAAAATGAAATGCACAGGAGGCAAAATTCCAGAAAATTAGCAAGGTCCCATTTATTTAGCAAAGACAAAGAAAGCCATATCTAAGTTTCACCCTTCCGATAATGTTTGAGCCAAATTAACTATCTGGTTCTTCTCAAACCACCTGCATTGGGGGCCAACATCAATGGGCTCTCCCTTGACCATACAGTGACAAGGTCTTCGTTGTATTTCCTGAGCTTTCTAGCTCAACCACTTTCTATTGCTGATTCTGCTTTTCTTCTGAACCTTTGAGCCGGTTTTGCCCAGAGACAGAAGGCATGTGAATGACCAGTGGTGGCTGTGTTGGGAAAATGGAGGCTTCCTCATGACATTTTGCTCAGAACCAGCATATTTATAAAGCAATATTCACTCAAAGGAGCAGAGTTTTTCAATCTCAACACCTTTTAAGATGTGTGAACTAACTCCCATTCTGGGAGTTGAAGTCCATACATCTTAAAGTTGCCAAGGTTGAGAAACACTGCAATACACAACAAAGGACTGTCTGAATTCAGAACAAATTTGTAACCCATCCCCCATCAGGAAGCCTGCTTGCTACAGGCATGTTGTCATTCACCTGACCAGGACAACTGGTTTCACAGTGACTTGCAGCATTTTCTAGAGTCACCCAGTTATTGTGAGATGACAGAAGCTTTATTCTTGTATTGATACAGCAAAGGGTGGATGACTCTGGAAGATGTTCTAAGTCACTTGAAGGGAAATGACCTTTGTCATTTAACTGTAGCATGGACCGAAAACTTCAGGCACGTACTCAGAAAGAAAGTAAAAAAACTATTTATTCTGTGTCTGGGGGGGGGAGCATAATTTTATCCGTAGCTTACAGAGAAAAGTCATTGCTAGGACATTTCTCAGTCTGGCTACATCCCTAAACAAGAGCAAGAATGGTTAACTGAGGTTATTTCTCCATGTGTTTAAGGACAGTGTTGTTTGCTTTTAAGAGGTGGAATGGTAACGTGAAGTTTGTAAAACCCATGAATAGAGTTTCATATATTAAAGCGTATATTTGTATCAATTTATCTACAATATGGCTGCAGCCATTCAAATTTCATGGTTCCAGAGCATCTTTGTGTGTGTTTAAGGACAGTGTTGTTTGCTTTTAAGAGGTGGAATGGTAACATGAAGTTTGTAAAACCCATGAATAGAGTTTCATATATTAAAGTCTATATTTGTATCAATTTATCTACAATATGGCTGCAGCCATTCAAATTTCATGGTTCCAGAGCATCTTTGTGTGTGTGTGTTTGCTTGTGTGCATGTGATTTTTGTCAGGCGGAAAAGGGATTTTTAAAGGTAACAAAATCACCACTCGGCTGACTTGTTTTACATGGAGAGAAGTGATCATTAAGAACAATTAGCACACCTCTATCTTTGAGGCTGTACACAAACACCATGCTAATGAGGCATCATAGCAGTCCCTGGGATACAGAGGTGTGTAGAGAACCCAGACCTACAAAAGACCTTTTTTTATTCCTATATTAAAAATCACAGAATTCTCCCTTCCTGTCTCTAGTGATTATATTTCTGCCAGTGTAAAATCTGCTTTTCTCTGCCTGCCAAAGACCTTCTTTGAAAAAGTTTAACACTTCTGCCTTTTCCCCAATTAGTAATCGTTAAGTCACATTCCTGCATTCAGTTCTACCTAATCTGCAATTGTAAGGCCACATTCCTACATTCCATCTCTGCCTCTGGTGATAAAACTCTTTTCTTATTTACAACCACATTCCTGTCTCTGATTCACATATGTATACAACAAAGACTTGTTTCATTTAAATTGCCCATGCTTCAAGATATATAGTTTTCTGAAATTGTTTCTGTTTCAAAATTATGTCTTCCTGTGATAACCTTTTGTCTTCCCTGTTAGCATTTGTGTTTAGCCCTGTCTCCTGCAATTATCTCTGCCTCAAGTTATGTCTTCCTGCAATAATCCCTGTCAACTTTGTTAACATTTGTATAGATAGCTATGCATTATTGTTTCCTGTAATGACCTTTGCCCTCTTCATTAGCAGTTTTCTGTTAGCATAAACTATGTTTTATTATTTCCTGTAATGACCTTTGCTTTCTTCATTAGCAATTGTATACCATGAGCTATGTTCCCCTTTGACCTTCCATGAGTGTTTTTCCCCCCTCCCAATTGAAACAGCCTAATAAACAGAGAGTGTCCAGAGGTATTCGGGGGCATAACATCCACCCCGGGCACTTCTGTGCTCTCACCTTGAGCAAACTTGTGTAGGTGTCTCAGTCTGTCCTAGGACTCTGCTCTAATCATCGCAGTTCCCAAGTATGACCGTTGGAATTTCCGGCATGCTGGGTCGGTGGTAACGGGCAAGATCCTTCCTTATTCAAGGTGCACACCCTCGTGAGGGTCCCTCCAAATTCTCACCCCTGTCAAGGGGCTCTAAGAGTTGAAGCCACAACCCTGACCGGTCGCTCATCGCAACAACTGGGGGCTCGTCCGTTGGATCGCAGCTTCAACTCCACAGCACGACTCCTGTCCAGGCGTGTGCTACCTGCACCCTCATTTTCCACGCACCTCGGAGAAGGCTTCAAATCGTGAGTAAATGGGCTCCTCAATTTCCAAAGTTTCGTCAGTTCATAGGGACGAACTTTTTAATATAGTGCAGAATGCTAATTTTGTTCAAAAACACAATGGCACCATGGTCCATCCTGTAGGAAAGAGACTTTTAACAAAACTTTTACGATATATTAACAAAAATTGTCCGGCTTATCCGGAATCAGGCACTTTGTCTGTTGTAACCTGGGAGAAACTAGGGAAATATCTTCACAATCATCCCAGGGCACCTACTGACATTCTGTCCGCATGGCAAGCAGTGATGGCAGCATTAAAACTTTTGCCATCTCCTCTAGATCTGACATCTTCTACTTCTAAACCTCTTGATCCTTCTTCTGATCTTTCGCCTTCACCTGAAGCACCACCACCCTATCCTTCTGCACCTTCTACAACATCTTCTAAGAAACCTTCTTTGCCTTCTCCATCTTCCTCTGAATTTCTAGACTCCCCTTCTCCAACCTTATTGCCAGGAGGCCAATTAACAAATCTTCTAACTTCATCCGTTTTTCTGATGAATTCTCCTGAAGAAACTTCTCTTTATCCTTTAAGTATAGCCCCGGGAGGGGGTCCCGCAATTCATCAAAATATACCTATGAAATTATTAAAAGATTTGAAAATGGCAGTAAAAGAATATGGTATCCAATCCCCATATGTTAAAGGATTACTTAATTCATTAGTAGATGCCAATTCGACAATGCTACTTTATGATTGGAAAACTCTTTTTTCTATGCTTTTAACTCCTGCTCAATATGTCATCTGGCAATCAGAATACCAAAAAAATGCTGAATCTGAGGTCCGAAAAGGACTCCCTCAGGGTGTAACACGTGATCACTTGTTGGGCATCGGTCAATTTGCCACCTTAATTCAACAGCAAAATTGTCCCCGGCGTGCTTTTGCCATAATACATCTTTGTGCAATGGCAGCTTTACGCCACGTAGATGATGCCTCTGGAGAATCTGCTCAAAATTTTCTTAAAATTGTTCAAGGACCTATGGAACCATATGCTACATTTATTAGTCGCCTTCAATTGGCATTAGAACGACAATTTGATAATAAAGCTGGCAGGGATGAATTGATTATTAAATTGGCTTATAGCAATGCTAATGATGACTGTCAGAAAGTCTTACAACCCATTGCTAACAAACCAGGAGTTACACTTGCAGAATTTTTAGAACTCTGTCGCAGTGTAGGGACAACTTCCTATAAGATGCAAGCACTGGCGGCAGTTATTTCTACTAATAAAACATCTCCTGAAACTTCTCCAGAAGCTTTTCCTATTACAAGAACAGGGAATTGTTTTAACTGTGGCAAACCGGGTCACTTCAAAAATCAGTGTCGACAACCTGGGGGAGGGGGTGCGCCTCGTGGCCAAGCACGGGGACCACAGCCACCCCCCAACCCAAAGCCAAAAACAGTTTGCCCACGTTGCCGCAAAGGCTTCCACTGGGCTTCACAATGTCGAGCAAATATTTCCATTCAACAAAACCAGGGAAACTAGACATGGGGCGATCAACCAGCCCCACTCCAAAGGTTGAAACTATTTCCACACTTCCTTTTGATTTGGCAAACACTCAATCTTCAAATACATTTTCATTGCCTGTTACTCTAACTTCAGATATAACATATGATGATCCTGGATCAATTTTTACCATGCCATTATCAATTACATTACAGAAGCCTGTCCCCTCTAATATTCCGGCTTTACTTATTCCTAATTCTGTTTTAATTGTTGAGGGAGTAGTCGCTGCTCCTTTCCTTTATGACTCTACTTCACTTCATAATCTTTCTTTATCTGCCTATGGCGATAGGACCTTCCACCTTAAAGCAGGCACACAAGTCGCCACACTAATTTTTCTGTCGCCACCAACTGACGATACCCCTGGTGTTTTTTCTTTGCATCAACCTATTCATGTTTCTAAATCTTTTCTTACTGTTTCCTTACAAGGCCGTTCTTTTTCTGGTCTAATAGATACAGGAGCTGATGTTTCCGTGATCCGTACAGCTGAATGGCCTGCTGATTGGCCTCTTACCAATACCTCTGCCGTTCAGGGAGTGGGAGGAGCACAGGCTGCCAAGGTTAGCACTAACTGGCTGTCTGCCTCCACTCCTGATTCTTCGGCTACTGCTTTTCTTAAACCTTACGTATTGCCTCTTCATTGTAACCTCTGGGGGCGAGATCTTCTTTCTCAACTTCGGGCTACTCTACATATTCCTTAAACATGCTGCCTAAACCTCTGTCACTTGCTTTAAAATCTAGTCTTCCTGTGTGGGTAGATCAATGGCCACTTCCTATTGAAAAACTCACTGCTTTAATAGATTTAGTCCAACAACAGTTGCAGCAGGGTCATATTGAGCCTTCTACTAGCCCTTATAACACACCAATTTTTGTCATCAAAAAGAAATCAGGCAAATGGCGCCTCCTACAGGATCTCAGAAAGATCAACGACATTCTCCAACCAATGGGCCCATTGCAATGTGGCCTACCTAATCCTAATTTGATTCCCCAAAATTATGACCTTGTTGTAATTGATTTAAAGGACTGTTTCTTTTCTATTCCGCTTGCAGAACCTGACCGTCTTCTTTTTGCTTTTACCATTCCTGAATTTAATAATAGCAGACCCACTAAAAGGTACCAATGGAAAGTTCTTCCTCAGGGAATGTTAAATTCTCCAACTATGTGCCAATACTATGTAGATAAAGTTTTAGAACCATTTAGACAACAATATCCGAAAATCTTGGTCTATCACTATATGGATGACATACTAGTTGCAGCAGAAGGACCAAAAGGTACTGTTATGCAAACTATCCCTTTCCTTACTCAGCTTTTAAATTCTGCTGGTCTTTTTATAGCCCCAGACAAAATACAGTCGCAATATCCGGTACAATATTTGGGTCATAAGGTACTTGCAGCTGCAGCTGCCCCCGATCTTCCACTTTTAAATATTGGACCAGTTACTACCTTGGTCAAATTACAACAATATCTTGGTACTTTGAATTGGGCTAGACCTTATTTCTCTCTTCCTACTAATATCTTATCTCCTTTATTTAAGGCCTTAATAGGCCCCAAGCATCCTGCAGATAAAATCATCCTAGATTCACATCAATTACAAGTGGTTCAAGAGGTTAATCTGGCCCTTCGCACTTTGTGGGTGGATAGATTAGAGGCCAACATTCCAATATCTTTGGCTGTTCTTTCTACTCCGCAATTGTACACAGGGATTCTTATGCAAATTAGTAGCAGTAAAAAACTTTTAATCTTGGAATGGTTACACCTTTCTCACACTCCAAAAACTTCTATTTTTTCTCGAATCACCCAACTTGCTGCTCTTTTCACCAAAGCTCGGAAACGGGCAAAGGCAATGATGGGTCTGGAAATAGACACAATTTATCTCCCCTTCCGATTGACACAATGGGAAGAGATGTTTGTAAATTCAGATGTCCTTCAAATTGCTCTTGAAAATTGGAATGGAAAATTATCTTGCCATCTCCCAACAGACCCTCGATTACAATTGATCAAAACAATCCCAACTACAATTTTTAATCCAATAGCAAAACAACCTATCCCGCAGGCACTAACAGTGTTTACGGATGGTTCAAAAGCCATTGGGGCATGTGTTTGGCAACTTGATTCCACATGGCACAAACGTCTCACTACGGGACAATCATCAGCTCAACAAGCTGAATTAGCTGCTTTTAATCTGGCTCTTTCCATTTTTCAAAATCAGCCATTGAACATAATCACAGACAGTCTTTATGTTGCCAACATTGTTTTTTCAATTTTTGATGCCTATATTTCTCCTTCTTTATCACCATCATTAATGAATTTATTTTTACAGCTGCAACAATTGTTACAAAAACGGACAACACCATTATTTGTAGCACACATTAGGAGTCATCAACATCTTCCAGGATTCCTATCAGAAGGGAATCACATGGCGGATGAAGCCTGTAAATCTGTCTTACAGATTTGTGCTTTAACAGCCGGAGAAAGTCACTCATATTTTCACCAAAACAAAAAGGCTCTTGTAAAGCAATTCGGACTCACACACCAAGAAGCTGCTGCAATCATTCAACAATGCCCTACTTGTAGTCTTCAAGCTCGAAGTATCCCTGAAGGAGTAAATCCTAGGGGTACACAAGCTTGTGAGACTTGGCAAATGGACGTTACACAATTCCCTCCATTTGCCCCTTGGAAGTATATTCATGTATCCGTAGATACGTATTCAGGCTTTATCATGGCCACCCTACAAAGAGGGGAAACGGCCAAACAAACAATCAATCATTGTATTAGATCTTTCATAACACTGGGATGTCCTAAAATTTTAAAAACTGACAATGGTCCTGCATACACAAGTACTGCATTTTCGGAATTTTGCTATCGATGGGACATTGTACACAAATTTGGTATTCCATTTAATAGCCAAGGGCAAGCTATTGTGGAACGCACAAATCAAACACTCAAAAATGCATTGCAACGATATTTAGGGGCAAAAGGCGTAAGCCCCCCGACACTCCCAGTGTTGCAAAATGTTCTTAATGTTTGTCTTTATACTCTCAATTTCTTGAACCTTACAGGGTCACCGGCCACTTCAGCCGCTTCTCGACATTTTTCTAACCCTCCTTGTCCAACCTCCAGACCTTCTGTTTACTATAGGCAACTACCAGATCCTGCTTGGAAAGGACCGGTACCCCTGATCACCTGGGGAAAAGGCTACGCTGCAGTCCAACTTCCAAATCACACATTGTGGGTTCCTGCACGTTGCGTACGGCCCTATCATGCCATCACAAAGCCTTCCCCTGCTGCTGACTCTATGTCTTTGCCTTTACTCTTTAGCGACAGCTCAATTGAGGGCTGACCCGCATATTATACTTGCACCCCCCTTCACATCTGTCACTTTCACCTTTCAAGATGACTCTCTGCCTCACTGTAATTATACATTACAACACCGTGGTCATTATCTTGCTTCTCCTTTTCCGGCACATATTAAATACACTTATTTTCCATGTACTATCTTCCTTCGTGTAACAGTCACCCCCTCCACTATTGGCTCTTACTCCTGCCTTGGATTTCTAGCCAATGGCGCTCGTTTCAATCAAACCGTGTATCTTTTCTCTTCATATTCTGCCTCCTACCTTCCTATTCCTTCTCTGCTTGCTTCTTGGCTCTCCAGATACCCACCCTATTCAAAGGATCCCTGTGCTGTACGCTACGTCCGCTGCAGACACCCCGCTCCTGTCAACACGCTAAAGTGCCTCTGGTCTTTTGATCGCCTCGTCGGCCACTGTGAAGGAGGAAACAAAAATTCCCCGCCGCCTCATCATCACATTCATCAACGGGCTTCGCCAAATCACGGCCAGCGAGGACACGACCAACGTCCTTTGTCACTCCCCCGCCAGCCGCGTAACATTGCTTGGACCGATGCACAGCCTGCTGCACCAATCACTCCAAGAAACATTCTACAAGCCTCATCACCACGACAACATTTTCCTCGATCACGACGCTCTTTGCTCTCCGTCCCTAACAACCAGCACCGCCCTGCAAACTACACCTGGACTATCATTGACTTTCAAGGAAACACCCTATACTCCATCTCCAACCGTACCCTGTGGCCCTGGTTTCCCACGCTCTATTTTGACTTTGCTGAAATGCTCGTAGGAGCCCATGGGTTTAAGCACAAAACAAAGTGTGATCCTTCCCCTCGTAGTGTCTGGTGCACAGGCCCAGGCCTGTACATTTGCCCAGGCTATATTACAGACCTATCCCATATAGATGAATGTGGAACCGCCTCTGATTGGTATTGCAAATCTTGGCAATGTGTGTCCACAGGAAAAATTTGGTGGACTGCACCTTACACTACTGATTACATCGAGGCAAGACTGGGGCAGGACTCCAACTTGCCTTGGTCATCATGCAGCAATTGGGCCTGCTGTGGTGTTCGCCTCAACCCAATGAACGTCACCTTCACATCACATGGAAAAAGGCTCCCGCTTGCTGCTTGGTTAGCAGGGAAAAAGTGGGGGGGCAGATCCTATGAAAAATCCAGATACAGTCATCCAGGTAATGTTTTTATAATTCGACTCACCATGTCCCTAGAAGTATCCCCACCTGTGGGTCCAAATAAGCAAAATAACTCTCCTTTTTTACAACCCTTTTCAAGGGAAACTAATCCATTGATAACTCTTGTTTCCTCCACACACGACGCCCTAGTAGCAGCCCATGCTTTCCCTGACAATGATACTAAATGTTGGTTGTGCTTATCTTCTCAACCCCCTTTTTATGAAGCTATTGGCTCCCCCTCCCCATTTACAAACAGCACCTCTGATGCCACTTGCAGGTGGTCCAATTCTTCTATAACTATATTTTCCATTGAAGGCCAAGGATGCTGTCTTGGATATGTACCTTCTAATTATTCCCACTATTGTATTAATGCCTCATCTGATGCTTATATATCTTGTATGATATTTTTACCAAATGAAAGGACAGGTCTTCCCTATGGAGCTGAGGGATGGTCTATAATGTATACTCACTCTACAACAGCAGATCTTTCCAAACGACTTAAGGGTCAGTTCTTCATTCCTTCCAATGGATCCACTTGGGCTTGCTCCACTGGTGCCACTGCATGTGTCAGTGGAGACATATTACACACACAAAAAGCCTTTTGTATTCAAGTCTACCTTCTCCCAAAAATGTCTGTCTTTTCTGATAATGACTATATCTCCCGTATGGAACCACCCCAATATTCTCTTCGAGCTAAACGCGAGGTAATCAGCACTGTGACCTTAGCCATTCTCTTAGGCCTGGGAGCCACTGGTGCAGCAACAGGTATTACAGGCATGGTCCTGGGTGACCAAAGCATCCGCAAGTTAAGTATCGAAATTGATGCAGACCTCAAACGAATCGAACAGTCTATGGTTGCTCTCCAAAATTCTCTCACCTCACTATCAGAAGTTGTTTTACAGAATAGAAGAGGTTTGGATTTGCTTTTCTTAAAAAATGGAGGTCTATGTGTAGCTTTAAAAGAGGAATGTTGCTTTTACACTGATAGCTCAGGTATTGTGCTTGACTCCATGGCAGAATTAGACAAACGATTGAAAGACAGAGAGAGAGAACGCTCCCAGCATTATACTTGGTATCAAGGAATGTTTAACTTCTCTCCCTGGCTGACCACCCTTTTCTCAGCCATAGCTGGTCCTTTAATTTTATTATTACTTGCATGTGCAATTGGCCCATGTGTTATGGGTAAACTTTTAAATTTTCTACAACGAAGGCTGAGCAGCATTAGCGATGACATTCTGTTGATGAAACACACTGTTGACAGTGAATACAAACACCCTCTTTTAGAATTCACTTCTGACCCAGAGACTGATGCACCCTCACACCAGCACTCTTTGAAAGGAACATTAACGCAGGCTCAGGAGGTATCGGAGGATTTCTCTTTTTCCAGCGTAAGTATCCTAGAAGAGAAAGTTTTGGATTTTGAGGGGCCTTCTCAGTAATTGGCTTTAAAAAACAGAAAAAGAGGAGTTGTAGAGAACCCAGACCTACAAAAGACCTTTTTTTATTCCTATATTAAAAATCACAGAATTCTCCCTTCCTGTCTCTAGTGATTATATTTCTGCCAGTGTAAAATCTGCTTTTCTCTGCCTGCCAAAGACCTTCTTTGAAAAAGTTTAACACTTCTGCCTTTTCCCCAATTAGTAATCGTTAAGTCACATTCCTGCATTCAGTTCTACCTAATCTGCAATTGTAAGGCCACATTCCTACATTCCATCTCTGCCTCTGGTGATAAAACTCTTTTCTTATTTACAACCACATTCCTGTCTCTGATTCACATATGTATACAACAAAGACTTGTTTCATTTAAATTGCCCATGCTTCAAGATATATAGTTTTCTGAAATTGTTTCTGTTTCAAAATTATGTCTTCCTGTGATAACCTTTTGTCTTCCCTGTTAGCATTTGTGTTTAGCCCTGTCTCCTGCAATTATCTCTGCCTCAAGTTATGTCTTCCTGCAATAATCCCTGTCAACTTTGTTAACATTTGTATAGATAGCTATGCATTATTGTTTCCTGTAATGACCTTTGCCCTCTTCATTAGCAGTTTTCTGTTAGCATAAACTATGTTTTATTATTTCCTGTAATGACCTTTGCTTTCTTCATTAGCAATTGTATACCATGAGCTATGTTCCCCTTTGACCTTCCATGAGTGTTTTTCCCCCCTCCCAATTGAAACAGCCTAATAAACAGAGAGTGTCCAGAGGTATTCGGGGGCATAACATCCACCCCGGGCACTTCTGTGCTCTCACCTTGAGCAAACTTGTGTAGGTGTCTCAGTCTGTCCTAGGACTCTGCTCTAATCATCGCAGTTCCCAAGTATGACCGTTGGAATTTCCGGCATGCTGGGTCGGTGGTAACGGGCAAGATCCTTCCTTATTCAAGGTGCACACCCTCGTGAGGGTCCCTCCAAATTCTCACCCCTGTCAAGGGGCTCTAAGAGTTGAAGCCACAACCCTGACCGGTCGCTCATCGCAACAGAGGTGTTCATTCTTTTTTTCTTGAAATAAAAAGCTTGTCAACATGGTGAAATGGCTTAGGATAATTTAGCATTCACAAAGAGTTCTGCAACCTAAAATAGCTTTTCTTGGGGAGATACTAGCTCTTGCTAACGGGAAAAGGATTACTCTGTGTTTACTTATCCAGCAGTCAGCCCTTTATATACCTCACTTTATAGATATCAGATTGAACTCCAACAGTTTCATTGTAGAGATGCTCCATGATTTCCTAAGAGGGTTTCTCTGCACTTATCCCTGCCTGGGGCTGAATATTTCAACTAATATTGCAACCCTTCTATGGAAAGCTTGCTGAATCTTTGGTCATAAATCAGAAAGACATACACATCTTGCCAGAAAAACACGGCAACCCTAGAGATGCTGCAGCCATAGAAACAGTGGCACAGCAAGCAAGAGCGACCACTAGTAACGTCATTGCTATTAGTAGCCTTAGAGTATAATGAGCTCCCTTTGGCATTTGTGTGCTTGAGAAGGAGATGGACCTTTTTCATTGGCACTTGATACAGTGCCCAAAAGCTGCAGCCTCCATATCCATTCTAGGCTGCCTTGTTCCAGTCGAAAGAACTTTACATGATGTCCTATCAAATTTCCTTGGAAGAATTTTAGAGTTAATGTAAGAGTTGATATTCTTATTCCTTTCAGTTTAAGGAACTAAAAAGAGGAAATACATTTTCATCCAAAAGCTACAGAAATAGTGCTTTAATTCAGTTACTTGGACTATCTGAAAGAAAACAAAACACCACAAATCTTCTTGAGGGGGCTACTGATGGAGTTCCCAGGATCTCTGGTTGTCTATTGTGAGAACAGAATGTTGGGCATAAGAGTCCATTCATCCATTCTCTTCAATTTTTTAAGAGCCGGACTACCTTTCATTAGGCATGATAATCAATAAAATAGGACTAGAAGAGGTCTGAGATGATGTTATTGTCCAGGTTTATAGTTCTTTAGATGAAGAATAAGAGGGATTGTGGCAACATAGCATATTTGCCATTAAGTAGTTCAAAAGGGATTGTGGAGACATTTTTCCTCCTTAACATATCTTTTTGTTTTACTTGTAAGAAGAAAAAAAATGAACAGCTGAGAAGGAAAAGTAGGTTATAGAAGGAAAATGTAGGGTGTTATTTGCTTGGCATTCTGTAAAATTTGGAAAAAGTTAGTGTAATTGTGCAGTAAGTTTTGAATGGAACTATCCATAAACTGACGCATTTCCCTGAGCAGAAGACAGGAAGGAGTCAGAGCCATTTTTTATAGTGAGGATTTTTTAATGTTTATTTTAGAGGTTGCAAGTAATTTTAAAAATTCTATCTATGGGTCTTCCTTGAAATAGCAACAAACATGTGTTGAAATGTCCAGTGGCGTGAGGACATTAGAAATATTATTTCTTAATGTTGTATTGCTGCTGCCATGGGGGCGGGGGATTGTTGGAAGGAATTTTTGCGAGGTTTTATGTTGTGGATTTTTAATGTTGCAAGCTATTCAGAGTCACCTGTGTGTCTATTCGACGGCCGTATATATTTGCTTAATAAATAAATTAGAAAGGATCATGAATTGGAACTGAATGCTGAGATGTGTCTACATCTTTCTCTGACTGCTTCCATCTTGTAATTCAGAAGTAACATATTTTGCATACCAAAGTCTCCAGTACAGGTAATTTGCAAAAGGATCACACCTGGGGTATTTTGTTTCGTTCCATTTTTCTAAAATCATACAATGCTGCCTTCTGCACACTTGGCCACCCTCAGCCAGGTGGCCTGGTCCAATACAAAGAAACTCCTGATATACCTTGTTTATTTGTATCCCCGGCTTCTGGCTGGCCAGTGATTATTACTTTCATCACAGAGAGAAGACAAACTCCAATAAGCATAGAGAATGACAGATGGGGAACACAGTGAAGCCTTGTAACAAGATTCCCTTGAGTTGAGCTGTATTCTAAATGCATCATCATAATCCCCCATCTGCAGATAGGATTACCTCTGGGCACAGTGGAAAATCTAAGCGTAAAGGTGAAGTCACCCTCTTCTGCCTGTAGGACTAGTTTGATGGGACTGTGGTACTTCTCTACTATAACGTTGCCTAGCTCAAAAGTAATTGCTGGGAAAATGAAGGGATTATTCGGGCCTGATTGACGGGCTGCCCTAGCAGTTTCCATGCTGCCTTCATCTGTTCCTTACAGAATTTTATTCTCATCACCTTCAGCCACCATGCATTACTGTATAATTGGAGATTTGCTCCAATAATTTGGGGGGCGGGGAGGAAATGTCTCCTCCTCCTTGTAAGTCAAGCAATTTCAGTTGGAATGGTTATGAAAAACTGTTTCAGTATGGGATATCGAATCCACAAGGGATAAACAGCCATAGCAGAGCCAGACTAAAAGATCTTTAAGCAGGGTCTTTGTTCCATGCATTAACATTCTGTTTGCTATTTCTTTACTCCCTTTGCATTGTCCTGGGAGTTGAGAGCAGAAAGAACTGTCACTTTGGTTTTTATCCCTTGGCAGGTAATGGGAGACTACGTCCCCTGCCTCTTGAGAAAACAGGGAGGAGAGATACTTACCATCAGCTTGCTTCTTTCTTCCCTGCTAGAAAGAAAAGGTTCCAATTCTTGCTTCCTTTTGCATCTCCCTTCCTTTGGCTTTCAGTCAGGCAGAGATGTACAGTAATTTAATATTCCTCGCCCTAGCAAGATGCATGCTTCAGATATGCCGAGGTTACAACTTTTGCCATCCTTAACCTAAGGAAGGGTGATACAGCTCTTGTAGGGGTGTTTAATTTCATGCATTAAAAACTATGTTGAATATCAGCCTGCAAAATATTACTTCTCTAGCCTGAAGAGCTTGTGCATGGTTTTCATTGGGGTTGCATGAAAATGGGAGTACTGTGGCTCCATTTCACAGGAGGTGCAAGAGCGGGGAAGAGTATGGGAATATCCCCTACCATTTTCATAAGTGTTCAGAGATTTGAAAGATGCAGATGTTTTATAAGTAATAAATACTGCTATTGTTATACAATAATGATATAAACCACAGTGCAGAAAAGATTCTGCACTAAGTTACTGAAAACCATGAATCACTCACAGTTATCATTAAACCTAACTGGGGCTTGGAAAATGCAATTAGCTAGGCAATCCTGGTTCTGATTTCTTCACTTTCTTCCCTTAGTTGAACTCCTTCTTGGATTGTCTGCTCGGCCACCCCCTCCTGCGCTGAGTTCTTGGGAAACTTCTGATGCCTCTTGCTGCAAGCCACATGGTGCGGGGGCACCTGAGTCTCTGCAGACAAAGACTGCTCTGTGGGCCCCATTGGCTGGGAATTGCCTTTATTCTTTGTTGGAAGAAACACTTGTCATTTGTTGTTTTTTTTATACACCAGCCTCCTGTTCTGCCTGCCTGTGATTGCTTCTTTCTCGCTTTTGTGTTCTTTTTCTTCGCTTGCTTTGTAAACAAGCAAGGGGGTTAAAGGAAACCCTTCCTGGGGATAGCCCCATTCCCTTCCCCACACTTGCATTGCCAATGAGACAGAACCATGTCACCACCACTCGCCCAGTTGATGCAACTCCAACAGAGGCAGGTCTTCAAATAACAATACCGCCAACAGTTTGCATTCGTTTAGAAAGGATTTGACATGGTTTTTAATGCATGATCCTAACCATCTTTGCAATAGTGATGTCACCTTTCCCTGACCTGGCTAGCAGATTTGTATAGTTCAGCTTATATTGATGGGAGGATGGGTACAGTATCCCCCAAAGGTGCAGGAACACAGTGTATGATGGCTGTAAAAAACCTTACACTTTTAGGCTATGTATTTCTCTGGTCTCGTGCTGCAGCCCTTATCTGGAGACAGCATATGCAGCAACCTTCATTCATGTCTATGCTGCCTAGCATAACCTTAAATTCTGTACATAAAATAGCCAATGTTTTTTCATGTATGTTTATCACCCTGTGTTTTGATACCAAACAGGAGCATTCCAGCTGGTGTTTTTGCTCAGGTTAATTGTTAATCATCAAATCAGGAAGCAAAAGAAAGGCCAGAAAATAGTTTCATCTGTAAACCACCATCTGATTCCAGCAGGTTTAAAGAAAAATTAAGAAGGCTTCAAAACCTAAATTTTAAACCCAACCCCCCCAATTAACAGCGCTTGTTTCTGCAAATACAAAAGATTCGGCAACACAGGACTTGAATAAAGGAATGCAAGAACCTTACACCAGGAAGCAGCTGGGCCACTGAAGGATAAAGGGGATATCTTTTTATCAGAGACCAAGCTGGTTATGAAACACATTTCTACTTGGATTGTTATGAGGGAAGGGACAATGGTCTTGACCAAGCCAACTGTTGATTCAGCTTAGAAGAAAGCCCTGTTGTGAAAATTTGCTGTAGATGACTTCCCATTCTGAGCTGCCTCAGAAGTTCAACAATACTGAGGACTTTTATGGAACCTCCATTACAAATAATTGTAGGATGTTAGAATGCATTTATTGGTAAAAGCTAACATCCTAACAAATCTTGTAATGTGAAACATAAAATTTTGAAGGGCTCTATTAGTCCTCAAGTATGTCATAGAGAGTATGATAATCCTCCCCCACAGAGATCCAACCTATTTCTTCCCACCTAGGTTTCCTGAGTCTAGATAACACTTTGGTCTAGCCAAAGAATTTGGTAAGCTGGAGAAATACCAAGCCCTGAAGGAGGATGTGGAAAATAAGAATCAAAGTAGAGGACTCGGGCTGTGGCTCCTACAATGGGAGAGTGGCTCCAACAGATCCCAGAAACAACATTAATGAAATGCTAAGATTTTGGGCAGAACCCTCAAACTCCCAGGCTTCTGATAGAAAATTGAGAAAGACACATAACTACCCATAGGGGAGAGAAGAAAAATTTTTAAACACATACACACACACACACACACACACACACACACACACACACACAAACTGTAAAGAGCATGAGAGAGATGATGCAATAAATGAAGGCATTGTTCACCAATTACTTTTTCAGCACTCAAACAGTCGCTGTCTGAAACAGTCACTAAGTGTAATGACAATGTCAGCTAGGCTTTAGGAGAAAGACCTAAATGTAATCAAGGCAGAGTTCAAAATTTAGCAGTGATTCTTATGGAGCTCCTGGACTCCTACAGAAACAGCTTTTGGCACCTGACTCAGCTGAAAATGCACCTGCGTGTCCAGTCCTGCTCTGGATGTGACTCATTAAGAGTAATAAAGGTGGGCTTGGCAATAAAGGTGGGCTTGGCAATAAGCACCACCACCAGGAATGAGTGTGACAATCAAGATCCATTAGTATGATACTGAAGAACATCACCTATCAGCCTGACCTCAATACCTGGGAAAATTCTGGAAAAGATAAGCAGTGAATCAGCGAACACCATCTTTCTCTGGCCTATTGCCGTTGGAATTCTCCTTGTCATTTCTTATAGCCCAGGACAAGTGATAAGTGATAAGAATCCTCCCTCTGCCTGAAGTGTACTAGGGCCTCTTCCCATTACCAAGTTATAGTGCTCTCTACTTATCCTGGTGTTAGCAGAAAAAAATACTGGCATGAAAATTACTGTACCATTCCTGACACCCATCCTGTCGTTACTGCCTCCCTCCCTGGCCCTTGCAGCTATTCGATTTTCTTCTGATGTACAGCAGTGGGTAACAAGCTTAATAGATGGTATACATCTTGCCCCTGCCCTTGGAGGGAATTGGCATAAGAAGAAAAACACCTTTAACACCAGTACAGCTACTAATTACTAAGCCTGCCTCATACACGGGCTGAGGATCAGAAGGCCATGTGGGGGAGAGAGAGAAAGTCAAGGAAAAGTATTGGTGGCGCCTCTAAGGGCAGAGAAGGAGCCATACTCCCAGTGTCTCCCCCAGTTTCATTTTCTGCTGAAGAGGTTATTATTTCTTCTGGGGAAATAAAAAAGGGAACAGCCCAGATATGGGACTATATTTCATATGAGCCATAGTATGAGAAAGAGGTGATCCATGAAGGTGACAGCTTGCTTTATGGTGTGTTCTCATTAGATTTACAGTACTTTATTTGGGTTGTAACTCTATCAACTGTGTAGGTGAATTGACATTTTATAGCCTTTGCCTTCCAGCCAGTTCCTTGTCTTGGCTTCTTCCCCTTTTGAAACCTAATTCTGCTGGCCTCCCCATAATTAGAAGCCCTCCCACACACACCTCACCCTTGCCATCATCCCTCTGCCCCGCCCCCCCCAGCATATTTTCCTAACTCAGCTGACCCCACAAGCACTTCAGGGTTTGGAATGCATAAATGTCATTTCTAAATACACATTTTCATTTCAATGTTAAGCATGCTCCCAGGTTCAGCTTACAATTACAGTTTACAGCTCACACACAGCCTTGGTCAACCACCACTCTTAGATCACTTTCAACCCAACACGGAGGCACAACTGGTTCTTTGGAATATATGGAGACCCGGGGAATTTAAAGTAATCAGCTGATGAAGAGATGCTGAGTGATGCCCACGAATATGAATGTAATAACACAGTTCAAGGAACTGATGGCATAATCAGAAAAAACATCTAGGTACAAACATTTCAGTCCCTAGGGAAGCCATTTGACTTACTTTCAGAAAATGGATAAGTTCCCTTTGGAAATGCACTTGGCTAATAGATGTTGGGAAGACAAAAGAACAGTATTTAATGTGTTTCACATAAGGTCTGTAATTTGTATGTTCAGCAACAATTTGGTCCAGTTGTTTGAATTGTGTGAACTACTAGGATATAGACCCTGGTGCAAATCCTTCTTTTGGCTACAATTCTGAGTGACATAAATCAGCCAGACTCTTTCTCACTTGTGCTAATCTGCCTCTTTGATTTAGAGAGACAAGATGTCCCACATCCTGAGATCCTCAAGTCTTCCCAAATACAGTCCCCTTTATCCCTGTGGGATAGCAGCCCAGCTCAACATAATGTCCCACAACAAATAAATGTAAAAGTGACTCCCACATTTCAGAGTGTTTACTGAAGTAGCACCATAGGCATTCTGGATGTGTAAATGCCTCTATCAGAACCTTGCAGACCCTGGCAGGATATTTGGGTGGCACTATCTTCCCCAGACATTAAGCTAAGGGTTTAGGTGACAATAATAGATTAACATTTGTGTCAGGAGCATTGTAGGGAAATGTAAGTGAAGGCTAATGAAGTGGCTGACGAAGGAGGAGAGATGTTGCTTAAGCCAGGGGTCTCCAAATGTGGCCGCTTTAAGACTTGTGGACTTCAACTCCCAGAATTCCTCAGTGAGCCACTGAACAAATGTCTTGCTTAGCAACAGAAATTTGGGGCTCAATTGTGGTCATAAATTGAGGATTCCCACAACATTGTCAAACTACCTAGTAGGGCTGTATTACTATTATCCTTCTCCTCTTTTCTATTACCTATTCCTTATCTTCCTATGACTATAACTTAGTTGTGTGTATCTTACAATTCATATTGCTTTATTTAGTATCCTAGTATGATTTATATTGATTGCTATTTAGTATACTATGACCATCACTGAGTGTTGTATCTTATGAATTATGATGAATGTTTTTATGATTATAAGCATGATTTATCAATTGTTGCTTGTATGTACACTGAAAGCTTATGCACCAGAGAAAAATTCCTTGTGTGTCCATTTACACTTGGCCAATAAAGAATTCTATTCTATTCTAAAAAAAAAGTTAAGGACTACCTGTTCAGGTAGTTCAGAGAGAAAAAGAAAAAAAGTTTCACCTCTGGGGAAGAATCTTCAACCCATTTAGAGGTAGAATTACTGATAACCATTTGTGTTTATCAAGGGTGGAAGCTCTTGAAGGAAATAAGTGGGTCCAAGGCATTTCAAACAGCAGGAAAACTACTTTTGGCACAGGGTAATGTTCTGCAGATTCTGAGAAGGATGTTTCATTTATATAAGAGGAGATATTTAATTAATTTAATTAAATTATTGAATTTAATTACGGCAGCGAGACTTTTAGTAGGGCAATATTGGAAGAAGGAAGAACTGCCGACTATAGAAGAATGGACTTTAAAAGTTTCCAACCTGGCGGAAATGGCAAAGATCTCAGCGTACTTGAAAGACCAGTCGCAACAGAGATATATTGTGGAGTGGAGAAGATGGATTGATTATATCCAGAATAAATATGGGACTAAAAAGTTTCATTTAGCATTTGAATAAGTATTGATGTGATATTTATATTGCTTGTAGTTATTTTATAAGAGTTAAAGTGTGATAGATTTAATAGTTTTTGTTTGTATTTTTATACCCTGTATTGAGCTCTGGGAAGTCGGGGAGGGGGGAGGGGGAAGGGAGGGAGGTGTTGGGGAGGGCTGGGGAGAGGGGAGGGGGTTGGGAGGGGTTTTGTTTTGTTAAAAAAATGTATTGTAAAACTTTTCAATAAAAAAAGAGGAGATATTTAGCTCTGCGCTGAACTGGATTCTAAGGTATGGAGTAGCATGAACGGGATATTTGAAGGGCGACATATTCTTGTATGCTAGCACAATACCATTACAACCTGGGATGAAGGAAAAGGGACTTAAGATGCAGCAGAGTGTTTTTGTAAGGGAAAAAACAATTCAGAGACGAAGGAGCAGTTTGGCTAGTCTAAAGAAAAGAAGAAATAGGGGAGACACGATAGCAGTATTCCAGTATTTGAGAGGCTGCCACAAAGAAGAGGGGGTCAACTTATTCTCCAAAGCACCAGAGGGTAGGACAAGAAAGAATGGTTGGAAACTGATCAAAGAGAGAAGCAACCTGGAATTAAGGAGAAAGTTCCTGACAGTGAGGACAATTAACCAGTGGAACAGCTTGGCCCCATAAATCGGAGGTTTTTAAAAAGAGACTGGACAGTTACTTCTCTGAGATGGTATAGGTTCTCCTGCTTGAGTGGGCGAGGGGTGGGGGTGAGACAGGGGCTGGACTAGAAGAGCTCCAAGGTCCCTTCCCGCCAGTGGCGTAGCGTGGGGGGTGCAGGGGGGGCCGGCCGCACCAGGCGCAACATCTGGGGGGGCGCGCTCGCACTCGCAGCTCTCTGCCCCTGCCTGGCTCCTGCGAATCCGATCCGAGCCGCCGGGTCGCCGCCCACTGTGGAGGGGGGGTGCCAGGCGTGCGGTGCGGTGCGGAGAGAGAGAGAGCTAAAATCCACGGGTTAGGGGGCGCAAATTACTTGCCTTGCCCCGGGTGCTGACAACCCACGCTACGCCACTGCTATTCTAACCGGTCCTTACCAGTCAAAGTAAACAATTTTGCAGCACAGTGTCACCTGGTGGCTGATTTGTATATTGCAATATACTTGTATGAACCAAATTTCTTCCAGTGTGGTGGATTGGTTGCTCTCCCCCCCCCTTTATTGCAGAAGATTACTGTAATAAAATGTCTGTGCTTTTGGAAAGGGTCCATTTGATGAAAGCATCTATTTCAGATATCCTTGTTGATATTGGTTCCAGGTGTCAACTGGACACACATTTCTGGCTTGAAAACAAGAATGAAATTGTAGTCATGAAGTCTTTAGCAGTGCAGGATCTTGTGAGGTCTTGGCAGATCAAGTTTCAAATCCCTCTTCAGGCACTGGGCTCTTGGGTGGCTCTTCCCTCAGTTTAACTTACTCGCAGGGTTGATGGGAGGATAAATGGAAAGCAAAGGTCTATTGAGCTTTTTTGAGGAAAAAAGCATATAAATGTAGTCAACAAACAAAACACTGATTTTTTCCCTTTTACTGCAACTCCTATGTGTCTCTGTTACATAAGTTGCATAAGTACTTCTGTACTTAATTAAGCATTTTCTATTTGTTGCATCATCCAGAAGACAAGTGGATTCAGAGTAATGTTTTTTTAAATTCCATTTAGACTAGCATATCTGTGCTGCAGAACTCTGGACAGCCATCAGATGGCAGTGTTGATTTGAATGTTCTCTGGTGTTGTCAGATTTTTTTTTTATTTTTTTGCAGCCCCAATATGATAGCTTGATTTCTGTATTAAAAAAAACCCAGTCGTTGTCACATACCTTACATTTGCCTTTCTTCACTCTAAAATCTGCTGGATCATAATTTATTTTATTTAGACACTGCTCAATTCTAAACCAATTCTGTGTGGCTTACAACATAAGAAACAACATGAGGTAAACAAGGTAATAAATCTGGCACAAGACACAAAACCCAGTCTGGTCTAGTAGTTAAGCACAGGGGTCTTCAAACCTGGCCCTTTTATGACTTGTGGACTTCAACTCCCAGAATTCCTCAGCCAGGCACACCAAGTTTGAAGACCCCTGAGTTAAGGGATCAGGATAGAAGCCAGGAGACAGTGAGTTCTAGTCCCACCTTAGTCATGAAAATCAACTGGGTGACTGGGCCAGCCTCTCTCTCAGCTCAACACATATCATGGGGTTGTTGTGGGGAAAATAGGAGAAGGAAGGAGTATTATGTACGTTCACCATCTTGAAATATTTATAAAAATTATAAAGATGGGATAAGAATAAATACTAAAAAAATAAATTCTTCACAATTGTGAAGATTCTTAGTTAAGATTTTGAACCAATGATTGCAGAAGGCAACTACATTTTAGGATAAAATATAATAAAAATATATAATATTGAAAAGGGGTTGGCTCTCCTTTACTGGGATAGTTAAACAAAAGTTAGGAGTCATGTATCTGGGAGGCTACATTTGTATCCTTCAGTATACCGGTATATCCTACATTAAACAAGGGCTGAACTTTCACATCTGAAATAGATCAATAGGGTAAACTGTTGGTGTCGCATTATTTCAGGATAATGTTCACGTGCTATAATCTTTGATCACCATTTACTGCTTCAGAAATACTACCAAACCCTGCAAAATCTGTTTACAGCTGAGTCAAAAGTTATATTTGGGCCTTCAGTTTGATTGTACTCTTGTGGGGGGAAAACAACAGTAACACTATTGTGGGAACAATCCAGAGAAAAGAAATATTTTGGGGAATATTAAAAAGGTAGATATATTTCCCCAAAGGAATGGAGAAGATCTTTAAATAAGGCAGAAACTTCTACACATGTTCTGTTCCAGCCTTTGACCGGCCCTGTTTGTGTGTCAGGGACAACCCCTTTTTCCTTTTTATAGTCAACAGGCTGGAAAAACCCAACCAAATTTATTTACAAACAAAAAAGCAACAGAATATTTCCTTCAATAAATAAATCAAAATATTAAGCAAGAGTCAACAGACAAGAGTTAAACAGAAGTATCAAGAACAGACCAGGACTCTTTCAGAATGTCTTCAAACAGTTGCCTTCAGCAACCAGCCCCGCCCACACCTTCCCCTTTTATTATCAGTCCCAATGCATGGCTTCTCACTACCTTCTCCTCCTCTCAATGAGTTGCCTCATTGATTTGCTCTGCTCTGCTCTGCTCTGCTGGATTGCCTTCTGCTTCTAGCATCTCTGAACAGATTCAGCTGTGATTCATCTAAGTCCAACACCTTGTGCTCACACAGCTGAGTCTCATGAGGAACATGACTGGAGGGGCCAGGCTGAGAGTCCTGCAGTGCATCAGAGCCTTCCTCTGACACCAAAGGCTGTCCAAACCCCTCCTCCTGCTCCTCAGATTCATCAGACTCAGCTGCTGGGACCATAGGCTGACACTGAATCACAACACACACACACACACACACACACCCAGACAACTCAGCAGAAACCAGCTTTTAGAAATGCAGATGTAATAATCCATTCAGGAAGGCTGGAGCCCTCCGGCTAGAAGCTGAAGACATCAGGAAGACAAAGACCCTTAAAATCTACACACCCCGCCCAAACTCTAAGACAAGACATAATAAGATTAACCCACCACAATCAGAATACCAGAAAGGCACACTCAGACTCAAGTCAAAGTTTAGACACAGGAACAACTCCAAACAAAAGCCCAAGAAGGTATAAAAGCCCACTCCCTACTGCATGTGCTCTCTTTTCTTCTAGAGCCATCTTTCTGTCTGGCTCTCCTCTTCAATAAGCTACAATCTTCTTTCTAAAGCAGTTGCCATGTTGTTTATTCCCAGCTTGGACTGGACCCTGATGAAGACTTTTCCTTCAACACTATCATGTCGCCAGCTTAACTCTGCATTAGTAATGAGCTATGCCCCAATGCTTCTGATCAATATGATGTGTTTTTGAGTTTAGGACAAGCCCCTGCTATGGTTTCCTGGAGAGCAAAGGAAAGGCTATAAGGAACAGAGTGCTGGAGAAAAGCCAACTACAAGCAGCCAATTTTTGGAGTTACTGTACATTTAGAGAGGAGATGTAATCATTTAGGAAGTGGGACCTGTCAATGACCTTGAAAGCGCATTCCTACTCTTCCCTCCTCCCAACATTAAGCCAAAGCAATACACAAGTCTTAAAGCAATACACAAGTTTAACATATGAAATAGCTACCTCTTCATCTCTTGTCAAGCAATAACATTCGATGTTAGCAGCGTTGATAGATGCACTCACTGGAGAAATTTGGTCTCTATTCTTGGCTAGCTGTTATTTAAATATAACCAGAAGAGCGTAAGACTGACCACCTCTCATTGTCTCCACCTGCTGTGGACTCAAATAATTCCAATGTTATATAAATTTTAATCCTGTTGGAGCACTACTACGATCTGTAACTGAACAGGTGGAGGTTTCAGGAAAGGCAGAGAAATGGATTAACGGAGACTGCAGGATCTCTTTTGTTGTAATCTGACAGGACAGCAAAGCTTTAGCAAGCATGTTAATATTCCTCCAAAGCATGGAAAATGAGTGGAATGGGAGAGGAAAATTGCTATTACTTCCAAGAATAATTGTCTTTGTTAAGAGTCAAGACATGCTATTAAAGTAATACTAGATGTGATCTGTTATAATAATGCATCCATTCAGAATACACCATTCCTCCAATAGAAAATATATTTTGTGTGAGTAAGAAATTGTTGAACAGGTTAAATAGAGAGCATACATTACTTTTACAATAGCATTATCCCCTTCGCTTTTTCCTCACTCTCATACTCAGCAGCAGGAGCTAGATGTCTTCCTCAGAGATAGTCCTGTTTGTGTCTCTGCACAGCTCTGTGTCAATTGTGGGTCAGAATATTTTTTATTTCTCCACAATTCCTGAGAATACAGAAACCACAGCTGTCCTTAAAGCCTTCCCCCCAGCAGAAACCCTCATGATTTCTAGTTGGTTTTGGATAGCACACTAAAAAAAATTTCCTTGGACTTTCATAGCAGATATTGCCCTGATTTGAGGGCCTGAAATGCCCTTGTTTTTCTCACCTACTGGGACCTAAGAGCTGGATTTATACAACATGCTAAGCCAACACTGAACCAATCAACCTTTTAGTGAGGATCTTTCTCCACTGTTGAATTAAAATGCTACTTCCTGAGTCAGCAGAAACCTATATCAGGGATCTTCAAACTTGGCCCTTTTATGACTTGTGGACTTCAACTCCCAGAATTCCTCAGCCAGGCACATTGGCTGAGGAATTCTGGGAGTTGAAGTCCACAAGTCATAAAAGGGCCAGGTTTGAAGACCTCTGCCTATAGGGACACAACATTTGCAATCCCTACTTATGATCCCCATCCTGCCTTTATTACCTCTGCTCTTTATTGGCAACAAACGGTAGTGTCCTGGTGTGTGTCTGAGTGTTTCTACTGTATGTCTCTGTCTGTGTCTGAGTCATGTTAGGTAAAATGATTACTCTTGTTTTGTTTCTCTCCCTAGGTGATGGCTGACAGCCGCCATTCAGGATAGGAATGTGGGTGGGGAAAGGGAAGGTTCTGATGATTTTAAGCTGTGTGTTCCAGATGTCTTGGGAGTTTGAGCATGCTGTGTGTGTGTGTGTGCGCAGGGGGGGATTCTGGGAATTGTTTTGTTCTTTCTGATGGAATTGAATTATCATGTTGAGCCAAAGAAGAGGGTTGCCTCTTACTTGCAGCTTTCATACCCTTCAGATTATCCATAAGCAAAGAGTTCCACCACTTAGCGGCATCATAGATTTCAGTCCAAGTGCCGATGGATTTATGGTTGCTCCCACACATACCGTACTTTGTCTTCCTTCCAAACACCTACCCACAGTTATTAGCACATATGTTTTGCATAGATAATCATTCATTATCAGTGAAGCTGATAGTTGGTTCAACTAAACCTCAACCAGCTGGCGTTTGCAAAAGTCTTTTCATCCCCATTTTCTGCATGTGGTCTTGCTAAATTACTATACCCAAATTTAACCCCTGAAGTTTGTTTTATGCATTCGGATGACTGCTTACAGATAATCAGATTCCCCTGCCACACAGCTGTGCAAAACCAAAACAAGTTTTCTGAAATAAATACATCACTGCTGTCAAAATTGACCTTCTCCCCAGCCAGGCCATGCTATAGACTAGAGAGTAATTTCTGGTTGTTTTGCCCAACCTGTTGGTGACACCTGCTTGAGAAAGGAAACAAAGCCAGAGGCTCCACCATTTGCTTTCTTTAATTTATTCCATACTACAAGTAGCATGTATCTCAACTGTCAGTACCTATCCTTCCATCCTTCCTTCCCCACCGTCAGAACTGATGAAGCTTCTTGGATGAGAAGCAAAATGTTTTGTTCTTCTTCCTCAAGAAAAAAAACAGTCCAGTTGCCTTTTGAAGAAAAAAAACAACAACTTGGAGACAACTATGACCTGGATGACTTAGACTCTCCACAGACATATGAGGGGACAACTACCCCCTGCCCTTATTACCAGAAGTATCTGAGGGAAGGGGTCAAAAAATTCAAAATACTGATCATAACATGTGAATGAAGTTTCATCCTTTTGTACATGCATGCACAATTGACATGTGTACAAAAAGGAGTGGGGCTCTGATTGTATGACCACAACTGCCATCCTGACTTTTCTGAACCTCTGTGTAGATGCAGCTGCTTGTTACCAAGCTGAATAGGTTTTGGTGATGAACACAGTGAAAAATGTGCTGGCATATTTTTTCCCACAGTCCCTGGGATTAGAAGAAAGGGCCTCAAATGAGATTCTGATGAGGAATAATCCTAAATCACTAGAGGAAAGGAAAATTAGAGCAGATATATGTTCCTATTGACCTCTCTCTTACACACATTCATTCCACATGGATAGCAAAGGTTTTAGTTATTACAGAATATTGGACTCTTCTGTTATGCCCTTTGTAAAGTGAGTATTAGCCATCCAGGAATTGTGATCAGCTTAGCCCACGGGTCGGCAACCCGCGGCTCCGGAGCCGCATGCAGCTCTTTGAGCCGTCTCCTGCGGCTCCCAGCCACCCGGTGCGCGCGCACCTCTTCGAACGGGCAGTGGTGCGCGTGCACCTCTCCAAATGGAGAGTGGCACCGCCCGTTTGGAGAGGTGCGCGCGCACCTCCCCAAACCTTTGGAGAGGTGCGCGCGTACCTCCTCGCGAATGGGCCGCGCCGTCGTTCTTTGAGGAAGCTGCCACGGCCCGTCTGCAAAGCTGCCGAAAGCGGCAGCTTTGCAGATGGGCCACGGCAGCTTCCTGAAAGAGCGACGCCGCGGCCCGTTCCGAGAGGTGCGCACACACCTCCCCGAATGGGCGGAGGTGCGCGCGTACCTCCGTGCGAACGGGCCGCGGCGTCGCTCTTTGAGGAAGCTGCCGTGGGCCATCTGCAAAGCTGCCGAAAGCGGCAGCTTTGCAGACGGGCCGTCGCCGTCGGGCAACCGGGAAGCGGTTCCATCTCACTTTTTAAAAAAATGGCAACCGTGTGCGTCCGCGCATGCGCAAAAAACCGTTTTGCGCATGCGCGTGCATGGACACACGCACGCGGCTCCCAGTTTTTTTAATTTGTGATGGAACCGGTTCCCGGTGGCTCTTTTCCTTTTTTAGGTTGCCGACCCCTGGCTTAGCCAAATGGATGGGGCTTTGCAACTTTGTAGCATTTTTATTCCCCGATCCTCACCTCTAACCTCAAGTTCAGTGTTTAATACCGCCTTTGCGGCTTTACTTTTGTCCACAGCATTAATTCCAAATAAATTGGATAGCCTGCAGATCATTTTCTTTGTGATTAATAGGAGGACCTTGCAGATGAATTTGGCCATGGATTTCAGATCAGTCTGATTTTTAACTTGGTTGTTGAACAATTGGTTTCTTCTGTTAGTCTCAAGAATGTACTTGGGCAAACTGCAGTTATCTCATGAAGACGAGATAACCTAGCAGATTTTCAACTGTATTATTGAGCCTTTATCTTAACATTTATGTTTTTTTTTGTGTGGAATAAGACTTACTGTATTAAGTTCACTTCCTTTTCTGGACTGATTTGGAAAGCAATGTGTATCATCCCTGAAATCTTGGCAGGTGTTAGGATCTAGGTATATTAAATCAAGATCATTTCCAACTTTGAAAGCTGCTAGGCATATTTGGTTATTAATAGGTAAGCAGTTGTGATTTGATCTCAAATCACGATAACTTGATGTGGTAGAACTCAAATCTGAAAACAGCAAGGAAGAGGTTCTGTTTGAATACCTGGGCTAAATGATGGCTTATTATTTTAAATCAATTGATTTTCAATGGCTGTTTTAAAATCTTTGAGAGATTGTCTTTTGAGTTTAGCTTATTTGCAATATATTCTTGGCAATATGTCCTGAAAACTTTATCAGCCTGCAAGATACGTGTTATTTTAGCTTCATTAAGAGAGGCTGCAGTCAAATGAATATCAAGAATTCATTTTTATAAGGTAGTAAAAAATGAAAGAAAAAAAATATTGGATCTGTGGAAGGAGAAATTAGAATATCCAGTTTTGGAAAATCAATGGGTCCATGTATTAAAAATGGTAAATACACTTCTTACTACAGTATTTAAAGATGAAACTAATTAATCATTACATATTATGACAGGTCTATTGGACCTGTCTAGGAATGTTTAATAAAGTTAAATTCTTTAACTCACATGACTTTATCTTGTTCTATTGTAGCTTTGGGGGGTTTCACATTAATACATACATTAATGTAATCTTGGGAAGAAATAGTTACGAATCTCAGTGTGATTTTGAACTATATTTGTAAAATATTGCATTAGTCATTTTATGAGGATCTTTGGGTCTATGAAGCTGGAGGTACAACAAAGGGGATACTAGTACATAAATGGAAAGAAAGTCTTTGTAATTTTAAAGAATGGATCCAGGATATCAGTTTGCTATTTGTTTTTGAAGAGCATTTATGCTTTAAAAATGAAAAAAATGACACATTTTGTTGCTAAATGGTAATTAGATTTAATGATAGACTCAACAATTTAAATTAACGCCTTATATTTATACCGATCATGCGGATCTTTTACCTTTGTTATTGGGGTTTTTTAAAAAAATGTAATTGTTATGATTAGTTCCTTTAAACACTAATAGATTCACCCCTTTTCTATTTTCTTTAATTTGTTCATTTAAAACAGTCTTTTCCTGAAAGCAAATAATTATATACCATCATCCCTTTGCCACACTGAATCAGAGCAACTTTCTATTTTTTTATGGATATAGGAAAATCACATTGTTGTTATTTTACTAAATTAGATTCTGTGAATCTGTTTTATGTATACATGTGCAATAAATTTACCCCCTTAGAATCAAGGTGCCAAATACCTCAAAGCCTGGAGCAATGGTAAACACAATGCATTTCAAATTAGGTTTCATTCACCCAAGATCTTAGAGTTCTTCCTCTTTTTTCCCCCTCATTGCCAAGCGTAGACTGTAGATTGCAACATCCACAGCAAAAATAGATGGAAATGTGTAGCATACAAGTAGCCCTTGTTAAGTGACCAGAACTGGGACCAGCAAATTGGTCGTTAAGCAAAGCAGTCACTAAGTAAAACGTCACAATTTTACAAGTTTACTTCAGTTTTCCTTTGCTTTACAGGTTCTGCAAAGATTCCCACACAATTACTTTTTCATCACCACTTTCTGTCCAAGGCAGTTGCTAAATGAGAGCTACCATGTTTCCAAATTATCAAGGGTTCACCTTCTGACACTATGCCAAAATTAGTGGGGGTGGGTGGGAGCTGAGTGATGGGAAGAAGGGTACTTAGTGAAATCCATTTGCTCTGCCCTTTGAAATACACCAAGCTTACTATAGCTAAATTGTGTCTGCGCACGCACACCCCCCCCCCAATATGTGTAACTCATAGCTTTATGTACATCCCAAAACATATGTAGGATGGGACTACCCATCTCTTATTTTAATTCAAGCAGGGTTATAGGTGAAGGCTTCAGAAAGAGGAAGCTCCTAAATTAGGAAACCCACCCATTTATTTATTTTGCTAGAAATTTAGGATTGCCTTCAACTCAGGCTATGTCGAAGCTTCTGAATTCATCCATTAACCAGAGCAGGGCAGTGAGAAAATGCTGCATGATGTTGTCCCAGAGTTCCATGTCTTCTCTGCCCTGAGTGAGAATCATGCCTCCAAGTAAAAAGACGACTTGCACTTTGAGGCTTCTGGTTCTAGCTTTCTCTCCCTTCTACCCCTGGGATGCTCAAGGACATGGAAAGTCTTTCCCCGTGTGTCGGGCGGCTTCCTTTTCTGCTCTTTTTTATGACCTTGCATCTCCGAGGCCCTCTTCTGCTCCTCTGGGGATGATGGGGGCGGGTCTACCTTGATTTTGGGGATGTGGAAAGTATGTGAGTGAATTTCCTTCTCTGCCTTATTGTTCTGTGCATCCTCCAGTTGCTGAATGTCGAAGATGGCCCTTGCACCAGAAAGGCGCTGCTTTGAGCTGTACTGGAATTTAGGCTGAGTTTTGCACAGTTTTCCCAGTTGGATTCTACATTCACGTTCCAGGTCACTCTCTGAGATGGGCACATCATGGACCTACCAAAGGTGAAGAAAGCAACAAGGACAAGTTTAGGTGTGAGGCCCAAGGAGGAAAATAGGAATTTAGAATTACCGGTACTTGCATTACAGTAAATGGACTTCTAAGAAAGGAGGGGTGAAACCTGTCGATCTGAGACCATATGGGACCATAAATTCCTCCTTTTATGGCTCTTATGGCTTCAATAAATGGCATTCCTAAATTTGGGCTGCAAACTCCCTGAGAAAAAAAATTCTCATTTGGAGGAGCAAAATAATTAAAAACGGGTACACAAGGTTTCATTTAAATTTAACACACTAGGAATAACAAGAAGCAGCCCAGCAATACAATAAAATCAAAACCCCTGCCTTGGAATGGGACCTAGGCCCTTGAGTGAAGTTACTTCTTTGCTTACTATCACCCAAGGGCAGCTCTCAGCTCTTGAATTTCCCCATCTCTGCAACAGAGATGTGGAAAGGGCATTGGTGAATGTCGCAGGCTTATAGCCAGTCTCTGTGTATGATAGATTGGGACTGCTGGATAGATTTCTGGGTGCCTAGCAGCCAGTCAGTAAAGGCTCCTATGGGTAAAATGAGGTTTACAACCGCCTGATTACTTTAAAAAAAATGCCCCTGGAATAGCTGATTTCAAGCAAGGCGCTTTTCAGCAACAACCACCACCATGAAAAGACCAAAGTAAAGGAGAGAAGCCAAATTCTATGTGTTGGATACTTACAAAGCCCTATATAACATGACACAGAATTAAATCACAAAACTGATTCTACTCATTAGAGCCATGCTTCTTACTATCCCTTGAGAGCCACTACCCTACCATATACATAGGAAATATGTGGGACTTGGATCAGGTGGCTGGCCTTTTCTGCGGTGGCCCCTGACTTCTGAAATATACTTTTTCTGGACATGTATGTGTAGTATCTCTCTCCTTGCATTCTGCAAAAAAGCAGAATCTTTTTTTTTATTCTATCATGTTTTGGTCCTGTTTGACATGGCATTTATCTTGGTATGTAGATACTGTATTTTATTGCACTGTATTGTATTGGTTCTGTTTCTATCTAATTGTAAACTGCCCAAGTCTTATAAGTGTGATAGTCAATAAATATTGCAAACAAAGAAAAGCCATGCATATGTATTAAGTCTCCATGACCTTCCGTTGAGCAGTCCATCTGCGTCTGAAAGAAAAGGGTCACTCTTTTGAAGACAGCGAAGTTCATATTCTGGACAGAAAGGATCATAGTTTGAAAGAGGGCTCAGAGAGGCCATCTATGTTTAAACTGAAGCGCCCTCCCTCAACCATGGGGAAGGGGTATTTATTTTTATTTTATTTTATTATTTAAACTTGTATACCGCCCTATTCCCGTAGGACTCAGGGCGGTTTACAGGGAAAAATTAAAAATACAGACATACAAAGTTAAAATCGATTAAAACTAAAATTAAATTAAGTCCCTGAATTTAAACTAAAACCCCATTAATAAATAATTAAAACCCCTCAGTCTGGGCCAGACAGCTCAAAAAGCCAAGTTTTCAAATCCCTTCGAAATAGGTATGACACCACCTATCTCCTGTTTACTACGCAGTCCTTTCAGCAGTCCCAAGCAAGTTCCACACCCATTTACTCTCTGATTTGGGTGATTCTAAAGATACAGATAAACCCTCAAGTGGCCTCAATGACTCTCAGAGAGCTAAGGGCAGACCTTCAAAAGCTAACGATCAGATGACTGCAAAGAATATAATCTTTTCATTCCCCTCCAGTCAGTTAGAACTGAGGAAGCTTCTTGGATGAGAAGTGAGACATTTTCAAAGGAAGAAACAACAACCAAGAAAGTCCAGTTGCTTTGGGGAAAAAGCACCTTTGGAACATACATTCTTTTCTGTCCTTTTTAACATCCCACTCTTTACACAGAGACACAGTGTATGCCTTCCTTGTGTACCGTTAAACACCAGAGGCAAATTCTTGAGAGTTCCTACACTTTCACAAAAACTCCCAATTATCACTGTAATCATCTTCCGCAGGTCTCACGTGCCTGCACACCAAAAAAATAGTCGGTTGTGGCTAGAAAGAAACACAAAAGGGAGCTGGCTTCACCAGAAAGGAAGTTTTTGTAGTTTCTACCTCAGCCATGAAGCTGTCTTCTTGCAGAAACTGAGGTGGGATGTTGCGCAGCTTCTCCAGTGTCTCCACCAATCCTGAACAGCCACGCAGTTTTCCAGAGGAGCCCAGGGCTAAGCGGACTAACAGCAGACCAACACGAAACAACACCTTGACCCCTGCGGGAGAAAGCCAGGACAGGATTCAGAGCAGCTGAGCTCATGACAAGCACTCTTATACACTCTTCCCCAATCATCTAGCCAGGCCTATTTGGACAAGCAGCAACATCTTTCAGGTTTCATGTTGGCTGGAAGTGCTGGGATTCAAACTGGATGTTCTTCCATTGAACAATAGTGATTCTTATGGTTTCTGGATAATCTGAGAACTCCAGGAAAGCAGAATTAGTGTTTCAAATTTCTTCCCCATAATGCTGGTGAATGAATTTACTGAAGTCGTTCTTTGATACCAAGCTATCCTGCTTACTCAGAGTAGTGCAGCTAAGGTAGAATTATAATTCCCAAAATTCCCACTCTTTGCCCATGTTCACAGAGAATTCTGGGAGTTACAGTCTCAGAACTTATAGAAGGCTGGGGATGACTGACCCTCTAAAATAAGACTGAGTAATTTGATGATAAAAAAAAATCTTTTCCAGGATCTCAAGTACGTCCTTCAACTATAGCTCCTGAAAATCAGCATTATGTTTCCTATTATTTGAAGTGGAAACACATAAAAATGTAGTACAAACCCTAAAATAACATAAAAACGAGAAAACCTCCAAAAAGTCCCTGCATAACATTGGACTTTTGGCGACTTCTTGGACTTGTCCATAAGCTTTTCTTGGCAATTATATGGCATAGCTAACAATATGCTAGTACCTTTTTCCTGAATGTTTTTTCAACTCCCCATTTAATCTATTTTACAGCCCTCGACTTCCCTAGTAAGTCCTTCACCTAAATAATTATCAGACATGATCTTGCTTAATGATTTTGGAATATCTCCATTCCAAAACGTAGGGGGGAAAAAACCAGAATGTCCTGTTCTCTGTGAAAACACAAGAGCAAAACTGCCTACTGGGCAACATCTCTACTTTGCTCTTACAAAAGATCTTAAGTGTGAGTCCATCATAATATTGTCCATCTTGGTTCCAAATCATGACCATCCCTGCATCCCTGTCCTTCTCCATCCAATATCCCATTTCTTCTTAAATTTACTTCAAAAAGATTTTAATCTTTTCCTTTATCCCTAGAAGATACCTCTCTTTCTAAAAGGAAGGTTGTTACGACTCTCCTGCCGTCGTTTTCCATTTTAGCCTCCTGCATCTGTAGGGTTAAACTCTAGCAATTCATTCTTCCAGTCACCTCAGTTGCTGCGTTTGCAAAGTTCTGCAATGTGATTCTGCTTCTTCTCTCAGTCCGGACTTACAAATCCCAAATGCTCATTGCCTTCACTCACTCACCCTCACTCAGGAAGGCGTCCCAGACTCTCAACACTGTGGGGAAGGGCAGCGTGCGGGCAAAGAGGCACAGGAACCACTCAGGCATGTACATCAAAGGCCCCACCCCATGCTTCTGCAAGTGCTTAAAGGCCTTGGGACACACACGATGGAGGAGAGCTGTAAAAACTTCACTGTCTAGCACCAGCGCCTCCTGCGGGAAAAAGATGCAGCTACATCATTTAATCAAATAGTCTCCTCTTCTGTTATTCTTACCTTCCTACTCTCACCCGTCCTCGACTTATAACTATTTGTTTACAATTGTTAAAAAATATGACAGTGTGAATGCAAGCTGGGTATTAAAACACTGAATTACTTTTTCTTTATTCTTCTATAAATGATAGAATAGTATGTAGCTGCATGTAGCTTTCTGGATGGACATGGAGATTTTAATTAGACTCTTCTTGCCTCTGTAAACTTATGTTGCAACATAAACCATGTCATAGGGAGAACACATCATTTGTAGCAGACCGGTGATATCTTATGATCTGACTTGAGTACTGCATTTTCATTTGTCATTTCCTTTTGGCAACTGTGATATTAGTGGCCATTCAACTATTTTCCATTTCAATATCTAAAATTGAAGGTTTTATTTAAAATAAATTTTATTTCCTTTATGACTTGTGAAAATGGTCTATTTACCAAGCAATGGCTGAACCTTCAAGTCACGTGCCTCCATGCTATAGTCAGGAAGTGGCATTATGAAAATTATTTCACTTTTTGCACTGTAATCTTTCTATCATCAGAAAGAGAACAAGGCTGAGAAAGCCCAATTAAGGTTACAGGAAGTGTTGAGAGAAAAATAATTTGTGAAATGGCCCCTGAAAGATACTGTAGTAGTAGGAACTACTAAGCCATTATCCCAGAACAGAATAAACAGAGTGTGAAGGCCAGGGTATGAAGACACAAAGCACTTCCAGGAGGGGAATTCTGAGACTTCCATCCTTCCATCCTGCAGCTTCATCCATCTACAGTAGGGGTCTCAAAATGTGGCAGCTTTGAGACTTGTGGACTTCAATTGTCAGGGTTCCTCAGCCAGCTATGCTGGCTGGGGAACTCTGAAATTTAAAGTCCACAAGTCTTAAAGTTGCCAGGCTTGGAGACCCCTGCATTACAGTCTTGCTTGCCATCCTCATCTGGCACAATTCTTGAGCTTTAGGATTTAATTTCATGGGTGAATGTTCCTTTATGTGAATCAAACATGAAGTTGTACCACCTGAACTTTTGCCTTTAATCTAGCTATTTAAAAATAATAAATAAAATAATAAATAAAAATGCAGTCCTATTTCTCCCCCCCCACACACACACACACTTAGTCCCCAGGCACTCTCTTTCACTTTGTGGAACAAGATGTGAGCAGCTGATCAGCAGGCTTCTTGAGATGCCAGATCTGGAAAGAGCTGCTCTTTCAAAGTGCCATACTTCCAAAAGTCTTCTAATTACATGCCTGTTTTGCTTAATTAAAACCAGAGAGAGATTGAAAGAGGGATATGTTAGGGGTTCCATTCTTCTCCCCAATCAGTGGTAATTAATATCATCTCCAGCTGGAGAACATTCTGCCTAGGATGTTGCTTTCAACAAAGGAACCTAACAAATCATTTTTACTAGCAACTGTCATCCAGGAACCTTCATAAGAAGCTAAATGGATTCTTCTCAACAAGGGTTGAAGGGCCAGATTGTTAAAAGCTGATCAGCATTTGATGAACCAGCACAAGCCAGCAGGTAGAAAATGTTAAATCTTCACTCCTGCCCATCATTGTTTTCCTGGCTGCTGCTATGGGTACCAGAGTCTGAGCCCATGACTTCATTTTCAAAACCCTGCAGATATTTTGATTAAAAGGACAGCACCATTTGGCAACAAGCTGGAATAGAGGCTGTGGAAGAAGGATAAGCATTAGCAGTGGGGACAGAAAAAAAATTATCTCAATATAGTTTCTGCTATTAAAAATTGGTGGATAGAACTTTAACTCAACCCTAAAGAGAAGCCTTAAGAACTGGTGTCCCAATCCAGTTTGTTGGATTTCCCTTCTTCCTTAAATGTCTCACCATTTGGGGGCTGTAGTAACCAGGCAGATAGTGGTCGCAGATCTGTACCAGGCACCAGAAAGCTTGCTGGAAAAAAATAAATAGGCAGCCATCAGGGAAGACAAACAGTAGCAGCTGATAGAGACAATCTAGTATGGAATAACTCTGATGTAGGAAAGATAAAAGGGGTGAAAAATCTGATCCTGCCCATCTTGCCTGGAATTCTAGAGAGGGTTTGGAAAATCAGAGGGATGCCACCTGGTCCCTCTCAGGGATCTTCAAAGGGTACATTAAAAAAAAAAAGTCAAGTTGCAGTCAGGAGGTCACGATGGTGCAGTCAAATTTCTGGCAATTTTTATTTGTGGCAATGTATATAAAAACAGACTGATCTACAACTGCGCCATCTGGACTAGCTGCATCTTGACTCAAATGCTACGGGGACTTTTTTTTACCCCAACTGCACGCACCACTGTCGTTTGTCTTTTAACTTGTAGTTAAAGTAGAAGCAATCTGGTTTCTCAGGAGCTTTGGGAACTGGGTTCAACCCCATCAATTTTCTATTTGGGAAGTATTTTAATGTTATATGGTCTTACACCCTACCCAGATATTTTTCAGATTCGACTAGCTCATATATTTTGTTTGGTCAGTCAGTCAATCAATCCAGCAGCCACAGTGATAAGTGTAAGGGTGAATGGCTTTGCCTGAGACTCACCTCTGGTGGCATGTGCATGAGAAGCAGGGCACCCACTGGTCCTTGAGCTTGACAATAACCTTCTTGGGGTCGATAGACAGTGTAGGCTTTCAGCAGCTGCAACAGCCCCTGCTGTCTATAAGGGAATAGAGATCACAGAAGGCTTGAGGAAGCCACGGTCACATCCTTGCCTTGGGTTCACCAGATCCCATCCAATTCAGTAAGAGCAATCCAGCTCAGCTTTGTTCTGCTTTTAAGTAGAACTCTATGCTGTGCCTTTGCCAGTGGGATTCAACCTGTTGCTCAGTCTCGGAATATGTAAATGGCCTTTCCCTTCCCCAACACTCTTCCATGGGGCAAATCATCAGTCTACATGGCAGGACTGTCCACTTTCCATAGATTCATGGGCTTCCCGTATAAACTAGGTTCCAACCAACTGGCTGGGATTATTCAAGTAGTATCCCAGTACATCTGGAAAATTCCAACTTGGGGTTAGCCAAGTCAAAGTTGGAAATGGAATCAGCCATGCAAATTATAAAGAATCATAGTCTGTAATCATGCAGCACACTCAGTGTGGTTACTGAGTTAATTCATTTTCTAGGATCACACAACACGTTGAACTATTAACCACACAAAGACTGAGTTTGGATAACCCATTAAGCCTTACATACCCACAACTCAGAGTTAGGATCAGCAGTCTTTATCCATGCTGCATAGTTTTTCAGAAGATGTGGTAAAGGGTTGTGGGGACACAGTTAGGGAAAGGTCCACCTCAGTCATCAAAACAACCATCCCACTGAAAGCACCCCTGGCAGATTATTATCTAGCCTCTAGATGAAAATATTCAGTGAAGGAAGTCTTGCTTCTTGTATCAATCCACAATTCCTTCCCTTCCTTAGACAGAGGTAGGTACACTTTACAAGGCAGTGACCATATATAATTTTTGGAGCATGCAGAGTGTACTATTATAATAAGATGAGCATGGGAGAATTTGACTTTTCACCAAATAAGTGCCATAATATTTTATTTATTTATTTATTTATTTTAATCCCATTTATATCCCGCCCTTCTCCGAAGACTCAGGGCAGCTTACAATCTAAAGCACAAACCAATGTGCTTAGCAATAGCCTTCATTCTATGTATATGCCTGCTTATTAGGGCTTTCAGCCCCCCTGTTCTGCTACAGGCAGTTGTATTGCAGATTTAATTCCTTGTTGCTAGCCCCCAAGCGGCATAATACCATATTCTGCATGGGAAATTGCTCCCCATCATCTCTTTAGCCTTCCACTGAATCTTCCCAATTCTGGCTTCCTTTGGGGTTTTTTTTTCCTGGTCAGGTGGGTATTTTTCCAAGCAAACAATAACCCATGGCTACCTCACTGCTTTTATTTTCTACAAATGCTATTGGGATCTAGAGAGGCTAGCCGTTTGTGCTGCAGCATGCTAACGTCCTTTTAATCTTTTCAAAATTGAAGTTAAATTGGAGCGAAGTAGGGAGCTTTGTAATTCTCAAAAAAAACCAACAACCATATTCACGGACCTGATGCTACTATACAACATATAGAACAACACATAAGCATGTTACAATTTAGATTTGGAATTGCTTTGATTTTTGTTTATCAATGAAACATTAGACATAAAAAAATTTAAAAGAGACAGTATATGAAGCATTTATATATTTTAGTTAAATACGATTTATTTTCCATAAAACAAATACGATGGACTGAAAAGTTCTTCAGACAACTATTCTGTATATTTCAGCCTGTATTATTTCAGAATAAATAATAATTTATTCAAAAACTTCCACTCTGCATACTGTATCTCACTCACCCAGGACCCTCAGGAGACAGGAACATCTCATGGAAAGGGAATTGGCGGTGAATGTCCTTTGTGATAGTCTCCACCCACTGAGGATCACCAGGTACCTCAAGCAATTCCTGCAACAGCAACCAGGGCTCTATCAGTGGTGGCCCCATATTTGTATAACTCTTTCCCAACAATACCCTCTTCTTTATACGTTGTTAAAGAAAAGCACCACAGATAAACACAATAAAGCGATTCATAATACAGTGCCAGATGATGTGCTCCTCAGGTGCTCAACATCTACTAAGCGACAGCTGAAGATTTTTCAGTACTAGTGTTTATAATGTCATCTTCCAGACATCTAGTTGCTGATGTTGACATGTGGCAGGGTGGGGTGGGGTGGGGAGGACCAAAAGCTCAAAGACAGAATTGCTGTACTTTGCAACATGGAATGTAAAAAGCATGAAAACTGAAAAATGAAAGTAAAAATGGACTGCACATTGTCATCTTCTGCATCAGCTAACTGAAGTGGATTGGAATTAAACACTTTTAACCGAAAAATCATATCGTTTACTACAAGATATAAAAAACAAGGAAGGAATGATGTTGCTGTTATAGTCAGGAAGGATACAGCAGAGGTACTACTTGGGTACAATGTAATCAAAGCAATGGACAACTCTTTAAAATAACAATTATCCAAGTTTATCCCTTGAACCTTAACATATGATGAAGAAGTTGATGGTTTTTATGGTCAGTTTCAATATGAAACTGAAAATCATGTCAACAAGATATGGTTGTAGACTGGAATGCCACAACTGAAAATAGTAAGGAGGAAAATGAAGTTGAACTGTATGATCTAAGAAACAGAAATGAAGCAAGAGAATGATTTATTATTTATTTATTTATTTATTTTAATTCCATTTATATCCCGCCCTTCTCCGAAGACTCAGGGCGGCTTACAAGCTTAGCAGTAGCCTTCATTCTATGTATATGCCTGCTTATTAGGGCTTTCACACACCCACACCCAAGCGGCATTATTACAAAGTCAGCTTAATTGCCCCCAACAATCTGGGTCCTCATTTTACCTACCTCGGAAGGATGGAAGGCTGAGTCAACCTTGAGCCTGGTGGGATGCGAACCTGCACTAATTGCAGGCAGCTGGTGTTACTTAAGGAGGCATTAGCCGGCTGCTCCACCAAGACTCTATTAGTTTCCATCCATCCAATGACTCCTTTATTGCAAACACAGTCTTCAGAAATGATGCATATATGTGTATGTGTATTTGTGTGTGTGTATATGTATGTATGTATGTATGTGTATGTATATGTATACACAGAGAGGGAGGGGAGAGAGAGAGAGAGAGACATTACCAGATGGAGCACACAGAAATAAAATTGGTACAATTTTATTGGTACAAGGAAGTGCACGAGCTCAGTTACAAGGCAAAAGCAAATATGTGGCTGGGAGCATAGTGGAAAAAATAGGAAAAAATATAAAAAAGAGCAGACCAATAATAACGGGTACAATGACCAGCTTTAGAAATGATATTGAAGTAGTGGATAACTTCTGCCTGTTATGATCAGTTATTGAACAAAAAGGAACCAGAAATCAAGAAATACTACCTCTTGGTAGAGTACAAATGAATATTCAGATGTGATATATCTATGGCCATAAAGATCAGAAACTATGCAGACAGGAGTTTTCCATGTGGTTCTCTATGGAAGTGAAAATTGATTTTTGAAGAAGCAAGACAGTATTTTTGAATTCTTGAGAATGTCATGGACAACCAAGTTGATTTGCCAGTTAATTGATATAGATAGCACAGATGGAAACGATAAGTGCAATAGCAGAAGAGGCAATTGTCCTATTGGCTGATGTAATAATAGAACATTTCTAATCCAAATACTTTTAACACACATGGAATATCTTCTGCCTCAAAGGCTAGAATAAGTTCTATAAGATGCAGGCTTACCTGGTACTTTCCAGGGCTCCTCTCCATTTTGGTCTGTCCTCCACACAACAGAGGCCAACAGCGTGCACGTAAAGAGGAAGGGATTCCTTTTCGGCACAGCAGCTTTACCTGAGTCGTTATAAACCATATAAACTACGGTAAGTGCCTAATGATCCTGTATGAACCCACTCCTATAAAGAATCTCAATACCCCTTGTCTCTATAGCTAGCCAAGGTTTGGGCCACAGACAGCAAGAAGGATTCAGCTTTTTCTCCATTTTTATAAAACATCTACCTAAATCTATGGTAATTGCCAGGGAATTTTAAACAGTGATTGGCCGTCATCAGCATACAAATAAACTCTATTTCTTCTTTATCTGTTTCAGCTGGGGCAACATTACAAAGACTAAATTGATGTGTGGAACCAATAATGGATTGGATGGGAGTTAAGAAGCTGAAGCTCAGGACTTACAAGATGGGAGTATCACTGCCATGCATATCACCAATTTAGCCTTTTCTGGTTGGCTTCATACTACAGCATGGAGGAGTAACATATGGATGGTCCTCTGGATGTTACTAAACTGTTCCCTGCTGTAGCCAGAATGGCCAGTGATTAAACATGCAATCAAAAATATTTGGAAAACAATATATCTATTGGTGTAAAAAAATTAGTGGCAGTCTGCTGTTTGAATCTGCATTTTGTTTTCCTAGTAAATGTCCAAGACATTGTGGCTTCCAGAAGTGAACGTGACATTTTTATTATCCATATTCTTACCTACATCTCTCCCCCCCTTCCTCTCTCTCTCCCACTCCCTCCCTCCCTCCCTCTCTCTCTCTCTCACACACACACAAACACATCTGTCTGTCTATCATCTATCTATCATTGCTTGCCTTCTAAACAGTTTTATTGCCCTAAATAGTTTTTTTCCAACTGTTTCCCAAGAGAATAAATAAAATACTAAGCCATGTTGGTCACACAAAAAGTTCCAGGAATCATATGAGGGCCAGTGCTTTTTTTGTAAAAGAAAAAGGTGCCGGAACTCACACATGTCATACAACCCGCCTTGCCTACCCTACAAGGTTCCATCCCAAAAAAGGTGCCGGAACTCCGTTCTGAGCGTTCTGTGAGGAAAAAAGCCCTGAGAGGGCAATAGCTTTAGTAGGTTAATCTCGAAAGTATTTTCTAAACTTGGGTAGCCTTGATAAAGATTTGGATCCTTGTATAGATTTTAGGATGACAATATTAAACAGTATAAAGGCAGCCCACAAAATTAAGACAAAATTCAAAAGAATTAAAAGCAAATGCCAAGTTTCACAATCCAATTAATGGTAATATATGAAGGATTCAAAAGCCTCATAATGTTAAAAGGTCTTTTGTGCCAAAAAGGATTATTCATCTTTCATTGGAATTTGCTCATAGGCTAAGCTTGCCTTTATCTTGGAGTAGTTCATGCTCACCTGAGATAAGGTGGATGCAGGAAGAAGACTTCTCAGTTTTAGTATCTACGTACTTGTTAGAATGGTCTTCCTAACTTTCTGTCCTTTTGGTTTCATGCAAAGATCTTTTCATTTTTTTTCTGGGCTTTTAACATCAGGTCTTTTAATTTAATATCAGTTTATACTGCACTGTATTTGCAAAGATCAATTGAATTAGAAGCTGTAATATTAATATTTCAAGGAAACGGCAAACGTTGGTTACAAAAACTTGGCATCTTGGAACACTTTCCGTTTATATTGCTCTATTTGGACTGTTTCTGTCTGGGGTTGGTACCGTGCAAAAGAGAGATAAAGGGAAAGCTTCTGATAAGTTTCAGTTGTTATGCCATGTCACAATATAATATATTTGGTCTAGACTTTGTTCTATGAAGTTAACCATTTGCTATTTATTCAATAAATCATGGTTAAACAAACTGCCATTTGATATAATATGTCAAATGCACGTTACTTTTTGAACGTCACATGAGATCATAATACCCTGTAAAGTACCCTGTAAACCGCCCTGAGTCCTTCGGGAAAGGGCGGTATATAAATTCAATAAAAATAAATAAAAATAAATAAATAGCATCTCTAATGTGCTGAAATCACTATTTAAAGAAAATGCTAGATACCTTCTTACCTTTCTATAGCGCCGGGCCATGGTTTTCTCCCAGTGAGCTGTCATTTCCAGCCATTTGGTTTCACGGTGTCGGATGAGCTCAACGGGGCGATGATCTTCACTGCATATGGAGGAGAAAAAAAGCAAAAAAGCTCAAGGAATGTCGGCTGGTGGCCCCCAGGGGGAGGGCATTCTCAGTGGGTGCGCCGGCCCTCTGGAACAGTTTACCAACCGAAATCCGGATGGCCCCCGACCTCCGTACCTTCCGTCGCGACTTAAAAACTTTCCTGTTCCAGCAGTCCGGCCTGGCATGATAGCGTTAATTGGGGTCCCAGTTTGTTTTCACTATTGTTTTTATTACTTTTTATTGTTCATCTGTATACCTTCCTTCCTCTGTACACCGCCCCGAGTCCCTCGGGAGAAGGGCGGTTTATAAAAACTAATAAATAAATAAATAAATAAATAAATAAATAAATAAATAAATAAAAACGTAGGGCATATCTCTAAATTTCCTGTAAGGCCATAATGTTCCCCACTGTACTTTCCCACGGTGAAAAAAAAAACCCTTGCAAGACATTATTACTCTTCATGAGGGCTCCTATTAAATCTATTCCTATAGAGCCTGTTTTTGAACTCTGGGCATTGAAGTCCAGAGTTCCCCACCTCTGCTATAAAGGATATAGTGGTTGGCTGAAGAGAAAATATGGTTTGAAGTATTAGTCCAATACCTGCTCGAAGTGTAAGCTACAGAAGGGTTCATTTTGCCTGTTGATTGTCCTCTGAAAATGCATCCCTTTTCCCCTTGACAAAAATCTGGTTTGAAACTGGTTATTTATTCCTCAGGTTTAAAAAATGTGCTTCTTCTGTGGACAGGTGTTTTGCGTAAACTTGCATCCAGAATAGTTCTGTGATTACCACCACATAGGCACACACACACAAACACACCAGTTTAAAGCATAAACAGGTTAATGTGGAGACATGGCATTTGAGTAATTTCCATTCCTCCCCCAGTTTACTCCAGCAGATCAAATAGCCTAACTTCAGAGCAGAGAAGCTGATAGGAGAACTGATCCATTAACTATCATGATTCTCCACTGCATGTTCTGCCCAGCCCCCTTTCCTCTCTCTTTCTGAAGTGTGCTTTCCAGGATGAATTAGGTCAGTGCTGCCCAGAGAAATCCCTGTCAGAGATATGCAGGTCCTCCTGATATAATCAGTCAGTTTATTTAAACATTCTACAGACCATAACAAAGTACAATATTATTTTAAAATCCAATGCTGTATCTCTCTTTGCTACAGCCCCTCAAACTCTGAGTCATATTAGCATGGAGTTAAATTATTAAATTGGGTCAAATTATTTTAGATTAATGGAACAATATGTGATAAAGGAGGCTGAAATTTACACTATGTTATGATTTTAAAGAAAATTATTATAAAAATGATATATCATCAGTGCATGATGTTAGAAATTATCTAGAATGTATAATTTTAATTTAATTTTAATTTTAATCCCATTTATATCCCGCCCTTCTCCGAAGACTCAGGGCAGCTTACAATTTAAAGCACAAATCAATGTGCTTAGCAATAGCCTTCATTCTATGTATATGCCTGCTTATTAGGGCTTTCGGCCCCATCTCAGGCGGCATTATTACAAAGTCAGCTTATTGCCCCCAACAATCTGGGTCCTCATTTTACCTACCTTGGAAGGATGGAAGGCTGAGTCAACCTTGAGCCTGGTGGGATGCGAACCTGCACTAATTGCAGGCAGCTGGTGTTACTTAAGGAGGCATTAGCCCACTGCTCCACCAAGGCTCTATAAGGGATTTCCAGTGGATATTGGAAAAGTGCATAACATGAAAGCTTATTTTATCATGCTTAGTGGATGTGCAAAAAAGCTAAAAAAAATGTTCACATACATACAATGATACAGAGGATTTTACAAAATTAATATTCAGTTGATGTTTTTTCTTAAACATGAGAAAAAAACATGTTTGGAAAAGCAATGCAATCGACATGGATATTTGAAATAGAAAACCAAGCAAACCTGAACAAATGGAAAATATTGTAGAAACAGAGAATATTGTAATGGAACAAATTAAGAAGGTGAAGAATTGGAGTGTACCAGGAAAAGATGAATTTCATTGATTTTGGCTCAAACCTATGTCCATTTTACATCCTTATCTTGAAAATCATTTCAATCAAATGTTGCGAGAAGGGTTAATAGAAGACTAGCTTACTACTGGCTTACTACAGGTTTTTGATCACAAAAACAAAACAAAACAAATTCCCAACAGTAAAACTACAAACACAGATCTCAAATTCATTGTGCTCCGTAGAACAAAAATTCTAGAGGTACAAAATACGAACTTTTGATGGACAAAACAATGCTATGAAACTGAAAAAAAAATTGAATAACACAACATATGACTAAAAGTTACATCGAAACAAACATTTAGTTACATTTGAATAAATCTGAGGAATAACGTTTGTATGCTAATGGTAAATATCTTGAAGATATTTAAGAAATTATATTCAGGTAGGACACAAATGTTGACTGTATTTAAATAAATTGTGTCAGGATCAGGTACTGTAAATACTGATTTCAGCTAAAATTACATGTTAATTTCATAAAAAGAGATGTCAGCTTCCCTTTTTTTTCTACGGAGAAGGAGCAGTTGATTTAAAAAGAGAAGAAATGTCCTTGTTGGAACCTTCTTCAGGCCAAGGGGAATGGTTTCTGGAGAGGGAGGATCTGGAGCCACCCGCTTGTTGCCACATTATTTTGGTAGGAAGTTGCACGCAGATTCTCTATGGAGCAGCAGAGAAAGCCCTGAGGCAATTACAATGGAAAAGAGAGAAAGAGGCAGAGATTTATCCAGTAAGAACCATCCAATAGAGTGGGTGTGATCTTCAGGCTGCCTTTTAAAGAGCCAAGTTCAAGCATCTTTAATATGAAGCACATATGCATACAAAATGCTCTGCAACCGGAAAGGGTGAGGAAGCTGTTCTCTGAGTCAGAGGGTTGTACGCCTTTTCTGCTGTGACCTCACTTCTGAGACGAGTTCCTATGATGCACAAAGCCCCAAGCCATTTTACTTCTCTGTAGCTTAGCACAGATTATTAACCCAGACACTGAGGGGTGAAATGAAATTATCCTGAGTTCTTGGGAAAAATAGTACAGTAGATCATAAATACAGTATGGGAATTCTGTCTATTTAGTCTTCCCTGTTATAAATATAATAAAAGTATACCTGTCTTTGGCTTCTCTTGCCTTCATAGGATTGATTTAGACTCAGTGTTGATCAAGCCATCGTATTTGGTTTAGTGCTGACAGATATTGGAATACTAGAACATCTGCATACTAAAGGTCAGGGAAGAACTGAGTCACTAGAGGATCCACTGCTTGGGTCTTGGGTAGACCGAACAGTACACATCTTTTGCTCAGAAACAGTATTACATTAAAAACAACCTCTCTTTCCCTCCAGAAATGAAATGTAGCACGACTCCCTTCCTCAACATCTTGGGTGTTCAGATAACAGGAAAGAACCCAGTTGATGGTTGCATTTTAAATGACTTTTGATCTTGCTAACAGAATTAAAACAAGTGTGAGGGATATCTGGGGTGGGGTCAACAGTATCAAAGTGGTGAACAGAACTGCATGATTAAAGCCCCCCCCCTTTTTACATGCACATTAAAATATTAAAAATACATACTGTCTGGTTTGGTACGGCAACCAAACAAGATAGATACAGAGTCCAATGGATAGTTAAGACTGCAGAAAGAACTAGAAGGCAACTAGCCTGCCTTCTATAGAAGATCTGTGCATTTCACAGGTCAGAAGGAGGGCTAAGAAAATATCTACAGACCCCTCACATCCTGGACATAAACTGTTTCAATGCCTCCCCTTGGGATGCTGCCATAGGACATTACATGCCAAAACATCTAGACACAGAGATCACTCTGCTGAACATCTAATTCTCATAGTCCCATCTAATGTCTATGTATATTTACTCATGTAGCATGGCTGTAGTATTATTATCCTTCTTATTAACTTCTTAACTACCACCTCTTACTGGTATTATTATTATTACTATGATTATTATTCTGTTGCTTTGCGTGTACACTGTGAGACAAATTCCTTGTGTGTCTATTCACACTTGGCCAAATATTCTATTCTATTCTATTCTATTCTATTCTGTTCTGTTCTGTTCTGTTCTGTTCCGTTCCGTTCCGTTCTATTCCATTCCATTCCATTAAAAGGGGGTAGGGCTTTGGTCATTTTAATCCTATTTATCTCCCTTCCCATTTACGCCAATGAAGGTATTACAAGAAATTAATCATGCCTGTAATGAGTTTTTTCGCCTTGGTATGTTTTGCACCAACTTGAAGCCGGAATCTTTTTTATAACTGGAAATCATGCCTCTTTTCTCTCATACGCGCATCCCTTAATCTTTTTCAGCCTGTAAGACTAAGGGAAACAGTGGTGACATATCACATCTCTGGAGGGCAGGAGGCTTCAAAAATAGTGGGGGGTTTTAAGGACAGTAAAACAGGAGCATCAGGAATTTAAAAACCTCAATTTACTGCTTATGGTCATCATGATTCACAGCTTATCTTCACCTCAAGGACAGAAAACCCTGCTCTCATAATCTCAATAAGACGATCTTGGGAAAATTCCAGTGGCTGCCAAAAAGGGTGTGTGTGTGAGAGAGAGATGTTTAAGTGGCTCTTCTCACATTAAAGACAATCTTGCTGTATATGTCACTGTTAAGAGTGCCCACATTAATTCCTGCTTGCTGTGGGTTATGGCTTGTATAGTTCCATCTTCCTTATCTCAAACCATGGGCACATACACAAATTTTCTTCTTCAGGAGCTCTGAAAATAATAGATTTGCAATTAGGAAAGAGAGAAGCTTAGAGTTTTCTATAAGGTTGCCTGCATTTCATCAGACACCGGTTTCACAATTCTTCGCAGGAAATCTTGAAAGTTGAAATGGAACTTCTAGTGTGGCTAAAAAGAATTAATGGAAATGTATTAAGTTCAGCCTTCCAAAGTCATGTAGACCAAAGAGTCAAGAAAGCACACTCAATAGCCACCGTAACCACAACGTGGTTGCACCAGTTGTCATAGATACGGTGAGAGGATGTGGCTGAGCTACATTGCTAAAACAGGAAATGTTAGTTAATAGGTAGGCAAAGGCATTTTCCACTCAGGCCTTCTTCCACATTACAAATAATCTTGATATGAACATCATCGTTAAGAGTGCTTTTTATAACTCCTGCTTGCTGGCCTCTCATGAGTCTACTGATTGGCTGGCCACACAGACACTTATGTCGGAGTAGAAAGGCTTGCCTTCCTCACCAAGGAAGACAATATATTAGGACTATACCGATTGTATAGCAATGATGACAAGCCTTTTGGGATTGGTGTATCAAAAATTGAGAGAATGCCTAATTCGACTCTGCTCACAGGTCACTCACACATACACCACACAAAAGAGAAATAATTCTCTATCTCCCCCACATCCAGGCAATCCTGAAAACCGTGCAAAAGAACACCCCATTCTTGCATGTGTTTCAGAGACCCTGTAGGCTATACAAGAACATGGTCCTGTCACACAACTTCCAGAGGGTCTGTAGACCATGCGAGACCATACCTCATTCTCCTGCTGCCTCCACACAAGGCATGAGAAAATCATATGAGAATGGGACATCTTTCAAAAATAGTTATCGGGTGTTGGTGAATGCAGTACCTCACGACATGTCACCAATTCACACGTGTGGCATAGATTCCTCATTACTGGTGTATAGACTGTTATCTTGACGCATAATAGCACTTAAACAGACTATAATTCCAATCAGCATGGATGACAATTACAATTTTATTTTGATTCAGCAAATCAAATAGGAAAGTAGTGGATCATTTATATATACAATTATTATCCAGATAGAGTACTCTAGCTGCCTTATATTACAAGGATGACATATAGAATATTTGTAGAAGTGCAAGAGGTATACAGGATTTTCACAGGATTCTTTCTATCCGCTTGGCCAATTCTAATCTGTAATCAACAACGAAAGGATGCAAAAAAAAAAAAAAGACATTTACTATCCCTACATATTTGATCTACTCCAATTACAAAAAGCTACAAATATACCGGTAGACCAATTATACAACGATGGTACTCTTTGGTGACTTAAAATTATCAGTCAACAGGAAAAGAAAAATATGAGTCCTTTAAGTATATTTTAAAGGGATTTTTATCACACTAATGAGAAATCATATACATTTAATGTTTTTGAGAATGTAGGAGCAACAGTACGACTACCTAACATGGGCAATGGGTCACTCATTTTTATGATTCCTGAGGAGAATTTGACCCTTTCCTAAATGATAGCAAGCCAATTTTAGAGTTTTACTGCAATTCTATTTCAAGATGACAAGAAACCTTACCACCAGTTTTTAGTCAATTGTGATAAAAAAAATTCCAAGTTCTACAGGAAGGGCAATTGGGTACATGCAGTTCTTGAATCTCAGTGTATCCATCCTTGATATGCTGCCACTGAGGCATTCTATGGCTGAACCAAAGCACTACAAAATTTAGCTCAAGCTGCTATGAAAAGGACAACTAGGCCTGGTTCAGAAGTTTACAGTGGGTTGTCCCAGAAGTGCTTTTCAAAAGGCAACTTGACTTTCTTGGTCTTTTTTCCTTGAAAATGTTTCACTTCTCATCTTGGGACCGTCGCAAGAAGGTTCCACAGCCAACTGCACTTTGATTCAGGTGACCCTGAGTCTACAGATAAACCCCCAAGTCACCTCAATGACTCTCAGAGAGCTAACAACCGACCTTCAGAGTGCTAACAACCAGATGACTGCTAAGGAATATAAATCCTTCCATTCTCCACCATTCAGGCAGAATCGAACAAGCTTCTTGGATGAGAAGGAAAATGTTTTCAAGGGGAAAGAAAGCACATCTGGGATAACCATGACCCAGATGACAAAGAACCTCCACAAACATTTATAGCTGGTGTATTCCATTCCACAACTGAACCTGAAGGGTTAATTGTTGAATAGAACATTGCTGATTCCAAATATACCAAGGGTTAATTAATTCCATACTGTAACCTTAAGTATTCCTGAAGTTGTAACAATTTTAGATTCACCAGAAATACAAGAATGAAGCAAATTATATATTGTAATATACTTTGAAATAAAATTGTTTAAAGTGATGCAGGTTCAAAAGATAAAATATAACTGTAATTTAGCCCCTGAAATATGATGCAGCACAAAGACATGGTAATTCAAACTCAACTCCTATTTATTTCCCATGCAGTTTTCTTGACATTGGTATAGAAGTTTACTATTGTCTTATTCTGGGATAGTTCTATGACTTCTCTGTCTACCCTACTATCCTGGTATTTACCTGTTGTCTCCCAAGCCTGCCTAGATATTGATAAGTAACATGATTGGTAAATATCAGTGTTCCTGTGAAAATAAAATGAATTCTAAAACACAGCATACAACCAATTCCACTTGTATCTGCACAGGTGATCTAGGTGGGGCATAGGGTTAATCATTGAAATGTTAAGTCCTTTAATCTTACGGCAATAATAGAATGCCTGCAGATACGGTATATACTGTAGATGCACTAGATGGGCAAACTTAGCTTTTTGTTTCTATCACAGGAGCATCAAAGTTCTTGGATAAAATGATTGGCAAAATGTGAGAAACAAAAAGTTAACAATTATTATCCTACAAAATGAGTTGATAACTAGGTCAGGATTACTGTATTGCCAGTTTTCCTTGAGAGGAAAATTATTTCCTATCATCTTCATCCAGCAAGTTGCATCTGAGTTGCAAACAGGTCTCATGTGCTCCATTGATATGAATGCAGGTGAACATCTGGATCTCTCTGACTTAACTAAGTGCATCTTTTGGTGTGTGTGAATTCAGTTCATAAAGCCTCAAGTCTTTTTACATCAGCCTGCTCCTACCTGATACCCTCCAAATGCATGAGGATTAGAATCCAAGAGCACCCATCCAGTATGACCATAAAGCTAGCGCAAAAGGGAATAGATCCAGATCCCCAAACTTGAAACTGGGATTGTAACCCCTTTGCCCTCTTGTCAAAATAATGTCAGTTCTCAGCCCTCCAAATAACCACAATTTTGTGACACTTTTCTGTTCTAGCCAGCTTTTCCTAATTGAAGACTTGAATTTAAATCTAAAATATCTGGCTTCTTCTTGGGGAAAGTTACCCTAACCTAAGCTATAGACCTTTTCATTTGATATTTATTACTATCTCCTTTAATGGTAGCTAAGTTAAATACAAAAAAAATAGCAAAGTAATTTTAAGCAATTATTTTATTGGGGGCAGACTCCTAAGATACCATTACCAGAAAATTATAAAGAGAATCTGATGCCATGATAGGATTTTGTGAAAGAAATCTAGAGATAGTCATTCAGAAGAATGAGCAGGGGGCACTAATTCAACACAGCTTGCTTACTCCAAAAGAGAAGTTTGGAGAAAAAAGCCCTCTTCCCTGGAAGGCATTAGTCCAAAATTACCTAACAACAGGGTAGAATAAGGTTGTGTACTTATTTATATACCTCCCTTCTGCCTTTAATACTTGCCACATCTGAAGTAAGTAATGCATCTTGGAAAATTACCTAAAACCAAGACATATGTATTGCCTTTCTTATTTCTAATGATTAGAAAGAATATTTTTGTTAGTATCTACAGATGCTGCCAACCTAGCAGTTCGAAAGCACGTAAAAATGCAAGTAGAAAAAATAGGGACCACTCCGGTGGGAAGGTAACAGCGCTCCATGCGCCTTTGGCGTCTAGTCATGCCGGCCACATGACCACGGAGACGTCCTCGGACAAGCGCTGGCTCTTCAGCTTTGAAACGGAGATGAGCACCAGCCCCTAGAGTCGGAAACGACTAGCACGCATGTGCAGGGGAACCTTTACCTTTACCTACAGATGCAGCCAGTCAGGTGAGAACAAAACAATCTGATACCTATGAAAATAATTTCTGCAAAGTGAAGCACCCAGAAGTAGGAAGAACACAGAAAGAAGTAGCAGAGAATATGAAATTTTTCTACTAGCTTGAAAACAGATTTCATCCACTTGTCTACAGCAGAGCTCAATGCCATTTTTCCTTCGAGTGTTATTCCTCTGTCCAGTAAAGGTCCGTCCCCTCATTCCTCACCCTTCTAGCGACCTGTGGAGCAGAAGCTGCCTCTTACCCATTCTGGAGGCTACTGCCCCCAATAAAGCCAAAGCGATCCGTCTTGCGATAGGGAGCCATGCCATTCAGCTCAGAGTCGGAGCCCAGAGAGCTGGCATCATCACGTAAGGAGAAATCAAAGGCATCTGGTAGTTCCGCCATAGCTTGGCTTACATTATCAGCCAACAGAGAAAGGTCTGACATTCTTCCCTACCATTCAGATCCTTTCAATCAACTGAAACCATCAATTTTGTGATTTATCTCATGTTGACTGCAGGCCCTTGGCTCAGGAACTTCTGAAGAGAAAATTGTCTCTATGAACGTACCCTTACTGTTATGACAAGAGTTCCTCACAGGTTCTGCAAGCTATTTCCTCCCTAAACCATTTCCTGATGTAATACATAGCTCTGTGAAATGAGTAAGGCAAAGGGGGTGGGGAACTAAATGTTCACAGTAACCCTTGCAACCGATTCTACGTGGGACAAATATGTCAATTAAAAAACAAAATCCACAAACACTGGCTGGCAGTCAAACACCACATTCCCAAATCCTTAATCTCTACCCACACCAACACCAAACAACACCAGTTCAATTGGAGCAACACAAAAAATCATCGGCCATGCTACCAGCCGCCACGCTCATGACTTCATTGAAGCTTGGCGCTCTACAAGCAATTCCATCAACAGACACATTGACTTACAACTAGCCTACGAACCCCTCAGAATCCAAACCACACAGCCAACCAGAGACAGCACCAACCCTCAACCAACCCACGTAAGCCCCCACACCAGCAGTTCACCTCCCTGACCTGATGTAACCTCCCCATCACAAGCCTCTCACTGATGACTCACACCTGACCCATCACAAGACCCTCATTTGACACCCCCACACCTGAAGAACACTGACACCGACATCCCCTAAACTCCACTGAAGATGTTATCTAGCCTGGTAATGAAACGTTTAGAAACCAAGCCACAAGCTTGGAGAATGAACCTTCACCTTCATCTATTAAATTTATAAATGGATGATGCTAATTTTTAGCCTCGATCAATTTGCGTCATGCTTTGAACTAGACTGATTCTCCAAATGCGCAAGCACAGTACCAACAAGGTACTCTGGAAGATGCTGGAATAGCCACAAACTTTCTATGCTCTATTCTTTCCACTACAGATGCTGGTTGCTCAACAAGATCTAGACCATAAATGACTACCCTTTGCTATTGTTGGATAGTTGTCTCAAGAAAACATGTTGTACTTCCTTGAAGACACAGATGATTACTGTGGGAATCATGATTGTTCTTTGTTACTCACAAGATTTGGGGTGAATGCATGTTTCAGATTATGTAGTAAGTCAACAAATCTAGTTTCATTTTAAATGTATATAGCAGTCATTGGGACCGGAGGTTTAAGTCTTCTGAGCTTTTGGACTCATACTGGAGCCTATCCTCAGGGAACTTCTCTCTAGCGGAGTGTGTGCTTTGAAGTTCCCTGAGGATGGGCTCCAGTATGAGTCCAAAAGCTCGGAAGATGAAACCTCTGGTCCCAATAACTGACCCAGATTGGATCCTGCAACATTATCATGGGACATGTATATTTGCCTTCGTTTGTAAATACATATATACTAAATAGTAGTAGATATTAACACATTCCTAAACCCAGCATGTGCAAAGGGTGAAAAAGTCCATGGATCATTAGTATATACATGTTTAAATGCAGATTTTGCAAATTCCTAAACAACTGAAAGGTTGCTATATAGGAATTTTATCATATATAAAATTAAATTCCTTAATGACTGTATAGGAAGTAGTGTATTGGCAGCTGTAATTGGCTCAACTGTACCTCTGCAGTTAGTTGACTCATCCCAAGGTGTGCTACTGAAAGGTTTCATCTGTCTTTTCAATTGGAAAGAACAAACATGAATGTAGAAAAAATCAGCACTAGTGATGTAAAACTGTTTTTACAGCATACTGATACCACACAGAATCATGTTTTAAGTGAATTAACCTAACTGACTGTCTTTTATAAGATGAACCATAAGCTAAACACTGGGACTGGATCTTCACAGGTCATAAACTACTTGCTCCACACAGCCTTGCCTTAGGTCTAATGCACAAACTGAGGGGACATTGATGGATCTCTCCAGCAGAGAGGGGCGTCAAAGGATCTGTGCTTGCTTGAGGCAGGGAGGGGGAGAAAGTCAGGCAGCAGAGAAGACAAAGTGCAGCAACAGTTTGGCTTGGGGAAGGCAAGGCAGGTCAAGTCTGCAATGGTGGGGACATTGTGACCTGCTGCTTGAAGGTTTACCTAAAGAAATTGTGACCCAAGGGAAGGTATTCCACAGGGTAGATATTCCTGATCCAAGAAAGGAAGAAGAAAACTGCTTCTGGAGCAGGGCTCTGCTCTCTCTGGCAGCCAAGGCAGAAATGGCCATGGGGATACAAGCCCAGTGACTGGACTGAGGCGGGCAGTTCCTGCCACAAGGCAATTGGACCTGCTGGTTGCCGACTTGGACTATTCCTTTCGAAGGGCTTGCTCCGTTTGGGAAGATGAAATCCCACTTTTCTGGCAGACGGAGCTTCTGCTATCAGGCTAGCGGGCAAGAAGGCCGTGGGGATTTAGCTTCCATAGGATTTTGCATTGCATATCTTAAGACAAACTATGGTGCTGGAGAAGACTCCTGGGAGTCCCTTGGACTGCAAGGCGATCAAACTGGTCAGTCCTAGAGGAGATCAACCTTGACTGCTCTTTAGAAGGCCAGATCCTGAAGCTAAAACTCAAATACTTTGGCCACTTAATGAGAAGGAAGGACTCACTGGAGAAGAGCCTAATGCTGGGAAAGATCGAGGGCAATAGAAGAAAGGGACGACAGAGAATGAGGTGGCTGGATGGAGTCACTGAAGCAGTAGGCGTGAGCTTAAATGGACTCCAGAAGATGGTAGAGGACAGGAAGGCCTGGAGCAACGTTGTCTGTAGAGTCGCGATGGGTCGGACACGACTTCGCAGCTAACAACAAATCTTAAAGACAACTAGCCATTTTTCTACTCTGTTTTCTCTCTCTTTCAGATGCATATAATAGGTATCAGTTCACCGGCTTTCTTAGGGAAATGAATTCGCCAAAAGCACTTCGCATTTTCAAAGCGCTACAGGTCCGCATATTTGTCCGCCAGCTGATTCTTCCGACTCTACTGGGACCAACGTGAAGGTAAACACCACACTTCCCAGAAGCCTCTCGCCGCCACCATCTCCTCCTCCTCCTCCTCTCCTCCTCCTCCTCCTCCTCCTCTTCCCTGGGATCCGCCAAAGCTCGCGCAATCGCAAGAGAAGCCTCGTTTTGATCCCTCCAGCCTGTAGGTGGCGGCGGCGGCGGCAGACGACGGGCCTATAGCTTCACGGCTTCCTTTTTTTTTTTTGCGGGTTGCTTTCGGAGGAGGAGACTCCTTGGCAAGAAATAGGAAAAGAAAGCCGGCCTTTCCCTTCCTCTTGCTTGCCAAGACCACCGAGGGGGCCGGGAGGGGGGGGCGCGCCGAGGGGCAGGAAGGAAGCAACCAGGCGATCTTCAGCTTCTTTAGGACGCCATGTCGGACGGCGAGAAGCTGAATTTAGATTCCATCATCGGGCGCCTGCTGGAAGGTAAGCGGCTGGGGCTGGGCCGGCTTTGGGCGGCGGAAAGCGATTGGAGTGCCCGAGTGGCGCAAGAGTCCAGGGGAAGGGCGAGCGGCGGACCTTGCCCGCTTTCCGATCTCCCGCTTCCCTTCCCGGCGCTGGAATGTACCACGCCGCCCCCGCTCCAGCGCCTCTTCTCCCGGCGGCAGGTCGATCTCGACCGGCGCAGGGGTGTGTGGGTGGGGTGGGGGGTTTCCCAGGATTTCCACCAGCGGTTCTACTTCCCTTGATCTGGGCCGAGGAGCAAGGAACCGGATCGAGCTGTAACAGGGCGAGTTGGCGCCTCGGCATTTTCTCCCACGCGTTAAAGAGGGATGAAACGGCTAAGCAGGAGGCACGCACTCTTCCTTTTCCCCCGGCGTGCTCGCAGATCGAGGTGTCTCTTTATTTACGCGAGCGAGGCGGCGTTTATAATGCCCCTTCAGCCTAGCAGTTTATACGATCGGGGAAAGCGAGGTCGGTTCGGGACTGAAATCTCCCGGAGGAGTTAGTTGCCCCCGCCTCGTCTGCCTCGATTCGCCCACCGCGGCTGGCGTTTTGTTAGCCTCTCGAGCGCCGCTTTTGCCAAGCCTCTCTCTCTCCTGATCTTCTTCTGGCTAAAAAAAAAAAAAAAAAAAAAGAGCCGGATGCCGGCGTCCGAAAGAGACAATTCTGCAGGATGGAGGGGAAAGCTTAGCGGAGGGTCGGGGCGGATGGGAGCCCTTGCGCCTCGAAAAGGGTGTGCCGGCGCCCGAGGGATTCTTGTCAGCCTGGGCCAGGGGTCGGCAACCTCGGCTCTTTTATGACTCGTGGACTTCAACTCCCAGAATTCCTGAGCCAGCTATGCTGGCTCAGGAATTCTGGGAGTTGAAGTCCACGAGTCATAAAAGAGCCGAGGTTGCCGACCCCTGGCCTGGGCTGAATGTTCTTGCAAAATAGGGACTCATCCTCTCCGAATGAAGGTGACGAGCCCCTGACTCAGGCGGGGAGTGGAGTTTCCTAACGCTAACGGTGGAAACGAAGAGGCTGGATGCCGAATCGCCAGGCGATTGCTGCAGTTTATTTATTTATTTATTTTATTTTATTTTAATTCCATTTATATCCCGCCCTTCTCCGAAGACTCAGGGCGGCTTACAAGCTTAGCAGTAGCCTTCATTCTATGTATATGCCTGCTTATTAGGGCTTTCACACACCCCCTAAGCGGCATTATTACAAAGTCAGCTTAATTGCCCCCAACAATCTGGGTCCTTATTACAGCCCCAACCTAACTGTTCACTTCGGTTGTCTGTCTCTCATATAATTCCGGAGATGTGGAGTCTGCTTTTCTGCCTAACCAACACAGTGGGAGTTGGCTTTCCCAGATTATCCAATTGTGCCCTAGTTCTGATAAGCTTGGGATTTAATCTTGCTGTATTTAAATTGTGAGGTGGGTTCAATCTATTCCTGTTGCAGGGGTGGGTGGAGTTTGAGAGAGATTGGCAGCAGAACAAGGCAGGATTTTAATATTAAGTTTGGATTGTATAGATTTAGGTTGATGCAATGGTTTGATTTTGATTTTGATTCAGAGCTGTTTATTTCCAAGGCAGCAGTGCAAAGAAGAAACCCTTGATTACAAACTTTGGCTCGGCTATAACTAGAAATTTGAAACACCATCACTTTGCAATTATTGTGTTAAGGAGTGTCAGTTTATTTTAAATGATAGAGGACTGCTTGCGGGACAGTGCTGTCATCCCATACTGTTAGGTTTTTACTACTAACACTGTTAACTGATCCACTTGCATCAGCCTGCTTTTCATTGAAAACATAGTCCCAAAACAGAATAAATGTTATACTAAAGCAAATAATGCACAGTTATGAAGCTCCTTTAAGATTTTGCTTACTGCATGGCAGTTCCCCAGTGGATGTCTCTTCAGCCAATAATGGTTTGGTAACCTGTGAGAAGCTAATGCATGTCCTTCAGGTACAGACCTGGCTAATGGATTTTGCCTTCCTCAGCTGGAGACGGAAATAATAGTTTTCATGTGGGAACAAGGTAGGATTTGGTTATTACACCAGAACATTGTAGAAACAAGAAGAGCAACATGCCAGGAATATCTCCGAGAAGGTAACCAGCATAAAGGTGTTTGCTCGGGAATGGGAGTATCAATTTTTGTTGTTGTTGTTGTTGTTGTTCCCCCAGTGCAAGGATCACGTCCAGGCAAAAATGTTCAGCTCTCAGAAAATGAGATTCGGGGCCTATGCCTGAAGTCACGAGAGATCTTCCTAAGCCAGCCCATTTTGTTGGAACTAGAAGCCCCACTCAAAATTTGTGGTAAGCTGTTGCAGTTTTTTTCCTTCTCTTTCGCTAGAGCTCTTTCAAAATGGTTGCCTTTGTAGGCATGGTCCGTCATAAAAACACATACTGAGCAGAAGATTCTGTACTGGCACTTTCAAAATGAACTGAAGCTTGCCTTTTTCTTTTTCTTTTTTCTGGTCAGATTGAACTTTTAGACAAAGCATTGAGCTGCATCATACAGTTATTTTAATTTTCCAAGCATGCCTATGTAAACCAAGATGCTAGAGGGCAATGCCTTAGGTTGCATTGTATCACCTTCCTATTTAATCAGTTTTAAAGTAGGGCAAAAAAATCTGGCAGACATTAAAGATGATGTCTACAGGCACATTGATGCCTATGAATGTCTGGTTCTGGGATAGTCATTTCCCAACCTTGCCATTCTCACTTGGGAAGAAGACAGCATATGTATAAGTGCAATGTATAAATTGTTGATTATGTCTGCATTTCTCTTTTTTTGTTTTCTACCATCTCCCAGGTGATATCCATGGGCAATACTATGATTTGCTGCGGCTTTTTGAATATGGGGGGTTCCCCCCAGAGAGTAATTACCTCTTTTTGGGTGACTATGTGGACCGGGGGAAGCAGTCATTGGAGACAATCTGTCTGCTGTTGGCCTACAAAATTAAATACCCTGAGAACTTCTTCCTTTTGCGTGGAAATCATGAGTGTGCAAGCATTAACCGTATCTATGGCTTCTATGATGAATGTGAGTGGACTTACAGAGTGGGAAAGGAAGCCATGTCGTAGTCAAGTATACGTAGATAATGGGGATAGAGATTTGGGAAATGCTATGTGGCAGTGTGTCTATGCCACGAGTCCTTCTTTCTCTTCAACCCCAAGGAGATCCCCAACAAATTTTGCAGGAATGTGGCTATTCAAAACTATTAAGCTTTTTTTTCCCCAGCTAATTTTTGCCCCTTTCCTGCTTTCCATAGGTAAACGGCGGTATAACATAAAATTATGGAAGACCTTCACTGATTGCTTCAACTGCCTACCTATTGCTGCCATCGTTGATGAGAAAATCTTCTGCTGTCATGGAGGTAGGGTATCTATAACGTTGGGGTGAGGAAGCTGGTTGTACTACTGATACCCGCAATGCTGTAGGCAAGAGACTGAAGTAATGCAGGTTTTCTCCAGATGGTTCACAATCTGCGTCAACGGGAAAAGAAATCAAGTAATAGGCGACGTCAATAGCACAGTGGGGAATTTAGTGTCCTTTGCATATTGCGTAGGCATGTTTCCTTTGGGAGGTGGAATGAAGTCTGGGAAAAAGTGAAAGACCACATTCATTTCCTATAAAGGGTTTCCTCCTTGATGCAGCATTTTAGGTGACAAATTTATTCAGGCCAGTTTTGATCCCACAGGGATAAGAATTGGCTTAAAGGATTGAGTGTGGAAAGCTTTGTCAGATGTATTTTTTTCAGTTAATACCCCAAACAGAAGTGTGTTGTAAAATAGTGATTCCTGGTACAGCCAGTTATGCGTTACCTCTAGTGAGAGCCGCATGTTGAAATACTCTGCTTTATAAATGCAAATTCTGTGTTCCAGGACTGTCTCCTGACCTCCAATCTATGGAACAGATTCGGCGGATCATGAGGCCCACGGATGTGCCTGACCAGGGTCTGCTTTGTGACTTGCTCTGGTCGGATCCTGACAAGGATGTGCAAGGCTGGGGCGAAAATGACCGTGGGGTCTCCTTTACATTTGGTTCAGAAGTAGTTGCCAAATTTCTTCACAAACATGATCTTGATCTGATCTGCAGAGCGCATCAGGTCAGAGGATAAAGCAAGTAGAGGGACACCTGGCTGGAGTGGGAGGAAGGGGTCTCTGTGAACTAGGAAGTTACTTAGTTTTAGGCCAGGGGTGTCAAACTCAATTTCACTGAGGGCCGCATCAGCATTGCGGTTGCCCTCAGGGGGCCGGGTGGGTGTGACCTACTGGGTGGGTGTGGCTAAAGTGTGTGTGGCCTGCTGGGTGGGCGTGGCCAGCTCTACCTCATTCGCATCAAGAGTGCCTATGAGGGCCCGGGCAGGACAGATCTGAGGGTCTCTGGCAGAAGGAGGGTCTCTGGGCCAGGGCCAAGGCAGTGGGGGCCGTTCCCTCACGGTTTCCAGGATGGCTTCGTGGGCCGCATGAAACCACTTCGTGGGCCGGATCTGCCCCCCCCGGGCTTTGTGTTTGACACGTCTGTTTTAGGGGTGGGTGGGAAACATAGCTGCAAAAGCTGACAATCAAACAAGGAAGGGTTGAAGCATGCTGTTGGCAAGGGGACATTAGCTTGGGTTGAGCATGTGCATATATTTGATTGATGGTTTCTCCCACCCCGTTTAGGTGGTAGAAGATGGATATGAGTTTTTTGCCAAACGGCAGCTGGTGACACTGTTTTCTGCTCCAAATTACTGTGGCGAGTTTGACAATGCAGGTGCCATGATGAGCGTTGATGAGACCCTCATGTGCTCCTTCCAGGTAAGGACTTCTGAAGATGCTACTTTTACAGCTCTTATCTTTTTATGCACAAGGCAAGCAATAAAAGCTGAAGTCACAAGGGTGTGCTATTTTGTGACGAAGCAACAACCGGAGGATTCTCGAAAACAATGTTGAAGCATCCGTTGTATTTTAAAGGGATTTCTGTATCCATTAAATGCCTTCTATGCTAGCAAGACTTGTGTATCTCTGGTTTATAGGAAACTGAGATACTTGGGAAAACAACTTCCCCAGTTGCATTCTGGCCACTGCATGGGTGGAAATTCAAAAGCTACAGAAATAGGAGTGATTGTGGGGTGGGTTTGTTGTTGTTTTGTTGCTGGTTTTTTTTTTTTTGGAACTAACCAAAGGCAAAGTCACGAGCAGGTTTTAGAATTGTAGCAAAATACTTTTGTCAGGTTGCATATGCATGTGCGCACATATTATTAGTGATCTTAGATAATAGGGAAATGTGATAAAGGACCTCAGAAGTTCTTTGCCAAAAGCAATTCCCATATTTAAAAGGAATTGGGGACATTATTCCTTTTTTGGTTTTGCATTCACTTTGGTCTCCTTTTTTATACGCTACATGAAGCAGATTAGGTATCTACGAGTATACAAATTTAGTCCCATAGTTTTCAAAATGAAAATAATTGAATGTAGTAGGGGTTTTTTTGTCCTGTACTATCCATTTATATAATTTAAGAAACAGAACATAAGGCCTCGTGGGAGTTTGTAGCTTAAGGACTACGAAGAGAGAGAGGAGTGTGGTGAGAAGGAGTTGCAATTCCATGTCCTTAAGCTTGCATTATTCTAAGACACTAAGAGAATTTATGGCTGTTTTATTTTTGCCACTTACATGGTACAATGTCTGGAATTGCATTTTCATCATAAGAATTTTAATACATGCTCAAATTCCAGGAGGTTTGGTGCCTAGTTTTGTCACCCTGAAACATTTGCAATTATTAGATGAAGTCGGTAGGAATTTTTCCACCAGGGACCAAGGACAGAAAAAAGCCTTTAATTCCCACCTCCCCAACCTCTTAACTTTTTTCTTCCTTTCTGCAGATCTTGAAACCGGCAGACAAGAACAAGGGCAAATATGGCCAGTTCAGTGGCTTGAATCCTGGTGGACGCCCTGTCACTCCACCACGCAATTCAGCCAAGGCCAAGAAGTAATGTGTCCTGCCCACCCTCCGTCTTCAGATGAGGGGCCTGGGCTGTCTCGCATAGTGGTTACACTGTACAGTGGCTGCCTACCTAGGATGCTAGGACCCAGCCATTTTTTAAAGAAAAAATGTTTGAATGAGATTGAGTACCAAAAAAATAAATAAATCTCATTCTCTAGGAAGGGAATGTCATTATTTTTGGGGGTATTTTTGATTGACTTTTTTGCCAACTGTGTCCTGATGTGTGCGCTCCTTTCTCCCCTGGGGGTACCACATCTTTTTTTGAATAAACATGTAATATTCTTAATGTAGTTGCTTCTCTTTATAGTTTTGGGAAAATAAAATGGGTTGGGAGAAAAAAGCTTCTTGTTTTGAGGCAAAAAAAAAATAATACTTCCCTCCCTTTCTTCTTTAAAGCGGGGGAGGCACAGAGTTTCAGGAGGGTTAGTGCTTGTCCTGTACAATAAAGTGTATATTCTACATGGATTAATTTGGGAAAACGTACAGACGACTGAACAAGTTGTACCAATGAAGTCAGCATCTGCTTGTAGCAGCAGCTCTGCAGGGCTTCGTTTTAGACGGGCAGAAAATCCAATCAATTTCAAGTTATCTAACATTTGATTTGATGAGGCCTCCTCTGGGGAAAATACCTGATAAACTCTGGACTGTATTCTCTGTCATGGCCTCTCTAGAGACAACCGTTTCTCTGCCTAAAAGAAAATCCTAGAGGGTTTTTTTTTCCCTGCAGCACACCTGCTTTTTGGAAACATTGTACAAGACCTTTAATTAAGAGTGGTTTTAGTTTTTAACTTCAAAGCTGGATTGAGGAGCTAGAGGAAGCACCAGGGAGTAACAAGGCCCCAGTCCTTTGCCAGCTTCTATATTTACTGAATAATGGCAGCTATTGAAGCTGCCTGGTGTTTTTTTCCTCCCCTCTTATTTCACTTTCCATTCCCAGATATCTTCCAACTAATGAGAACTTTGGCAGTAAAATGTGTTAAATTACAGGGAATGAGAGGAAAGCTGGATCCAAACAGTGGAAGGCTCTAAAACAGAGGTCTTCAAACTTGGCCCTTTTATGACTTGTGGACTTCAACTCCCAGAATTCCTCAGCCAGGCACTCTGGCTGAGGAATTCTGGGAGTTGAAGTCCACAAGTCATAAAAGGGCCAAGTTTGAAGATCCCTGCTCTAAAAGGAAACTTACAAGGTTGGTCTATATTACAGCAGCAATATGCCCTGGCATCAAACACTGAGAAATACATTTTTTTAATAAAATGAATCTATTAGAGCTATACATTAGTTGCAAACTCAAAGCAAGAAATGTCTCTTTTCAAAAAAAAAAAAGGCCTGGGTGAGATGGTGGTTTTGTTAACAATTCTATACTGGAAATACTAGTTCCATGATACTGTTCATTTAATTAAAAAATGCCCACAAAGCTGTCTCTGGTCAGAAAATATTCTGCTGGGGCAGGTTGGATTAGAATCTTAACCTGCACAAGATTCCTTGGGATTTAGAGGTGTGTTGCATGCACAGCAATCCAGAGGAGCTCACGAATCTCCCTCACTGTCTTCTGCTAGTACGTCCTGGCTGGCAAAGGAACGAGACCCCACCTGGGACTCACTCAATACTGATCCAAAGAATAAAGAACGAAACTGCAAAATAAAATAACAGTTTGGGGGAAAAGAAAGCTGAAAAGGTGCAAACATTCTTGAATGTTTCCACATCACAAATTGGTAACGGGGGAAAAGCACACAAAAGCAATATTCTTTCTAAATGTAGAAGAAAAGGTATAGATGATATTCAGAATAAGGTTTACCATACCTAGAGGTTGAGCATTTGCCTCCTTTCCCTGTTCCTCCCAACTGTTCCAAAGCTGCACCCAAATGTACTTTTTACCACACCTCTACCACATACACATACCACCCTTTTCGAGTGATTTCTTTAAAAAAAACTGATTTTGCAATAGAATGATTGACAAAGCCTGGCTGCTGCCATTAAAAGTTAGTAAATAATGGCTCAGCTCCAACTGAAGTTAGTCATAGTTTAGGATCAACTGCAAGGGATGAATATCTTTGTAAGTATATAAGTTGGTACACAGACCACACTAAAGTAGTCAACTTTCCCACACATTATTGAATGACTCGGAAGCGGTTCCGTGCATATGTAAACCTAGACCATGTTTTATAAACCGCAGTGGCTGGATGAAGAGAATATGTAAGTGCCAGGAAGTGATCATGAATGCAGAGGTCATAGGCACTTTGGCCCAGCGTATTAAGTGGGATCCTGCTATTTTATTGCTTTCAATAATAGTTGATTGTAACTTATTGAAAGCAACAGAATAGCAGGATCCACTTAACACACTGGGCCAAAGTGCCTATGACCTCTGCGTTTGTGATCACAGGGGCACCTGCAGGACTGATCTTTTTCCCCAATAAATTATCCTTTGACATTCCCACCCACTTCAGTGGCATCACCCCAGACATTGCTCCGATATGACTTAGAAGCTTCTCTGCTTCTGAACAAAGTGATACGTCACACACTACAGTAGTCAGTACACACAAAAGGGGCAGTGGGGGCAGATGCCAATCAAGTACTGCAATGGTCATACCTTCCTATGCTGAAAAGCACATCTATGCGCCTGCTTCTCACATCCTTTAAGGTGGATGGTTAGGAGGTTCTCCAGGCCAATGTCTGACGCCCTCCACTATGTTTTCATGCAGCGAGCAGGAACAAGCTTGCACCACCTACCCTCTTTTGTGGTGGTGTGCCAAGGACAGTATCCTCATTTTCACTCTCTGATTCCCTGGTCTCAGAACTGGGCTGTCTTGTGGCGAAAGCAGGGCTGGGAGATGGTTCTGTTTCATCGCATGTGGTTTCCATGGCTATCATGTAGGTATCAATGTCATCACTGGTAAAGTCACCGGCTGGGGCAACTGGCTTGTGGGTGCTGGAAGAGACAAATAGGGGCAGGCTGTCAGCTACAGAGCCCAATTTGCTTTTCTTAGAGAAGGTGTCCTGTTAATCCTAGGGAAAGCCTTCCTTGGGAACACCTGGTTACGTCCTTATCAATTAAATCCTCAGCCCAAACAGCAGGGCTTTGACACAGCCTGATGAATAGCAGGAAATAATTAATTTAAAACTGAAATCTTAAACAGTTCCCAGTGTAACCAAGCAGCCATGGATATCCTTTAAGATGGTTCATCAAGACTGGGGAATGATAAAACACATCAGCTGAAAGAGCAACAAAATTGCCCATTTCCAAGTGACACCACCTTCCTGTATGCCAAAATGGAGGTCCTGTTAAATGCTTTGTTCTTTTCCAGCAACTTGTTTTGTCTCGTGAGCCAAAGAGGTTTAGTGCAGGAGATAGAATATTTCTTACCTGGCTGGCGGACGGCTTTCTGATTCGGAAAGGGTGGCCAGGACCAATTGTAGTTCCAGCACAGGATCCTCCACAGTAAAGATAGCTGGCCTGTAAAGATAAATACGGGAAGGGCGGCCATACATATTTCAACTGGATGGGAATCAAAGAAAAAGCAACAAGAATGGAAACATGTCCAAGTTGACCAACCCAAGGTATAGATGTCTCTGGTGAAACAAAACAGAAAACTACGTTTACTGATGCTTACAAAGACTGCCTTTTAAAAAAAAAAGAGTATAAGCAGGATGGTTACATCAAACTAGAGTCTCTGAGAAGCCTCTCTGGAAACACTCAAAGCAGTCCTGTGAAACAATATGGATACCCACCAGCGAGTGTTATTTAATATTCTACTTTAAAATGGTCCGGTGCCACTGTAAGAGGCTCTATTTGCTCATTAAGCCGCTTAAGTCCTACCTGCCAGGTTCATCAAAGTGGATATCGAGGGAGAGATTTGAGGACTCAGCAAAACTCAAGAAACCCTAAAAATGGGGAAGGGGGAGAGAAAAGCGATGAAGCAGATTGGGAAAAACAAACTTAGCCTGTCCCACGGAAGGCAGGGGGCCAGATGCATACTCACCCGGAACTCCTTAAGGCAGAAAGTGACTTGTATGTCTTGCTTGATGTGGAAGACCTGGAACTCCTCCTCACTCATACACATTTCCGTCACCATCATCCGACTTGGCTCTGTCACACAGAGATGGATCAGAAAACATCTCTTCCTGTAACCACTTCTCTCCATTCCACATCACTTTCCATGAGAAGGGCACGAGAGACAGCTGCGGACTGCTGAAGAGAGTCAGGTATTTGCAGCCATCACTGCTAAGAGGCCCTCAGGCTGGAACCTTCTAGCCACGGCAATCGTTTCTGAAGGGAGGCTGAGGGAACCCTGCCTGGTCAGGTTTGGGGGAGGAGTTGGAAGCAAAGCCTGCTGGGCCAGCTTACCTGTCTCTTCTTCTAGGTAACTACGGAGAGTCACCTTCCCACCAGGGCTGGCACCCAGAGTCACCTCAGCCAGGTTAAGGGGGAAATGAACCACAGCATCTGCTAATAGCCTGCATTGGATGGAGAGAAGCAGGAAAAAGGCTGAGCAGAAGAGGAAAAAACTTCATAGCTGAACATCACCAACTCCCTTCTGTACTTATTGTTTTAGTAACGTAATTGGGACAATGGCATTGGCTTACACAAATTACCTTTTGCTCACACAACATATCCTTATATGCAGTAAGTCAATTTGGGGGAAGGGGAATGTATAAATTATTTAAATTATATTAAATTAATTTTAAATTTTAATTTTATTGTTATTAGGAATTGTGGGCCTGTACTAATTTAATTCCATTTTATTCTTTTTTGTACTGTTTTAATTGCCCTGTGAACCGCCCTGAGTCCTTCGGGAATAGGGTGGTATATAAATGCAAATAATAATAATAATAATAATAATAATAATAATAATAATAATAATAATAATAATAATAATATCATCATCATCATCATCAGGGTTGCCTTATTGGTGAGAGGCATGGCATACACATTTAATAAATAAATAAAAATTAATTCCCAAAACATCCTCCCATCTATTTCGACATTTGTAAATTATGCCATGCTGACACATCGCCTGCTGTATTGATAAAGTGGGCCTCTGAATGGTGGAATTCACTGTGCAAAGGTTGCATACAACACATACATGGGCAGTATTGTCAGCACCATTCCTACAGATGCATTTGAACCATAATAGCCTTCCATCCCCTTGCACTAAAATTTTTCTGTCACATCATGATCCCACCTGGGAGAAGCACGCAGCAAATGGGCGTATTTTGTTTTGTCAAAGATAGCCTGTAACAGTTCACATTCCTGGAATAACAAATCGTGAGTCTTGACAACCCCTGCAATGAATATATAGGAGGGAGGGAGAGGGAGGGAGGAAGAGAGAGAGAGAAAAAAACCCACACATTTATTACACTAAGACATCCTTTCAACCCTGGTTTGTTGATTATACCATAGTTCACTAGATCCCATATAAGATGAAACCAAATAAACTCCATTACTTGAAGCCAATTAGATTGTCAGGGAAAATGGCCTAGGGCCAGGCCATCTCTCTGAGGCTCCTGAGTTAATGCTGCTGGAGATGTGATAAATTTAAGAGGGGGGAAAAAGCAGCATTTGTTCCTTTCAAGGACAAAAGGTGACATTGATAAGGGGGCTGGAAAGTAAAAGCTTCTGATGAAATACGTGCTCATTAAAAAAACACTTTCCCACGCATTCATTAAAGATAGTGCTGTTAAGACAGTTCATGCTTCTTCCGAGTTAAATTCAATTCACCAGCCAGCCATTCCCAATTTTATGCAGACCACAAAAGCTAAAATCTCCTTTGATCTGAGCTCAGTTCACTGTGGTGAGTTCATAGACATGACCACACAGGATTCTTAGCATTAGTAGAGAAGTTAGTTTATTGCTGATACCTGCATATTTTTTTCCCAGTGCCCCCATGTAGCTTATAGCCCAAGCATTCTGTGATAATTTCCCATCCCCGGTGCTGCTAAGCTTCCAAGCTCAGATTGTTACAGAGATTGAGTTCACAACAACTGTACCTGTGAGCACAACACGCATAGACCCTTCTCAGATAGCGTACAAGTAGTATAGATACATACAGATAAGATGCAGATAGCTGTCACCAAATCATTTCACATGCTCCCAATCTGAAATCTTGGTAGATTTTGACGTGAAGGCTCAAGTGTTCCAAGTGTTTTAATATTTTTTATTTTAGTGGCTGTACCAAAGGCCCCCTGCTATATTTGCACAGTATACTTTTGTAAAATCGTTTTTCCTTAACAAGATATTTCTGAAATATTGTAGAATAAAGCATATATTTGCCTTGCATAAGAACGTCATCACTACTGTACAGAAAAATGATATTCACAAGTTCAGACTACTTTTGTGTTTGTACATGTGAGATATGCAGTTAAATGAAACCACAGAAACACTTACAGTATTTCTGTAAGCACTGAAAGCAGAAAATTAGGGGTAGTATAGTACCTATCAGCAGAGGCTGATTATGTATTCCTTCATACATTCTAGGTTATGCTTCTTATGGATGAGACTGGGGGGAAAAAACCCCAAACTAATGACTACATCACTTTCTCTGGTTCCAACTTCTTAGAACTGCTAGAATTTGTTGCAGTGTGGCTGGAAGTTCTGTTCCTGGCTCCTGAAGGCCTCAGAAACACATTTTTCACTTCCTTAGCCTTCAGCATATGAACAAACTCTGAACTCTTCATTCAACATTCAGGATCTTTGCAGCCCTTTCTTACTTCAGTTAAAAAGTGATGCAGGTCTGTGGCTTTTGATATTGATTTTCAACAGATTCTTTACTCTTGCCTGTACTTCTTTTTCCAAATTCATTTGAACCACTCTTGGGTCCTGCTCTCCCATTTAGATATGAATAAGCAGTAAGATTCCTGAACTACGGGTGATCATTCCTCCATTCAAATGACCCCCCCCCTTTCTACTGTCTAAAGTCAAGCCTTTTCATGTTCAAGGAGGGCTCTTTTCCAGTGCTCACCATATCTGCAATGCAGTTGCACGCGGAACCGGTTCTTCTTGGGAGTCAGTGACATGAGACATTTCTCCACCGTCTTTTCCAGAGCAGGAATTGAGCGGAATACAGCTAGGAAAGACTGCAAGGCACAATTGTGTAAGATTCTTCTTAAAACAAAAGAAAGTCACTAAGAGTGCCGCATTCTGCATAATGCTTGAGTGTCAAATTGGGATGGGGAAGATTCAAGTTCAAACCCCCAAGATAGCTTTTACATTCACGGGCCATTCACAGGCCAGGTTGACTTCATGAGGTCAGTTTATAGGCCAAACGGTTGGATGTTCCTATGTCGCTGACTTGAAAGGGATGCAGAGGCTGCAAGAACCCAGAGGGGGAATATTTACTTGAGTTTTGAGGAAAGTTTGCACGCTCTCTGCAACGTTCAAGAGCATCTCACCTTCATGAGCACTTTGCATCGGAAAGCACCGACATCTGGGTCTGACCCGGATTCCCCAGCCTGGTAGTGCTGGAAGAAGAGTGAGGTGAACAGGAAACAGGCATAGGCAGAGCGAGATGTGTTTATTGCACGCAAAGACAACTAGAAAGATAAGAGGAAATAACAGGAGGATAGGAAATAATCCCCATCTCTCCAGCCTTTAGTTTTCTCTCAGCGTCTAACACAGGGGTCTTCAAAGTTGGCCCTTTTATCCCTAAACTCCCAGAACTCCTCAGCCAGCGTGCCTGGCTGAGGAATTCTGGGAGTTGAAGTTCACAAGTCATAAAGGGCCAAGTTTGAAGACCCCCTGGTCTAACACCTAGCAGCTAGGGGAGGGATACTTGGTCAGATCGGGTCCAGCATTATATTATCCCACTCTGTGTCTCCCACATGCAGACCATGGAGCAGTGTTTCTCAATCTTGGCTACTCTAAGATGTGTGGATTTCACCTTCCATAATCTCCCAGCTAGCATGCTTACAGTAGACAGCAACTTTACACCAGGATTTCCTAGCAACTGTTACTGGAGGCATTCTGATTCACTTTTTCTTCTCCAATCATTCAGTGGATCTTTTGAGGTGAGCTCTGACTAGAATTATACACAGTGTGACTGCTGGCACTCAAAAGAATTAAATAAAAGCATTCCAAAATAATTTTACATTATTTACATTCCCAATAGTGAAATTTGCCTTTCACCACAGTGCAGCATACTGAGGTTGCTATTTTCTTTCAGTTACCTATACCACCCATTTCCTGGTCAGTTACTACATGCCTTGTAAAGATTCAGCATAACTTGTCCAAACATGAAACAAACTTGAAAATGAACTACACAGACTTACTAATTTAGACTATATTGTAGCCCTGCTTTGGTCATGACAGTGCTTACCAGGACTTTATTTTTATGCAAACAAAATTATTTCCTGGCCACCTATGGAATATGCCTCTAATGAACAGGTCATATACACTGTATGACCTTAGCACAGATTTCCATTATATCTTGTTCTATCTTTTAAAATATATTGCAAGTGTTTATATATTTTTACATATTTCTGCATCAGAATGGCGAATGAATTAATTCCTAAAACCCAAGTTTTCCCATAACATTTTATATTTAATTTTTTTTAAAAGTGCATCAACTCTTCTGTGGAATATACAGCACTTTCTTTTTCATATAACTGTAGCTTTCCATTTACATAACATTCATTTCAAAGTTCTCCGAGCCCAGCAAATATCTCCTAGATCCCCTCTTACCCCTTCTTCCAGTGGTTCAATGTAGATTTCATCTCCAATCCGGGAGAGAGCATGTACTGCTTTCCCCAGGGCTGCACAAGGGACAGAAGAACACAAACAACTGGATAAAGTGAAGTCTCATACAGTATGAAATTCTGTTTCTTACACTAGCTAGGAATCTGTGTAGAGGGAGATTACCCATCACAACTCCCTCCTGCTACTAATTAATTATTGGGATTTATATAAAAGCTAGGTTTACTTCTTTATTCTAAGGTTCTCTGTGGGGAAGAGGGAAGGGTGCATGTAATGTTAACAGTGGAGAAGACTAAAGCCAAAAATGATCATTCTTTCTCTTTTTAATCCTGCACTTGTTCTTACTCTTTCTATCCTGCAAAGATTGTTATTTTACTGATGAAAAAGCTGCTTTAGAAGTATCTTCTCTCTACCAATGCTCCTGTTTTTGGAAGGACCAGATCAGAAATTAATACACTTACACAAAGCTTAGGGGACTCACAACATTGGACTCAAAGTGGCAGCTGACATCTCATATGCCAATTGTCTCCTTTTGTGAACCAAGAGGCCCTTGAGATAGTCACTCACATTCTAGACATCTTGTGTGGACCACTGCAATCTACTCTACATCAGGTTAACCTTGAAAGTTACTCAGAAGTTGCAGCAGAATGTGGCATCATGGGCAATTATAGTTGTATCTCATCAGACTTTGTGACACTTTTGATCCATGAACTATACTGATACCAGGATACTTCTAGTCAGGGCTTTTTTCAATGGATTTTCCAGAGTTGCGTTCTTTTCCTACTGTTGCCCTTCCTATCCTTGTTTGCTTTTGAAAATGCCCCGCTGGTGGTATGGCGGGAGTGGGGTCCCCTCTGGTGCTGTCTGCCTCCTCTAGGAGGAGCCATGAGGCGCCGGAGCACCACAGCCAGAGCGTGGCTTGGTTGGACCATGTGGTGTGGAACCCGATGGTGGTGGTGAGAGACACATAAACATGGAGGCCATCTTTCACGAGAGGGTGAGCCAGCCTTTTGCCTTCCTTCACAGAAGGCGGGGTGTGAGGTTAAAAAGAGGCGAAGCAAGAGGAAAGAAAGGCGGCTGGCATGGAAGCTTGCCCGACAGTGAAACTTTGCTGTTTTGGTTCCTTGGGTAGTTCAAAGGCTGGGATGTCTACGAAAATCTCTTTTTATAGTTTATATTAAAACTGCAGAGGGGAAAAACAAGAATAAAGCCAATGTCTTTTGATTTGGAATTGTTATTATTATTAATAATATATATTATGTATTGGTCAGATGGAAAGGTAGATCTACAGTATGAGGTTTAATCAGATCTATTTATTAAATTGGATTTAACTTAAAGGTAAATTAAAAGTAATCTATTCACTGACAAAGTTTTAACTTTAATTTGTTTCAAGTCAATATCCATACTAAACTCCAAATGTAAATTTTTCCACCTTGACTTCTTAAAAATAATTCAATCTTTTACAAGCAACCAAATTTTGTTTTATTGGGCCAATTTCATTCCACATAGAAAGCTGACATTTCCACGCATTAAACTAAATGGGTATGGCCAGTGGTAAATGTCCCAAAAGATTAATGAAATGCCTTCTTGTAATTTAAAGCCACACAGTGCATGGTAACATTAATAGTATTAACTTACCTTGAACAAAATCCTAATCTTTTAGATACACTAAAAATTGAAGGGTTTTTTTTTCCAACTACAAAGGTAAACCTTGTAGGGTAGGCAAGATATGTGTGAGTTCTGGCACCTTTTTTAACAAAAAAGGCACTGCTTCTAATTGCAATTCAAGATGCTGGCTATTATCTAGGAATACTTCATTACTGTAGTTATCCAAAGAACCATCTGTCCTCTGTGGTTTCTGCCCAGCCCAGATGATCATGCTCCTGGTCCCATCCATTAACAGTGTCATCTGATAGGTCCTTGAAACCACACTTTTGTCACAGCACTTGGCCTTTGGAACACTAACCCACTTGAGATATCCTTGGTGTCTACTCTGGTCATGTTCAAATGAGCTCTGAAGATCTACTTTGTTTCCCCAAGTCTTAGATTAGAGTAGGTGATAGGTCCTACATGTTTGTCTTTTAATGATTGCTTTTCTTATGGCATTTGGGTGGGGGTTTTTGGTTTATTTTAATGGCATTGTATGATTGTTTGTACTGTATGTTGCCCAGAGTTGTTCTAGAGTTAAGTAACCTAAATAACTAACTAACTAAATAACTAAATAACCTAAATAACTAAATAAAATTGTTGTACATAGTTCACCTTTCACATTGCCTCCTGTAACTGTGCACTTCATGCCAAAGAAGAGATGTCACAGAGAACTCTAGTACAACTGGGGAGAAACAAAATATTCGCATGATTACTCTTCATCTAATACCCAATAAGTACTCTTATTTCACAAAAATGATACTAGAAAATAAGAGAAAATGACACACACACACACAAATGCACAAAAAAATATTTTTTTACAATAAATCCACAACTATTTAAATTAATTTGGGCATTTGAAGGGCATGAGATTTCTACTTTGCATATTTGTTTCCCAAAGTCAACTGCTAACTTAACATATAAATTTTAAAAATAATACATTTACATAATACAAAATAATTACAGAACCACTAACAGAGTATGGAAACGATTTTCAGCTTAATTCATGGAACAGAGTTTTCATGTGAATTGAATAAGGCAATGTTATTTTAGTGCAGTGGTGTCACACTCGCCGTGTCATGTGACGTGTTGCGACTTATCGTGACTTTCCCCCCCTTGCTGGAGCTGGGGTGGGTGTGGCTTCCGTGTGATGCATCCAGCCCATAGGCCGGCAGTTTGACACCCGTTCTAGTGGAAGAGTACAAGAAACTGACACAGTGCCAAGCCTTTGACAGAAATTATAAAAATATGTGGAAGTATAGTTCCATGGAACTAACACATAGAACTAATTTTCTATGAGGGCCTGCCACCCACCTCCAAAATTGTCCTGCAGATCAATCCTAGCCTGCCTAGGAGTTGGTGTCGAGTTGGATTTTGAACAGTTGCATGAAATGCATGGAAGTGAAGTATTTAGTTTTTATTGTTCAGAAAGTGAACAATGAAAGTTGCACTACTGCATTTTTTCACAATCTGTCTTAAGATCAAACAATGTCATAAGATCCTCTTTATACTACATAATGTAACATATATAACAATACATAGCATTTGGGTGACAAACAAATTGTGGTTTCAGGAAAGGGTGCGTGGTGGTTTTACTTTTGGAAGAAACTATTCAGCATCACTTGACATATAAAAAACCCACCTATTTTACATCTTGCCTATTGGGTGTTCACCTAAATAGATGGAAAATTGTCAAATGTGCTTTTTAGAATATGAATTTAAGTTCAAATTCCATTTTGTGCTTATATAGGGAGTTCTCAACTTATGACAATTGAGCCCAGAATTTATGTTGCTAAATTTATGAAATTTGTTAAGTGAGTTTTGCCCCATTTTATGACTTTTCTTGCCACATGTATTAAGTGAATTATTGCAGTTGTTAAATTAGTAATAGAGTTGTTAAATGAATCTGGCTTCCCCATTGACTTTGCTTGTCAGAATGTCATAAAAGAGGATCACATGACCCTAGAACACTGCAACAGTAATAAAGAGTCAGTTCCCAAGCGTCTGAATTGTGATCACGTGTCCACGGGGATGTTGCAATGGTCGTAAGTGTGAATTATTGTCATAAGTCCCTTTTTTCAGTGCCATTGTAACTTTGACTAGTCGCTAAATGAACTGTAGTAAGTCAAGGACTACGTAATCTCCAGAAGTTGCCTATCTGAATAGCTGAAAAGCACCAGCCTTGCTTCTTCTTCGTCTTTTCTTTTAATAGCTGTTTCATGGGAACTTATGCCTTAACGAGGTATGGAAAAATTGGCTTAGCATTCTGGATACATAGATAGATGGTTTGACAGTTCATATATAGGCAATTGTTAGGAGAATAATAATTTTTCTTTCAGTAGAGCAATTTTGTTGTGATGCTGACCCCGTCCTAACTAGAAAAGGACAGCTGTTCCCTTAGGAGAAAGGAGATCTTGGGGACAAATTCAACAAATATTCTAAGCAATAATCCATCCATCCATCCATCCATCTATGCATCCATCCATCCATCCAAGAAAAGATACCTTGGTATGAAAGGCATCAGTCCACCGACGTCTGAATGCTAAATTTCCCACCTGGACACGTGTTTCGCTTTGGTCTTTGGACACAGGGTTTCATCACCCCATCCCAAAGCTAAATACTGCTGAATGGCAACTCCAGGCATGAGAAAGAAGCTGCCGCTCCGTAATCCTGTCAAAAAAAAAAGAGGACTCCGCAAAAAAAGAAATCAACGTCTAAACCTCTTGCTATTATAATAGACTAATTTCTCCTTTTGCCGCCTCCCTCCAACAGCAACGCAAAGAACAAACCTCCTCTCCACCCACCCTGCATTCTCATTGGACAATACGACGGCCAAGTCCCGCTGGGAAAGCACGTGGGAAAGCGAGTGAAATCTCATTTGTGGACTTTCGTCCACGTGATCAACGCCGAGCTTGGACCAGAGGGCAGCCTGCATTTCCTCCTCGTTTCAAACGAAGGGGAAGGGAGGGGGTCAGAGTTGAGGACTCTTCTGATTCTTGTTAATCCTTTGATTATGGCTGCAGTCCGAGAAAGGGGAGGGTTTACGCCTGCGCCGAATGAACCGAAGGAGGAAGTTACTTTGCAACGGAGGATCTCGCATTTCTTTTAGCTAGGGAAGGGCGGTTTATTGTTCCAAAACTCGCTTTCTTGAAATCAGTGAGGCTTTCTTCTAAGTAAGCCGGGTTAGGATTGTTGTTGTTAGTTGCGAAGTCGTGTCCCATCCATCGCGACCCCATGGACAACGTTTCCCCAAGCCTCTACCATCTTCTGGAGTCCATTTAGGCTCACGCTTACTGCTTAGGATTATGCTTTTTTAAGTATATATACACACACGTGTATATATAGTTCTGCTTCAGACAGGAAGGCGGTGCAGAGAGTAGTGAGGATAGCCGAAAAGATCATCGGCAGTTCCCTCCCTCCCATCCAGGACATAGCACAGAAGGGTTGCTTGAGCAGGGTCCATAAGATTATTTGGGTCACTACACATCCTCTTCACAACCTGTTTTCCTTGTTACCTTCTGGGAGGAAGCTTAGTGGTATCCGGAGCAGAACAACCAGATTGAGCCATAGTTTCATTCAATACAGCATTAACCTTGTGAATTCTCAAGCTTCCTCCTTCCGTTATATATTCAAGATGGACAGTATTTAGTTTAGTTTAGTTTAGTTTTATTTGATTTCTATACCTCCCTTCTCCCTAGGGACTCAGGGCGGTTCATAGGGCATATATAAATAACAATACAAAAGTTAAAAGGAAATTAAACCAGTGCCCGATTAAAAACAACAATAATAAATACTAAAAATCAATTTAAAAACCCATATTCCTCCATTAGGCCAGACCAGCTAATTCAAATAAGTGGGTCTTCAACCCGCGATGGAAGGATCCGAGGTCTGATGCCATCCGGAGCTCAACCGGCAGTTGGTTCCATAATGCCGGAGTGCCCACAGAGAAGGCCCTCCCCCTGGGGGCCACCAGTCGACATTCCCTGACCGGAGGCACCCTGAGGAGGCCCTCTCTGTGGGCACGTACTGGGCGGAGGGAAGTTGACGCCGGCAGCAGGTGGTCCCCGAGGTAACCTGGACCCATGCCATGTAAGGACTTAAAGGCACGGGTCCAATAAACATGTGGTAGAGCTCAGCCTCCACATAATCCTGTCCACTTCATCAGGGGTCACAGCATCAAACTTTATTTGTTAAGTATATGTAGGGGTGTGGGTCTATACGTATGTTGTATATAGTATGTTTAGGTGTGTATTATGTATGTGTTTCACTTTGAGAGTGGGCAACTAAATTTCATTTTTGATGTGTGCCATTGTGCCCACAGTTAAAAAATGTCAATAAAGGTTATCTATCTTATATCATTATTGATAGAATTATTCAACATTATTTCACGGTTTTCTTGATAGAACATTATTTGGGGAAATGTTATTTTACTTTTCTGAACATTTTGTAACTGGATATGTGCCCAGTACTAGATATGTATGCTAAGGATATTTGTTTTATTTTAAAGAATGCTTTTCATTAGTTTTAACAAAGAGAGCTGTGAAAAATGGAGAGGAGAAAAAAAAGTCAACATTACATTTATGTTACTTTAGGCCATCTCAAGAGCAAGATACTGGGTTTTATTCCAAATGATCTCCTTATTTACTTCCCATCACCCCACTTACTGTTAAATAGGACCCTGAAACCGCACTACAACATCTATTAAAACTCATGGATTTCCTTTTGAAATTAAAATATATAATTCAAATAGACGTGTTAAAACTCGCTTATATTTGCAGCAGGCTGTAAGTAAATACCTGGGGTTAAACCTGGCTTCTAAAAGCAAAATATAATTGAAAGGTAATTATAACTTCATTGCATCATGCATGGCTCAATCAACTATACTACAGTATGCACTCAGAAAAAAAAGTACTGTAGCTTTTAATAATATCCTGTGGAAATATCCAGAGAAGGAAATATGAAAAGGGCAGAACATCATATTTCCTCAAAGGACCTTAAAGAGGCAGAAAAGCATGCCCACTTTTTCTTATTAGCCCCAAGTCTCCCTCCCCCAAGCAGAAACCAGCTCTGTAGAAATGCAGATGTAAATAATCAATTCAGAGGTTGGAGGCCTCCAGCTAGAAGCTTAGGAAGACAAGACACCTAAAATCTGCATACCCCACCCAAACTAAGACAGGACATAATAGGATTAACCCACAGGTGCCAAAGGGGCACACTCAGACTCAGGTCAAAGTACATGACACAGGAAATACAAAGCCTCAAACAGGAACAGGAAACAAACTCAAGAGCCCCAGAGGGTATAAAACCCACTCCCTACATGTGCTCCCTCTTTTCTTCCAGAGCCATTTTTCTGTCTGGCTCTCTTCAATAAACTGCAACCTTCTTTCTAAAGCAGTCACCATGTTGTTTATTCCCGGCTTGGACTGAACCATGGTGAAGACTTTTCCTTCAACAATCCTTAGAGATTTACTGTATTGGTCTCCAAAATCAGGAATGGATTTGAGGCTATCTAGTTAATTAACAGAAGCATTCATTATCAAGTAACAATAATCAGTCCTCTCTACAATCCAGGCAAGTAACATTTCTTGGTTTTAAACTGACTGCAAACATGTACCATGAGATAAAGAAATTCAAATATTTTACCTTAACTATATTATTAATCCAACTGGCAAACTAAATTAACTCTGTACAGGGAATCCTGTACATTTTCAGGATATAAGTCTGCATCATAAACAGTTTCTGAAACTCGGAGGATTTTTTAAAACAAATATATTTTCGTTACTGAAATAAACTGGATGTCATGTTGGAAATGCCTAAATAAAAGCTAAATAAAGGCCCCAGCAAACTTTTAACCCTCAGTAGCTCTCTACTTATTCAATAGAAATTTCTTTGTCAAAAATTGCTATTTTAGAACAAGTGGGGGAATAGATAGAATGAGAATTGTATTAGGCACGTTTATAGCAAATTGATGGCTGATGTGCGCAAGATTTACAAGAGATATCACTTTGGGGCTTCATCTTTAATCCATATATTCTTAAAGACGCATTACTATAGAAAAATATATTTTACATTCTTCAACAGATTACAATTATTATTCTCTGATTTATTCTATACGAAGCTATAATTATAAGAGCCTTGGTGGAGCAGTGGGCTAATGCCTCCTTAAGTAACACCGGCTGCCTGCAATTAGTGCAGGTTTGCATCCCACCAGGCTCAAGGTTGACTCAGCCTTCCATCCTTCCGAGGTAGGTAAAATGAGGACCCAGATTGTTGGGGGCAATTAAGCTGACTTTGTAATAATGCCGCTTGGGGTGTGTGTGAAAGCCCTAATAAGCAGGCATATACATAGAATGAAGGCTACTGCTAAGCTTGTAAGCCGCCCTGAGTCTTCGGAGAAGGGCGGGATATAAATGGAATTAAAATAAATAAATAAATAAATAAATAATTCTGAATGGTCTTTTTCTTTGGGATCTGCCAGGACCCCTGTTTCCAACAATAAACTTCCTGTCTTTGCTTTCTTTTCATATTTAAATACATTTTTATTTTTAAAATATTTTTGCTCATTTTTATAGTTTTTATTCAAGACATTTGGAATTATTGTGGAAGAGTGGATATGAATAAATCATTACAGAAGGCTGAAATATATTTGGGGGAGGAATCAGAATCTGCCACTTTTCATCATGCTGGCTTTTTTGTAGAAAGATATTTTTCCTGACGGGTAGAGGGCGTACTGCAACCATTGCTTTGAAAATAGGTGCTTCCTGTGAATACAGGATGTACTTCAGATGGGAAAGAGGCTAAGAAAGATGTAGTTGAGTGGAGAGATAGATATAAGAGGTATGCTGGGAAATAAATATGTTTTATCTGTGTCCTAGTATTCAATTTAATTAAATGGATGCATGTAACTAAAGGCAGAGGTGAAATTTTCCCAGGAGCATGCATTTTCACAAGCATTTTCACTTATTTGTCCATTACTGATTGAATCCTCCTATTTCAGAAGAGTTTAAATGAAGAATGGACGGATCTGGAAATGATCAGACTAGGGATGGTTAGTCTACCATAATCCAGACATTATACTGTGCTGCTAGTCAAAAACAGAGATATGCATATAGCCAATTATTTAGGAATATTATCCACATAGTCATAAAACAATAAAATCCACTCTAATGTATTCACACATTCATCAGGTTGCTTCCATTTAGGGTAAGCAATATGCAAAATGCTGAAAAAGCATTAGAAACAATAAACCAAAGGAAAGTAGGACAATCGTTCTTATCTCAAGAAAAAGAAAGAAAATAAAAGTAAATCTAGTGTATATCAGCACCAATCACTATATTTCTCCATATATTTCTGTTCTTGTAAATTGTTGCTTCCACCATCTTAGGACGCCATTTTATACACTGCTTTTTCTTTAAATCTCTCTCTGAGAATCTCTTCAACTTTATCCAACAATGAGTTTCCCATTATCCCTTTCTTTTTGATCCGTCCACTCTTCCTTGTTTTTGTGATTTCCCCCCCCCTTTCTATTTGATTAAACCACCATCATGTACTACTTCTGCAGTGCTCCCTAATTCTTTTATTCAATCTACATTCTTACAGCAGCCATTCATTCTAATCCCAATCTCAATTTGTTTTACACTTGTTTAATATCTTGTTTTTGTGTAAAGTATTCGTAATACTATTTCTCCTGACATTACCTAACTCTCACTTCCATATAACAAAATGGACAAAAATGCTCTTATCACAATCATTTTTATGCTTTCAACACATAGTCATTCCTTGCAACAGACTATAAATTATTATCTAGCATTTTTTCCAGGATTTGCACATCTTAAAAGTTTCTCAGTTTTCATAGCTTTTAAAGCATTCTAGCAAAATACATAAATTCATCTACTTGCTCTAGTTTTTACTATTTACAATTTTTCTTCATTTTTCCTCTTAAACTCAACTACTTTAGTATTTGATACATTAGTTTTCAGATTCATATTCTCAATTAGATCACACAATGCGTATCATTGTTTTCAGTCAACAACCTGGCATTTTCTGCCTACAAAATATATGCATTCACATTTCTGTGCAGAAAATAGGAGGAAAAAGGTGTGTTCGCAGTAGTGGGATTCAGCCAGTTCCCAGAACCAGCAGAATCATTAGCTAATTTTTTGTTGCCCGGGCCCAGAATGGGCTTCCGGAAGCGGCATCAACACAGAGAACCGGTTGTTCACATACAGTATGTGAATCCCGCCACTGTGTGTTCGGATATGTTCACTGCCTTGAATTATTTGTAAAAATAATAAAAGTGGGATACAAATAAATAAATGCAGGAGGAGAGAAGGAAAGAGTATTAGGTATGTTTCCTAACTTGAAGAAATAAAATTTGTGATTAAAAATATCAAATAAATAAGTAAATAAATAAATAATTTTCCCTCAGGTTGATTTTTCCAAATTTCAGTTGTAATGGTTAATGCTTGTGAACATGATAACTGGAGCCACAAAACAGCTATGTGGTTTCTTATCTACCAACCCCCCCACACCCCCATGTTCAATAGTAGCATTAAGACACTGGAGCACTTTCATATTTCAAGTAATGGCTTGAAATATGACCACAGAGAGATTTCGTTTTGATGTCAGGCAAGAGCTTTGCTTTTGTCGACCTTAGAAAAAATCTGTCCACATTTGGGCAGATTGGAAGCCTCCAAAACATTACAGGGCATGCATGTTTAGCAGAGACTTTTAAGAACTTGGCAAGAGAAGTTGCCAAGTTGTCTGCACTGAAAGAGTGCCAAAAAGAGCTGGGATGTCTGATGGGAATCCACAGAGAGGCTCTTCCTGGCCACCAGGAGGAGGTGCAGTGCTGAAAAAAGGGGCATCTGCAGATGGCAAAATCCTTCTTTCTGCAAAGGATAGGAAAAACAACAAATAAATGAGTGAGACACAGAATATAGAGGAAAGATTATTTTCGTACAGTTTTTCTTTGAAAAATTATGGCCCATCTATATACTGGGAAAGTTGTTTCCATTAAAAAGGAAATGTATTTGGGTGGGCATTTTTTTATATGAGATCCCCATAATGGGATCTCATATAAAGGAATCTCATATAAATGATATGAGAGCCTCAATGTGATCATTGCATTGAAATGCTATTGTGTAGCTTATTGTGTAGTCTTAAATAAAACATTGTCCCTCAGCAATAGGGAGCTAGGTTCTGTTTGCAATATTACTGAAACACTTTGCATGGTTTATTTGCACTGGAGATGGATTTCCTGTTGCACAGCCTTTTGGAGATAGTTTAGTAGATTCCTACCTGAACAGGAAAATTGCACTAGATGACATATAAGGTTTCTCTCAACCCCAATAATTCTGTGTTTCTTGATTCTACAATTACAGAATATGATTTCACATTTTATGAAAGAGACAGATCACCAAGAAGCAGTGCATAAAGTATGTCCGCAATTGTAGAGAGTGTATCAAGAAAGTTAAAGATCGGAATAAGCTAAGCTACCAATGAAAAATAAAAAAAATCAGATTCTTCAAAATAAATTTTAAAAAACAATTAAATGAATTAAAAATGAATTATTTTGATTACATAAACTAGATTATAGAAAGAAGAGAGTTATGACACAATTTTAGATAAACTTAACAATTGAATTTATTATAACTATAAAGAAGATCAGAAGCTACTTCTTTATATCTTTTTTCTTTCTTTTTTATTTTTCTACTTTTTTCTTTTTGCACTTTGGTTTTTTTATTTTTACTTCTTTTTGGTATTAAGTTTGAATTAATTTTTTCTCTTATTTTCAAAACTTTAGATAAAATTATATTTTAAAAAAGAATTAATCACAAGCCACTCACAGAGGACAACCAAATGCTAACACATTACTCGTATTTGGTCTCTGGGAGGCAGTTTGTGGTCCAACACAAAGCAATTGTGAAGACAACAAAGAGGCAGGATTGAAGCTTGAGATTGACAGAACCATGGTCAATGGATATATATTTACTTGGAACCTAAATCTCCAGGGACAGATAAATTGCATCCTAGGATACTAAAGGAATTTGCTCATGAGCTAGCCAAATGTTTATAAAGTCTGAGAAGCCCTGGTGAGTGGTGAAATGGCTGATGATTGGAAGAGGGCAAATATTACCCCTATCTTCAAAAAAGAAGAAAGAGATTCCAAAGAGCTACACACCAGTCCATCTGACATCAATATCTCATCAGATTCTGGAGCAGGTGATAAGGAGATTAATCTGTTAGTACAGTAGTTACCAGACTTCAACAACGATTTGTGAAGAACAAGTCTTACCAAACTAATCTTTTCTTATTATTGGTTAGCTAATTTCCTTAGTAGATTGTCAAATGCTTTGCAGAAATAAAGATATAACAGAGTTACGTGCAAAATGTCCGTGATATGGTAATTAGCAAGTACCATAGGAGCTGGATGGCATGATAGCTAAGAGTTACATACAGCAGGCTCAAAAATCATATTCAAAGAATGGCCATCAATAGCTCCTTCCCAAACTTGAGTAAGTTGAGGAATCAAGTGGGGCACTGGATCTTTCACGGTTTTTATAAATGATTTGGATGAAGAATTTAGAGAAAATGCTAGCTAAATTTCCAGATAACTCATAATTGGATGGGACAACTCCAGAAAATGGATATAAAATTCAAAACTATTTTGATAAACCAAATAAATGGGCTGAAAAAAAATGAAATTTAACCATTATTCACTTAGAAAAATAAATCAAATTCACAGGGAAAGAGGGCTAACATATGTGAAAAATATCTAGTAGTTAAACTTAATAAGAATCAGCAGTGTGATATGGTTGAACAGAAAAAGCAAATGCAATTTTGGGTTATATCAACAATTTCCAAGTAACAGAATACAATTCCATATTACTCTTTGATGGTCAGATTCCAACCTGAGTATTGTGTCAACTGAGCAACACACAATTAGCCAAGAAGTTAATTTTAAGAGCATCTGCCTCTATAGATAGACTGTGTTTAAAAGATATTATGAAAGAGGAACAGGCTGATTTGAAAGTGAATTTAAAAATGACAAGCTCCAAGAATGACATGGAGAAAGATGTTACATTGGACATACAAAAGAAATTGGCTGATGTTTTAACAATTACAAGTAGTATACAAAAAACAAACTAAGTGAACTAGACAATTTTTCTATATTGGATTTACAATATAGGCTTGTTAGAGCTTTGAAGAATTTTGTGAGAAAGGACAAAGAACATATTAAAAGAAATCAAGTTCTAGAATGTAATTTGAAGGGGTAAAGATCAAAATTGTTAGAAGTAAAAAGAAGGAATATTTGATCAAGTTTAAAACAGATATGTTTCTAACACTAGTAACCCTTAATTGACTTTTGTTGACATCAGGATTAAAATTACAAAGTTGTATGGACTTGTTTATAGATAAGAGATGGGATATGGGAAGAAGAGATAATTTGTTGTATTTTAAGAGAAAAATTATTTGTACTTGTTGTAATGAAGGGAGAAGTCACTTCTTTATATATTTCTTTTTCTTTCCTAAATTCTTATATTTTATTTTCTATTTTTCCTTTTCTACATTTTTTCTTTTCTTCACCTTTCATTTTTTTCTTTTCTTTTTGAGTTGTATTAGTTTTTAGTGTTGCAAATCTTTCATAAAAGTTATTTTAAAAAAAAGAACAAGAGATTGGACTTAATGGCCTCAGTGCCCCCTTCATCTATGATTTTATTCGACACGATGTCTGAGAATCTCTGAAATTTATCAGATAGTGCCAACTTACATCTGAAATTTGAATAGCTGGTATGTAAACAGATACGTCTGTACAGACTGATCCCATCAATTTGCCCAATAGGGATATGCATGGCTGTGTTTCCAATTCCACCATACTGATCAGGAAAGATTTGGCTGCAAATGAAATACAACCGTTATGTTACAACTGTGTCCCTTCCATCAGCCAATTGCCTTAGGGCTGCAACTGCATCAACTCCTTTGACACAATGGGTTCTAAGGGCATTAGTTGCCAGGTGTTCTTGTATACATTCATTGAAGACTGTCTCTAACAACTTTAATCACTACTTCAAGTGAGATCCAAGAAAATTTGAATCACAGGCAAATGTTAAGGAAACTAGAAAAAAAAAGGCATTACTTTATTTCTTTAAGAGTCAAAGCAGGTACTACACATATTTCTATCATCACCTTATTATGTGAAGAAGAGATGAGTCATTGGGGTAATCAATGAGCTACCTCTCCCTATCTTTAGAACTGGATAGGCTGAGCTTATGGGCAGATAGGCTGAACAATGGTTTGAAACTGCTGGAGAATTGCTTGCTTCCACTTTAGTCCTTATCTCTAGACTTGTCCCTCTTTGTCATTTACTTTCCATGTAAATGGAAATGTCCTTATTTGCTTCAGGTTTTCTAGGTGGCTTTCTGTTTTTTGTTGTTTTAGATTTTGCTAATTGATTTTTATGAGCATGCTTACTTTCCAGGGGGAAACAAGAAGCAAATTATTTTTTCGAGATGCTTTATTAGAAATAGATAACGGGGACAGTAGCAACACACGTTCTATGTTTTTGTTCTTACCCTTTAATAGGACTTTTTTTTTGGTGATAAAAATTAAAGGTAAATCAGCAAAAGGAAACCACTAGTTAAAGTTTCTTATTTTTCTGAGCAACATAAATCAATATCCGACACTCAGCTGTCGAAAGGAAAATCACTGGTCATACATATGATTTGCTGGGAATCCTGAGCGAGCAAGAACCACAAATGGGAAACGTGGGCAGCAATCCTATGGCCACTTACTTAGAATGAATTCACAGTGGGATTTACCTGTGCTCAGAAATGTACAGTGCTTCACTGTGTGTTATCTTTCAGAGGCACCTTTTCTTAACTTACTTGTAAGTACATGTATAGCAGGCCAAATAGATTGACATTGCTGCAGAGCAGAATGCGAGTACTAAGGGTTTATGTAGAACACATGGTGTTATGTATGCAGGCATCTGCATAGCAACAGCCATCAGGGGGCGTTGGCCTGGACAGTTTCGGCGGGAAACCTAGGGCCAACCCCATTGGCTGTTAGCTTACCTGGCCCGGTATATAAGGAGGCCAGGTAGCTCTCATTCCTCAGTTCACTTCCCCTTCCAATAAAGAGCTGAACTCACACACCGGCTGGCGTCTCTCTTGCGTCGGACCCACTACACAATACATACAGTACTTTATCTCTGCTTCCAGTCAACTTTGAAAAATAAAACCTCAGTACAACTGAAAAGCTCCAGGTTGGGAGTTCCTTTGGCTCTCCCAAATCTGTAAAGGAAGTCTTGAGTGAACATTTCCTATATAGGAAGTTAATACATCACTAAATCTGCATGATTAACTTGGCTTTTATATCGATTAATTGAATTCATGTACTACTCAGAATTGCTTTAGGGGCCAAGCAGTGAGTTCAACATCCAGTTTCTCCAGTAGTTGTGCCACTGCTCTGCCACACTGAGCACTTAGTGGTGGCACGGTAATTATGAGGGTGGTTCAAGCTATGTGCTTTTTGAAGAACCCCATTGTTATGTAGCGGGTTCTTCACGCAGGAAAGGAGACGAGGCAAGTGAGTTCAACAAAGCTCATGGTTTATTGCTTGCAGGATCTGAACTGAGGATTGGGCTGCAACTAGCAGCAATTTATAGCCTAGCCCCTAGGCAGCAGCCAATAGGTTTAAAGAAACCATTGCCACCTAAGGTAAAGGTAAAGGTTCCCCCGCACATGCGTGCTAGTCGTTTCCGACTCTAGGAGCCGGTGCTCATCTCCGTTTCAAAGCCGAAGAGCCAGCGCTTGTCCGAGGACGTCTCCGTGGTCATGTGGCCAGCATGACTAGACGCCAAAGGCGCACGGAACCCTGTTACCTTCCCACCGTAGTGGTCCCTATTTTTCTACTTGCATTTTTACGTGCTTTCGAACTGCTAGATTGGCAGAAGCTGGGATGAGTAACAGGCGCTCACTCTGTTACGCGGCACTCGGGATTTGACCCGCCAAACTGCCGACCTTCTGATCGACAAGCTCAGCGTCCTAACCCACTGAGCCACCGCGTCCCTTTTATTGCCACCTAGGGACAGCCAATAGCAGCACTGGAGACCTGGAGTCTGGGTTGCTGGAGGTATTACAATTGAGCCCAATACATAACACCCATGAATGCTTCATCACAGCCATAATTCTTAGCACAGCTGTTTGAATGTGTGAACTGGGTCATCTCAGTGTTGTCAGAGAGGTAAACATCCTTGTTTGCTTTATATTATGTGAGACAATGGGTTCAAATAACTCGCCCTTGTAGCACCAAAGGAATCTTAGAAAGGACTCCCATTGAGAATTCTTTTAAAGGCCAGGAAAAGATCAGGGGTATCTGAGATGGGTCTTGCCTCTGAGAATGAACTTGTCTCCTGGAGTGTAAAATAAAACTCACTATGTTTACAAATCATGCAATCAGTTTGTTAGCTTTTGACTGAGTTTGTTTTGTGAACCTAAGCACTGTGATCAGTAAACTGTGAGGTTTGTTATTTAGTATATAGTGTAAATCTAGTTGGTTCTGTTGTATTGGATGAACCATGACTTAACACAGTATTTCATCCAACATATTATTAACCGTGAAAGTAACAATTCTGCAAAGTGCTTAGCCAGGTACATAGAACTACACAAGACGACCCGAGGAGCACGATGCAGTGAGATGAAGGCTCTATGATGAGTTGCCTGATTTTAGGAGTATTCATCTCCCCTCTTGTCCAACTCCCAGCTGCTCTCTCACCCAATCTAGCTTGGAATGTAGTGAGGGTTTGCCTGGTTGGAACTTAATTCCAGGCAAATCTCTCTTACTCTCTTTCATCTTCTCACAAAAGGCCTGTCCTGCTGCCTGATACCTGCACTGGAGCAGTGTTGTGCTTTCAGAAGATCCCTACAGGCAGGCAGCTGAGACCTCTGTGAGACCCCTCTGAAAAATAGTCTGTTCTTCTCCCACAAGCCTAGTAGGTGAAAAGGCGAAGTGTGATAGATATAGAGGAGAAAGAAAGAGAGAACACGAACTCTGGTATCTACTGCCTATAGCAAAGGCTAGAACTGGTGGAGATCCTAGCTTTGATCACATTAATGTTAAGGAAGCTATCATCCCAAATTAAGTAGATACTTTTTCCATTATAAGTGCTTAATCAAGATGCTGTGAAGATAAAGGAACTACAAGGAGGCATTAAATGGGACACCCCGAAGGAAGATGAGTAATTCTTTAGTCAGGGCAGCATTTAATGTTTGCAGTAAACAAACTCAAGGCTGTACAATGAAGATGAATATAAAAGTGGGTAAAGTAAGGAACTTATCAGAATGGAATGAAGTCTTTCAAACAAACTTTTTTTCTCCTCAAATAGCCTTTGGTTAGAAATGAAGCAACAAAGAAGGCGAAGATTGGGGGGGGGGAAAGACTTTCCTAAATCCATTCACTTCAGGTGAAATATAAATGGATAAACACACTGGAAAATTAAGGGTGTTTTATGCACATGCTATAAAAAGCAACTCACATTGAAACTATTATTTGTTTGATTTCTTTTTTCATTTTCATAATTTGCTGGAACTTTGCTTTACCTTTTCAGCTTCTTTAAACCACTATGAAAATTTGATCTTCTTCTAGCTTAAAAGGTTTTCATCTTTGGGGACAGGAAAAGTTCATAAATACACAGGATTTGCTTGTTTGTTTTAGCGCTCGCCCATAAATAACTGAAAATATTTTTTGTGGTTCAAGTAGATACGCTGTACAATCACAAAGAAGTCAATAAAGCTTGAGTTCAGGAAGATGTCAGACATTCCACTAAAAAAACACCAAAAACCAAAAACAAGCTTGCTACCATGTATATGTGTGGATGTATGCTTATATGTATTGATATCCTGCATGGTGTCCCTAATTCTGCATAGGCCAATAGACAATCTAAAGGCTACCATCACATTAGAATTTGCAAACATCAATGTTACTGTGATAAGGAATGCTTGAAGATCAAGCATCAAATAAGTAAAGAAGAAGAAAGAAATGGCAGCCAATTGGGACATTCAGTGTAATTTATATAATTGTCTATGGAGCCTGACTTTGGCTACACATACCCTGTGTGTGTGTGTGTGTGTGTGTGTGTGTGTGTGTGTGTGCTGTGTATATTGTATATAATGTATCTACATACACACACATAGCATGTAAACATAATATGGGAGGGTGAGTGGCTACGTATGTAAGTGGGTAAATAAGAGCATTTCTGCAACTCGAAGAACCAGTATAGTTGCTCTCCAGGGTTACTGCAATTTTATTCTGGCATGATTTCTAGACACAGACAACTGGTTAGAGGTTAAAGGTTTCAGAACGGTAGAGCAGCCCATTCACTGCAAGTCTCATGAGAACCTGGACCAAGCACGCATGGATGTTCTGTTTTCTTCAGTGGAATGTGCCATATAAAGATGCTGCTCAAGGAGAAGAAATTGGCAGCAACTCTGCCATGTGGACAGGAGATGTAGAAGTACCTACCACTGCAGACGCCACAGAAGTAAAAGCAGATGTAACATGAAGTAAAACGCATGTGTAAATGTAACTTTGGTTTTTCTTTTATATTTGCACTGCATGGATTTTCCTCTTGTAATTGCAGAGTGCTCCACAAGTGCCACTATTACAGAGACATTTGGCCTAAGATCAGCTGTGACTCTTCATTGCAGAGTGCATCGATCTCCACTGCAATAAAAGTTCAGCTTTAAAAAACCCCGACAATCACTTCCCTTTGACAGAATTCCCTGACTTGCCACTCCCTTTGTGGATGAAGAAGAAGTAGTAAAAAGAGAATCTTGGCATGAGGGTTTCAGACTTGAAAAGAGCAGCTGTGGGGATGTCAGCAGAAGAGAACCTTAGCATGTGGTGCAGGGGGAGGAAGAGATGAGAGACGAAGGGAGATCTGAGCGGAGGGCAGGCAACACTATCTTTCAGTGACAGCAAGCATAAAATTATATCACTGAGAACAGTGTAAACAGACATTCTCTGGTTTATAGTAACCGATGGCTAGGATTTCAGACTGATGTCTGTGGGATTCTCCCTGGTCATATCATCACTACAGACCGAAAGCAGAGCCAGACCTCTATGTGATTCTCAAATCCCTCTGCCTTTCCTGCCAGAAGGGAAAGAAAAGAAAAGAAGGCATCCCATGTTGGCAAAGAAGAGGCTGGGAAGAAGCTCTATCAAAGGTCGGAAGTGGGAGGTTTGGCCGGGGCTGGCGCCACTGGAGGGCAAGGGAGCGACTCACCCTTCCCTGATGAGGTCAGCCACCCACAGCACTTCCTGTGTGCAGAAGGGGAAGGGGGGAGGAAGTGAGAAAGGCAAGGCTGGGGATGGCAGAACTAGGCAGTCAGCCAAGGCTAGGAAGGCCAGCTGGTGACCCATACAACCATGTATGGAATGGCTCAGCTTTGCATTGGGTTGAAAGTCAAACCAGGATGCTTCTGACCAGGACCAGCTCCCAGCGAGGAAACCAAAAAAAGTGGAAATCTCCAGCCTGCCCAGATATCTGACGTTCCATAGCAAAACTTTCTATTTTCCGCGATCAAAAGGTTGACTGAGGGATTATGGGCATAAAGAACCAGTACTTTGGAAGAATGTAGCTGGAAGTCAGCTAGAAAGAGCAACAGAAATCAAGATTTTATAGTTTCATCTGGAAGCAGAAACCTGATGGTTGTGATTTAAAATGTGACAGAGGAAAAGGCCATTGGTTGCTGTCTAGCTATCAGACAAGTCATGATTCTCTTTTATAAATAGATAGAAATTTAAAAAAAATGTTCGTAAGAGAAGATTAAAAACTAATACAAAGTAAGAAAGAAAAGCAAAAAGTGCAAGAAAAAAAGTTAAAAGTAGGAAAAAAAGAAAAAAGATACAAAGTGGTTTCTGATATTCTTCATAGCAGTTATAAGTACAATTATATTTTAACGAGTCTCTCTAAAGTTGCTGCCCAATATGCTGCATAGCATGGGAGGATCTATTGCTAAAATAATGCTCTCTAAAGTTATATCATAATATAGGTAATCTTCAACTTAAAACAGTTCATGTAGTAACTGTTCAAAGTTACAACAGCCTGGAAAAAATGACTTATGACTGTTTTTTACACATATGACCATTGGAACATCCTCATGACCACGATCAAAATTCAGTTACTTGGCAACGAGTTCATATTTATGATGGTCGCGGTGTCCCAGGGTCATGTGATCACCTTTTGAGACCTTCTGACAAGCAAAGTCTGGGGGAAGCCAGATTCAGTTAACAACCGTGTTACTAACTTAAATGCGATTCATTTAACAACTGTGGCAAGAAAAATTGTAAAATGGGATAAACGTCACTTAACAACTATCTTGCTTAACAACAGAAATTTTGGGCTCAGTTGTGCTCATAAGTCAAGAACTACCTGCAGGGCTTTTTTTGTTATAGAACGCTCAGAATGGAGTTCCGGCACCTTTTTTGGATGGAACCTTGTAGGGTAGGCAAGGCGGGTTGTATGACATGTGTGAGTTCTGGCACCTTTTTCTTTTATAAAAAAAGCACTGACTACCTGTATAATCTGCCTTTCTAATCATCAAAGCCATAAATCAAAAGTTCATTTTTATACAAACGTCCATAAGAGATTTTCAGTCACAAATAAGTATAGACAGCCCACTGTTTTCTCTAATTAAAGAAGTTAGTTTTTCATTTCAGCAAGATCCTTCTTTCGCTAACCATTCCTCCTATTAGGTAGTGTCAAATCTTTCCATCTCTGTGCAAGACCAGTCATGATTCTCCTCATTATAAAGAAGGTCTGGGTATATATACCAGAAATTACTGCTTTGATGCTATGGGGACTTAAAAGGGTTCCAATACACAATGCATATAAGCATTAAACACTCATGGTGGAGATCCTCAGAAATATTTGCCTTGTTTTTTGACATCTCACACCCATTGTTAGCACTACATGTAGTCCTCCACTTACGACCACAACTGAGGTTGCTAGGTTAGTAACACATTTATTAAATGAATCTGGCTTCCCCATTGACTTTGCTTGTCAGAAGCTCTCAAAAGGTGATCACATGACCCTGTGACACTACTACCGTCATAAGTATGAGTCAGTTGCCAAGCGTCTGAATTTTGATCATGTGACCATGGGCATAATGCAATGGTCATAAGTGTGAAAAAGTCACAAGTCACTTTTTTCAGTGCTGTTTAACTTAAAGCAGTCACTCAGTGAGCTGTTGTAAGTGGAGAACTACTTGTTCATAATGCCCCAAGAAACACAGTTTGTTGATCTTACAGGAAAAAGTCCAGAATTCTTCCTAGCTCTGCTTCCTAAAGAACAACAGAGTTACAGTCAAAGGAACACTTGAGGAGAGAAATGTAGGGTCGCTATCTCAAAGATGCTTTTTCAAAAGGCATGACGATGAAGCTTCTTGGATGAGAAGCAAAACATTTTCTTCTTCCTCAAAAAACAAAGTCCAGTTGCGTTTTGAAAAAGGACCTTTGAGGGCAGCTGTGACCTGGATGACGGAGAATCTCCACAGACCTATGAGCTCTATATTGCACAAATATATGGAATAGAAATCGTATCATCTTCATGTTATCTTAATGTGTGGATAGTACAAAAGTTAGAGGCTATTAAGTGCATTAACCTTGCTTAATGTTGAATTCTCTATATGAAGATGGCCTCACAAAAAAAACAGATAAAACCTTGTGCAATGGAAGTGAACACCAAGAAGGGAAAAGAGCTATCAGATTCAAAATGGCTACAGGAGACTTAAAGAGACCTTCATAAGACTGATTAATCAAGATTGATTATATTTTAAAACATGACTTTACTGAAGAACGGTTTCTAACTGGTTGTGGATTTATATCCTGTACGATCTAGCAAATATGCTCAATCCATTTGCTAAAAGCACTAACAGAAAACTGATGGAAAATTTACTCCAAATCAATTAGTTGAACAGCATTGTCCAAGTGCTGCGTTTTGTTAAGACACAGAATAATCTACTCAACAGAAACAATTTCCATTGTTGATATCCACTACAAGTGGCTTTTGCATCTTTCTTGTGCTTCTTTATATTGACCAGAAGTTTAATCACAAAAATACCTTATCTTTTGTTTATATCTATGAGGTGAAATGTAAAAGCTGCATTTCAGATGCATGGCTTGTGTTTCTCTGTCTCTCTGTCTCTCTGTCTCTCTCTCTCTCACCCTCACCACCCATTTAAAAATATCTAAAACTAGGGCGCAGCCTATGTCCCTCAAAATTCAAAAGCATTTGCAGAGAGAGAGAGAGAGAGAGAGAGAGAGAGAGAGAGAGAGAGAGAGAGAGAGAGAGAGAACAAATTCATTCTGTGTATCTTATGAGGCTCCAATCTCCCAGTGCTGCTGACTATTGATATCCCAGATGTCCCGTTTTCAAACATCAGAAAAAATATATATAAAAAGTGTACTATAAGGACACAATTTGCATTATAACTTCAGCTGAAGTGTTTCTAAAATATACAGTTCCTTGAATGCTTGTTCATATCATTTGTGGCACAAGCCTGCCATAGAAACATGAATCAGTCTGTGAAGTCATAGAAAATTTTCTTAGGCACGGTTATTACCATCCTGTGATGGAGCAGAAAAGGATGCACATTGTTTCCTTCTTCTCCCACAAAAGGGAAAAGTCTTGAATATTATCACACAAGATGTATAATACTCTGCTGGTTTATACATTGGCATATGATGGGTTTTACTCACAGATTTGGAGGGGGGATTGTATTACTATAGTCTTACTGAGTCTTACTGCTGATGTTAAATAGAAATGAATTTTCCTCTTGCTGTTCTGCCTCTCTCAAATATGCCCCTGAAGAAGAGACAAGCCTTTTTATACGGTCTGGGGGAGGTACCCCACCACCTTTTATGTAGTAAGAGCGATCATGTTTAGAAGTATATTTGGTGTCTATTTTTGGGAAGATAGAGTTTTCTAACATCTCAAAAGCCTGCACATTCCAGTAGCAACTCACATATAGGCCTTCCATAGCAGATCTTCCTTCAACAACAACAACAAAAAACCCTTAAAAATTACTGCTTTACACTGAACTTCCCGGTAGGAAAGATATGAAATATCCTAGCAGTAATTTTTTAATGAGTTATAATTACAAAAATGTGATGGTCCCAAGACTTACACAACAGGAAAAAACTGTTCAGGTAGGTAGCAGTGTACAAAATATAAATAAATAAATAAATAATAAATAAATAAATAAACCTTTATTGTCAAAGTACAACATGTGTACATTGAGATTAGCTGAGCCTACCCCGTGCTCTCACCCCCCAACACACAGTGACAACAAACCCTCCATCCTACCACACCATGTGAACCAATTTCAAATAATGGAAGAAGATTATCATCTTAGGTCGCAAAAGATTAGCTGTTTATGTCACAAATATAATCTTGGCTGTCTCTTAGTTGTGGAGCCCATTTCTGCAATTAGTGGACTTAAAACTAAAGCTGAAAACCTAAAAAACCTACATTCCAAAAATCCTTCATCATGGGTATACTGACTAGGATTATGGGGAATTATAGTTCAGCAATATCTAGAGGTTCCTCACTCATGGTCTGAAAGAAATAACTCAAGTCATTTTATGGCAGCAGTCTCCAAACTTGGCAACGTTAAGACTTGTGGACTTCAGCTCCCAGAGTTCCCCAGCCAGCATGGGGAAGTCCACAAGTCTTAACATTGCCAAGTTTGAAGACCCCTGTTTTAGGGCAAGATAACAAGGTCTTTGGGTAGCGAGGGGGGGCACATTAGTTGCAGTTACCAAAGAGGCCAAGTTAGCATTTTTCTGTCCTAGATATCTTGATATATATTGGATCAGGATGCACATGACAAATAGTTTGCTTGAAATAATTATGTTCCTTCACTTTTGTACCGTAATTCCTAAAGCCTGGAAATGCCCTCATGTCCACCATCTTTTCAAGAATAAGAAACTATGAATTGGGATCTAGATACAAGCCTGTAGTTTATCAAGGATTGCCAGCAATCTGTGCCCTAAAGGAATACAGTTGTACCTAGTACAAAGTAAGTATACTGTTGTGAGTAGCATTGTTACTTTTGAAACTATGAATTTTCCTGGCGACTTACACGTAACACACCATACAAAATCAGTTCTTGCTGTTTGTCACTCATATGTATTTTTGCAGATACTCTTTATTTCAAAGAGTTTCTTGCTCTACAATTTCACAGTCCTCCAGGACAAAACATACATTACACATTTTTCCTGTAATGATATTTTATATTAAAAAAACCTGAAGTTCTGTCTTTGGTGTTTTCCTCCTAGCAAAGCAAACTTGGGACATTTACAAATGAAAGTATGCATTCTTTAGGTAAAGATTAAAAGCTCACAATTTAGGTTTCAGATTGATCCCTATTGCCCCCTAATAGTCCATTTTAGTTTACCGATAGTTTATATTTTTGGTGTGATGGGCTGAAAAACAAAGGAGTAGCAAGTGTATTGTTCTAAAATCTCTATATATTTATGAACACATAAAATTGCTTCTAGACCAAATAAATAAATAAATAAAGCTTTGTGCAGCACTCCATTAAGTCTATACATTGAGCAAGCACTGCTTACCATAAATATATTTTTCTGTGCTTACATTGGCCAAATGAGAGATACATAAATGTTCATTTGATGATTGAACTGTTATTTCAGATAAAAAAAACAGACTGTGGTGAATTTGGGGCACAAAACTTTTAAAACTCTGAGGATTTTAAGGGCAGACTGTATTTTGAGTTTTATTCTGAATTTTACCTTTTGGAGGCGCAAAACACTTTTTGGGAAGAAAAAAGAAAAAAAAAGAAAAAAAAGCATTACAATTAGTTGTGTCTGTGAGTTCCTTTGTTTTTACACAAAGCATTACGCAAAAGCCTGCAAGGAGAAAAAAGGAATAGGTTTCCATCCCCCTCCTCCTTAAAGTTCAAAGCTTTATAATAGTTTTTCCATGTAAATAGCGAGACAGGTTTTAACAATGAAAAAAACGTATATATTCACAAATGCAATTAATTCTGGATGAAGTGATTGGATTTCCTCAAACAACACAAAACTTTTAAACTTTTTTTGGGGGGGCTTGGTAAATATGTAAATATTTAGTAATGAGAATAAACAGAGTTTGGGTATTTTTCCACTTTTGCCATATACCTGGCATGGCAGCTTTAATAACATCTGACAGTTTATTTTAAATATAAAGTTTACTTCTAAAGTCCTCATCTGAAAGCTTCCCATCAGCAAAGTCGGTCCTAATCAAAGGAGGGTAATTGAAAACAAACAATTGCTTGACTATTGAAATCCAGAGAAAGGGTTAGAGTGAGCTTTTTTTTTTTGGTCAACTAACTTTTTAGACATAATTAAAGAAAACAAACAAACCATTTCAATGCTGCTCAAAATCCTTGGAAAAAGGAATTCTACTAAAATCTCAAAGTTCAACACTTTAAGATGTTTTACTTGGAGAGCAGTCTGGAGGGAAGAAAAACAAGGCAGCGAAAGCTTGATGGATCACAACCACCTATGCTGCTAATTTGCTAATGGAGATGCTGCATATGCAAGAACTGCAGAACTGGGGATTCTCCAAAACTTGATGGTTTCCACTCAGTTGACTGTATACAAATCCTGTCGAATGCGGCAGGGCTACCTTCAGCTAAAATGATCATACCCATATAGCGCACATTTTTTGAGAATATACGAAAGCACTATTTTATCAACTCTGCAGAGAATGCTTTCTCTTTTGTATAGATTATGCTTTGCAAGGTAGGGTTTTTGAAGGAGCTCTTCTTCAGCCTCCATCCATCCATCTGGGGTTGTTTTTTCCCCCCTGTCCCCCTTCCTATAATTGCCCAAAATTTTAGGCAGCTTCCCCAGTTCCCTCCTTGCACCCTTTTCCAAGAAACCCATCCAGTCAGGGAGGTTACCCCCAACGTTGAAGAGCTGAGTGCTGAGTCACCCATTGTGAAAGAGGACTGGAAAAACTTTTGCTGAGTAATGAATTAGTGTTGGATCCCACAGATATGAGACATACAACTAGGGGAGGAGAAGAACAAACTTGGGTTGAATGAGAGAGAAGTGGGTACAAAATGCTGGGTGTGTGTAAGTTGTGTCATTTTGTTTTGTTCTGCCTGGAGGGAGGGGAGGTCACCTCTTGCTCCCAATATTCCTGCAGTCAGAAACTAGGGGCACACCCTCCTTTCCACAGGATGGGGGAGTGGAGTTTAGTCACCTGCCAATGACTAAAGGCCACTCGGTTTATGGGAATGGGGCAAGCCCTTGACAGCAACCCACCAACAAGCAATTGTGCTTTGTTTCCTACACAAGGGCAGTGGGGCATCAGGAGAAAGCCCAGTGCTTGGCACTCAGACTGGCCTGTGATGGAAGCGCCTTTCACAGTCGAGGCCAAAGGTCTGGTCCAAGGGAGTCATGGACAGGCAACTCTAGGGCAAAGACTGGGAAGTGCATGGGAGGGAGGCGAAAGAAATGAGAAGAAGAATGGGTCAGTTTCTTTCCTCTATCCCCACCCCTTTCCCCCCCCCTTCACCCCCCTTTCCAAATCTGGCATTTCAGCTTGAGACAGGGTGGGTTCACACACTCACCTCGCCTTGTCTCTTTGTAGGGGAGAGGAGGCAATCTGCAGGACCTCTCCTCCCCCTATGCCCCCCACACACACTCCCCCACCCCTCAGGGACTGGGCTAAGCTTTGTGGTTAAAGCTTTACACGTCAGAAAGGGAGGGGGGTTTAGAAGAAAGGTTGCACGAATTGTCTTCTCCAAATTAAAACATACACATGCTTACACACACGCACACATCCACATTTCAAAAAAAAAAATCCCACAACCAAACCCCAGCGAGTGGGATTGGCAAATGGGATTATTAATCCTGGCCCAGAATAAAGGAGGCAGGAGACTCCATGCAGACCCCATCGGCGAAAGGAAGCATCCAGGCACACACCTACCTTCAAGGGCCGCATCGGACTGGGGCTTTAACCAGATGGCGTGGAGAGCAGGTAGGACTCTGTGGTCCCTTTCTTCAAACCCCATCCAGAGGGCAACTTGCCCACTCTCTCCTCACTCAGAAACTAAAGGAAGACATTGGATTTTCCAATATTTGCTAGAAATCCCCCCCACACACACTTTTATTTATTATTATTTTTATAAAAAAATGACACTAGCAAAACTTGGAAGCATCCAGAGATCTAGAGAACAGGGTGGGGAGGAGTATGGTGGGCTGGCATTTCCTCTGGTTAGTTTTCAGAAAAACAACCCAAGAGAAGTCCCTTCCTTCTTTCCCTTTCAGAAGACCCCCACTGCTAGGACTTTTACCTTTCTCCTGTACCCCTCCCCGCTCCAAAGTTTGAAGAGCTGGAAGTGGGGCACCTCAGGCTGAGCAGCAAGCAGGAGGGGGGAGAGAACGAAGGGGTGCTTGTAGACAATGGTATCAAATACATTCTTGAAAGCAACCTGGTTCTGTTTAACACTTTAAAGTTTTTAAAAAGGCAGCTACTTTAAGAAGATTGTGCCTTTCTCATTCTTTCTTTTTTGCCTTCCTTTTCCCCTTTCTCTCTCTCTCTCTTTCTTTCTTTTTCTTTCTTTCACATTTCTGGACACCAATCAAAGAACAAATCACAGGAGGTGGAAGAGGAGAGAGAGAATGTGAGAGAGAGAGAGAGAGAGAGAGAGAGAGAGAGAGAGAGAGAGAGAGCGTGGTGAAAACTTTGCATACATACAAAACAAAGTACAGACAGCTATTCCCACCTAGCACCCAGCAAACAAAAACCAAAACAAATAGGGAAGGGGGGGAAGGAAGGAAGGAAGGAAGGAAGGAAGGAAGGAAGGAAGGAAGGAAGGAAGGAAGGAAAAGGAAGGAAGAAAGGAACGGAACCCGGGGCAGAGCCAGCCAGAGAGAAAGGGAAATTTTCACTCCGCGCTGGGATCTGCAGCGATCATTCGGAGCACAACCGTTGGTCTGCTAACCCGCCGTGTCGCCCCCAGCCCACACTCTGAGTCTACTATGCTATGTGTTGCTGGGGAGGGTTCAGGTAAGGGCTCGCATCTCGCTCCGTTTTGAGAAGGGTGGGGTGGGGGGTCTTGCTGTACGCCTTGTCTTTTTTTTTTCTTTCTTCCCAAACCGCTGCTGATTCTAATTTGATTTGATTAAAACGTCTGTCTGGCTTTGGGACTGATTTAAGACTTTCCCTCTACACCAGCCCCCCCCCCTTCTCTCTTTTTCATGTATGTTTGTGATTACTGAAAGTGCGGGAGGGGGGGGGGTTTAGAGAGGAGAAGGCAGTTTTAGCAAGGGAATATCATCCCAAATTGACAGAGGAAAATCAAAGTCACCAACGTTTTAGACAACAGCTCAATAGCCGCCCCCCCCACACACACACACCTCCATGGATTGAGTGAAATGCTTTCCCAAAACAGAAAGAAAGTTTGGTTACTAAAATAAAAAGATAGTTCATTCGTTTGTTTTTAAACAAAGAACGGGACAAGGAGAAGAAAAGCCACTCCAAAACACTTTTTTTTCCCCCCCAAACGAGGAAATGTCCTTCCCTGGGAGGGAATGGAAATGGAGGGGGGGGGAGATCGCAACTTTAGGAAGTGTCTGAATCTTTCTGAACGCTTTCTGTGAGCGGTTTGGAGTGTTGTTTTTGTTAGTAAAGTTTTAACATTTCAGCCCGGTTAGCAAAACTTTTCTCACTGCTACTTTGGGAAGGTTGAAAAGCTGGAAGAGAGGAAATTACTTAGAAGGAGAGTACTTTTTCCTGCAGGGTGTAATTTTTATAAGCAACGGGGTTTTTGTGTTTTGCAGACAATACCCCCAGGCTTTCTGGTAGAGGGGCTTGTGTTTAAATAAAATAGAAATGTAAAAAGAAACCTTAAAAGGTCAAAAGCAGTTTGTTTCCCCAACTGGCTCTTTTGACAATCTAATCATGAGATTTAGCAACGGGGCGACTGTTTTGCTCCCTAGAGAATTAGTTATTTAAAAAGAAAGGGCAAACGAGAAGTTGTGGTTGTTGTTTTTTTTAAAGGACACAAAACAAAAGTCTTTGGATTTTTATTTTTTTCATTCTGAATGTTGGAAAAGGCTGAGTAAGGAAACTGAAGGGGAAGATGCCGGAAAACGTGAGGCCAGCTTGGATTCATTCCTCCAGGAGCAGTCAGGCAAACCCAGAGCCTAATGAAGGAGAGACCAACTCTTACAGCTAGGTGTATGGATGCTGCCCATTGCCCCTAGGGATTCTCTTCAGCCAGACGGTTCTGATCCTTGGCTGAGTTAGCTAGCAGAATTAAAGAAGAGAAGAAGAGACATCCAACTGATAAACGTTTACACCTCTAACACTCTCATTCGGCAGTTGCAAAAAGCAACCTGGGATCAAGGGTGTGTTTTTTTTCTTCCTAGGATAGACAAAATTAGGGGGAAATGTTCCTCAACAACATGCCGGCATGGCTAGACTCTGGGCTATTAAAGCTTTAACCCAGCTTTAGACCAACTTGATAGGAATGGAGTAGCAGAACAAAGAGTGGATCCTACAGTACGCTGGAAAAGCTACGAGGAAAGTTTCATGGAGGAAAGAGGTAAAAAGGGACTAGGTCCTAGGAAAGGGCATAATTTTTCATAAGCAACACCTTCTCTTTACTGGCATGCACACATACGTGCAAGATTATTCAAGTGTGCACGCAGCTATGTCCAGTCAGACAAAAAGACACCTTTTACTAGTGAAATCTTCAGTTTTGGGCATGTAGTTTTTCACCCTGTGCGCTAGCACCATAACAGCCAACACAAGCTGTTGAGTCACGTGGGCTCTCTGGATTACAGGAACCTATGCAGCACATGGAAGAAAAGGTATGAGCCTTTTGTCCAAAGGGAGAACTTGTAGTTCTGTCTGAAACCGAGAAATACTATGGTTAGAAATCCAGTGTCCTAATAGAAAGCTAATTCTGTACGATACACCTAAACTGAAAGCCTATCTAGCCAAATACTCAGCTTTATATATGTGAACAGCCTTATCAAGAAAGTGCATATACATACTCCAAACGTGTATATACCACATCAGTATTTCCTTTCTATGCAGCAGTATTTATCTTGCTGCTGAGAGATGACAGGAAAGGAGGCTCCCACCATTGGTTTAGCATGATGATGATGATGATGATGATGATGATGATGATGATGATGATATCCAGTCGTGTCTGATTGTCAGCTGCCGCCTTACTTAGAGGTGCAAGCTGAGGCAGGTCTGACCCTGACTCTCGGCGTTTCTATGGACCAGGTTTTCCCCACATCTTTTGATCTTGCACTACTTCTTTGAGTTTTTCTATGTTCTGGCTGGTGTCAGCTTTGATGGTGACTACCATCAATTTGGCAAACAAACTGAGGATATATCAACACTTTGAATGGATTTGAAGTATAGAGAGAAAATGACTACTGTACAATTGAAGAACTGTTTTGGTGTAAAACGCATTTGATGCTATTGTCCAATGGTTTGGAGAGATATTGGCATCTGGATTTCAAAATGAACATGAATGTCATATGTATAAGGAATGGGAATGGTAGCACCAGGCCCTGCTCCAAACTGAAGTGGGGAAAACATCTAAAATGCATGAGAACTGCAGGAATCTGCATAAGATCAGACCTTGTTCATCTCACAGGCCTCTCTCTCACCCAGCCTATCTGAGTCTCCACATGGCTATTTAAAATTAACAAAGAGGCAGAATGTAAACAATCAGTGTCAGGACAATCAGATACATGACAGGAAGCAGACTAATTCATACAGTCTGTCCTATACAGAGATCTCTGTACAGTTCTTCCAATACTCTGACACAGATATTGCTTCATACTCCAAATGAAGGCTGCCAGGACTGTCTGGAAACTGTAGATTTAGGTCTGTGGACAATGTATTCCTGCATGTATTTTATCACGTTGTAAGTAATTCAGAGTAGCATTGGATAGTGAGATGGACAGTATATAAATTTCATAATAAATAAATAGAAAATCTATCCTCCAAGCAGTGGTGGGGAAGCCATAAGTATAGTCTGATCCACATCCTAGGTGGCCAAACTTAAGAACAGAATCTTTGCATACCCATCACCAGGGTATCACAATGAATTGTGAACAAATGTCTAAAAGTGTCTCCACTTTTGTATCTCCCAACCTTTGAAAACAAATTTCCTTTGCTTAGATATAAAAATTGGGGCAAAATGTATACCACATGGTTAAAACAGATGAGACTGCCAAAACTTAATAAACTGTTTCATGGGCCAGATCTGACACATAATTAGGCACGCTCTGGGAAGAGGCCAATGCTTTTTCTATGAAGTACCTCCTGTGCTTTTTATTAATTCCATCAATGGGGTGACTAGCATGAACAGGAATGATGCCATGGCATTTACACAGAGAAAGCAGCACACCTAGTCTTCAAATTTAGAGTCATCCAGATGTTCTCCTAATACCCATAGTTTCTGTTGTATGTAGGTGTTCTGAAAACATTCTTAACAAAATTCAATTTGTAGAACTAATCTAGGAAAAACTCACTTTCCCTTCCAAGACCACAAGACGTATAACATGCCTACACAATAATTCTGTGGCCACAATTATTTTAGCTTCTTATGACCAAGATCAGGTAAAAGCTTCACTTTTATATAGCCCAGGATCTGGGAGCAAGGGTCCAGTACAAAAATCCTGATGACTAGTATAACTGTTCCTATCAAGCTCTCTGTTAGTTTTCTTATAGATAGCTAGAAGAAGCCAGGATTATAAAAAGCCAGTTTCTTACAAGAAGATACTCCCTGGTTCCTGAAAGATAAGAATAGTTAGTTCATTCTTGGACAAATATCAAGTGCAACTTGTTAGGCCACCTGTGATCCACTTTTGTAGGTGAAATGTGATCCCTAAGGTGTCATCAAGGGGAGAAAAAAGATGGATGTCAGGAAGACAAACAGCCTCAAGATGACAACATTGTTAAACCAACACTGGAAAGTTTTTAAAGTGCAGAGAGGCAGATGTGGCAAAGCAAAGCAAGGGAGTCCAAATGATAGGCCTTGCCTAACTAGGCAAGGATGGGTGGCAGAGACAGAGGAAAGCCTATATCACAGGTAGGAATCGCAAATCTATATTAAGCTGGGTCATGGGCAAGAGGCCGTTTGGATGATAGCCCAGAAGATGTGGAACAATTAGTCACTGGAACTTACTCAGAGAGAGATATCTGAGGTCTCGAACAAAAGGCAACATGGTACGTACCCTGACTATATATGGGAAAATCAAGCTCAATTTTGACCACACTGAATTGCAGGCAACCAAGGAGGACAGTCTCACGAGGCCTTGAGGAGAAGCCAAGAGAACAGAACACAAAGGTGCCGGTGGGGGGGGGGGACGCACACAATTGTCTGAATGTAGTAATAGTAACCCAAGAGAACAGACAGGGGAGAGGAACCCCAGAAAAGAACCCCAGAGTTGCTGGCGAGTTTGGTCCCCAAAGAGGGGATTGAAGGGGTACTATTTTTGGAGGAGTACTCTGGAAAGGGGCTGGAACTTCTGCAGGACATTTGCAGAGAAAAGAAAAGAAATGGGTCTTAAATTATTAAATGAATTTGGTCTGCAGAGAAGGAATTCCACAACAGTAGAAGGAGAGCCATCATTACTTTCTTTCCATAAGATTTTTCCTCCCCAGGCTAGGCTACCGCCTTGAGATTTCCTAGTGGTCTCCCATTGAAGAACTAACCAGGATGATGGTTTTGGTTAGCTTTTCTGAGAGGATGATGGCTAGCTAAGTGCTGCCACCTGTTGGGAATCTACTCCAGAACAGCAAGGGCATTAAAACAACTCATTTTCTTGTGGAAGCTTTCTCAGCTCTGTACTTTCCAACTTACAGCAAGGCAATTTCCTGCTTTTTAAAGTGAAGTGAAATAATGGCGTGAAGCCTCCATTGACTTGCTGCACATATTAAGAAACCCACGGCAGATTTTTAAAAGCAAAGCAGAATGAGGTAGAATCCTTAACTTGATGTTATCCTCACTTTTAAAAGAAAAAAAAGCCACCTCCTTCCAATCTATAGCCTCCAAAAAGACAGTTTGCTTTCTATAGAAACTAGAACACAAGATATCCCCCCCAGTCTAATGTCTAATCCATAGTGTTGGTTTTATTCTCGATATAAAGCAGTGTTTCTCATCCTTGGGAACTTTTAAGATGTTTAGTCTTCAACTCCCAGGATTCCTCAGCCACCATGGCTCACTGGGGAATTCTGGGAGTTGAAGTCCACATCTTAAAGTTGCTAAGGTTGAGAAACACTGATATAGATAGATCATGAAAAGGCTGGCCCTTACTCATTTAGCTTGTAATAATGGGAGGATCTATTTAGTGCAAGCAGGCCTTGTGTATTCTTGTGCTCTGGCATACAACTACTTATGTCAAGAGATGGTTATGCCTGTTGGCTCTTCCTTCTGTCTGTAATCTCTTCTGTAGATCTTTAGAGTTAATCTACATATCCAGCTGTGAATCCCTGTAAAAGCATTTAGAATACCAGAGTGTCTGTCAATTCACTATGCTAGATAGAAAGGCCCCTAATGAAGATTTCCCCCCAGCGTTCTTTGAACAAGGTCATCGCAAATTCCCCTGCCATTCTTTTCACAAGTACTTTGAAATTCCATGTGCTCCTGCCAACCCCTTAGTTTCTCCCAGGGAATTTGCAATAAAGAGAAAAGTCCACAATAAAGGGCATCAATTTGCCTTAATCTTCCAACTCTTGGAGAGTTTTCAATCAGGAAAATCCAGAAAGCACCTCCGAAATTTCCATGTCAAAGAATCCGCTGCATCCCAAAAGGAAAAAAAAAACGTCCATAGATGCCTTCAGCTCTTTGTATTGACTGCCTGCTTCATAGCTAGATAGTTCACCTGGTTAAGATTGTGTGTGCTTGATCTAAAGGAGGTCATTGCTAGCTCTTGTTTGCACATGCCTCAAGTAACCAAATGGGCACTAGAATTTTAAGTTTAGTCATTTTTCTTCTGCTTAGGATTAATAAATGGTGGTTTTATATCAAATCACATTGTACAGAGGGGCTTCTCCTCAATGTGGCTTCTGCCCCTTCCCCCTCTTGGCTTTGAGAAATTTGGATTTTCCTCTTGCCCCGCCTTCTAGCCTTGATACTCTTGGAAGCTCACATCACCCTGTGGTTTCAGACTAAGCTGGTCAGATTTAGTTTCAGGAGAGCTCAGCTCAGTGTTTACTTCAGCTCCGCTGGCTTCTGCATTGAACTATAGAGAAAGGCACTTATGGAGCCTTCCTGCAAGAAAGCAGTCAATTAAACAGGGCCTCAATTTGTTACTGTGGCAGAGGACAGTTTTGAGGCTGTGCAGGCCTCTTCTACTCTAAGTTTATGCAAAGTAAATCCCACTGAGATGAAGAAAGCTTACCTCCAAGCAAGCATGGGAATGGGTTTTATACAAAGCAAAAGCAGCCATCAGAGAACGCTTCAAAGAAACATCACTATACTCTCAATTGCTTCCCAATCCCTGAACTGCTCTCTGTCCTTTGTTATCAGTCCGTGCTTCCAATCAGTACTTCATTCCTAAGAATGAAGCCTTGCTATAAAATCTGGTGCCAAAATCTGGTAACCCTTCACCACATGCAGCAATTGAAATAAAGTGTTTCCTTGCAGCGTTTCAACACGTGGGCTTGTTCTCTGCATGCTTGAGGTCTTTCATCCAGAACAGTTGCTTTCCTTCAATGGAAATCCATCATATGTCACACTGCAGGAAGCCTCTTGTTATACACAGAATGAGATGCTAAGCACACTGAGTAGAAGTAGGGCTGCAACCCTAGGCTCATTCTTCCCAGATTTAAGCCTCTACGGGGAGACTAACACTCAATAAAATGCAAAGCCTTGCAAGATACGTTCCACCGAACTCAGTATAATTTACCACTGAGTAAGCACACAATGGGATGCGGTGGCTCAGTGGGTTAGGACGCTGAGCTTGTCGATCAGAAGGTCGGCAGTTTGGTGGGTCGAATCCCGAGTGCCGTGTAACAGAGTGAGCGCCTGTTACTCGTCCCAGCTTCTGCCAACCTAGCAGTTCGAAAGCACGTAAAAAATGCAAGTAGAAAAATAGGGACCACTATGCTGGGAAGGTAACAGCGTTCCGTGCGCCTTTGGCATCTAGTCATGCCGGCCACATGACCACGGAGACGTCCTCGGACAAGCGCTGGCTTTTCGGCTTTGAAACGGAGATGAGCACCGGCCCCTAGAGTCGGAAACGACTAGCACGCATGTGCGGGGGAACCTTTACCTTTACCTTTTTAAGCACACAATAAGAATAGCCTACAGTTTCATTCCCAGTCTTTGGGTTACGTTCAGATTGCCTCCTTTCAGGTTCTGCAGGCCTACCATGATGTTCTTATACTCTCAACATTTACTATCTCACGTATCCTTGGTGGAGCAGTGGGCTAATGCCTCCTTAAGTAACACCAGCTGCCTGCAATTAGTGCAGGTTCGCATCCCACCAGGCTCAAGGTTGACTCAGCCTTCCATCCTTCCGAGGTAGGTAAAATGAGGACCCAGATTGTTGGGGGCAATAAGCTGACTTTGTAATAATGCCGCTTGGGGGTGTGTGAAAGCCCTAATAAGCAGGCATATACATAGAATGAAGGCTACCGCTAAGCTTGTAAGCCGCCCTGAGTCTTCGGAGAAGGGCGGGATATAAATGGAATTAAAATAAAAAATAAAAAATAAAATAAATCCTTTCAGCATTGATCTGGAAGGTGCAGAGGGAGGTGGGAAGGCGTTTGTCATTTTCTTTATATTGTAGAACTGGAACCGTCACTCTTCCTGACCTGCATCCATATCTAAAGTTATCTTTGCATTATGTAGTCTAGATATGACCTCCAGGGCTACTGGGCACACTCGGTAGCCCTGCTTCACAAGTTTCGAGCTAAGAAAAGCTTCGTTGCATTGCTTTCAGTTGTAGATATGAGACTAGTCCAAAAAGGATCTCTTCACAATCTTGTCTGATGTAACTTTTGTTTTTCACTGTCAAGGAACTGTAATGTAGTATCTACATATTCTGTGGCATGGCACAATATTAAGAGCACACTTGTTTAGCTTTAGCGCATCTTGCTTCCCTATTTTCTGCCATTCTCTTTTGTATATTGCTCTGCAAGTAAATCGGTGAGGCTAAGCATATAGCTAAACGACTTCAAAAGCAATTTGTATATTCATCTGGTGTTATGTCACTTGTATTTGATCCCTCAGCCCTCCGACCCTTAGTGCGGTGTTTCTCAACCTTAGTAGTTTGAAGATGTGTTGGCTGGCTGGGGAATTCTGGGAGTTGAAGTCCACAGGTTGTAAAGGGCCATAGTTGCCCACCCCTGCTTTTTTCTGACCACGTTTGTCTTCATATCCCTTGCAACAATTCTCTATTCTGGGCACATTTCCCCTTCGCTGCAGCTGTTGATATGTAGGTGGTTATTGATGGTCCTCCGTTTGATCATGGGCTGTAAATATAATATATTCACTAAGGTTGAAATCTTATACATATTTATCAGGTAGCAAGTTACCCTGGAATCAATGACACTTCATCCCAAATGTGATTAGAAAATTCTCACTTAAAAATCTGCTGGAAGATCTAATAAAGGTTTTCTTATTCTTAGCAGCATCTTGGCATATCTTCAGTATGTTATTATTACATAAACAGCTGGAAATACCTCAGTAGACCATATTAATCTACAGAAATCTTCTGTTCATCTAGGAATTTCCGGGCACCTCATTCAGTTTCACACTTTTTCTGTTCCTTGTCACTATCCACTTTACCCACCTCTCCTGGAGCAATACAGCTTACCTCAGAATGGAAAAATCCTTACAAAGCACAGCCTCTGTCTGGTTAATTTCACTGTTTTTCCCCCTCTTTGCATAGCCTTGACTCTGTCATTGATGCAAACAAGCCTTTCTGGCTGCTTGGGGCTCCCCAGTATCATCTGCAAACCCCTCGTTTGCTCAGCCTGCAACGACTTTGTGAGAACAAAACAGATCTAAGGACAATATGCAACTAACAACAAACCATCTCGTTCCAGCCCACCAGCTCCCTTTGGGGTTTTCCAAAAATTTACAAAATGAGTGGACAAGTATTTTCCCAGTCTAGGGTCTGCAAAATGAGAATAAATATAGACCACAGTGAAATATAGACCACAGTTGGTTGGCTTTGAAAGTGAAACTGGTAATAAAAGCATTTGGCCAATGCTGCTGATTCCCTGTGAGGGTCCAGGTGCTAAAAACAAATGCCATATCCTTTGCAGTGTGCCATAGACAGATAGAAGACCTCCAAAAGATTCATTAAGTAACAACCCATCATAATTAATATATATCTGAGGACATGGCTCGTTGGTAAAAGTTTGGGGCACTCCAAGGAGCATGCATGTAACATCTCTGCTGCATGAGCAGCATTGGACAATATTTTGTTTCCGGGGACAATGCAAGGTGTTGGTTATCACCTTTAAAGCCCTTCACGGCATGGAACCAGAGGAACCGTCTGTCTCAATTACATCAACCCATCTGATTCAATCAGGCAGGGAGGATCTGTTAGCCTATAGAATATCTTATCCCCAGAGATGAGTTTGGCCCCCACTCTTTTGGCCTTGTAAGTATTAAAACGAGAGAGCGTTAAGACCATTTCTACCAACTGTCATGGGATTTGAAGAGTACACAGCCCTGGCTGGGGCTGGCGGCTGGCTTGAGAGCGCTTGCTCTAAATTTTTAATTTGCCTTTTAACTTTGCTTTAATTTCATTCTTCATTTTGTTTTAATTCTGTTTTTAAGATTATTTCTTTTATATGGTTTTATCACTTGTATCTAAAACCACCCAGAACTGCTTGCATAGTGAGATGTGCAGTGTCTACATTTGATAAACAAAAGATTATGTATTACACATGTTATAATGATCCTTGATGGCCTTTATTCCATCTTCATGAGCTTTTTTAAAGGAGCATCAAAACGTTTGCAGAGATGGCATCTGAATTTAAGATATGCAGGACAGAACTATTTCCCAAGTGGCCAAGGGACATTGGACATTTTACACTGCGAGGCTCCTTTTGGCTCTTAGAGAAATCCCTGCATTATACTCTGCACAAGCAAGCATACTTCTGAGGTTTCTTTGCAACCACCATATATTAAAAGCACATTTTGAATCAAGCAGAGTAGGATAAGGATAAACAACCTTAATGAACTATGTTTTTATTGCTAGGCCTTTGTAAATGAATCTTTTTCTCACCTAAAATTATCCTGGAAACTCGAAAAATGATAACATTTCTTTCAGTGTGCCACACATCCTAAATTTTCCAAAATAATCTTTGACCTATTTGGAAAGCTTCAGGCTGGGAAAGGATGTACTGTACTATGTTCTAAATTGGAAGCCTTCTTTATTAAGACATCAGGCTTTCAATGCGCAGCACGCCTAGAAAATAGGATTAGAAAGAAAACTTTTAGCATGTTCCAATGGTTTTGTTCAGTGAAGATTAAGGACTGCTAGTAATTTGTCTTGCCTCAGTAGAATTTGTCCCAAGAACTACAGTTTCCTTCTAAAAGTTCTGTTCCTCTTATGTCTCTATCTCATGTATAAGTAATTCTCTCTTAACGACTGATTGCTTTACAGCAGTTCAAAGTTATGACAGCTGCAGGACGGTGCTTTATAGTCTGTAAAACACCCTCAGCCATCATCAATGGTTGTGATATCCCCCTTGTGGTCATGTGACTGCATATTAGGCAGATCAACTTTACAATTGGTCGCAGCAGCAATTCACAGTCACATCACTGTGATTCACATTTTTTTTCTGGTTTCCAATAGTTGTTGCTGGTTTCTGGCAAAAATGCTCATTCAAAAGAATGGGTTTGCTTAATACCACCATGAAAAAGGCTAGAAATTATTTCTAGTCATATGGGTGCCCTAACTTACAACCAAAATGACTTACAACTGTAGTACTGGGCTCAGCTATGATAGTTAAGTCAAGGGCTTCCTGAATGAATTGACCCCCTCCATTTTAATTTTGGTTCTCCCTTTTCCTTTCCAACTATCTATGTGCAACTAAAACATCCTTCTGATGACTCTTGATTATTCTCAGAGTGTATAACTTCTGTATAACTTTATATACTTTATATAAACTTCTTTATATATTCTTGTACGTTTTATGTAACACAGATTTCAATAACTGTGGCTTTATCTTTCTAACACACTGAATATACCTGCTTTTTACAAAAGACCTTGGGTAAACTGGGTGTCATGACTATCAGCTTTAGCCTTGGTCAAGTTCAACTAAGCTACACTTAATTGATAAATGCTTTGAGGAGCCAGGAGCCAGAGAACAACATGTGAATCTAGTTCTATCTCTTACCCTCATATTATATGCCCACTGCATAGTTGTATTAGATTAATTAAATCTATCTCTGTTGAATGGAAAAGTGCTTAATTGCTCTCAAGGTACTGGTGTGGCAGTTGCCCTCTGAACTCCAGTTGTACTCCTGGCCCAATCTTCTCAGCCTAGGCCAACTTTCCCCAACCTGATATATTTTTTTCAGATCTATCACTCTTTACAACCTACAGTTCTAACCAGCAAAGCCTGGCTGGCGTAGGTGAACAATCCAATCCTGTGTCTCATTTTTCCTTGCTTTCTTGTATGACAAACACTTGGTGCAGATGCAAAATTCTTTTTCATCTGGCTGGGGGGGGGTGGCATTCTCTTCTCTGTAGGATGAGGGCAAAACATAAACCTGTATCAATGCATTACTGTAAGTGCTCTCTCCAACCTTAACAACACTTCTGTCGGAACATGTAGAGTTGGAGCGGCTAAGATTACACACATGTAGATCAACTCGCTCTTTCTTTCTTTTTTTTACTACAGCCACCAAATGGAGCCAGGTGCAAAACACGTTGAATAAAAGGGATTAAATGAACTCCGCAGAGGTCCTGGTGCTTCTGTCTATAAATATCCATTCCGTTTCCCTAAGCTTTCTTTATTTCAAGGGAAGGGATTTTGTGATTGAAATCGCACATGAGTTAGAGATGCTGCTCATCTATGGTAAAACTCTCAGATCCAGCTGCAGCTTTACTCTACTGATACGTAAGATTAAGCTGACAACCTGCCATCCAAAACAACTTACAAAAAGAAAATACAAATTTTCTTTTAACTACCCATGCACAGAGTTACATTGTAGAATCATTTTTTCTGTTTCATATATCCATGGGCAACTAACACAAACTAAAAACATGCACGTTTATTTAAAGATAATTTGCCTTTGCCTGCCAGCCAACATTAACAGCATCCGCACATGCAGACAAAGAATTTGAGAGGCAGCACTGTCCGGTGTATAATTCCTTAGGCTGAAGTCCTACCTGTGAAGCGTCTTACATCATAACTCTCATACAGGCTAGGATTCTGTATTTTCTGCAAAGAGGCAGGTAGCTTAGTGGCATAAGGTTAGGAAAATCAGCAGAAAGAACCACACAAGACGAATCATGCTGCAATTCCTTTGATTTTACTAGGCTGGAACAGGAAGCCAACAGGGAGCGTCATGTGGGCATGATGCTGACGATTGCTCTCAGTTGATAGTAAGTGTGTTTGAATTCTGTTGGAATTGCTTCACAGTACACATGTAGAAGATTGGTCTCTAGATTTTACAGAAGAAACGTGATTTGTTACTCCAAGTGATGTGGTGTTTTCATCCTGCTCGAGTTGTTTGTTTCTTTTTTTATGAGGTTTATTATTTTAAAATAATTTTGGAAGAGGACATTCAGTTTTAATTCAAGGAGGAGATGCTTTTGGGGACATAGCTTATTTCAGCAAATAGTGCAAAGGGTTGAATAAGTAATGTAAAGTAAAAGTAAAGAAGTAGCATCAACCACCGGAAATTTCAATAGATATATCTGAAATTTCTGGGCAACAAAATAGAAGTGGTTTTCTACTGCTTGGTTCCAGGAAAGGCCAAGACATTTCCAAGCCTATCCCTGACGTTTCCTAATGGCCTTCCATCCAGGGATCAAGGTGGCCCAACCCTGCTTAAATTTTTTTGAGATCTGATAGCATCTCTGGTGTTATAGGTTCTGGGGAAAGCCAGAACCAGAAAGGAAAACTGGTTGTTTTTCAGTCTCATAGATTTCCTGCCTGAATCCATTGTTTCTTATTGTCAGTACAGTAGGTGATGTTCAAAAAGACAATTACAAATAACTGCCAAACAGGCTAACAGTAAACAGCCCAACCAACCAAAGAACCTCCAAGACCACTCCCTCATAGGGCAGACTACTAGGATATAAACTGAGGGCAAACTCCACTCCTTACTAGCACTGATGATGTGGCCTGGCTTGGGTAATGAAACATCCCCAAGAAAGAAAAAAAGATCTTCCAAAGGACAATTCTTCAGCTACTTTAGAATTGTACCAGCCATTCCTGCATGCTTGCTTTTCAGGGAAGGGGAGCTACAGGCAGGCTATCTTTGCTAGTTACTCACAACTAGTTTGCAGGTGGCTGATAAACTGTTAATGGGCAAGCCTTAGTGCAGGGGTGTCAAACTCAATTTCATTGAGGGCCGCATCAGCATTGCGGTTGCCCTCAAGGGGCCGGGTGGGTGTGGCCTGGGTGGGCATGGCCTACTGGGTGGGCGTGGCTAGAGTGCGTATGGCCTGCTGGGTGGGCGTGGCCAGCTCTACATCATTCGCATCAAGGGTGCCTATGGGGGCCTGGGCAGGAGTGGGACAGATCTGGGGGGGTCTCTGGCAGAAGGAGGGTCTCTGGGCCAGAGCCAAGGCAGTGGGGGCCGTTCCCTCACTGTTTCCAGGATGGCTTCGCGGGCCACATGAAACTACTTCGCGGGCCAGATCCGGCCCCCGGGCCTTGTGTTTGACATGTCTGCCTTAGTGTGACACAAATGGTAAACTCAGGAAAAAGCCCTGGAGGTGCAGCCTGGCTAAAGCCAAGAGTTCAAAAGGTGAACAACACTTTAGGCAGATTCTCTACTGTAATGCCTCAAAGATGTTTTTCACAGCTTTTTCTGCATGTTGTACAGATACAGGGAGTTTTCATTTAGTGACCGTTCAAAGTTACAACAGCACTGAAAAAAGCAACTTATGACCATTCTTCACATTTACAACCGCTGCAGCATCCTCATGGTCACGTGATCAAAATTTGGACACTAGGCAACTGGCTCATATTGATGATGGTTGGAGTATCCCAGGGTCATGTGATTACCTTTTGCTACCTACTGACAAGCAAAGTCAGTGGTGAAGCCACATTCACTTAACAACCGTGTTACCAACTTGACAACTGCATTGATTCACTTAACAACTATGGCAAGAAAGGTTGTAAAATGGGGAAAACAACAACTGTCTTGCTTAGCAGCAGACATTCTGGGCTCAGTTGTGGTCATAAGTTGAGGACTACCTGTATAACAGGGCTGTTCTTAGGTTAAACTCCTTTAAGTGTAAACTGTATATGCCATGATGTCATATATGAAAAACACACTATTAACAGGAAGAGGCAGCCATACAGAATGTAATCCTCTTCAAACTTTCTCCCCACCCAGCTCTGCTCTAAAGTGGATAAGATTATGCATATATTGGTGTGGGATTAGTTTGGAATGTAAGGCTTAGCATTTATAAAATGTTATGTGGTCTCAAAGATTGCTAATTGCTATTTTGTGCATTAAATCCATATTTGACTTTCTTGGAGTACTTAGAATTCTTTTTGTTAAGTTCTCACTAAAAAGGAAGGACAATTCTTCCTAAACTTTGCCTTGCCTTTTCTCTATATGAGATCACCCATCCCATACACTGAGGCAAATGGAAACCAAATTCTCTCAAGTCCCAGAGTCAGTTTCTGCCTTGAACTTATCGTGACTTATCCACAGAGCACCTGAATCCTCAGTAATCATTGCAGGTGGGGACTGAGAAGAAAGGTATTGTTGGACCTTAATCTGACATTACTACCTAACTGCAAATGTAATCAGTGCCCAGTTCTATCCTGTTTGTCCAGTCTGTCCTTCTCCTTCAGCTCCACATGGTTTTATTTGATAATGGACATTTATAACTACTTTTCACTCACTTAGGACCAAGCCAAGCAAAAAAGGCACACTTTTAGGATAATCATGGTGTGGAACCACAGAATCAAGATGATCTTGAAGGCTATTTAATGCAACCTCCTTTTCAAACTAGAGCATCTTCATGATTAGTTGCTCTGGCGTTAGTAGAAGAGTGTCCAGCTTCTGCTTGAAGGGAAAACCTTCGTGTGCATCCTCGACTCTGTCTATGGCATTCCCTTGATCTATTAAACCTAATAACTCTGTCAAAAAAATAATCTGCCATAATTTGTTAGTGATAGACCTTGCTGCTCCTGTTAATTGTAGCATGCTTATCCAAGTGTTCATAAACATGCCATGCTATTAAAAATTTCTTTGAGGACTTTGCTCAATACACTGTAGCTATCAAGTCTGTACTTTCTGAGTCCTCCCCCTTCTTGAAGATGCAGACATTTGCTGTCCTTCACGTGGGACCTTACCATGATGGTAGGAATTCTCAAAGAACAATGAGAGTGGTTCTGCAATACTTCTGCCAGTTCCTTTGGTACCCTGGGATGTAATCCATCTGGCCAAAGAGCCTTGAATTCATTTCAATTAGCTAAACCTGTCTTACCCGCTTCAAGTCTGTGCTAAGCTGCAATTTCCTTTTCTTCCACATCTCTTCTCACAGAAAAGTAATAATAATAATAATAATAATAATAACAATAATAATAATAATAATAATAATAATAATAATAATAAAATTTGGAAGGGACCTTAGAGGTCATCTAGTCCAACCCCCTGCTCAGGCAGGAAACCCTATTCACAGCTTCTGGAGGCAGGTTGTTCCACTGGTTAATTGTTCTAACTGTCAGGAAGTTTCTCCTTAGTTCTAGGTTGCTTCTCTCCTTGACTAGTTTCCATCTGTTGCTTCTTGTCCTGCTTTCAGGTGCTCTGGAAAATAGCTCGAGTCCCTCCTCTTTGTGGCAGCCCCTGAGATATTGGAACACTGCTATCATGTCCCCCCTCGTCCTTTTCTTCATTAAACTAGACATACCCAATTCCAGCAGCTGTTCCTTATATGTTTTAGTCTCCAGTCCCCTAATCATCTTTGTTGCTCTTCTCTGTACTCTTTCTAGAGTCTCAACATCTTTTTTACATTGTGGTGACCAAAACTGGATGCAGTATTCCAAGTGTGGCCTTACCAAGGCATTGTAAAGTGGTATTAATACTTCACGTGATCTTGATTCTGTTCCTCTGTTAATGCAGCCTAGCACTGTGTATTGGCTTTTTTGGCAACTGCAGCACACTGCTGCCTCATATTTAAGTGATGTCCACTAGAACTCCGAGATCCCTCTCACAGTTACTACTATTGAGCAAGTACCCCCTATACTATACCTGTACATTTGGTTTTTCTTGCCTAAATGTAGAACCTTACTTTTTTCACCATTGAATTTCATTTTGTTAGATAGCGCCCAGTGTTCAAGTCTGTCCAGATCCTCCTGTATCTTAAGCCTGTCTTGTGGAGTGTTGGCTATTCCTGCCAGCTTGGTGTCATCTGCAAATTTGATGAGTTCCCCAGTTATCCCTTCGTCCAAATCATTGACGAAGATGTTGAAGAGCACTGGGCCCAGAACAGAGCCCTAGGGCACCCCACTACACACTTCCCTCCATGTAGATGCGGTTCCATTGAGGACCACACGCTGAGTACAGCCGGTCAGCCAGCTATGAATCCATCTGGTGGTGATTCTGTCTAACCCACATTTTTCTATCTTATCAAGTAGAAGGTTGTGATCTACTTTATCAAATGCCTTACTGAAGTCCAAGTAAATTATATCCACAGCATTCCTCTGATCCACTAATTTTGTCACTTGGTCAAAGAATGTAATAAGATTTGTCTGGCATGATCTGTTTTTGACAAACCCATGTTGGCTTTTAGTAATGACTTTGTTTGCCTCTAGGTGCTCACTGATTCGTTGTTTGATTATCTTTTCCAGAATCTTCCCAGGTATTGAGGTCAGGCTGATAGGTCTGTAATTTCCTGGATCCATTTTTTTCCTTTTTTGAAGATGGGAACTACATCAGCTCTTTTCCAATCCTCTGGTAGTTCCCCAGTGCTCCAGGATCTTTGAAAAATATAGTTTAGTGGTTCTGAGATCACATCTGCCAGTTCCTTGAGAACCTTGGGGTATAACCCATCTGGTCCTGGTGATTTGAACTCATCTAGAGTAGACAGGTGCTCACTTACCATTTTCTTGCCTATCTTAACGTGTTTCTATTCTGTTTTTTATGGCACTATTTTTGATATGTTGGTCTGATTTTTCCCTTTGTGTAAAGACAGATGCAAAAAATGAGTTAAATAGTTCTGCTTTCTCCCTGTTGCTTGTCACCTTCTTGCCACATTTACCCACTAATGGACCGATCATTTCCTTCACTTTTTTCTTGTTTTTTACATGTTGAAAGAAGCTTTTTTTGTTATTGTTGACTTTGGTCGCAAGCCTTAGTTCATTTTGAGCCTTAGCTTTCCTCACTTCATCTTTGCAGGCTCGGGCTATTTGCTGATATTCTGACTTAGTTATGTGCCCCTCTTTCCACTTTCTATACTTGTCCTTTTTATCTTTCAATTTGTCAGAGAGTTCTTTATGCAGCCACGCTGGTTTTTTTTTTGAGTTGTTATTTTTCCTCTTCATTGGTATTGTGCTAGACTGGGCTTTTATTATCTCGTTTTTCAAAATTTCCCAAGCTTCTTGAGTTATTTTCCCCTTGAGAATTCTCATCCATGGAATCCTTCCCAAGCCCTCTCTAAGTTTATTGAAATTAGCTCTCTTAAAGTCCAAGACTCTAGTTTGACTGTGTTCTATTGCTTGTGCTTCCATAATGTTGAATTCCAATATTGCATGATCACTTCCTCCCAAGGTTCCTGTGGCTTCAACACCTTCTATCATTTCATCTCTGTTAGTGAGAATTAGATCCAAAATGGCTAATCCCCTAGTTCCCTTCTCTACTTTTTGGGTGACAAAATTGTCTGCTAGTGATCAGCTAGGTGTCCATTTAAAAATCAGTCTTGACTTTTTGCTTATTAATGTGAAGGAGTTTCTGAGAATGGATATTGACAAACAGGGAGTTGTTGATGATGGTTAGAAGTATGTAGAAGAAGCCCTATGTGGAAAGATTCAAGGAACTAAATAACTTAACCCAAAGAAGATAAGATGAAGGAAGGGCACAATAACACACAGAATACATGAACGGCCATCACACAGAAGTGGGCAAAATTCTATTTTCAGGAATGGCCCTGCTGTATCTATATAGTCAAGCATTTTGTTCCCATCACCATCCACTTTTACATTTTTGTAAAGTCCAAATGTCCCAGTGCCTCTGTCAAACTCTGGTCTAGTTCACATAATGTTACTGATTTTATTTAGTCATTGTGCACAGTACTACAGTACTACAGCTTAGTGGGTTGTGCACATCCAGCTAATTGTGGAATATTCAAAAATCCTTGATTAACCATGGTTTTACATGTGAATCAAGTTGCTGATTTCAGCAACCAGCAAATGCAGTTAAATACATTCAAGACTGGCAACCGATCTGGAGCAGGGAATGCTTTGAAGGCAAACTGCTAACCCTACTCTGGAGAGCTGAACAGAGCCAAAATGGATAGTGTATAAATATAAAAGTAAATGCAAATAAAGTGAAGGAATGTTTTCCTTCCTTCCAGAACTTCAAATGCAATTTTGCAAAAATGGACATGAGCAAATTAACTTTGTTTGCTTCTAGGCTTTGTATGTGTAGAGGAATGTTAACACACTGGTGGTCCAAAACTACATCCTGACCTTGAACTGAGGGTTGAAATACTTCCATGGATCTGGATTAGTGAATTAGGATGACAGACAGTTGCTGGCAGGAACCAGGATCCTGGGAGCTTTTAGTTCTGGGAAATGATGGGAATTCCTTCACCATCCCATTCTATTCCATCCCATTCACATGCATGCACAGGCCAAAACTTTCCAAGAAATATGTCTGCTACATCAAAATGTTCTGCCAACAGACATGACCTTTCCCTATGTTTCATAAAGGTTTTGACGTCAGGAGCATCCATAGAATTTTTTGAGTCCAAATAGACCATTGTTTCTGCCTGGCTTCCTCTCTTTCCCACAAGGAATTGCTTCCAATCAGCTTCTCACTTGAGTCATGCTGCCTTCTGCCCATTCCTTAGGACGTTTCTTATCCCCAAGCTCAGCAATTAAGAGCCCACTTCTCAAGAGCAACCTGAGCTTGGAAACACTCTGGAACATAATACCGGGGCAACGTTTCCCATAAGTTCCCAATTTCCCCAGGTGGCTCCTTCCCCATCATGGAACCTGGGGCCACATTCTGGAATTGTCATCTCCCTCTCCTGTTTTCAGATGTAGGTTTGGTAGAACTGGGGGGGGGGGTTTATCGGGCCCTCCCTGCATGTAGATCTGTTTAGTCTGCGGCTCTGTAATAACCCTCTTCCTTCAGCACCACTGTAAACATCTGTCAGGGTCAATCTATCCCAGGGCTTAACCAGGCACAATCTCTGTTGCCTCCCCCCTCCCCGCTATTCTTGTTTATGCAAAGGCTTACTCAAGAAGTTGAAGTTGCGGGGGGGGGGCTTCACCCACTTGGGGTACAAGTCGCTTTCCCTCTTTTGTTTCCAGGTTGCCTGAATGCACCTTCCAACAATTGGAAAAGTTGCATCAGTAGATTCTTGTTATGCAGACCAGTGACTCATGATGCAGTAATGAGAAATCAAAGCCCTTGAGTGAATGAGCCATGCTTCCCAACCCCCACCCCAAGTTTGTTGAAATGCTGGCTGCAGAACATTTTGGCATAGATGTACCTTTCCATTGTGCTAATGGCAAATTCTGTATATTTCAACTCTTGCAAACTCCTCCATTGGCAGAAAAAGATATCACTTTCCTTGCTTTATAATGACAAACTATGTAATTTCCTGCAATCAAAGACAGCAGATGTTTACACTCAGATATCACCAATCCGTGGCCTCTTCTATACTATCTCAAATGAGTTTTTCCCTTCAAATACTAATTTTTAAAAACAGTGTTCTGGGTACTTACAAAAAGAGCAGGTGCTACTATCAAGTCAGTAGGAGTGATCCATGTGGTGGCATAGGATGCATACCTTTGTTTTGTAGTCAGTCTGTGGTGGACTAGCAGAATGGGAAAAGGAGATCTGAATACAAGCAGAATAATATTTCAAAACCTTTCTTTTATTCCTGGGAACTTGACAACATGTGCATTGATAAAGTGAGATTTATAAGCAGGATTTCTTCAAGAAAAAAGAAACCAATTCTTTCTGACAAATTTCAATTTTGAAATAATAAAGCACTGATATCTCCGAGGCCAGGTTGCAAATGTTTAAATAGTGTGAATTCTGCTTGTTCACGGTACTTAAAACCAAAAAGAGAATAGGAAGCTGCAGGACATGTCATGCTGGAAAATATTGGCACAATTCTAGAATCTAGAAACAGCAGGTCTGCTGTTGTTAAAATACTGGAGCTGTGGGCAGTGCTGTTCTGGGATATTAGAACTGGTATTGTTGGTTGCCGGCCTATACATGAGAAACAGGGGGTGAAGCTGAGTTATTTGCATCTGTAATCCCAGAGACAGGTTTGCAGGAATCATGGGCATAAGCAGAGCTATTTACAGAGAGCTGAGGATTAGAATAGCAGGATGAGGGTGGAATCACAGAATGGAGTCAGAACTATTTTTATGGGGAGCCCTGAACTGGAAAAGGTCAGCAAATTGGGGTGAGGCTGGTTTACAGGGAGGTGGTATGGATATAGGCCTTTCAGAATGCTAAAGGCAGCCCATTTTCTTCATTACAGAATAACATGATTGGGTGATTACTTAAAGCAGCCATTAACCCTATATTGCCCAATAAGACAGCAAATTGCAGACCACATAATTTCCCAACTTACTGCAGAGTAAAGAAGAGCTGTTTTAGACAGAGCTTCATGCAGCACAGAGAGGATCAAGTCACAATGCCCATTGTGCTGGGGAACCAAGCCCAGGCTGAAGAATGTGCCAAAGGAAGCATCACAGCTTTGAGTGTGAGGTCCCAGAGAACCAAGGAAATTGTGAACACTGGGGGCTCAAAAAAAGATGTGCTTGATGCAGTTTCAAACCTTTAGGCGTAGAGGAAGGATCTACAGATTTCTTCCAATCTCATCAAAATCCAGGAATAAGGTGGACATATCCAGTGGATACATTAGTTATTCTTTGGGAGAGCAATGTAAATATCTTACTGATAGAAATCTTGGCTTTATCCATCATTGTTTTCACACTTAGAAAGTTCTTATGCCACATGCCTTACTGACTTCATCTTGCATTTCATTTTGGCCTGAAGGTCTTTTGTTTAGGTTGTAAAATATTGCCCATGCATGGAACAAAATCATCCTCATGCAGCAAAATGTGAACCTTTTAAAGTCAAGGATTAAGCTTTAACACACACACACACACACACACACACACACACACACACACACACACATATATATATGTACCGTATATACTTGAGTATAAGCCGAATTTTTCAGCCCACTTTTTGGGCTGAAAAATTCCACTTCGGCTTATACTCCAGTCAACAAAAAAAACTTACCGAGGACTTGTGCGCGGCCGAGGCTTTGGTGCTTCCGGGATTGCGCGCACCTCTCCCAAGCAGCCGCCGTCCGGAGACCTGCCGAAGTTTGGGGAGGTTTGGGGAGGTGCGCGCGCACCTCCCCAAACCTCCCCAAACGTCGGCAGGTCTCCGGATCTCCGTGCCTTGCCTGCCTGCTTCTTTCCGCTGCGGAAAGAAGCAGGCAGGCAGGTCACGGAGATCCGGAGACCTGCTGACGTTTGGGGAGGTTTGGGCACCTCCCCAAACCTCCCCAAACGTCGGCAGGTCTCCGGATCTCCGTGCCTTGCCTGCCTGCTTCTTTCCGCTGCGGAACAAAGCAGCCTGAACGAAGCAGGCTGCTTCTTTCCGCAGCGGAAAGAAGCAGCCTGCTTCTTTCCACTGCGGAAAGAAGCAGCCTTCTTTCCGCAGCGGAACGAAGCAGCCTGCCTGCTTCTTTCTGCTGCGGAACGAAGCAGCCTGAACGAAGCAGGCTGCTTCTTTCCACTGCGGAAAGAAGCAGTCTTCTTTCCGCAGTGGAAAGAAGCAGCCTGCCTGCTTCTTTCCGCTGCGGAACGAAGCAGCCTGAACGAAGCAGGCTGCTTCTTTCCGCTGCGGAAAGAAGCAGCCTTCTTTCCGCAGCGGAAAGAAGCAGCCTGCCTGCTTCTTTCCGCTGCGGAACGAAGCAGCCTGAACAAAGCAGGCTGCTTCTTTCCACTGCGGAAAGAAGCAGCCTTCTTTCCGCAGCGGAAAGAAGCAGCCTGCCTGCTTCTTTCCGCTGCGGAACGAAGCAGCCTGAACGAAGCAGGCTGCTTCTTTCCGCTGCGGAACGAAGCAGCCTGCCTGCTCCTTTCCGCTGCGGAACGAAGCAGCCGGCGGCGGAGGCTTGCAGAACGGCGGATCGGCTTATACTCAAGTCACCAACTTTTTCCAGTTTTTGGGGGTGAAATTGGGGGTCTCGGCTTATACTCGAGTCGGCTTATACTCAAGTATATACGGGTATGTATGTATATGAATATATGTATGATGTATAAAGGTAAAGGTTCCCCCGCACATGCGTGCTAGTCGTTTCCAACTCTAGGGGCCAGTGCTCATCTCCGTTTCAAAGCCGAAGAGCCAGCGCTTGTCTGAGGACGTCTCCGTGGTCATGTGGCCGGCATGACTAGACGCCAAAGGCACACGGAACGCTGTTACCTTCCCACCATAGTGGTCCCTATTTTTCTACTTGCATTTCTACGTGCTTTTGAACTGCTAGGTTGGCAGAAGCTGGGACAAGTAACAGGCGCTCACTCTGTTACGCGGCACTCGGGATTCAACCTGCCAAACTGCCGACCTTCTGATCAACAACCTCAGCGTCCTATCCCACTGAGCCACCGCGTCCCTGTATGTATATATGTATATATACATATACATATACATATACACATACACACATACATATATACATACATATATATATATACATGCAAATTTACACAAATATGAGCTGTCACTGTTGTGACTACTGCCTGTCGATGGCCTTCGGTTAGGCTGAAACAGGAAATAAAGATTTGTCCCATGTTTGGGGCCTAGCAAGGTAATCTAAATAGTTAACAAGCATTTAACATACATACACACACACACACACACACACACACACACACACACACACACACATATATATATATATATATATATATATATATATATATATATATACACACACATACATACATACATACATACATACATACATACATACATACAGTATATTTCCTATCTTAACTAAACCCGATTATGATCACTAAGGGTCCTCAAGATAGGCCTTCTCCAAAATGATCTGTTCCCGGCCAGGTCCTTCAGAACTTTCAACAGTGCATCATTACCATCATTACTGAGTTTATTCTCTTTGCTGCTGATCATCCCCTTCTTCTCTTTCTTTCTACCTTTCTCAGCATGATAGATTTCTCCAGACAGCTAGCTAGGTGTTTGCATAATGTGTTCAAAATATGGCAATTTGAGCCTTCTGATTTGTGCCTTGAGTGAAAATTCTGGATTGAGGATCTCTTGGCTTGTTTTCTTAGCTATCTGTAGTATTCTCAAGTCTTCTCCATCATTAGCATTTAAAAGTGTCAATACTGTTTCTATCCTGCTTCTTCAAAATCTAAAGTTTACTTCAGTAGAGTATCACAGGGAAAAACATTGCCTGCATGATTCTGTTAGTATGACATCTTAAGTATTTTTCCCAAGGCCTTTATTGCTTTTCTACCAAGGGTTAGTCCGTGGTGCATTTCTGGACTGCTACTTCCTTTACTATTGACAGGATCTAAACAGGCAGATACTAAAAAGAAATATGAGGGAAGAGGACAAAGGCATATCAATTTTTAAAATTCACAGTACTTAGAATGTCTGGAGCCTGATCAAGCAATACCTGTGATGTGTAAATCTCAGTCTGAGAGAAATAGTGAGGGGTTCTGCCACTCTGCTATTTCTGTCCCTGAAGGGTCTGCTTCTGTGGGTACAATTGCTTTCAGCCTGGAGTTTTGGGGTACACTAGAATGTTGTCCCATGAGCTGGAGTCCTTATGGTAGGAGGTGCCTTTCACCTGGAAGATTTTGTATGGACACAAAAGCTCTGAGATGAAGACTGTTGTGTTGCCATAGACAACCAAGTGTTAGACATCACTGCATAACTGAGAGAGGGATTGTTCATTGCTTCTAACATGCTGAGATTTATGTATTGAACATAATACCTGAGCTGGGTTTGAAATAGAAGCAGAGGAACTGCATGAAGCTGGTGTTGCAGCAGAACCAACAGAGTACTTCTGTTTTCTACCCCCTGCGTTCGGCTTTCTTCTCTTAATCTTTACTGCTCTTTATTCCCCCTCTGTTTTAATAGTTCACTGTGCAGGGGATCTCCATTCTTAACCCTTTTCAGTGACCTCCCAGTAAGTTTATAACATAATAGGGAATTTGCAGACAGTGAGTGTTTCCAGACAACTTGAACATCCCTTTTTCCTGCCTTATTCTCATAATTTTATGGAAGTCTTTCATTTGTAACTCTTTTTTCCACTGCTTCTTCCAAAATTATTTTGATGGAAAGCATTGCCGCATAATGTCTTCTGACTCTTGCTGTTCATCTGAAATTGACACATGCCATCTTTCATTCATCCTTTTAAATCTCATACCTGCCCAGTAACTAACATCTAACATCAACCAGAATCACAAACGTTTATGTTCCAATAGAAGAGAATATCTGTAGTTCAGGGTTGAACGATGATATTCTGGTACTCTCTGAGCTTGTTATTTGTTTGCAGATACTTCACTATCCAATTAGGTAATATCTTCACTGCAAGTAAGTGTAGGGTTTGCTGGCTGTCTATATGCCATTGCTTGCCTTGTCAATTTTGGTGGAGGTGTAGTTTCCTCCTTGTATAAACAGTCAGCAAAACCCCATTCTAATCACACTGATGATGTTACTAGCTGGGTAATGAAATATTAGCAAGCAAAGAACCAAGCTCAGAGAGCACCGAAAACTCCACAGTTGTGTTATATACACCATTGTAAAATCAACATATACCAGAACTAATAAAATCAGCAGAATAGAAATTCTGCCAAGATAAAACAAATCAAATATACTATTTTCCCCCTTGGGACTAAAGCAAGAAATGAATGAAGGACCAGAGTAGATACATGTCTTTCTAACCATTGGGTCTCGGTCAAAGAGGTGGCCATATAATACAATATACTGGTTACAGAGCTTAGCTGAAAATTTTCATACCCAGGACAGCATATGTTGAGACAATAGATTCTTTAGATGCCTTGTTTTCTTTGGTCTCCAACTGTTAAAGGTCAAAATTGGTATTTTGAATTGAATTTGGAAATGGGATCTAGTGTTATATTCTGCTCAGAAAAAAAACCACCATATTAATGGGGTGAAGAAAATAGCTTTGATGTCCACATTCCCAACTTGAATGTTGTGCTCTGATGTCTCCTATGGCATATTCTTTTCATAGCTATATTTTACAATGGCTTGGTCCATTTATTTCAGGAAAGGTAATTCTAAAATGATACAAATATCCATCGATCAAATTACTGCAGTCCCTTTATTTCTGTAGTAGTTTTATAATCTGGGAAAGAAAGTGATGATCACATCAGCAGCAATAATTAAAAAAAACCTAATTCCCCCCTAGCCTAGAGTAATTTCTTATATGGCAAAATAGATGGGAAGCCATCCCAGTAACTGGCATGGTTTCCCCTCATTTTTGCAAGGAAAATATTTTCTTAAAAAAGCAGGAAGGATAAGGATAGTGTTGAGACATCTTCATTCTGCTTTTTTTTTGCCTTAGGAAGATAGTTTTGGAGTTTGAAAGCAGCCATCCAAAAGTAGGGGTGATTTCTGAAACCACACAGAATCTGTAGAGTCCCATTCTGGATATTTCCACAGGCTACCAGGTAGCATTAAAAAATCAAAACATCTCTACGATTTTAGGGTATTTTTATAAGGAACATCAGGGCTTTTTTTGTCATAGAACGCTCAGAACGGAGTTCCGGCACCTTTTTGGGATGGAACCTTGTAGGGTAGGCAAGGCGGGTTGTATAACATGTGTGAGTTCCGGCACCTTTTTCTTTTACAAAAAAAGCACTGAGGAACATTAATTCTTCCATGTTGGAATCTTCCAATGCTAGATATTGATAACAGCATACAAACATTTTTATGAATGTCCTTTCTAGCCAACTCTGATATGGCATATTTGTTTTGGCTACCCAGTTGTTCTTAGCGCCTGGGCTGTTTTATGATTCAGAACGCCCACTTGTAGTTTTATAGATGCTTTTTTTATGTGCTAATTGTCAGCTTGTAGTGTGTTGAAATGTTCAAAGTGGGACACATACTCTTGCTGGTGTTCTGAGAATTTGCAGCTTTTGGTCTGCCAATTTGGTGGAGGTGAAATCAGGCATCCTGCTGCTTTGCAAATGTTAAGGGAGCCCCCCCCCTTCCAAATTGAGTTTGTTCATAACTTTCACATTGATTCCAACTTCTTGTGCTATACTGTAAGTCCTGGCAGACTGATGACTTCCTAAAAATTTTCCACCCCCGAACACCTTGTGACCCAGCATGTGGGAATTGCCATGACTTCAACAATTACTCTGTGTAGGGATCCATCCAAAGCAGCCCATTTTGGCTGGGGATTTGATTTGCTCATTCCAATGACTCATGTCTTTCTTGTTGGTTTGGCATCTGCAGCCCCTTTCAGTTTTGCAGGTTTGATCTTCAGGTCAGAAGCTGTATGGCTGGGGAACAATACTTGATGATTATAATGTGTGTGTGTGGGGGGGGGAGGTTTGAAAAAACCCACAAGCGTCTGCACGAGGCTATTATGCTGCTATATGGTGGAAAACAGTGAGTGGGAATATAAAAAAAAATTCCCACATGCTAGACTTGCTTGGGCCCCTCAGTGATGTGTATGTGTGCACGCATTTATGTGCGGGGGGGGGCGGGAATCCAGAAATGCGATGGGAACCACAACTCGTTACTCTCCTTGGCCTCTGCAAGTTAGGCTCTTAAAGGGAAACTCTGCAGTCTGCACATGCCAAGTGACCCAGGTGAACGAAACATGTGACACCTGCTTTAATGGGTTGCCGGTTTCCTCCGCTGAGCCGGGGCCAGCTTCACTCCAGTCCCCAGCCAAGTCCGGCAGGAGGGGGTCAGCCGAAGGCTCGGCGCGTGGGGCGGGAGCAGGCCAGCAGAGCCGCGGCGGGGAAATAGAGGAGATGGCCGGATACGAGTAGAACGTCGGGAAGTGATTTAATGGCGAGATGAAGGAGACAAAGCAAACCCCGCCGACCCGATCCTTGTCCCGCGCCTGCTTCCGACCCAGCCCCGGCAGCTGGTCGCGCTCGCTTCCTGGGACGGCAGCTGGCGAGGAGAGCTGAGCTCCGCTGCGAAAAGAAAGGCCAGCTCTCCCTCGTGCCTTCATCTCTCGCCGCTGGCGGCACCGATATATCGCCGCCCGGCCATTCCTCCCGCCAGATCTCGTATTTAAGGCCCAGGGCGGGTGACCTCAGCGCTCCTTGAGCCAATAGCGGCTCTCAAGGTTGCTGTGTTATTATTATTTTTGGTTCTCTCTCTCTCTCTCTCTCTCTCTCTCTCTCTCTCTCTCTCTCTCTCTCTCTCTCCTTTCCTTTTATTTTTCCCTTTCTTGCACTTTTAGCTTTCTCTTTAATTTCTTTTTCTTTTTTTCTTATTTTATATAAACTTGTATTTTTTGATATTTTCTTAATATCCTGTTTGTCTATCTCTATTATTATCTCTCTCTCACTATGTTGCTATCTTTCTATATCTATCTATCTATCTATCTATCTATCTATCTATCTATCTATCTATCTCTCCTTTCCTTCTTTTATTTTTCCCTTTCTTGCACTTTTAGCTTTCTCTTTAATTTCTTTTTCTTTTTTTCTTATTTTATATAAACTTGTATTTTTTGATATTTTCTTAATATCCTGTTTGTCTATCTCTATTTCTCTCTCTCTCTCACTATGTTGCTATCTTTCTATATCTATCTATCTATCTATCTATCTATCTATCTATCTATCTATCTATCCTTTCCTTCTTTTATTTTTCCCTTTCTTGCACTTTTAGCTTTCTCTTTAATTTCTTTTTCTTTTTTTCTTATTTTATATAAACTTGTATTTTTTGATATTTTCTTAATATCCTGTTTGTCTATCTCTATTTCTCTCTCTCTCTCTCACTATGTTGCTATCTTTCTATATCTATCTATCTATCTATCTATCTATCTATCTATCTATCTATCTATCTATCTATCATTCTCTCTCTCTCTCTCTCTCTCTCACTCTCTCTCTCTCTCTCTCTCTCCACACATGGCCGGCCTGTTAGAAACGCAAGAAAGAAAGCCAGAGGGAAGATTAATATATAGATCACGCTATCCACCCTAAACCTCAGTCGAGGTTATTTCAGCGAAGTAGCTGCCTAACAAGGAAAGCTGCACGTCTTCTTGTGAAACCCAAGGTGTGGGTGTACTTGGAGGGATACTCTACTGAATTCAAACTTCCTCCCACCTAAACATATCTTTGCGGCAGGACAGCCCACAGGACTTTCTCCACAGTTGAAGGGAAGTGCTTGTCAGCCATTCTGGAATCTGCAAGGACCATGCTGGCAGGAACTTGGCGGCTGCCCACTTCTGTTGCTTCTCTCTCCATTCAGTGCCAAGCACCTGATTTCCCTTCAAAGTAAGGCCTGAGGAATCTTAGCAGGGTCTGCACATTTGAGGCTGCCTTTGAGTAGCAGTGAAATAAGGAGGGAAATACTACTTGGGGGAGAGATTAAGGTAACTTTCTAGGAACATGGCAGAAGAGGAATATTGCCAGGGTATATTAGTGTCTTGGTAAGATGTACACCCAGAAGGCTTTATAGAATGTTGCTCAGGCCTATGGGCACATCCTCACTGTTTGGCTTGTCTAACACCAGGATCCTTAGTCCATTAATAATGATGCTGTAGGCATAGAATAGATAGAGCAAAGCTTCAACTGGAATTACTCTGTGACCAAGGTTGTTTCTATATCAAGAATTTATATAGGTAATCCTCCACTGATGACTGATCATTTAGCAGCCATTCAAAGTTAACAACGGATCTGCCAGGGCTACCTACAACTCAGATTCAAAGTTCTGAGGACTCTCTCCCCACCCCACCCACAGTCACGTAGTTGCATTCTGGGCATTTGGCAACTGACCTGCATTTATGGCTCTTTGAAGCATCCTGTGGTCACATTTATGACTTTGGTGGAACCTGGTATTCCACTTTCCAGCGAAAAGTGCCCATTTGGATTTTCCTAAATGGATTCACTTAACAACTGCAGCATTTGCTTAATGACTATGATGTTTGCTTAATGGCAGCTGTGTTTGCTTAATGCCACAAAAGAGTAGTAACAGCAGTCATGATCATATATATGATGACCCACTTAATAAGCACAATTTATGAGCATAGTTCTGGGCTTAATTACAGTTGTAAGTGGAGGACTTCTGTAGTCTCTTACTGTCATTCACCACTGCTGTGTTAATATATTACAAAGAAGACAGGCCTTACACTACCATAGCAATGACTTTAGCTTAGTGATGTTTTCAGTTCCTGGGATGAAAATTTATCCTATTAGTATCTTATGTCAATCTATCCTGGCATAAATAGTACTTTGTACTTACCTGTGATGGCCAGATTGGATTGGAGTAGGTTTTCATGCCTTAAATCACAATAGCAAAACCACAACAGCAAGGACTCCTGTGTTTTTAGAAAGTCAAATGAAGAGGTGAAGTCTTTCCTGGCAGAGATATAAATGATGGGGAAGGAGCAGAGAAATTCCTGTCAAATGTCTTTATGCCAAAATCATAATAATCATAATCACAATAGTAAAGTTGGAAGGGACCTTGGAGGTCATGTAGTCCAACCCACTGCTCAGGGAGGAAATCCTATACCATTTCGGACAAATGGCTCTCCAGTCTCTTCTTAAAAACTTTCAGTGTTGCAGCATTCACAGCTTCTGGAGGCAGGTTGTTCCACTGGTTAATTGTTCTGTCAGGAAGTTTCTCCTTAGTTCTAGGTTGTTTCTCTCCTTGATTAGTTTCCATCCGTTGCTTCTTGTCCTTGTCCATGTTGAAGAATGAAAGATATGGTCAGGAAATATATGTGTAATTATTTTATATGGAACTAAAATGCTTTCTATGCATAAGCACATTTTAATAGAGTGTTAGGGTTGGAAGGTTCCATTTAGATGTCAAGTCCAACACCCTGTTCAGTTTAGCAATTCAAATTAGTGCAACCCTGATAGATGCCTCTATTGCAGCCATCTGGCAAAGGGCAGCTGAGTAACACTAGGGAAATAGCTTCACTGTTAAAATGTTCTTACTGTTAAGAATTTTTCCTAATAATCAAAATTTGCCTTTCTATAACTCAGACTATTATCCTGTGCCCTACCCCATAGGGTGACAGAGGTCATAATCAGCTTCTGTGTAACTTGATAGGGGCTAATTAAAATAGACTATAAAAAGTGCAAATATTTCAGTTTAACACCAAAAGATACTGGGACAAAGGAATAAATTACTGTTTTTCCCCAGGAAAAAATAAAGACTAATGAAAGTTATGTAGACTAGAGATGCCTATTTGCTTACCCTGTTATTTCTCACCTACCACAACCTGAAGGCAAGAAACTTCAGATGTAGGATTTCTGAGCCATGATTTTTATCAGAAATTGTCACTTCTTTTGGACAGTGAGAAATTAAGCCCTATTTGTCAGTTGCATATGTAATTTTATTTACAGCAAGCAATTTTGCACTAGCTGTCAATTGCCTAACACAGAAGTTAATTTTAATAAATAGAATTATACTTGATTTTTTACCCATGATTTTTATCATACTTGACCCATGATTTTTATCAGAATTTGCCACTTCTTCTGGACAGTGAGAAATTAAGTCCTATTTGTTATAAAATAATAAAATTATAGTTTAATAAATATATAAAAAACAAATAAATTAAGGAAAAGCAAGACTAAAACATAATGAGACATCTCAGAAATCTCCAAATCTTACACTGAATTATAACAGTGCTGGGTATGTAAATAAGATTTTGGGAAATTCGTGTTGGTTCTCTGTAATTGTTATTTCTGCTTTCCCACTCTCCTGAACAAAAGGGTGATGGGAATGGAAGTGGAACAAAGGAAATAATGTAGAAATTGCAGTCTAAATTCTGAACAATTAGAGTAAGGATTATTGGGCTATTTTTCATTCCTGATGAGTATTTAATCATATTTACATAGCACTGAACATAGCATTATAGTTGTTTATAGGCCTGGGATTTTTGCTCTGCATATTACTTATCTCTCACTCCCACCCGCTACTAAGAAGTGGTTTCTTCTGCAGTTCAGTGCCAGGGGGCTAAATTTTAGAGTTTAAGAGAGATTGAGTTTGATCATGGCTGCCACTGTGATTGGTAACAGATGTTCAATTTATGAACACATATGCAGAAGTCACTTTCCATACCAGTACTGCTCAGGCTGTTACAGACAGGCACGATCAGATAAGGAGTCATCCTTCCACTTACCACGAACGCAAACTGAGATGATAAAAAAAAGGGAAAATGATCTGGAATAAAGGCTTCAGCCTTATTTAAGCACAATACCTCTGTTATTTGTTAAAGCAAGATGATTTTTTTTCCCCGCCTCTTTCAGGAGCCTTAAAAAAGACGCCACTGTTTTAAGAATCATTTGGATTTAAACGTGGTCTCCTTAAAGAGGTGGGATTTTATTTTCAGATTTGTATAAAAACCCGAAAAAATCCATTAGCAGGTAGATGCTGTGCAGTGTCTGAAACACTGAAACATACACAGCTCTAGTAAAAACTAATACATTGAACTTTTCTGGATCAGCAGCTAATACATCTATGGTTCTCCAGTTGTCCTTAAACCTCTATTCCTAACATTTCCCAATACTAGCAATTGTCTCCATAGACTCTGTACATGTAGAAATTAATCTAAGGCTATTGTCCTTCTTCCCTAATTGTTTCTCCCACCCATTGAAGAATCCCAAGTGTCCTCGCAAAAGAAATACTTGAGGACCATTTTAAAAACCCAGAGAGTAGAAAGGGAGTTTCATTATATACAGAGGTGCATGGATGAGGAATGCAGAGTCATTCTCCCACTTATAGAGCATCTATAAAATAAGACAGTTCCAGGTGCGAATGAAATACCTCCTACCTAGTTTAAAGCTGAAGAAGGAGGAACAATTAAAATGCTAACAGTTTTATGTCAACAAATCTCAAACATGACTGGATGACTGAAAAATATGTCTGTGTGTATACTGAAGTACAGCAGTGCAAGAACATGGAGAATACTGAACGATCCATTAACTTCTACTTGTGAGCAAGGCTTTACTTAAGATCTTACACAGAAGTGTACAAGGAAAGAGACGAACAGGCAAGTTTCCGAAAAGGCAGTTCGGAGAAATATGGCTCATCAGTTACTAACATACAATAAATAACAGAGCAAGCAAGTTAAGAAAGAAGTTTATCTTTGCTTTATTGATTACAGCAATACATATGATTGTTTAGATCTAGAACATATGGAACATACTGAGGTTAACTGGGCATGCCAAAATACCTGATTATTCTTTACAACGAGCAAGAAACAATTGTAAAAACTGAATCTTAGGAAATGGAATTCAAAATAGGGAAGAGAGCAAGATAAAGATGCATGTTGAGCCCATATCTGTTTAATTGGTTCGCATCCCACCAGGCTCAAGGTTGACTCAGCCTTCCATCCTTCCGAGGTAGGTAAAATGAGGACCCAGATTGTTGGGGGCAATTAAGCTGACTTTGTAATAATGCCGCTTGTGGGGGTTGTGAAAGCCCTAATAAGCAGGCATGTACATAGAATGAAGGCTACTGCTAAGCTTGTAAGCCGCCTTGAGTCTTCGGAGAAGGGCGGGATATAAATGGAATAAAAATAAAAATAAATAAATAAATAATTGATACAACAGATACTGTATGTTAATGAATGGCAATATTGTCAGAGATGACAGCTGGAATCAGATGTGAGGGTTGAAACACTAACAGTTGAGATAATTTAGATGGTACAAATACTATTACTGCTAATAATAATGTTTTCTACAGCTGAAAGTCTCAAGTAGCAAAATGGAAATATAATTTGATAGAACTTGATAGAAAATAAAACAGTTTAATAGATAAAGTAATAGAAGCTACATAATACATTTAAAAACTAAAAAAAATAATTTATTAGAAAATATCTTGTTTTTATAGTCACAGTTTAAAATTTGGCTGCTGCCACTATCTGCTATAAGTAATACTACTTATTAGCTAAAATCATATCGTAGAAGACTTTACAAATCTCATTAGGAAATCCAATTGTGGCCAGTGGTTAATTTTAAGAAGATAAGGTAGTGCTAGCCAGTATCCTTAGTGAATTGACAATTGACTATGAAAAAGTAGTAGTGGTAGACAATTCTGTATTTTAGGGGCACAAGAATAATGAAAGATGAGCGGAGTTTAATGCTATGAAGAAACAATGGCAAACTTAACCAGGATGACAGATTCTGGATTTTACCAGTACATACATACTATGGAAATATATTCTATACTTCTGCATTCATTAATTTGGTTTGGCTAACATGAATTTGGACTTTTAGTCAGTTCTGCGTTTTATGTAATCTTCATACCTAATTCAGAGAAAACAAATGTGTGAGGAGTAAAAAAAATAATATAGTTCACATTTTTTGACTGATGGTAAAATGGTATGGGATTATATATATAATCTTCTGGGCTACAGTTTGATAAATATAAATATATAACGAAAAGGGTTCCCTGGCTATGGCACCTTCTGGAAGATAAAGCTGCATGTCTACTTCTTGACAGGAAATCTTACCACTTCTTAAAAAAATACAATCATTCTATTTCTCATTAAGTCCCATAGCTTAGCAGATGTTGCTTTTGATACCAGCTCTGTAGATGCAGCTTTTAATTAAAGTGTGAGCAGATACAGTCATGTGAGTCTCTGAACTGCCAAATTGACAGAGATTCAATGTGGGCTTCCCTGGCAAATCTTACTGATAATCACAAACAGTTACTGCTGTTTGATGGTTTGTGATTTCAGGTTGCTAAGCAAACCCAAACACACCTTTCCTGCTTTATTGCAGATGCAGTGGCATTCTCAGGGGTGCAGCATTTCCCAGAGAGGATTGGTATGTTTGAGGAAACAGTTTTCCTTCTGCAACATGTTTGCAAAGGGGTGTGTTGCTTCTTAAAAGCTCTATGCAATGGTTCATTTCTCAGCAGCAACAACAACAAAATGCCAGAAAAATCAAGTGCACATTTCTTTTCCTTGCAAAACACACCTAACATGAGTTGCAATGTAGTTTTTGGCATTTGTCCTTTGCCAGTGTAGAACACACTAGGAAATCTGCAGCTCAGGTTGATTCAACATCTGCCTCACAGTTATATGGGCTTTGTGAATCAAGATCTCCAATCTTTATTGCTAATTGTTCCCACCTTCAATCTCGGGATGTTTTTGTGAAAGCCAGGAAGATGTTAAAGCAGGGGTGTCCAAACTTTTTTCAAAGAGGGCCAGATTGGATGAAGTGAACATGCTGGAGGGCCGAACATTTTTCCGAACATTCTTTGAACAATTGCAATTAAATGCAAATGAATTATTTTATGCCAAGTTAATTGCAAATGGCATACTTTTCATTTTATAACATTAAGATCAACTGTCAGCTGAGTTTTCACAATGTATTTTAAATAAATTTTAAAAAAAACTTACCTGCACTAATGTGAAGGGTGAAACTGAGATCTGTACTGCAGCAAATAGGCTCGGTCTGGTACAAAGGCAGTGGTTTTGATACGCAAAATGTCACGGAGATGTGAGTCACTTAGTCTTGTCCTCACACGGTTCTTATTAAAGTTCATAGTAGAGAATGTCTTCTCACACAAATATGTTGAGCCAAACAAGCTCAGCATTTTCTTTGCAAATGTCCGAATCTCCTGAAACCTGCCCTTATCTAGTTGGCGGTAAAAGTTCACAAGAGAGAGCTGTTGCTGACGACTGCGTAACTCACTGTCACAATGCAGATCAATGAGCTCAAGCTGCAGCTGATCTGGAGCATCATCGGGGTCAACAGAGAATGGAGAGGAGAAAAGGCTGATCTCCTTTTCAATAGCTGCAAAATCTTGAAAGCGCCGTTTAAACTCTCCAGCCAGAGATGCGATGTCTGCTGCATACCTGCTCACTTGCACACTGATATTGTCCTGTGAAAAACTGTTCATTATTTCCTGCAATGCTGGGAAATGTATGGTATTGGGCTGTGTTTGTGACAAATGCCTTTGGAAAAGTTGCAGCTTTGTTCCAAAGGCCTTGATGTGTGAATAAAGCTGGTTCACCACTGCATCTTTTCCCTGAAGACTCGTGTTTAGTACATTCAGATGCTTTGTTATGTCAACTAGAAACCCCAAATCAGCCAGCCAAATAGGATCAGATAGTTCTCGCATCGGTTGTCCCTTTGTTTCCAAGAATTCTTTTATTTCCTTTCTGAGAGAGTAGAAACGCTGCAGCGCAGACCCTCGACTGAGCCATCTTACATCGTTGTGATATAAAACATCTTCATATTCAGCCTGGATGTCCAGTAGAAACTGTTTAAACTGGCGGTGGTACAGAGCTTTAGCGCGAATAAAATTAATAGTCTTTACAACCGGTTTCATAACATGATCATATTTGAGATATTTAGCACAGAGAACTTGTTGATGAATGATACAATGGAGTTTAATAGCTTTGCCTCCTTCTTCAATCACCTTGTTACAGATTAGGGTTGATAAGCCACTTCGTTCACCAGCCATAGCAGGTGCCCCATCAGTAATAATCCCAGTAATTTTGTTCCAGGGCAGTTTCATGTCATCTATTGCGGAACTAACAGCAACAAATAAATCTTTTCCTCTAGTTTGGTCCGTAAGGCTCTGGAGGTCAAGTAGCTCTTCAGTCACATTTATTTCATCGTCCACCCCTCTCAAAAAAATCAGCAACTGAGCTGTGTCAGATAGGTCTGTGCTTTCATCACAGGCTATTGAAAAGAAGTCAAAATCCTGTCCTTTGGACGTCAACTGTCTCTTAATATCTGATGAAATATCTTCAATTCTCCGTGCTATAGTGTTACGAGCCAGGCAAATGTTGGCAAACTCTTGCTTCTTCTCGGGACAGATATTTTCAACCATTTTCAAAACGCACTCTTTAATAAAATCACCCTCAGCAAAAGACTTGCAATTTTTAGCAATTAACATTGCCACGTCATAGCTTGCCTTTGTGGCATTTTCATTTGACTCACGGGCTCTTGTGAGAAATCGCTGTTGTGACATTAAAACTGCTTCAAGTTGCTTCAACTTTTCACTGCGGTCACGCCCTGTTAGTTTGTCATATGTGCTATGTTTTGTCTGGTAGTGTCTTTTGATATTAAATTCTTTATAAACGGCCACAGTCTCTTGACATATCAGACAAACACAGCGATTCCGTATTTCAGTGAAAAAAAATTCCACTTTCCACCTTTCCTGGAAACGGCGGCCCTCACTGTCAACTTTCCTTTTCTTATTTATAGTCGCCATTTTCTGTTTGACCTTGGAAGATGGAAACTGTGTTATTTGCTTTGACAAGGTCAGACTCTCTGGTAACAGCTCACACACTTCCACCACTTCACAAATTCTGCCCCGCCGCTGCCTCACCTTCCCCCCTGCCGAGGAGAGAACCAGCGCCGCACGCCCACCCCTTGCCTGGCCTTGAGGCTGCTGAAGAGTAGAGGGTGCCCAGGTAGATGGTCACAACCAATTGTTTCTGGCTGACAAAAGAACCATTGCACAAAGGGGCTCTGAAAGGCAATTTTCTCGGCTGCCACATACCAAGGGCTTCACCTGCATTCCTGGTTAGCACTTGAGAGGGGACCAACCAGAAACATCCGGGAAGAATTCAAGCCGAGCCCTTTCCATGCAGCGGACAAGAAAATTGCCACTTGGAGCCCACCTGGCAACCGAGCGGTGCTCGCAGTGCAGAGAGAATCCGAGGGCGCGGCAGGCCCTTTTTCCCTGGCCACCGGGGCGTCTCCGGGGGCGGGAAGGCCGTTGAGGTCTGCCTGGCGCAAGCTCAGAGACTCCACCCGCCAGGCCCTTCTCCCGCTTGGCCAGGCCAGGCGCGCACCGTCAGCCTCGCTGCACCGGCACAGACGCCGCACCAAGCCCGGGGCGGGGGGAGGAGCGTGGCGGTTCGGCCAGCCAGGAAAAGGTGCGGGAAGCGGAGGCGGCAAGCGAGCGTGAGCTCAGGGCGAGGCGGCTGGTGAGGGAAGAGCGCCGGTGAGGGAAGAGCACCGAGGGAGCGGCCAGCCGGGCAGCGCTGCTGCCGAGCGGAGCTCGCCCGGGGCGCCCGCTCTGCGCCACTCGTCCTCCACGTTTGGGCGGTGCCGTCAGGATGCGGCCCTCTCACCGCCCTCCCTCGTGTGGCAGGCCCTTTCTCCCTGGCCGGCCCTCTCACCGCCCTCCCTCGTGTGGCAGGCCCTTTCTCCCTGGCCGGCCCTCTCACCGCCCTCCCTCGTGTGGCAGGCCCTTTCTCCCTGGCCGGCCCTCTCACCGCCCTCCCTCGTGTGGCAGGCCCTTTCTCCCTGGCCGGCCCTCTCACCGCCCTCCCTCGTGTGGCAGGCCCTTTCTCCCTGGCCGGCCCTCTCACCGCCCTCCCTCGTGTGGCAGGCCCTTTCTCCCTGGCCGGCCCTCTCACCGCCCTCCCTCGTGTGGCAGGCCCTTTCTCCCTGGCCGGCCCTCTCACCGCCCTCCCTCGTGTGGCAGGCCCTTTCTCCCTGGCCGGCCCTCTCACCGCCCTCCCTCGTGTGGCAGGCCCTTTCTCCCTGGCCGGCCCTCTCACCGCCCTCCCTCGTGTGGCAGGCCCTTTCTCCCTGGCCGGCCCTCTCACCGCCCTCCCTCGTGTGGCAGGCCCTTTCTCCCTGGCCCTCTCACCGCCCTCCCTCGTGTGGCAGGCCCTTTCTCCCTGGCCCTCTCACCGCCCTCCCTCGTGTGGCAGGCCCTTTCTCCCTGGCCCTCTCACCGCCCTCCCTCGTGTGGCAGGCCCTTTCTCCCTGGCCCTCTCACCGCCCTCCCTCGTGTGGCAGGCCCTTTCTCCCTGGCCGGCCCTCTCACCGCCCTCCCTCGTGTGGCAGGCCCTTTCTCCCTGGCCCTCTCACCGCCCTCCCTCGTGTGGCAGGCCCTTTCTCCCTGGCCCTCTCACCGCCCTCCCTCGTGTGGCAGGCCCTTTCTCCCTGGCCCTCTCACCGCCCTCCCTCGTGTGGCAGGCCCTTTCTCCCTGGCCCTCTCACCGCCCTCCCTCGTGTGGCAGGCCCTTTCTCCCTGGCCGGCCCTCTCACCGCCCTCCCTCGTGTGGCAGGCCCTTTCTCCCTGGCCGGCCCTCTCACCGCCCTCCCTCGTGTGGCAGGCCCTTTCTCCCTGGCCGGCCCTCTCACCGCCCTCCCTCGTGTGGCAGGCCCTTTCTCCCTGGCCGGCCCTCTCACCGCCCTCCCTCGTGTGGCAGGCCCTTTCTCCCTGGCCCTCTCACCGCCCTCCCTCGTGTGGCAGGCCCTTTCTCCCTGGCCCTCTCACCGCCCTCCCTCGTGTGGCAGGCCCTTTCTCCCTGGCCCTCTCACCGCCCTCCCTCGTGTGGCAGGCCCTTTCTCCCTGGCCCTCTCACCGCCCTCCCTCGTGTGGCAGGCCCTTTCTCCCTGGCCGGCCCTCTCACCGCCCTCCCTCGTGTGGCAGGCCCTTTCTCCCTGGCCGGCCCTCTCACCGCCCTCCCTCGTGTGGCAGGCCCTTTCTCCCTGGCCGGCCCTCTCACCGCCCTCCCTCGTGTGGCAGGCCCTTTCTCCCTGGCCGGCCCTCTCACCGCCCTCCCTCGTGTGGCAGGCCCTTTCTCCCTGGCCCTCTCACCGCCCTCCCTCGTGTGGCAGGCCCTTTCTCCCTGGCCCTCTCACCGCCCTCCCTCGTGTGGCAGGCCCTTTCTCCCCGGCCCTCTCACCGCCCTCCCTCGTGTGGCAGGCCCTTTCTCCCTGGCCAGCGGGGCAGACGCTGCGCCAAGCCCGGGGCGGTTCGGCCAGCCAGGAAAAGGTGGTCCGCCCCAGGCACCTCCTTGCTGCATTTCTTTTTTTTTACCAGGGAGGGAGGAGGGCTTACCTGCGTGGCTCTGCCCGGCTGGTCCTTAGAGTGGGAGGCGCAGCGAGATCGTCCCCCCGCTAGAGAGAGACAGAGCCAGAGAAGCCGGACAAGAGGCGGTGTCGGGTTTCTTCACCCCACCTCCCTGCACTCAATCCGGCCCTCGAACAGCCCTCCCTGCTCTATGTAAATGTGGCCCTCCCACGGCCCTCCTGCGCCGCTCGTCTTCCAGGTTTGGGCGGTGACGCCAGGAGGGCCGTGGGAGGGCCACATTTACATAGAGCAGGGAGGGCTGTTCGCGGGCCGGATTGAACCGCCCCGCGGGCCGCAAATGGCCCGCGGGCCGGACTTTGGACATGCCTGTGTTAAAGTGAGGGGAAAGGAAAGATCAAGCAGGTTTAACATATTTTACAGGGGGGATGGGGGGGAGTGAGTTATACAAAACAATTTCTATACTAATTTCATTTAACTTTCAACTGCTTTCTATTAACCCTTCATTTTGCTCCCCATGGGCTAGGCCTCTTCCACCTCCTCCCCATTTTTTAAAATTTGACTTTGGAATCTGTTTATCTAAAACAGACCTGGGCTAGCTAATGAATACAGGTAGCGATGTAGCACACCACATACGTTCACCAAATGTATCACACAATCTGTGTGGAGGCTCTGTATTTCTTGGCACCTTATAGCTCAGAGTAAGGGAGAAAACTTTAGTATATTAAATGTTCCTGTGCTCTAAAATTTTATTTTATGTTATTTTATCATGATGGCTAAAAATTAGTTGATCCCACAAAACGTAATAAATAAGGTTACTTAAGTGCAACAGTTATACTTTTTGCTGTTATCATACAAACATGAGTCTAATTCACACCATTAGCACATATGTTACAAAATACTGAAAAAAACCAGTTTCCCAACATACAAAAACAAGAAGATAAGGCATGAATTAAATTCTGGGAAAATTTGCTTGGAAATTTCAGATATTTTAGAATATCTGAAATATTTTAGAAATCTTGTTAGCCTTTTAAACATTGGTAAAGAAACATCTCTTACTGAAGCATTATTAGCAAAAAAAAGGAAAGTGCAGAACAAATGCACCTCCAGATTAGAAGTTTTGATATAGTACATTATGATAAATGATAAGCAAAAGATCTTTAAATGTCCATATAAATTATTTTACTATATTATAAAATATACTTATAAAATTCTATATACCTTCTATAACAGATAATAATACAGAAATGGTCAGTTAAATGCAGGAAAAATATATGTTGCAAGATTACTTATATTCCAAGATCATGGGATTTTTATGAGAGAAAAGGCCAATGTACTTATATTATGAACAGAAATGGCGTACTTGTTAAAAGACCACCATGGAAAAATATCTGTGGGAAATATTTTTTGTAAGTTGCAGAAATTAAAGACAGGTATCTAAAATCAGACTTCGTGGTTTTGTACCTGCACTTAGGTATATTTAGATTTCTTCCTGCTGCCGAGTACTATACATTCTGAATAGGCTGGGATTCGTGGTATTTCTACCTCAGGACTAGACAACTTGCCCATTTCAGTTCTCAGACTTTTCTGTCAACTGGAGGGTAGGTGGAAAGCACTTTAACTCAGCAATTGGGGGCGGGGGAGGGTGGTGGCCCAAAAACAGGTTCTCATTTCCTCCTCCTCAGCCCCATCCCCATCCTATGTTAAGGAGATTAGTGATGGTTTTTCCCTTTGGATTAGGATTGATCTTTGGTGTGAGGAGAAAGCCGGGGAAATCCATCAGCTACTTTCCTTGCTTGTCCTGCATTAATCTCTAAAACAGCACCCCTCCCTGGCTTGGTTACCAAAGCAGAACAGGGCTAAGTAATAAGGGCCCTGCACTGCATGCCAACCATCATCTTTTTTTGACACTCCCAGGCCTGGAGGAAAGCCCTTTAATGTGGTTGGCCAGGAGGAAGAGCTCATACATGCTTCTAAATCAAATAGTGTTTGAGCTATCATTGTTGCTCCACCTCGTATGATTCAGGTGGCTGCTTCCTCAATTATTATTATTCTGGTTGGTCACGCAATCACCCAGATGTTTAGACTGGATTAGGCATTTTTGTCCACCTGTTGAATCCTTCCCAAGGACCCAAGATAGGCAGATGTTTAATAACATTTCATCTCAGGATGATAATATAGTATTATTGTTAGCCACACAGTCAATCAGGCATTTAGACTAAATTTGGCATTTTTATCCACTTATCGAGTCGGTCCCACGTACTTAGGTTAGGCAGATGGGGTTGTTTAACAATATTAAAGGTATTGTTGCAGGATAAAAGCTGTCCCAAGTAAAGCTGTCTTTTGAAACTGACTGATGTTGATTTTGTCAATGCTGGTGGTACTCCAGATCTTTTGGAATTACACCCAAGGCCACTATTATTGTAAATTTGTTTCCTTCTCTTCTTGCTGAATCGTCTTGCATTGAACATCACCATCTGTTTAGAAAGCAAAGTTTTGGGTTCCGGGCATCAGAGGAAGGAGTTTTCTGGTGACTCATCAGTGGCAGCAAATCAACATCAGGCACTAGTTTCGGATTCACCCCCTTTCCTCCCCACCCAAAGCTATCCTTCAACAGAAAAGGAATATTTGGACTGAAAATCCATGAGGGCATTTTTCACAGCATTGCGATGTGCTAATAAGTTTGTCTTTGCTTAAAGCAAATTTTGATAGCGAATGTCTGATGCTGAGGAGGGCTGGAGAAACAACCTCTTGTTTTTCACAAGCTGTTTTTCTTCTTTCTGGCTGTTCGCTGTAAAAACCTTTTCTACTAGACGTAAGTGTGCAAGCACACACAGAGAGACACAAACATGTATCTATTTCTTTTAAAGAAATTCCATATATATTTTCCCAAAAAAATCAAGTCCTAGTTCACAGTCAATTTTCAGAGACTAATTTTATAAGAAAAAAAATGGACTTGTGCTTTTTGTCAGAACAGACATAAACTAAATAAAATAGTTATCAAGTTCTTCTGAACTGGAGGTGTGAAAAATACATGCAGTTCATTTTGTGTGTGTGTGTGTGTGTGTGTGTGTTAACTTGATTTTGGTAAATTCGTACAAGCATCTATATTTTTCAACTAATGTCTTAATAAAAATAATAATAAAGTTGGAAGGTACCTTAGAGGCCATCTAGTCCAACCCCCTGCTCAGGCAGGAAACCCTATACCATTTCAGGCAAATGGCTGTCCAGTCTCTTCTTAATAACTTCCAGTGTTGGAGCATTCACAGCTTCTGGAGGCAGGTTCTTCCACTGGTTAATTGTTCTAACTGTCAGGAAGTTTCTCCTTAGTTCTAGGTTGCTTCTCTCCTTGACTAGTTTCCATCCATTGCTTCTTGTCTTGCTTTCAGGTGCTTTGGAGAATAGCTTGAGTCCCTCCTCTTTGTGGCAGCCCCTGAGATATTGGAACACTGCTATCATGTCCCCCCTCGTCCTTTTCTTCATTAAACTAGACATACCCAATTCCAGCAGCCGTTCCTTATATGTTTTAGTCTCCAGTCCCCTAATCACCTTTGTTGCTCAAAATTGATAATGTGAATCCAGTTAACTGCAGGGTTTAGAAAGATGCCATAACCCAAAAGTAGGAGAAATACAAAAAGAATATTGGTAGGATGTGAAATAGAAAGAAACATATCACCTAAATGAAAGGCAGGGTTTTTTTAATTATTTCTGGCCTTGGAACCTGTTAATTATAATTTTTAAAACCCAGAATCTCTCATTAAGAGGCAAAAACTCTAATGACAGAAAATTGACTGATTCAAGTGAACTTTTTTTTTACTTCAAGTGAACAAAAACCTCCAAATTTTCATGGAACCCTAGTTTGAAAAATTTGAGCATAGCTTTACTGTGAACAAAAGAGGCATTTTTATATTGAAAGAGGCTATTAGTTCACCTAGGCATAGACAAAATGGTATCATCCAGATGTTTTGAACTTAATCAGGCCTAGTCAACACAATCAGTATCAATGGACTGTGGGAATTATATCCAAAACATCTGGAAGGCCCCAGATCTCTAACCTTATTCTAGAAAATGAATCTGAAATGCCGTACAACTTGCTAGTGAATTTTGAGAGAGAATTGTTTCCAATTTCTCACATGCTGTCTTGTTCATAACTGAGTGTGTATGTGTTTGTGTTGATTAAAGCTCACATAGTACTTAAGGTACTGGATTTGAACTGGTGGTCTTATGCCTGCTTCCTATAAGAGATTATTGTTGCAATGGCAAATTGTTGTACAGTTACATGTTATTGCAAAAAAGCTACTATAATCTTTATTTAAACAATAAGATACAGTGTCAGCTTGCTAATGCATTCTTTTTGAAAAAATAGTTTCTCCATTACGTTAAGAATTTGGAGACGGCATCTGATGGTGTATATGAAACGTTTCTCTATGTAACATTGCATTGCAGAAATACCATTTCACAATGTTCTTCATTCAATTGGCTTATTAGGTCAGCCCGAATATCATGTGTTCACTTGCAGCTTCCTACAGACATTAGCAATTAAACCAATAATCTTGAACTATGCCATGGGAAACCCATAAGGCTGTACTTGGTTCCTTTATTATTTTAAAGGCTCTTTCTCGCGTTCATGAAGTGCATGCCTCCATTCTTCAGTGGTTGCAAGTAGCACTGTTCTAATTGTTTTAGAACGAACAAATTAAGGAAAGCAATTGGTGATGGCTTTGTTTCTCTTCTCACCCACTAAGGCATCATCTGCCAGGATATGGTGGGGCAGACATGAGGGAGAGTAAATGGAATGGGAAGGAGACCTGGATAATCAAGGAATCATTGGTTAGTGCTGCAAGGGAATGGCAATGCTGGCATTTAGTGGTCATGGCCAGAAGCACCACAATAACCGCCTGTGGATAGACAAAAGATGGTGGGAATAGGTAAAATGGGACTGCACTCCCTTCCCAAATAATAGAAACAGTAAAGAAAAAAAGTATAGTCATGTGAAACTGTAGATGCATTGAGAGACAGTTTGGTGTGGTGGTTAACATGCTGGCCTGGAAACCAGAACACTGTGAGTTGCAGTCCTATCTTAAGCATGAAAGCCAGCTCAGTGATCTTGGACCAGTCTCTCTTTCAACCCAAGTCACCTCACAGGGTTGTTGTATGGAAGATAGGAAGAGGAAGGAGCATTATGTATGTTTGCCAGCTTAAATTATTTGTAAAAATAATAAGGGCAGGATAACAATCTAATAAATACATAAAAAAAAATCTCTAATGCACTCATTGATGTCAGAATCAGGAACATACCTCTGGCAAAACCAGGTTCTCTTTCCTGGTTTAAACTGACTTCCTGCATAGCACAGGACTATCATGCTTTCAAAAGAGCAGTGAAGGTATTTTTTTAGGAAGAAAAAAAACAAGTCTAGTGTTCTTTGTAAAAAGCACCTTGACATTAAGAGTCAGCAAACAGGTTGACAGATGCTAGTCAGCCCTATGTGGGCAGAAGACTCTATGAAAACCAGATAACCAGCCTCTCTTGTATCCCAAGCCAAAATGGTCTGGCAGACAGAGACCACTGAGCAGAAGGGCGGGACCTGGCTGCAGAAACTGAAGTCTCAGTTGGAGCTGGGCAGATCTGAGCGAGGCCGTGTCATCAGCCACATCACTGATGAAATGTTCTAGACCACGGGTGTCAAACCCGCAACGTCACATGATATGTTGCGACGTATCGCGACTTTTCCCCATTGCCGGCAATGGGGTGGGAGCAGTTTTGGCATGACGCATCTGGCCCACGGGCCGGCAGTTTGACACCCTTGCTCTAGACTGTGTCCATGGCCAAAGTTGTGTCAGAAGAAGGGAGAAAACTCTGTTCTAAATCTGGAACGTTGAAGTTGCCTTCCACTAAATGTGTATTCTGGGAAATGTAAGGAGTGGAAGAAAGAATAATGATTAATAGTAAGGGCAGTCTTATGTATAGGTAATGGTAGAAATCAGTTGATGTCATAGGGTCATTTGGAAAAAGACTCCATTTGTCTAAAAAAGAAAAGCAGGAGACAATCTGAGGCTGAATAACTATACTCCGTCAAAAGCTGCCAGAAAAGCTATATATGAATAAAGCGGATGAATCATCCTTACAGTGTCTGCCAGTTTCTGGTTTGTTGTAGACCGCTGGTAATCAGCATGATGATTAGGATAGTCTTAATTTAGTTTGCAGGTACTAAGTGTTCTGATTCAGAATGGATGGCGCCTACAGCTGAAACTGCCTTTAGAATAGGGTTGAGGAAGCTTCTGGTGGCTGGTATCCAGGCTGAATACTTTGCAAGACCCTATGATCAAGGAAAAGGCAGAAGGGAGTGAATCATGTACAAATGGGCAAGGCAAAGTTTTTCCCCGGGGGGGGGGCTTGGGGGCTGTGAGATCTACTCTTTCGAATGGTGCTAAACTTACCTTAGCCTATACTCCGTGTTATGCTGCAGTCTTTCCAGTTTCAAAAGAGATGAGAAACTGTGCCGACAACCTTCAGCAAGGCCAATTTTACAAGAGATGCACAGAAATGGTTATTCACCCATCTCTTAAATGCAGGGGAAACTTAAGCTGGAAAGCAATAAACATAAGAGGAGAACTAGACCAGGTACAACTTTATTTCACAGTGAGCTTCCAGGAAGGTGCTGTGGCTGATAGTGCTAATATGATTTGTGGTCACATTCAAACCAAGATATCTGGCAGGGAATACTATTCTTTTCTGCTAGTAAAGATCGTTTTTGAATCTCAGAAAAGCAAAATTTGGAAGACAAATAGAGATATTTAAAATGATCACAGTAGAATGTAAAATGCTGTATTTATTTCTGACAGCATCTACTTTACCTTCACTAATCTAAAAAGCACAACAACATTGAAAACCCTGGAGAGTATTTCGATGGGAGACCACAAGTAAGGCTAGACTTAGGTACTACTGGTATTACAAGAAAACAGTCTAGGTATGTCAAACTCAATTTGAGAGAGATTTCATTCTTATCTTACTTAGCTGTTTGGCTTATATAACAGGAGATTAAAAAGTAATGTAAATGTAAAGATTTTTTTTATAATGTTTAACAATCTCTGTGTGCTGTCAGAAATACTCTGAAATCACTGTTGTAAGATATAGATAGATTCAACTTCAAATCATATATTTCAAAATAAGGGTATTATTTAAAAAAATGAAATTTGGCTTTGTGGGGGAAAATATAGACTTGACACATGCCCATCATAGTTGATAGGATAAATATTGTGTTTTTTCCTTTATTCATTTAAATATTAAATATTGATTTTTGACATTTCTCCTTTTACATGGTTAACATTTTCCAAAAAAAAACATTATAAGTCACTTTCCCCCAGTTCACTACAACAGAAAGTCTAGCATCTTCTTTTAAGCATCTAAGCATTTTCATCATCTTATTCAATGCAATTGTTTCAAAAGGATGAGGCTTGTCATTTTCTTCATCATATTCCACTCTTTTTCCATCCACAAGTATAAACTTTGTTTATTGAATTGAAGAAAAAGTCTAATGGTTATACAGTCTAGCAGACAACAAACACTTATCAGATTAATGAAGAGTTAAAATTCATATATTCATAACTTAATGAGGAAAGTATAAATTATTAACCAAGAGGACATTGGCTATACAAAGTCCTCATATGGATTCTGGTAAATTGTGTTGAATCAGTTAAACAAGGTCTTTTTCATCTTAATTAATTTGCAATAGTCTAAATAGAAGGTGGATCTTTCTGATTATACAGAAATGCTGAGAGGATTGGGATAATTTCACCTTATCCTTTATGGAGCTGGACTATGTATTTGGGTGCTGGATTTAGCAGTTATTAGGTACCTTCATTTTATCTGCATCTGATACAACCCAAGCAGAGAAAATGTAGAATTACCTTCAATTTAACATTATATCTGAAAAATAAAAATATTATCATGTGATAATATTTTTGCAACCATGATAGAAAGGAGCAACATGTATCCGAACTGCCAGCCCAAATGTTGGAGGTGTGGTTGTGAGGATGCAACGTATTTTCATATATGGTGGACTTGTAAAAAGGTTAAAGCTTTTTGGATAAAAATTTGGTGGAATATGCAAAAGATATTTAAGAAAAGGATAAAGTTTTCTCCGCAATTGTTTTTATTGGGTATTATTACAGATACTACTGTTATAGATACAAAGTTGATGTTGAATTTAATTACGGCAGCGAGACTTTTAGTAGCACAATATTGGAAGAAGGAAGAACTGCCGACTATAGAAGAGTGGACTTTGAAAGTTTCTAACTTGGCGGAAATGGCAAAGATTTCAGCATATTTGAAAGATCAATCGCAACAGAGATACATTGTGGAATGGAGTAGATGGATTGAATATATTCAGAATAAATATGGGACTAAAAAGTATCATTTAACATTTGAATAAGTAGCGGATTTTTATGACGTATAATTAGTCGTTATTTTATTAATATTTTGACTGGAGAGTTAAAGTGTGATAGAATTTAATGTTTTATTATTGTTGTTAACATATTTTAGATTATGCTTGTTTGTATTATTATACCCTGTATTCAGGGACGCGGTGGCTCAGTGGGTTAGGACGCTGAGCTTGTCGATCAGAAGGTCGGCAGTTTGGCGGGTCGAATCCCGAGTGCCGCGTAACAGAGTGAGCGCCTGTTACTCGTCCCAGCTTCTGCCAACCTAGCAGTTCGGAAGCATGTAAAAATGCAAGTAGAAAAATAGGGACCACTACGGTGGGAAGGTAACAGCGTTCCGTGCGCCTTTGGCGTCTAGTCATGCCGGCCACATGACCACGGAGATGTCCTCGGACAAGCGCTGGCTCTTCGGCTTTGAAACGGAGATGAGCACCAGCCCCTAGAGTCGGAAACGACTAGCACGCATGTGCGGGGGAACCTTTACCTTTACCTTTACCCTGTATTCAGCTCTGGGAAGTCGGGGAGGGGGGAGGGGAGGGTGGGGTTGGGGAGAGGGGAGAGGGGAGGGGGAGGAGGGTGTTTTTTGTATTCAAAAATGTATTATAAAACTTTTCAATAAAAAAAAGAAAGGAGCAACATGTTATTATGCAGGATGAGCCCTCTCATTGGGCCTGGGAAGCAGTTGCCTCAGACAGCAGGAGAAGAGTGAAAAAGTACTTCATGGAAGGAAAGCGATGCATATTGATGTATTATATAGAGTATAAGCTGCTGGCTTCAGATGTAGTGTGGAGGACAATGTCTCATTGCTAGTGTGGAACCAACATTCAGCTCAAAGTCCAGGTGCTATCAGCACATTGAGAACATTTCCACATGCAGGATTAGTGTAATCTTATCTAGTTCTCATTCTCAGTCTTCCTGACCACACAAGTTTGCTTCCCTTTTTCAGGCATCCAATTAACTTCCTGGCACAAAGTGAAGGGCGATGAATGCATTTGAGCAATTGAAAGGATAGGCCTTGGGGGTGGGCCATCTGGGAAGAAGCTCCTTGCTATTCTCCCCCTAACTTACAGAGGCTAAGCCACTGCAGCACTCTGCTGTTCTTTCAAGGGTCTTCTTAAAGCCCAGTCTCCCAGCAATTCGACAGTTTTTTTCCTTAATTGCAAAGAAGGAAGAAAAAAGCATTGCAAACCAAGAAAGGTATAGGGGTGCTAGGTTTTTCCATTCCTCTCCTGGTTAGCTGGAGGGGATGCTGGTGGTTGGCCACTGCCATTTCTTGGGCAGTAGTGATGAAGACGATCACTGTAAGGATGAGGACAATTGTTTTGACAATGTATCTAAGTAGCTATGTGGAACTTCCCAGAATGAGGATAAGGGTGGAACACTGAATATTTCCTTACGAGAAATGGCAAGCCGTCATTGGTGATGAAGCAGAATTTCTCATATCACAGCAAGAGCCTTCCAAACCCTCCCTCCTCCTTCATTCTCTTTAGAAAGAATGATCAAGGTCGGGCAGGAGCTACTCTATAGCTGACATCCACTTGGGACTAAAAAAATATCCTTTACACTTTTGTTAAGACACCACCCCTGCCCTCTTCAAACCTGCAAAAGGAAAGTGGTACAGATTCCTATAGAATTTATACCAAAGGCAAGGAAATCTCTGGGTTGCGTGGGAGAGAGAATGGGTGGGTGCTGTCCCTGGTGGGCAAAAGAACAGTGGAAGCACTGAAGCAAGATGGAATCAGCGAGGCTGGGCTACGCTTGGGTGTGGCACGCCCTGAAAAATGCCACGGGATAGTCTTTAATGAAGCGCGAGTGGCCAGGACAGGCTGCGTGCTTCGTAGGTGAATCACCCAAGTGGGAGGCATTGGCATGAGTAATGCACTAGGTTTTTAGGGCAGCTTTGCAGGCATAACCATATTCCTATCCTTGGTCTGGGAATAAAGATATATTGTAAATATTTCTGTCTCCGACAGAGCAAAACGGAAACACCAAGCAAGCTAAATGAATAATTTTTGTGGCATTCCTAACAATGCAGGAATGTGCCTTAGCCTTCCATGTAATGTTTCATGTTACTTAGAGCTTTTTGGCTGTATTTATCTTTTCTATTAGCATCCAAAATTTCACTCTCAAAATGTTAAGGTTTTTTGTTTTGTTTTTTAGAATTACATCATTTATGGTGTGCTAATAAACTTAGGAAATATAGTTTCTCTTTGGGGCTAAGAGCATTATTTCAGCCAAAGTTAAATGTTTGATAGAAAAACTGTAGTTTAAGGTATACGCGGAATGTATTTCAAAAATTCTTTCATTATCTATAAAACATATAATGTTTAATGTACATTAATGAACCCAGATCACTAACACAGAATCTCTGACTAGTATTCTGTCAAGTATTAGATCACTTAAATTTATGCCTTGCTGAAAATAAGCCTTTGCCTCAGTTCTGAACATTCACTGGGAATTCGGGTGGGATCCTTAAGGAGACATTGTTCTCCTTAACAATAAGAGGGCCAGTTTGATATAATGGCTAAGGCACCAGGCTAGAAACCAGGAGAGCATGAGTTCTAATTCTGCTCTAGGCATGAAATCAGCTAGGTGATCTTAAGCCAGTATCTCTCTGTATACCCTAGGAAGGAGGCCATGGCAAACCACTTCCAAAATATGTTGCCAAGAAAACTGCAGGGACTAGTCCAAGCAATTGCCAGGAGTCAAAATTGACATAGATATTTCCAGAGAGACCTGGTAATCTCCATAATCTGCCAGCACTATATGCTCAGGAAACAAAAATAGGAGTTTCCAGTGCTTTTTTTGTAAAAGAAAAAGGTGCCGGAACTCACACATGTCATACAACCCGCCTTGCCTACCCTACAAGGTTCCATCCCAAAAAAGGTGCCGGAACTCCGTTCTGAGCGTTCTATGAGAAAAAAAAAGCCCTGGGAGTTTCCAAAAGAGAAAAGGGGAAAAAAGACATTATGTAAGAATCTTTTCATCCTAGAACAATCTTGGTAACCTTTAGGCTAAACTGGATTGGACTTGAGGTGAATCCAAGTAACATGTTTTATAATGAAAATAGCAATCTTGGTTTCAGGCAAGCAGTACTAGGGATTTTTCTTCTCCCGTCCCTGGCCCTACTGAAACCTACACATGCAGGCACACATCCCCTAAAGTTGCTATTTGCATCTGGGGAAAGTCTTAATTGGCCGTGATTGCTTTTAACTGTTGCCATGGGAAACCCTTTCTGTCAGGGGGAGAAAAAAATAGAAAAATTTCTGCTGACATGTCAGAAGTACAAGAATACATGCAGCCATTTTGCTTGTATGAAAGAAGGACGGGACAAATAGGGTTGATGGGGAATAAGGATTGCTTGACAAAAGGCTTTTCTGGTGAACTCTTCCCCACAGCATCAGAATATCTTGAATCACTCCAAGCTGAAAGAGCTACCTGTTCCCAGGGTCTGAGCCATGCACGAAGATTTGATGTGTGTAATGAGTTTGGGGGAAAATACATTCAATAGGAGTGAGCAAGACAAGTCCTTTTCTCCTATGATTTCTCTCGGGAGCAGAGGGGTGTGGAGGAAGGAGGAATGGGGAATGCAGGCTTTGCTCCCCCGGTCACAGTACTCCCTTTGCCCACAGCTCCTTACAAGTGTGCTCCCTGCAGGAGATTCGTGGGGGATCCTTGCCTTCCTGTGTGCCACGCTTTGGAACCTGCCCGGGGTGCCTGCACTGAACCGCACGGACCAAGTGACCACCAGACAGTCCATCCAGCAGATGTACGACCTTACTCGCTATCTGGAACACCAGCTGCACACGCTTGCGGCCACTTATGTGAGTGTAGAAGCTTTGGGAGAATGGAAGCAGCTGAGCTGAGCAACTGCCTAGACATTTCTTTTCTTGCTTCTGCCTTCCCCTTCTTTCCTTGAACCATCTCCCACTTTTTCCTGCCCAGCTCATCTCCTTGGAAAATTTTGCCTCCGTGTTTCTCTCCACTTGGATATCTCTGTAGCAAAGGAAGGCCAGGCTGTGCTTTTCTCTCTCTGAATTCTGTCATGTGGGCTTAATACACCTCAGGTCACTTCTGCATGAAGGGTTCCTGTTGTCACCTTTCCATAGGACTCAGGCAGTTGTTTGTGGGTTTTTTTCCCCATTCTGGAACTTAAAATGATGCAAGAAGCGGTAGGGAAAGATACGAGTGCTGTAAACAGAAAGCAGTGTAACTTGCAGCTTCATAAAATTATGAATAAGACTGGTGCATAAGAAGAGAAAGATTATACAACCAGATATTGAATCCTGAAAGCCCATTGCAAGAGAAGGCAACAGACTGATATTATTTGAAAAGGGATTTAGGGATATGGAAATTTTGTGCCTGTAACACTTTGTGCCAGCACCTAAAATTTCCTCCTACCTGGTGAATAGCTGAAATACTGTTCGCTCTCCAGAGCTATGGCTGTCACTTGGCAGAATATCTGACATCTTTTCTCCTCCCTGCCTTCAGGCACCGGTGGAGTCTCCCTGTTTACAATCTGTTGTGGATCTCCTGCTGGGGTGAGGTGAGGCCTCGTCTGTCGGAACTTGCCAGGGAAACGCCCAACTGTGCAGAAAGTGGGGGTAGCCCCTCATCAATTTGCGTGGCATCCCTGCTCTCTGGCCTACCTGGCATTTCAGGCCCTACCCCTTGGCAGCTTTCCCTGACACTGAGCAACAAATGCAATCAAATCAGGAATTTAATTGGTTTGGACCATGGAAAATGCAGGACCCATGTTTTTTAGCGTGTCAACATTCCAGAAATATTTTTTTAAGGAGGTGGATCAAGAAGGTCAGATTTTCACAGTCTAGAAAACTAAAGAATTGTGCCATTATACAGCAGCTAGTTGCTTGATGTCCCAGAAATGAACAAATTTCAGTAATAATAAGATGGAAGAGGCTGATCAACAGAAGCAAATTTAGCCTAAACCGAACTCTCTGGGCCTCCACTGTGCTCACTGAGGTCAAAATGATAATCATTTTGATCTTGTCCTCTTTCCCTGCCAGGGCAGGGATTGAAAAACTACATTCTGATAAAACCTGGGATGGTGAATATGTGCCATTTGTTGATAAAACTGTCCTCAATTAAATATTGATGCTATAATACTCATCAAAGATATCATTATAGCAACGAGAAAGATACCATACTGGATTAGTAACTGTATACTGATCCTATATTATATACATACTGATGATCAATATGGGAATTTACTTTGCCAATCCCAGTAAACGGTGCATTCCCGTGTGGTAGCCCATGTGGAACACAAAAGATCTGAATGTCTTCAAAATATATAGCTCTGTATACAGACAGACATACACAGTTTTCCAAATTCATGTGAAAACAGGTATGAAACCTGTTCACAGAAAAGCCAAGTTTCAGTTAACACTTATTTTCAGTGAGTGAACAAGAGATGGCAATAGCAGTTGGTTCTCATCTGCAATGCATACTTGGGTTCACTTTGAACTTAGTCTCTCAAACTCTCAAACTGTTGTCTATTTGTAAAGATTTTTTTTAAAAGAAAAGTATTAACTAAATTTATATGGCCGGTCATCCCATGGAAAATGACTCTGGCTAGCATACAATAATCTGTATAAGTTATATAATAATTATTAAAAGAATTAAAAATTATAAAAGCAAAGCTAAAACAGGTAAAGAGGGACTTTCAGAAGTTCAGAAGTGATGAGATCCATAATATGGGACCTATAGCAAAAAAAGACCCCCCATCTAGGCCCTGCCGAATGTAGGTCTCAAGACATCAGAACTGGAACATACCTGTATTATGAGATCTGATGGGATTGATAAATGAAGTTGGAGAAAGGTGTTCCCTCAAATAAGCCAGTCCCGTGCCATTAGAATTTTAAAGGTCAGCACCGTAATGGACTATCTCCAGTCCATCTTAATTGTCAAGAAATTAGAGCATGATCCAGGCCTCTAGAAATAACCTAGGCCAAACAGATTAAGATTTTAGTAAAGCAAAGTAAAAATTGCTTCCTGCAACCTGGTAGTTTCCAAACCTTTGGGACTGTGACTCCAAGCACCAGACTCTTAGTGAATTGATGGCAATATAAATGTAATAATAAATATCCCCTCATGAAACAGCCAGGGGCTAGTGGAACGTAGAGTCAAACCATCTGGAGACAACGGTATCAGGTTGGGAAAGGATGTTTCATAAGAAACCAACCTGAAAATAAAGAAATGGAAGAGGCAAGGATAAGTCAAATGAATATAAGGAAAGGCACTGTAGCAATATGATTGCTGAGGCCAATAAGTGCAGCAACTGGGAAATCAGATCCTATAAAAAGGCTATATTGCTCATTGCCTTACCTTGCAAAGAAAAATCTAACACTTATTTTTCCTGAGCTTTCCGGTGGAAATGGGAGCACAAGCAAACACCTACCGCCCGTCTACTGAAAAGACCTGAACTTGACTTGTGCTAATACTACCATTCCTCTCATTATGGAAGAAAGAAATTAACTGAGAGCAAATTCAGGAGATTAATACAAAGGAGGAATTCGGAGAGTAACAAAGAGATGATGGTCAAGGAAGCTGTGTTGATGCCTTGGGGTTAGGGAGGGACCGCCCAGCCTATCTTAAGTAGCATTCACAATGTTTAATGGTTGGCAACCAAGCAGAAGGGGGAAAAGCAAAACAACACAAATAGGCCTAGGGAAAGTGCCCCACAGTCAAAAGAGCTCTGCTCTCAACCTGTCGGGGAAGGAAAACAATTAGGCAGGCCATCCTGCTGGCAGGTTTTGGAGGGATGCTACAAACGTATTCCCAAGTGATTTCTGTAGAAGCAAAACTACTTCCAAAGGCTGCCATAGGAGGTATAGACAGAGAAAGCTGCTCAGGCAGCCAGGAGAAATGAAAGGATGTTGACTGGTAACACAACAGTCTTACCCACACAAGCCGTTTAGAGACTGTAAGTGTGTGGTTTAAGTGCATCAGATCTCTGCCATGGCCTTTTCTTGGTTTTCTGGGCTTGTGGGATGTGCAGGGAATGAAGTCTGTGGTAAGCATGGGCTTCATTAAGTGTCAAAAGCCTTTTCCTGAGAGATGCTGAAGAAAGTTGTTGTCTAGCCAGTTCTCTTTGCAACATCCCTCCAAACGCTAAACACTAAATGAGGACTACCTGATTAGCTATCAAAACTTAATGGCCACTGATTGCCTGATCCTCCAAAACCTATCTAAGATGCCTTCTGCAGAAACTCAGGTCTAATTGCATCTATATGCAGATGTTTTCTTCAGTGTTATAGACAGCTTTTGGATCCTCCCCATTAAATAAATCTCAAATAAATGACAAAATGTAAAGAAGAATTTTAGTTTTTGAGATTCATACACATTTTCAATCTGAGCATTTGTGTATTCACAACACACCTTTCTCCCTCTGTCTGATCCCACACTTGCAGGGAATAAGGCAACAAACAGTGGAGATCAGTGAATGAGGTTAATAATGGTTGGCTCCTTGTCCATGTGTGAAAGCTGAAATTATTAGGAAAAGGAGAGCCCTTGACAGAGGCAGGGTCACATATCACTTCATATTTTAAACAAACATTGTACCTTCCAAAAAACCTTTCGTGTTCCTTTCCTCAATCTTTTCCCCTACGAAGCCCCTATTTTTGAATATAACAGAATTTCTTTTTCTCCTTTCCTGCTGGTCTCATGGTGATGGCCACGTCCCAGCCTGCCTGTTAGCTGATCTCTGCTACTGCTATAAAATTGTTTGGGGAGCCTCTACTTGCCCTCGGGCAACAGAGAGGAAATTAATTTGTCTCCTGAGCTTGTCAGGTTCTTCACACACCCGCAGGGTTTGACACACCTCCCTTCCGCTTGGTGCTTCACCCACCCCACTGCCTGGGCAATCCTGCTGCCTGCGGGACACCACTGTTGGCAGGGGGTGGGGAATCCCAGGAACGCAGCCCAGCAGGGCAGGCAGGCAGGTGTGAATAAAGCCAGCATGTGTCTGTGTTTGTAACAGAGTGATCAGCCGGGAAGCTGATAGAATGATAGAAACTGACTAACTGCAGTAGAGCATGGAAGTGCAAGAAGTGCAACAGGTAACAGTGAGGTCTTTGCAAGTCAGTGGATTCAGGGACACTTTGCCCATGCCCAGGAATGCATTGGTCAACGCGCATAGGTGGGCAACAGTGTACAGAAATACGTCCTCTGGCAGGTAGCACTATGTACAGCTAGTCCTCGACTTGTAATCATTTGTTGAGTGACTGTTCAAAGTTACAAATGCATTGGAAAAAAAGAAACTTAAGACCCTTCCCGCCTCGCACTTACAACCATCTCAGCATTCCCATGGTCACGTGATCAAAATTCGGGCACTTGACAACCAGTATGTATTTACAATGGTTGCAGCATCCCAGAATTAGGTGATTGCCGTTTGCCACCTGCCCAGCCAGCTTCTGACAAGCAGAGTCAATGGGAAAGCTAGATTCATTTAATGACTGCATGATTCACTTAACAACTAGAGCAATTCGCTTAACAACTGTAGCAAAAAAATTATAAAATTGGACATAACTCACTTTTCAACTGCCTTGCTCAGCAACAGAAATTCTGGTCCCAGTTGTGGTCATCAGGACTACCTGTACTGCAAATAATCTTTCCCGCAACCAAGCTATCCACCCTTCCATCAGCAGAAACTCTACCAGTTGCTCCCACTGCATGGATCTATATTCCATTTCTCTTATCTATATTCCTGGGCACTACCAGTCACATGTTTTCCTTCCAGGATCATGGGTGACAAGGCATGACAGCTATTGCACAGCTTGAGGGCCGTTGGAATAAGCAGGAGTATTTTTATATGAGAACAGCTAAAAAAAAAAAGGTAGCCTTCCCCCTGGTGGACAGGAGATCAGAGGAAGCAACATCAGGGGGATCACAACAGAAAAAAAGAAGATTGTTTTGTGGATCACATATCCTGTGATCCCATAGACTTACATCTCCTTGTCTTGCCTGTCCTTTGTATGAGACAGAGGATGCATCTGTAGAGGTGGTGGGTGGAAAGAACTGAGAAAGTGGGTATTCCTGTTCAAGTGAGTTTTAACACTCTCCTGTCTTTTCCCCTCAGCTCAACTACCTGGGGCCACCTTTCAATGAGCCGGACTTTGATCCTCCCCGGATAATTGGGGTAGAAGCTGTGCCAAGTGCCACCGTAGACATTCAGGAGTGGCACAGCTTGAATGACAATGCCCGGCTAGCAGCTAATTACCAGGCCTACAGCCACCTGCTCTGCTACCTGAGGACCATGGACGGCACGGCTCCAACTGCCTTGCCGAGTCTGCGCCACAGCCTAGCCCACTTTCGGGCTAGCCTGCAAGGGCTGCTGGGCTCGATCGCAGGCATCATGGCTTCCCTGGGTTATTCACTTCCAACTCCAGGGCCCCCTCTAGAGCTTACCCCACCCAGCCACTTCCTGCGCAAGATGGATGACTTCTGGCTGCTCAAAGAGCTACAGACCTGGCTGTGGCGCTCAGCCAAAGACTTCAACCGACTGCGTAAAAGGGTGCCTCCGTCTGCTGTTATGCTGCATCTGGAAACCAGAGGCTTTTGATTCCTGCCGTCGCCATTGTCTCTGCCTTCACCTCATTCACTGACACCATTCAGACCTGCCACTCAAGGACTAGCACTTCTGAAAGACTCCAAATCCACTGCCTTCTCCCAGCCCCTCCTCAAGATTGCCCTCCTCCTCCTCCCTTGCCTTTTTGGTGCTGCATTGCTCTCTGCTACTAAGCTGTGCTCTGGGTGAGCAGATACACATCTATACAGCCTGTTTCTTCGCATCTCTTCCTCCTCTACCTTCTTGTATAAAATTAATATCTCCTCCTCCTCCCCCCCTCTCTCTCTTCCAGAGGGGCCATTCATTTTCCAGAAGGAGAGGGAGAGTGTTTCCCTTCCAACCTCCAGGATGAGCAATTAAGCCCTGGCTGCAGAGCAGCCAACAGCTGCAGCCTCCGCTGCTGATGCTCCACTTGCCTTAACACTTCACTCCTTCTGTAGCTGGATTTCTCTGCATTCTCCCCATTCTCTTTAAGGGGCTGCGCCAATTAGGAGCTTACAAAGGGCATTCAGTGATCAGTCAGTTACATGGGAAGCATCTCTCCAGTCAGGTTGTAAAATATGCCCATACTGGACCTTCTGCTGGACCTTAATTCTAGAGGCTCTCTTCACCAGAAGGGGCAAACTGGACTCTGAACCAGAGATGAGAGGCCTCATTTAGCTCAAACACTTGCAGGTTTTCAGCCTTTCTTTCCCCTCCATGGTTAGGTAAGATCGTTCATTCATTCACTGTTGCCACATGCAGACCTACCCTTAGTAGGATAATTGTCTAAGCCAGCTATAATGGCCACCACTTGTCTGTACATAAAACAGGATGGATGAAGTTCTGTGGTTTACACTGTCACCAGCAAAGGAGAAATTTCCCACATGTGGCCCCATCTACCGTTCTTTCTCTCCATCTTTGCCCGCCCCTCCCTCCCCTCCTATCAGGTTGTTATTCTAAGTTTGTTTATATTAATATTTATTTATTTTCAGATGTTATTTATTAGATTGTATTTATTGCAGAATTTCTATTCTTGTATTAATAAATAAAATGCTTTCTCCAGGAGTAGCACTGGCTTTGTTTTCTCTCAACCCAGCACGCTCAGGGCTAGTCACTGTCACATTTAGGCTCAAACCTATAATTTGTGTGTATGTGGGTGCTCTACGAAAACGGGGTGATTAGGTTGTTTTCTTGCACTAGACCAGACATGTCAAACACAAGGCCCGGGGGCCGGATCCGGCCCGCGAAGTGGTTTCATGCGGCCCGCGAAGCCATCCTGGAAACAGTGAGGGAACGGCCCCCACTGCCTTGGCCCTGGCCCAGAGACCCTCCTTCTGCCAGAGACCCTCAGATCTGTCCCACTCCTGCCCAGGCCCCCATAGGCACCCTTGATGCGAACGATGTAGAGCTGGCCATGCTCACCCAGTAAGCCATACGCACTCTAGCCACGCCCACCCAGTAGGCCATGCCCACCCTGGCCATACCCACCCGGCCCCCTGAGGGCAACTGCAATGCTGATGCGGCCCTCAATGAAATTGAGTTTGACACCCCTGCACTAGACCTTTGCAGTATTTTTATAATGATTTAAGTTTGTATCGACTAGAACCTAAACCAGCCTTATCCATCCTGATGTTTTCAAAATATTTTGGAGCTGTAACTCTAGAATTAAAAATATAAACCCATAACAGCAGTTTCTCACAAAATTGCTTGAGCAGGGGGTTGGACTAGATGACCTCCAAGGTCCCATCCAACTCTCTTATTATATTACATCCCTCTGTTGCCACAATTTTCTGTAACTGGTACTTGAAGCAATCTGCCTCCAATCTGAAAATAGCCCAGAATCTTGAGGCTTTATAACTGTCAATAGACCCTGGCTGCCATGATTTTTCCCAACTCCTTTTTAAAGCTCTCCAAGGTGGGGGCCCTCAGCGTACTTTATGGCAATGAATTCCATAGTTCATGAACAGTGTGAAGAAGTGCTTGGTTTTGTCTATAACCTCTTTTCGTTCAGCTTTATTAGATGACCCATGTTCCCCAGGTTTTGAGAGAGGGAGAATAACATTTCCATGCCTATTTTCTCCACATAATGCCTTATTTTGTACACCTCAGTTACATCTCTCTCTGTTTCCTTTTTTCTCTTCTAGCATTTTAACCTTTTCCCCATAGGATCTCCTAGGTTGCCCTTGCCGTAACTTTTCTCCAAAGTTACAAGAACTGAATGTAGTAGTCCAGCTGTGGACACACCATAGATTTTTATGCAGGCATGATAACGTTGACCATTGTCAATCCCTTTTCCAATGATCCCAACAAGGAATTTGTGTTGTTGTTTTTTACAGCTGCCACATTTTGAGTTTTCATTTGGTGACTGACATGGCAGAAAGTGGACCTGCCCAATTCCTATTAGCCATTTTACATCACTTGGGACTCACCCCATTCCCTCCAGTCACTGCAAACGTCCCTCTGTGGCCATTTGGAGTTGAGTTATAGGAAGGGCTGAACAACTGACCTTTGCAGAGACATCTCATCTGCCCACACCCTCAGCACTTTCCAAAGCCCTTGTTAGATTTGTACGCTAGCTCTTTTGTACAAGTTTACCATTCATTTCCTACAGTGTTATAAAGTTGATTTAAAGCTAGAAAAACAGCCAGATTCTTCCAGATGATTGTAGTTAATTTTGTCACAATTCTGTGAATTGTGCCAATGGGGTTTTTTCCATAGCCATATTTGTTATTTCTTTTAATTATTTCTGAGGATCCAGTGGTAATGAGCTTCTGATCTAATTATCTGGTATCCATGATGTTCATTCATTCATTCAACAATTTATATAGCTGTCCATCTCACCACAGTGACTCTAGTTTGCTTACAAAAAAATTAAAACCAAAAGAACAGAGTATAAACTCTATATAGGAAAACCCTAATATCTCACATGCCTGGAGCCGAAAGAAAAACTGTTCCATTTCAGTCACTAAGACAACAAGTGACCCAGCCAAAATGCTTGTGGGAACATCCAGGTCTTTAATAGCTTATGAAAGCCCCAACAGGTTTGATGCCAACCAAATCTGAGAGGGAATGTTGTCTCACAGAGCAGGCGCAGTGACAGAGAAGCCACAACTCCTAGATCTCACAAGATGGCATTGTCTTAAAAGATGGGATCTGAAGCACGCAAACTCTACTAGTTCTGGTAGGGTGAGCAAAAATACCATGCCCTGTGCCATATAGAATTATATAGGCGATAGCTCTTGAATTGCACTGAGAAACCTAGTAGGAACTAGTACACGTTGCAGACCAGAGGTTACACAGTCTTGTTGTGGATCGCCCCAAACTGCCCTTGATACCACATTCTGGACAAGCATTCTGTTCTTCAAGGGCAGCCCATGTAGTGTGTGCTATAGTAATCCAACCTGGAGGTAACTACAGCATAGATTGCTGTGAGTAATGCCTCCTGAGCCAGAAATGGTGTAATAGGTGCACATGGTAAATTTGTGCAAAGGCCCTCCTAGCCATGGTGAGACCACCTGCTCCTTGAGATGTTGAATTAAGCTATGCTAGTTTGTGGACAATCTTATTTTTATTCATTTCCTTTGCATGTTTATATCCAACCCCTACTGTTAATATTTATGAACATGAATATGCACAATTGCACTGGGGAACAAAATATTATCTCAAGGTAGGACAGTATGATGTTTTACCAATTTTTCATTACCAACTTTTTGTTCACCCATAAGTGTATTTTACTGTACAGATTGCCTTTTCTGCAAGGCCACTAACTTAAGGGGAAGATCGGATGGAGATGGAGATCAGTGGTGGTATTCAAATATGTGAACAACCGGTTCTCTGTGTGGATGCCACTTCTGGAAGTCCGTTCTGGGCCTCGGCAACAAAAAATTAGCTACCATTTCTGCTGAACTGGCGTGAACTGGCTGAATCCCATAACTGATGCAGATGATTAAAACCCATTTTTAGTAAGCTAGATATATTCCAGGGAAGAAAAATGAGAAAGTTTATTACTAATAACTTCAGTATAAAATATGTAAAAACATTCTAAATACTGTTAATAACATCTTAAGGAACTCCATGATCTGAAACTTCTGTTTTCAGGACAAAAAACAATGTACTATAAAAGAAAAATTCAGGATATAAAATGTTGCAATATTCTACATATTAAGCTATAACTATTAGGGATCCCAGGTAAAATATCACTGCCAATTTCCTCATATACTATCAAGGAACTGAGTGAGAATCTAAGGCTTCTTCCCTGGATGATATTTTAATCATATTGAATATATTATCAACATATTGGAATATTAGGGTTTGAAGAGGTTGTTTTAGATCATCAAATCCAACCTCCTGTTCAGTACAGCAATCCAAATTAAAGCTTCCTTGAGAGATTGCTACCCAGCTCCCTCTTAAACATCCCCATCCATATTGGACCCCACCAACTCTCTTAGTAATTGGTTCCACAATCAAAACATCTCTTATCATTAGGAAGTTTTTGTAATACAGGTAGTCCTCAACTTACTACAGCTCACTTAGTGACCGTTCAAAGTTACAATGGCACTGAAAAAGTGACTTCTGACTATTTTTTTGCATTTACACGTGATCAAAATTCAGATGCTTGGCAACTGGCTTGTATTTATGACAGTTGCGGTGTCCGGGGATCATGGAATCATCTTTTGCGACCTTCTGACAAGCAAAGTCAATGAGGAAGCCAGATTCACGTAACAATGTCATTGCTAACATAACTACTGCAGTGACTCACTTAGCATCTGTGGCAAGAAAGGTTGTAAAATGGGGCAAAATTCACTTCACAGCTGTCTCATTTAGGAACAAACATTGGGAGCTCAGTTGTGGTCGTAAGTCGAGGACTACCTGTATTCAGTTGGGGCCAGTGGTGGGATTCAAATATGTGAACAACCGGTTCTCTGTGTGGTTGCCGCTTCTGGAAGTCCATTCTGGGCCTGGGCAACAAAAAATTATCTACCGGTTCTGCCGAACTATGTGAACCAACTGAATCCCACCGCTGGTCGGGACCTATCTTTCTGTAACGTAAAACTGTTATTCCATGTTCCACATTTTGAGATGATAGAAAATGTTGTGACCTTTTGTGTGGCATCTGTTCAGTTATTTGAAGAGTCTGATCACAGCACTCCCCTTCTCAAGGCTAAATATTCTCAATTCCTTCAATCTGTTTTCGTGAGATTTCATTTCAGGTTCTCTGATCATCCTCGTCATTCCTCCCTGTTCTTGCCTGAATTCTTCTTGTGGTGCAGAAGTAGAACACACTATTCAAGGTGGAAATTGATCAGTGCTTCAGAATTAAGTAAAATTCTTCCTTCCAAGGATGTGAAAGTTCAAGTCACAGATTACGTTGTAGGAAAAAAATATTAAGCACTACAGTATGTGATTTCTAGACATAAGAACCTCACTTTTACTATGCCTTGATTTTCAAATGTCTCATTGTATCTTGGTGAGAAGTACTTTTCAAATTTTGTCATCAGACCATTCATGAAATATTAATATTTCATTGAACTTGTGAGTTATGGCTTTTATGATTAGACAGGGTAGTAGATAATAGAAGAGCTCTATTATGTAACTTTAGAGTGAGAGATTAAAATAGAATTATACTTAGAAATGCTGTGAAGAATATCGAAAGCCACATTTTTGTATCATTTTTTCCCTGTTTTTCTTTTACTTTTGTCCCCTTTTTTGCACTTTTAGCTGTCTCTTTGATTTTTTTCTTTTTCTTTTTTCTTACTTTAGGTTACATTGTATTAGTTTTTGTTTTCTTTTTTAAAAGGTTCAACATGAAGCATATAAAATGTTTCACGATTTGTATATTGAAAATTTCTCTAAACTTCCAATAACATGCAATAGGAAAGTTAATTTCTAACCACATTTGTCCCTGGCCCATACAGCATCAAGTTACACGTCTGCATTTCCTCCAGGATTCTATAGGAGCCTAAGATTTTGAAGAGAAGGGGGAGTTTCAAAAGCTCCTTGTTGAACTTGTTCTGTAAAGAAGTGACAGTTCTTATAAACAAGATTTGGGCTTTCCTGTGTAATCCTGGAGCCTTTTCTACTGAACATGCTGCATTAGGAGGAAGAAGATATATTTTTTTATCATGCCACACCTGCTCTGTGCCAGGACTGTAACTATTTGTCCAAGTTTCAGACAATAAAACCCCCAGAAAGGACAAATAAAGGACAGAACATGCCTTCATTTTAAAGGAAGTATTATTCAACAGAATAAATATACAATCTCCTGCTTTTCCAGCGCTGATCTACAGTATTTCTATTGCTTCTTTCAAGGAAACATCATGAGTCACTTAGACACTGAGACCTTGTTTTAACAAACTAATTGGGAGGGAGGGAGATCCATTATTCAACAATGTCCATTAAATCAGAAAGTATGTCACAGAGATAGTTTGTTATGCAAATGATGTCATTGTGCCCATTGTGCCATGTCTTCTTTAAATAACTTACAGAAATGTAATTGACATTTTGTAAAAGACAGAAAGTTGTTCTGTGCATGTCCGTGGACAAAGTGTTGCATAGATCTCTAGTAAATCAAGGTTTCATTGGTTGATAAATCCTAATATTAAGATCCATACCGAATGTCCATATGAAATTGCCTTAATATTATGACGTAGACATATCCTGAAACAGTAAATGGATAAGTGGATAAATGAATAAATAAGAGGCTGACTGGCTGTCTGGATCATAGGTAGGATTATACAGTAGATACACAGCTTAGGTGCTTCTCATGGTCATTACAATGATTTCATTATACTTTTTCACTTGTTATCAGGGCCTTTTCTGATCCCCTCTCTCTGTGTGTGTATATGATTGCGCATATACACAGATACAGAGATTTCAGGAAAATGAGATTTCAGAGAAATGAGATATTCTCATGGAAATCCTCTTTGTTTCAGAGGATCTGTGGCTTCATTGCCCAGAGAATGGACTTCTTTCCACTGAGCATCCTCCCCATTGTTACACAATCATTGGGGCAGATGGAGGGCTCAATCTGTCTCCCAGAGTGCATCTAGCTCTCTTCTCCTTTTGAAAACCTCTTATTAGGTATGATGAAATCATAATCACTGTGTATTTTTAAAAAATTGTGAGTCTCACACTTTTTGCAATGCAGCCCAAGATAAATTGTTGCATTTATATTCCAAATAAAAAGGATTGGAATCTTTTGCATGCATTTCTCACATACATATTCATATATTTTATAATCACTATTCAGCTTCATAAAACACTAGACCATCGTGTTTGGTTTTTAATTAGCATGTTGCAAGAACTCAATCATAATGCTATGTGGACTATAGGCTTAGAATATTGCCAGTTGTGATTTATTCAAGAAACCACAGTTAAATCATTGCTTAGAATAATGAACATTGCATAGAACAGGTGAAGCTTTATAGTATAGGTATTGTACAAAAGGGTATTCTTGTTGTTAGCCTAATTACCGCCATTTTGCTTCTGTAAAGTGTGCTTGCATTAGGGCCGCCGTTTTGTGAATGAAGGAAGAACATGTACCCAGACCCAGAGATAAGGAAAAGAGCGGGAAAGGAATGAAATGTGATTGGCTGATATGTGTACTGACATGTGTAATTTTATGATTGGTTATTGCCTGCCTATATAAAGAACTGCCTAACTGACCAGTGGCTGGCACTTCTGAATGCAGCTGCCAGTGTTTCAGATAGTGTTCCACCCAGCAACTTCACTTGGCCAAATAAAGTTCTGTTTCTCTTGGAAGTCTCCACTTGAGTCTCTTGATTTGTCCTCTTGGAACCTCAAGCTCTTTGGTAGCTGCTGACCCTTACAATAGCGTACTGAGCTGGGTAGAGTGCAGTATACTGGAGGAATATTCTGTGCTCTGTGACAGTCTGAGGAAGGTTAATAATATGGAGGGGACACTATGCACAAAACTGAGGCTTTGTTTTTACTTCCTATTTACTCTGTTTCCACAGGATCTTTCAAATTTCTTGAAGACAACAGGAATCTACAGACTAACACTTTAATTTGCCTATTTGCACATCAACACCCACCCCAAATGTACATACCTCTAATACTACCATAGTAGAACTTAATTTTGAAAGCAAAGCTTGGTTTTTCAACATAATACTTACTTAGAACAAAAATAAGTTTCACAGGCCCCATATCTGCACACTTGACCTTTACCTTTTCATGAATCTGATATTTGTTACCAAAAGTTGAAAATCTTGAAATATAAAGCTAAAGTGAAATTTTGCATTTTGGTTTAACAGCACCGAGAAATTACTGCTAGATACACTAAGAATTCTCCTGATAAGTGCAATGGGAATATTCATATTTATTTGCCTCTATGTTTATTTAATGAAATGCATATCCTATCCTTTTCTGGGCTGCTTCTGCAATTAATAAAGGCAGCAACCACAGGCAGAGAATTGTAAATAAAACCAATACAGTGAACCTCATGAACTGCTTGCTTGGGATGTTGAGTTTCAAAATATGTTTGGAAAACATTGCAGGAAAAGTAAGAGAGAACGCATCTGTCTCCTCTGCCTGAATGTTGACAAGCAAGCCCTCCATGCTGGGTCTAATGCTATTTCAGAGAAGATTTTCAGTTTTAAGTCCTTAAAAAATGGTGGGGATAATTGAAAACCACCTTCCTTGGGAAGAGAGTCTATTAACTTTCCCCAGTTATGAATAATGATTGATCCCCTGTGTCCTGGGTCTAGAGAGCAAATCAGGAATTATTTATGACTAAACCTACTTTCGTAATGACTTAGTTAAGGCCCTGTCTGGTTTTCATCAGTTGTGCTATTGCATAAATGAAATCACATTGGATAAGTTGTTCTGGTAATCAAAAGATAAGTTCTATTTATTTGAATCCTCCAGTGTTGCATGAATTTATCAGATTGCCACCCAAAGCTAGGAGTTCACTCCACTTTATTTTCAATTACCAACCATCTCATGAAGGGCTTCCCAAGCTAGTCATGTTGGAATGACTCATGGGATCTGGTATTTAGTATGCAATAAAGGATTTTAAGGAAACCAAATTTATTTTTCCTTACCAAGGATATTATAATCAGAAAACAAAAAAAAACAACAATGCATGCAAATCAGTAATGTTCACATTTATTATGGTTTTGTGGGTTTGAATGGGAAAGAATTGTCTTCAGTTCAATCCTACCAACATTAACTTGGCTGTGGTTGTTAAGGGCACTAAGATCTTAGGATATTTCATCTTTAATCTTTGATGGGATAACATTTCCCCATTCAAATGCATAATTTGGGATTTTTTCCTGGACTCACTGTTTCTGCTCAGTAAGCAGGTAGCAACTATGGCCAGGAATGTCTTTGCACAAATTCATCTGTTGTACCACTTGCACCCCTTTCTAGACCATTAGGCCCTTCGGTCACTCATGTTCTGTTCTATTCATAGCTCAACTACTATAAAACACTCTACATGAGGTTGCCCTTCTGGAACTTCCACCTGGTAAGAAGGCAATGGCACGGGTAGTGATGGGCCTGTTTTGGTATGCCCATATAAGCATTTCTGCTTCACGAGATTCAAGGTACTGGTGATCACCCATAAAGCACTACACGATGTAGGGTTATTTGAGGGACCATCTATCTTCCATAGCATCTGCTCAGCTGATTCAATATACAGGGTTGGTAAGCTCTGGGCTTCTTCAATTAAACAATGCCACCTATTGAGTCCCTGAAATTCTTTTTAGCAGCGTATGCTCTCTGGAATGAGATTGCCCATGAGAGCCAGATGGCTCCTATTCTGTTATTGTTTAGAAGGGCAGTGAATACCAAGCTCTTCACCAGGCCTTTGGTGAGGGTGAGTGAAGCCCCATTTTAGATTGTGTTGGCTGGTCTTTGTTCCTCGGTAGTTTTGCTGTATTGATATCAGTTATTCTTATTCATCATTGTGTTGTATTGTTTTTCAATGTTTTTTTATTTTGATTCAGAGTCATTGGGAAGAAGAGGAGGAGGAGAAGGGAATGGAGGAAGAAGAAGAGGAGGAGGATCCCATTCGAAGTGTTTTTATTATTGATCTATAATGCAACTCTTGTCCATCCACTATTATTAAGAGAAGAAGGCTAATTTCTATCAGCTAAAGCCAGAAACTACTTTTCTATATGAAATATAGACTGAAAACATTACAGCAAGCAGTACAAAGAGCCCATAAATAAGGCATTATTATGCCCTCTTGGACATGAATTGCCTATTAGAAGAGTCATTTCAACTAAGAAGTGGACTGGCTCAAAAAGCTGAAGAACGTGAACAAATATTTGAAACAGTAATTGCAGTTCTGTTTTTCTGAGTCAAGAGCTAAAGATGTGGACTTGGCTTAGTAAAGTGGCTCAGACCCACACTGCTGCTCCATAAAACAAGGCTGAAGCTCAGTCTCATAAAACACATTAGTCACTGTTACGGACTAAGAATAAAGGGCAGATGGGAGAAATTGAGGGTAAAATAGGGGTTGAGAGGGTAGTAGACCGGGATGCCGAAGATACATTGAATGTTGTCCAACTTGCTCCATACTCCTTTCTCTTGAGCCCTGCTCGCTCTTTGTGGGTTGGGGGAAGAGAATGAGGGATAGTGACTCATGTTCCATTGGATTCCTGATCGCAAAGTTCAGTCTGGGGCATGGCCTGAGGTTGGCGCCTCCTGCCATCTGTCTTTGTCTCATGGACAATCTTGTCCTGGAAACCAGCTGACTTGGTTCTGATTCCCAGCAGGGGACAAGGCCTAGGATGGGGCCATGGCCAAGAATGGGAGGAGAGCATAAAGTAGGCCAGGAAATAACCTTGAATTCACCAGCGTTGTTTCATCACCACCCTTCATCCTCCTCCATCTGTCCTCTTATTGTTCACTGGCTGGCACACAGCAGTGCCAAATCATGGCCATTTAGAGGGCAATTTCCACAGCAGATCTAATGAGACATATTCTGTGTGAGTGTGTCTGTACGAAGGAAAGACTGAGAGAGATTACAGCATTTGACTCTCAACCTTTCATTTTCAGAGCCTGAACAAAAAGAAAAATGCCTGATCTTATTAAATGGTATGATCTGAGAAATCAGCCAGCTTCACTTTGGCTTAGAATAAAGGTGAACAATCTGAGGAGCTACACATGACCCTTGATAACCTTGAACAAGGCATTCCAAAATGCCTCATTAAATTGCATTTTTTTGATGGAGAAGTGCCAAAAGCATGCCTGAAGAGTTAATTGCATCAGTTGCCTTTAATTTAAATTACATTTTTAAAGGATGAATAACATGTAGTTTATGTCCTTCTGGAAATATTCACCTACCACTTTGGTCCGGATAGATTGTGTATCCTGCCCTAGAATCATAAACATGGTTTGGGAAGAAGCATTAACATATATCTCTATAGTGTCATGATCCCAACTGGAATCAAGTAAATTTGTCATTTTAAAGTTGGACAAGTTCATAGGTTATTGCTTCAAATTGTATTGCACTGTCCTTGAAAGGAAGAAAAATACGCATGTAGTGTGAGAGTTAAACCTGACAAGGTCAAAAGTCAGCAATCCAACCACTTGACTGGACCACAGCAGTAACAAGGAAGAGGTCAAAATCTTTCTTCCCATGTACAAGTGGGACACCTTGAACTTATGGCCCTATGAGAGAAAGAGGTGCAAAGACTGAATTTAGAATTCACTATAAAAAAGGCTTGCATTTTCTAGTTTGCAGTCATTTCTTAGTGGCTTTCTGAATTTTTGTTACAAAATGACTTATAGAGGTCTACACTTCTAAATCTGAAATCAACCAAAAGAAGTCTGAGAGACAAATTAGCCTTCAATAGCTACCTAGCCACAAACAACATCTATAAAAAGTAAAGGTAAAGGTTCCCCCGCACATGCGTGCTAGTCGTTTCCAACTCTAGGGACCGGTGCTCATCTCCGTTTCAAAGCCGAAGAGCCGGCGCTTGTCCGAGGACGTCTCCGTGGTCATGTGGCCGGCATGACTAGACGCCAAAGGCGCACAGAACGCCGTTACCTTCCCACCGGAGTGGTCCCTATTTTTCTACTTGCATTTTTACATGCTTCCGAACTGCTAGGTTGGCAGAAGCTGGGACGAGTAACAGGCGCTCACTCTGCTACGCGGCACTTGGGATTCGACCCGCCAAACTGCCGACCTTCTGATCGACAAGCTCAGTGTCCTAACCCACTGAGCCACCGCGTCCCTTTTAACAACATCTATAGATTGTGCAAAAGAGACTATCACCCAGCCCAAAAAGGAACAAAAAGACCCAAGCAGCTCTCCACCATCAGTCAGCACCCAGATCAGCACAGATTAACTCCAAGGTTAACATCAAATGAACAATCTAGTAAGTAATACCCCAATCAAGAAACTGCCAAAGAAGCCAACAGCAAACAGTGCAACCAAAGCATCTCTAAGACCACCCCCACCAACACTGACAGGCAAACCACTGGAATATAAATTGATAGCAAACTGCACTCCTTACTAGCACTGATGATGTTACCTAGTTTGGGCAATGAAATGTCTGCAAGAAAACAACCAAGGTCAGAGAGCATCAAGTACCCCTGTATTTACAACGTCTATGCAACGTCAACACACACTATATATAAAAATAGCAGGACTTGCCTTGTAATGTCCCATTTGCTATCTTCCTGATTTTGATGTCCTCTTCTGGAGTACCCCTGATTATGCTTCATGGGAGTCAGTGCCACTATGTAGACCTTACCAAGAAATTAACTCCTCATGGTTAAAACTAATGTTATTAATTTTGGCTATAATAACATAATCTTGCAAGTCTTTACCTCACTCCCTAACCCCTTGTCCTTATGTGAATTAGAAGCTGTTTGCCTGAGTCTTTTGCAAATGCCTCCTTGTTTTCAACTCAAAGCCAAACACTTCCCATGATTCATATACTCAGGACAACTTCGCACTGCAAAACCTGAATTCATTTATTTGTTTATTTAATATATATTCTGCCCATCTCACAGCGACTCTGGGCAGCTTACCATAGGACTTCATGAGTTGCCTTTCCTCTTTTTGACAAATTGTCACCATCACCCATTTCTACTTTCTGCTTTTATTTGGACCCAGCCAAGCAACTATTCCAGATAAGTGAAGCCCTACAGATGAAAATGCAATCTATGGATTTGCATATGGCATAAATAGTGAATAATTCAGTCAGTTAGCCAGTCAGTCAGAAAAGAAACTGTAAAGATGAAGGTATCAGTATAATCTTAGATCCACTTAGAAGTCAACCCTACAGAGTTCAATGACTTATTTCAATGAAAGCAGTGGTATGTCTGTATGCCTATATTTCTGTATCTCCAACAAGAAAAAGTTATTAAACTGCTTCAAGCATAAATAATCTGCAGTGATTTTCTGAACTGTTTCCACGAGTATCCTGAGGCAGACAAATTATAGGGTTAACTTCTAACTTTTATAATAATTTTCATGAATTTCTTCAATAAAGCCAGTCTGTAAGTTTTCATGGGAGTAAATGTGACATCTGGTGGTGAGAGGTAGTAGGACTGATATCCTGTGAAAGAAAATATTTTTCATCCTTTTATGCTGACTTTTGACATCCCTTAAAAGTTCTCGAGCGATTTCTCTACTTAGTAAAGCTTTTTTAGGATTTTTCAGCCTCTAGTAAACTTATTCAAACTATTTGTTTTGTTGTTACTGGATTGACACTCTTCCTCTTATAGGCTAACAACGTCTTATTTATAGCAAAGTTTGTGGTAATATTATAGTAATATTGAGTCATTTTTGGAGTTTTAAAATGAAATTTCCAGTTTGGACTGGCAGTTGATGACACTATGCTTCAAAAGGGAAGCCATCAATAGAAGGCCACATGGACGCCTCTACCTGGGAACAGTCAAGATTTAAAATTGTGCAGGTCATGAGGAGTTGTGCAATTAAAAAATCAACATATTTGCCCAAATAGAAACCTAATCCATTTAAAAGAACATTCTTCCTGTGTATTAAAAAATGTTTTAGTGGCTCTTTTCATGCAGTGGGAATTGCGATGATCCCACAATGAAATCTCTAACCATTTTTCAGGAGTGATCTGTCACGTTTGTTTTGCGGGAAGCAGAATGAGTGAGATTTCTTCATTGGTCCAAGTGCTACAGTTTATCAAGAAACAAAGCAAGTAGAAACAAACCTAGATAAAGCAGATTTCTGGAAACAGGTCTATTCTACAAATGCAGCAGAATTAAGTTGTAGAGACTAGGACTGGGTTACTTCAAAGGACAGTGGGAACAATCATATTTAAAATATGGTCCTAGGTTACCAACAGCAATAATAGTTCCTCTCGAGATCTAACCATGTAAAAAAGAAAAGAACAGGAGGAGCCTGCTTAATTATGAATATGTGCTATTTTTCTAATCTTAAAGATTGGGCTTTGCATACTACCAGATGTGACAGCATCTAGTTCACCTTGGCTGACTTTGAACAAAAGCTAGGCAAGGTCAAGTCAGGTTACGAATACTTAGATAGGTGACTATTAAGAAAAAACCACAAGGCTGTAAGCTAGACCAGAAAATAAAAAAAAAATGGAAGAAGGAAATAGTAAGTCACTTCCATGTTGCTCCCATGGATGTGGATAGGTAGTCTCAAGAGACAAGCTTGAGTTGAGGACACTTGTGTGTTACCTTTATTTATGACATGGAGAAATTGCCTACCAATGCTAATACTAGGCCAGGGTTTCTCAACCTTGGCAATTTTAAGATGTGTGGACACAGCTACCAAAATTCCCCATCCACCATCAACCTGGACTGCCTGCCATGAAAGACTTTTCCTCCTCCTCCTCCTCCTCCTCCTCCTCCTCCTCCTCCTCCTCCTCCTCCTCCTCCTCCTCCTCCTGCCTGCCTAATTTGACTTTCTGATTTTCTAAAAAACAAATGCAGCAGAGAAGGAATAAAATATTGTCCATTGATCTGAAGTCTGTTTCTTCTTTTAACTGGGCAAACTTGTCAATTTCTGCCAAATTTCCCCTTCTTCTAACCCAAATGTAAAATTGTTGATCTACTAGTCCTCAAAAGACCTGCCCATAGAAGGGGAAGCAATTGAGACTGGCTTTCCTGGCGGGGAGGGGGAAATGGGTAAAAAGAAGCATTTTTTAGTTGGGGCCCAGGTTAATTGCAATGTGTACAGCCCTCGGTTGGGGCCACAGCAGAGGAAGTGGTTGACATTCAGAAAAGGATTTCTTAAACCAGTTTCATTTCCAACTGGTTTACACATGGGAAACAAGCTTCTCCTGTCCATGATTGCCACCTACTCTTGAATCAGGCGGGGGTATTCTAAAGCCTTTTCTGTACTGCAGCCTTTAAGCTGCTTGGCTCCTGTAGGACTAAACTGCAAATGAAGCCTGCTTGAGAATTCCCTTTCTGGATTTCAACTCATCCTTTGCTTTTTCTACAGTGACAGCTTGATGTTCTGTCTGAAACACTATTACTGCAGTCCCTGACTGGTAGATTTCCCTGCCAATCACGAGAATGTAGTTTTCAACTAGCTTTTGTAACAATATAGCCATGCCCTCCAGGCAGAGGAAGAGGGCATCCATACATCATACAACTAAGTGGATTGCTAAGAATCCAGAAAACTGGTTGGCCTTTCTTACCCAAGAAGTAAATTTTAGGGTGGTTGTTGATAAAACTGTCAAGAAATCAGTGGCTGAAATTGTTTTTGCCAAAATCCTAATTTTCATTTAGAAGAGCAGCATGAGTTGACTTGTGGGTGCCAATGTGTGAATTCACATTTTATTCTAAAATACAAGAGCAGGTAGAGGAAGATGAATAAATGAAAAATCCTGAAAGAAACTTTGGGGTTTGCAGACATAATTTGGGGTTTGACCCCACAAGAACCAGAAAGCAAAGTGTTGTTGTTTTTTTCTTTTTAAAGGAAGAAGGAGAAGGAGTTCTGACTTTAAATTACTTCCAGATCTCTCTGGAGAAAATTATGTAGAAAATGAAGTCATTATTTTATCATACAGCTTGATTGTGCAGGGAAATAACTTGTAGTCAAAATATTTGGAGAGGATCCATTTTACCACTTAATTTCCTGATTAATTTTGCAGGTGGAGCAAATCAGGAATAAATCTGACTATATAAATGACCTATCAAGCTATTACATACACCAGAAGTGGACTCATGGTTTGGAACCAGGCTTCAGCAAGTCTTCTTCCAGACAGATCACGCCAAGCATGGACCAGACATTGATTCTTTGTGGTCATCTACAAGCAACTGACTTTCTACAGTCTAACTATGCATATATATCCTGTTCTGTTCTGACTCCACCACTTGGGCAAGATCATAATAGATGTACTCCCATTAAATCCTTTGTGGTGGATGTTCTTCTATGACAATTTTTTAAATTAATCCTTGAATTATTGCTGAAATTTTTTCCCCAGGAAGACTGCTTTTGTCATATTATTATTTTAAAAAAAACAGAAATGAAAGACCAATCTCATTGCCACAATGGTGATAAGTAAAAAGGCTTTTAAAACCACTCTTACATTATAATATTATAGCCTTTCTCACTTTCCATGAAAAAGAAACATCATAACACCATAATTCTCTCAGGTTAAATTTAATATTTGTATTTTATCTGCTCGTAGATTTAGGTCTCACTTTTCATTCAGTAGCTCAAGAAGGGAGGACATTATATTTGTTGATTATTACATCATATAATAATGACAAGTTTTAAATGGCATCTTAAATAAAGTAATAATCACCAGCTAGCAAACTTTCTAACAGTAATTTAAGATGCATGAAAAATTAAAATTGGAGCTTTACAAAGGAATGTAGTGCAAAAATGGTATGAATGAAGGAACGTTATGCTGTGATTGATTCAGTATTTGAATATATTGCCATCCACACCAAAACTCATCAAAAAGAATAATGCTAAAAGATTCAATATTTGTGTAGGTACTTATCTTTTCCATTTTTATGGGGGGGGGAGGAATTAGACCTTCTGCATTCTGAAAAAAGACAAAATAATGACAGTAAAAGGGCAAGACTGCTAATGACACTATGTGATAATGACTTAGAGAAAAGCATGGTAATCATCTGTTAAAAATGATTGAAACTCTACAGAACATATCTCAATAGATTGATACAAATACAAGGCAAACAAGAGGAACTGTGGAAGTAAATTGGCTATAAGGTATGGGAAATCACCTATATATATTTGTGCATATACAGTGTGTTAAATATGAAGGCCAAACTGACACAAAGAATACTGGGGGTAGCACATTCAGTGATTGATTTCCCACACAATCAGCAAGAAGCCTTTTAAAACTCAGCTTTCCCCAGCATTGACATGAGATGCCTCTGCTTTTACTCTCCTCCTTCAGGCTATTTGCACACAGCATCCTCAATATTCGAACTGAATCAGGATAGCGTTAGAATTTAAGAGTAGTTCATAGCAGCTTCCCTACATCTTTCTGATGGAGGAAGCATTGATAAAGAAAGGGCAAGTTAATATTAGACATACCATATTAGGCAGGAGACACAGCTATTTATCAGTTGGGAAATAGATGAGTGAAATTCACTAGCTTCTTTCAAACATGCCACACACACACACACCCATGTAGAATACATGGACAGAAAGACAAGTGGGCAGGTCTAGCTCCAACATTGCCATTCCTTGGGCCTGGAGTTCTGGCTTTCTATTGATTTGATTGATTATATTTATATGCCGCCCTTCTCCCTAAGGACTCAGGGCGGCTCACAACAATAAAAACTAAAAAAGAACATGAAAATACAAATTTTAAAAAAGAATTAAACAGTAGATATGTTCATACATAGTAATTTAACCCCATTCTGCTTTCAGTCCTTTAATAGTTGAACGTCTAGAAAGTTAGAAAACCAGGTTGCACCCGAAACACCTCTGTGGATATCAGCACAAGAAGGATTCCATAGAAGAGAAACAGCAGGCAAAGACAAATGGGTGAAACACCAGGAGTTATTAGGAAAATCATCAAGAAGAATATAAGATTAAACCAACAGAGCAACTAATAGCAGAAGAAAATAATTGTCAATATTTTTCCTGTCTACAGTTATTTTTTCCCATTTACAGATTCAAAATGGACAAATGTTAAATGGTTGTGAAATAATAAATTTTATACGCTGTCCAGAGTCGCTTTCCATGAGTTCAGCAGCTATATAAATTTGATTAATACATAATAAAAATTAATAAACAAAAAGACTGATGGTATGAAGCAGACCAAGACAGAATCCAAAGTACAGTTGTGCACCAATGATGAGCATGTAATTGCAGAAATGTATAAACTTGTAATGAAATTTGAAACATAGGAAGAACAGATTAAAGAATGTACTGAGAATTTGTCACAACAGATAGATCAATATGTGTTAATAAGATTGAAATTTATGTTATGATCTTAAAGAGAATGGTTATGTTCTGATGTATTACTGATACATAATGCTAGAGAAACTGCCTAGAATGTATAAAGGATTTCAAATATATGCTAGAAATGTACACAGGAAGGGTCATTTTATCATGCTTACCAGACATGCAAAAAAGCTAAACAAAATTGCCTACAGATACAATGCTACAGAGGATTTTAAAAATTAATTGAAGCCAGAACATTTCCTTTTAGGATTGATGGACAAACAGTTAGAAAAAAAGTCTATGGAATATTATTTTAATATATATGATTACTACAGCAAGATTGCTATATACACAAAGATGGAAAGATTTGGCACTGCATATCATGGAAATAGTGAAACTAACAGAACTTCCTGAGATGGACAAATTGACCTGTTTGGAGCACCTGAGATGTGATTAAAGTGAGGAATCCAAATGCTTGTGGGCTTTTTCACAATGCCATCTTAAGCTACTTATCTCCAATGCATAAACTGGAATGGTAAAAGCCAGATTCCAGCCTTCCTTTGCTTTGGCTACAATGTTGGCCTTATGGTCTACCCCACAGGTCTGCAACCCGCGGCTCCGGAGCCGCATGCAGCTCTTTCAGCCGTCTCCTGCGGCTCCCAGTCCTCTGCCATGTGCAGTCCAAAAAAAAAAAGTGGGACTAAAAAAGTTCAACCAATCAATTCAAATATGCAGGGTAGGTGCATATCTCGCCTGGGCTCCACACTGCAGTCAAACCCTGTTCTGCGCATGCGCATGTACGCACATGCGCACACATTTTTTGCGGCTCCCAGTTTTTCCTTTTGTGAGGGAACCGGTTCTGAGTGGCTCTTTCACTGTTTCAGGTTGCTGACCCCTGGTCTACCCAAAACCTCCATGTACTTCCTAGCACGTATTTGCCTATGCGCAACACAACACCTATGAAGAAGAGGTAAAAAGAGAAACATATATAAAATGCAATATGTTCCTTCATTACACAAAGGACAGTCAAGATGTTTCCTGTGGCCACTGCTTGTCCTGCAAAAGGCTTGGGAAGAATTCCAGAAGTTGTGCTCCATAGATATTGTGCTTTGCTTGCTTTCTCTACCATTTTTTTTAAACACACGGACAACTATTTTGTTTTAAACTTGCTTTGCTTCTTTTCCCTCCTCACCTAAATATATTGCATTGATGTCCTTCAAGAGCTCAAGGTGGTGTTCAAAAGATTCTCCTCTTTCCCAATTTTAATCCTCAGAGAAACCTGGGGGTGGGGTGGGAGTTAGGTTAAACTGAAAGAATGACTCATCTGGTTACATAGTGGACTTCATGGCTGAACATACATCTAATTGTGGCTCTCCCCAGTCCTAACCCACACTTTTACACTGTAGGCAGGGACTGGCTTCCCCCCCCTCAAAAGTTGGCTGAAGAACAAGATTTTTAAAATGCTATAAATACATGTTTATGCTGTATTCCCTATTTATTCTGAGGACATGGACATTGCCCCGTTTATATACATATTCTCTTTCATCTGAAAAACTGCCAACTATCACCCACTTACCCATTTGTTGGCCCACTATTGATGGACAGTAGTATTTTAAAAAGTGTATTTTTACTGCACTTTTGATGGGGGTAAGAGTGTACCCTTCAAAATGCCCATGGGTAATGACTGCTCACATGAAATTCAGATTAGGCAAAAGAAGAACAAAACAGCCTGCCATATCATGGAAGTAAGCTTTTAAGGAGCTGCCTTAAGAGACATCTCTGCCATGTGGCAAAACAGCCTTTTATTTCTAGTGAAATGAACTAATTTGGCTTGATTTCCAGAAACTCTGGGAGTTGCAACATGCTCTAAATCTGATGTGACCTGATACCTGGTCATAGGACCAGAGGTGCAATGTTCACTTAACAAGTTGGGGGGAGGGAGTTCTGCATCTTACAGTATTAATTTGAATTTGAAAGAATTCCATGAACAAATCAAAATGGAGGAAGCAGGCAGTGGAACCAGGTAGATGTTGGTAACACCATCTTGCTGGATTACCTCTGTCTGAAAGAACTAATCTTAGGTGACTTCTCTGTTTTCCACAGAGAAGGCTGCCAGAGGGCCCAAGGCATTTTTTTAAGCTTGGGAAAAATAAGCATCTATATCTACCCACATCTTATCAAAATGACTATGAGAAGATTAGGGTTAGATATGTTCTACTGTCCAAGCGTTTTAACAGTTGATGGGTAATTTTTTCTTATGGTTCTTCAATGTAAAACGGAATTTGCCTTAAAATACAGAATATTTTCACTCAGTAACCACCATCTTTTGAGCCTGCTATCCCAGGAAGGAAAGTAAAAAAGAAATTGCTCTCTCTTTCTCATGTTTTAAAACAGGCCATATCTCTTCATTTTCAAAAACTCTGAACAGAGGACGTCACTTAAATATAAGCCAGCAGTGTGCTGCAGCTGCCAAAAAAGACCAACACAGTCCTGAACTGTACTAAGAGAGGGATAGAATCACATGAAGTATTAGTATTGCTTTATAATGCCTTGGTAAGGCCACACTTCGAATACTGCATCCAGTTTTGGTTGCCCTGATATAAAAAAGATGTGGAGAAAGAGTGCAGAGAAGAGCAACAAAGATGATTAGAGGACTGGAGCCTCAAATATGTGAAGAGCGGTTGCAAGAATTGGGTATGTCTAGTTTAATGAAAAGAAGTACTGGGGTGACATGATAGCAGTGTTCCAATATCTCAGGGGCAACCACAAAGAAGAGGGAGTGAAGCTATTCTCCAAAGCAATGGAAAAGGCAGAGCAAGAAGCAATGGATGGAAATTAATCAAGCAACATAGAACCAAGGAGAAATTTCCTGACAGTTAAAACAATCAGTTTGCCTTCTGAAATTGTGGTTGCTCCAACACTGGAGGTTTTTAAGAAGAGATTAGGCAGCCATTTGTTTGAAATGGTATAGGGCAGGGGTGTCAAACTCAATTTCATTGAGGGCCGCATCAGCATTGCGGTTGCCCTCAGGGGGCCGGGTGGGCGTGGCCTACTGGGTGGGTGTGGCCAGCTCTACATCGGTTTGCACCAAGGATGCCTATGGGGGCCTGGGCAGGAGTGGGACAGATCTGAGGGTCTCTGGCAGAAGGAGGGTCTCTGGGCCGAGGCCAAGGCAGTGGGGGCCGTTCCCTCACTGTTTCCAGGATGGCTTTGCGGGCCACATGAAACCACTTCGCGGGCCGGATCCGGCCCCCGGGCCTTGTGTTTGACATGTCTGGTATAGGGTCTCCTGCTTGAGCAGGGGGTTGGACTAGATGACCTCCAAGGTCCCTTGCAACTCTGTTATTCTGTTATTTTCTCCTCTGCCTATTAGTTCCCACTGAAAACTGTAATGGCAGGATGACACTAGTTATACAGCTCAGTGGTTTAGTTGCACTGTAAATTCTCTATAGTTGTTTATATGGCGGAGTTGGTGGTAACTATGTACGTGCACCTGGAGAAGAGCAATGATCTGTTTGAACTCAGAAGCTAAGATGACAGTGTAAAGTTTAATGTACTTTATCCTGCTTGTATAAGTAAGGGAATTCAAGTTTAACTTTTTTCCCCAAGATTATGCAACAGACTAGAAGGATTGATATTGGTTCATTATTAAGGTCGATCACACAGTTACAAATAGATTACCAAGTTTCAAAATCACATGACCGGACGACAACAGTTGCTGCAAATGAGAAAATAGCCTATTCAAAACCCCGCAGAACTTCAACTTTGTAAGTTGCCAAACTGAGACTTTTTGACTGCCATAACAATGGATAAATTCTGGAGGAAAATGGCTCAAGTAATTTGAAGGACTTCTTGAAGCAAAAGGCTGGACATGAAAAGTAGCTTCGGAGATTCTACTATTTGGTCTGGAGTGAAAGCTTTCAAGGTGCTGACAACCATGGACCTTTGTGAACATCTGTTCTTGGAAAAAACACAGGGGCTTTTCTTTATTGGTTGTTAGGAGATCATTAAAGGAAGTGTTTTTCTGGCATTCTTTCGTCTTTAAAAAAATAAACTTTTTTTCCCCCAATAGATTTCTGTTCTTTCAAACTAAAACATACATTTTAGGAATATGCAAATAAATTCCTTACATGAGTAATTTTTTTTCTCTGCCTTTCTGGAAACAGAATTTTAAACTTAAACATGTCCATTTTATTGTGTAAACTGTAAACTCTTTAGGCAATCATATTAATGGTCCACATGAGTTTTTCCATGTAGAGCCTCTTCTATTTTTGCCACTATAATCAAATTAGGCACAATTTCCTGTTTTGCCTCTACATCCAAGAAGTAATCTTAATGGTACTTTAGGGATAAAGTAGCATGCTGTGATTTTTTTTTACAGTGTCAAGTACCTCCTTCGATTATGCTTGAATTTTTTTCACCCACCCATCACATCTGACAATCATCTATTCTTGTCCTTATATATTACAAATAGAATTTTTTTTTCTCCTCATTGAGGCATCAAAGACCCCCTTTGCCTCTCCTATATTCAATTTGGTATCGAACCCATTGGCCTGACTGAGGGGATAAATGCGGGACCATCTAGGCTTGAAAGGAATGGGAAAACAGATTGTTCTTATATGCCATTGTCTTTAATCAATGTTACAAATCAGTACTTTTTTTGTAAAAGAAAAAGGTGCTGGAACTCACACGTCATACAACCCGCCTTGCCTACCCTACAAGGTTCCATCCAAAAAAGGTGCCGGAACGTTCTGAGCGTTCTATGAGAAAAAAAGCCCTGTTACAAATGCTTTACGCTCACATTTATTGATGTGGTGCAATAACTTCATGAATTGTTAATCAATTGGAGTAAGTCTTATATACTTCATATAAACCAGTATTTTTCAAACTTGGCAACTTTAAGATGTGCTAATTTCAACTCCAGGAATTCCTCAGCCAGCATGGTGGCTTGGGAATTCTGGGAGTTGAAGTCTACATGTCTTAAAGTCGCCAAGTATGAACAACAATGACATAAGCTAATGTATTTGGTGTTAGAATTCTTGCAAGCATCTTGGAATATTAAACCAAGAAAAAATAATTATAGCTGTAAATATTTCAAATTGTTTATTTCAGATTTGTGTGCATTGTGTGTGTGTCTCTGTGTGTGCATGTGTGCCTTCAAGGCAGTCTGTACTCCTTGTGACTACATTAACAAGTTCTTGCAGTTCTCTTGGCAAGATTTCAAAAGTAGTTTCCTATTGCTTGCTTCTTAGACAGACAGAATGACTGGCCAAAGGACATGCAACAGGCTTCATGCCTAAAACTGGACTAGAACCCATGCTTTTCAGGAGAAAGATAGACGTTATAAAAGTAAATACCACATCAAAGGGCATGTGTATACTGTATAAGCACACACACCAATATAAACACACATATTTTGGACAGATGTAAATATCTTTAAGGTATACTACATCCACCAGACCTGGGTTGCAAAATAAAGTGATAAGTGATAGTAAAGAGTTAGATTCTTCTGTATCTTTTTGCTACCACCTAATGGGCATCCTAATTTGTGCAGCTTAGCTTTGGTAGTTGTGAAGATTTTTTTTTAATGATGGGGGAGGATGGGAGAGTTAAGTCTTTATTTATAAAACTGTAGGGAAAAAATAGCAAATGGAACAAGAAAGAAGGGGGGGAAGAAGGCTGTACAACACTACATATATACAAGTATGTTTCTCATATACATACATACATACTCTATAATGAATTGAGTATCATTTGAAAAGAGATTCCCAATGTAAGCTTTCAGTATATGACCTTGTTTCTTTCTTTCTGGAGAACTCACTGCCACTTCTTGCAATGCTATTCATGTTGGGACCACATGAATCATAGCCACATGAAGGAAGCTATTATTCTCCTTTGCTAGGGATATCTTTCTTGGCTAGAAAAGTCCTTCATCTGGAGCTAGCTGCGTCAAAGCAAAACCAATAAAGACACTATCATAAAGCTAAGCTATCTTTTCATTACCACTGACAACATTTTCACTAGTATTATTGATGAGTGGGCAACTACAGATTTTGTCTGTTGTTTTTTTTTCCTGCAAACGCTTCAGGGTGGTCTGAAAATGAGTTGAACAGAGAGGAACATGTTGTACTCCAGTCAAGGACCCATTATGACCAGTGGGGTTTCTACAGTTTATGTCAATTACTGCCCTGTGGCCTGATCAAGTATTTGGTGGAAGCTTGTATATGTTGACTTTCTGTATATGTATCTGTTTTCTTTGCTTGAAGAATGGTATATAGAGTAGCTTATTATTGGCAAACAATTTCAAAACAATTTCCATAATGATGGTGTTCAGTGATATTTAGCAGTTGTGTTCCTCCAAATCAGGCATGTGTCTTTAATTCACAAAAGCACAGTACAAGAGAAACAGATACAGAAGAATTTAACAAAGTGTTATATATGCTATAGATTAAATTTCTAGATCCTGAAATCCTGGATCATAACAGCTCTTTTAGCGAGAATAATGTTTTAGAGATTACCAAAAAAAAAAAAAAACCCAACATTTTCCTATATGACATAATGCCTAATATAATTAGTTTTCATCGTTCACATTATGGCAGCATACAAATTGATTGACAGGCAATGCAGATGAGATTATTTCAAGGAAATAATATACTACAACAAATAAAATAAATTTCAAAACTTGGGGGGGGGGGGTGTTAATGGAAGCAGAGAATATGTAACTTTCAGCCGTATTTCTGGGCAGCACCTTCCATGAGTTTAGCAGCAAAATAATGCCCTAATTGACAGGGGCAGGTAAGAAGAGGGGCAACACTCAGGCAGACAGAGGGCAAGAAAAAGATAGCTTGTATTTCTTACAGCAGCCATCTGCCCATCCCACGGTCATAAGGACAACCACTTCTCCAGAAAATGCCTGTGAGACACACCCATCAGAGATTATACAGCAGATTCTTAGGAATTCAGATTTGAGAGGGAGGATGAGGATAGGCAGGGGGTCTGCATACTGGGGCAGTTATCTGTATATGTTATGATACAATCTGGTCCTTCACATTCAATGAGCTTGGGCAGTTCCCTCAAAGTACTCTAAGAAGTAGATCTTTCTCTATTTGTCTGGTGCCAGTTATGTAGGACTACTGTATCTGGGCTGTTAAATCTGGGTAACAAATAGACAGTAGACTAGAGATGCAGAAAACTCCAATTCTTTGCTACCATCTCATAAATTTTGCAGCGGAGATATAGCTACACTATAAACATGGCTGCTCAGCTGATACCTAACAAATACAGCCTTCAAATGTTCTAAGTAGAGCATACTGGACAGCCGTAGCAATGACAGTCTTAGAGGATGTGTTACAATTAATTCACTAAAGTGAATTTCTGCCTTGTTATGTTAATGCCTGCAAAATGTCATAAGCTGTTTTCAAATTCCAGAGTTTTAACTTTGTCCACCCTGCTCGGTCCCATCTTTATGCATTTGTGCAGATACAGCACATTGGGCACTTATGTGTCTGCTCTACTATGATCTACAGCCCTGTACCTCTTTTAACTCCATATCCTTTTAATTCCAACTCTGTCTAAGACTTGAGGGTTCCCAAACCAGCCAAGCCGGCCTTTAAGGAAGTAGTGGACTGTAAAAGTTCAAATAGAAATGTAAATAAATTCAACAATGGCTAGTCCAAGGCATTGTCTCACAATACACACACATACAAACTCCCTACTGTGTGTTATTTCCCTCCTCATCTCCTCCTTCCCTATGGCCAGAAACTCACTGCCTTGAAAACTGAGAGCCGTGGGACAGTCTGGCTCCAGATGGATCATTTGCTTAAGTTGACCATAAAATTGTCTCTGTTTCAAAGGACGCCATTGTGTCGCTGGAGGCGGCCGAGCCCATTCCAGCTGTTTGGCAAGAGGATGGAAAGGCCATGTGAGATGCCAAGGCAGGCCTCCCCAGAGAGTAACCATGCTTCAAATTCCTCCTTGAAGCCTGTGGCATGGATATGTCCTCTGAAAAGAACAATTGGTATCACCACAGACTGAGAAAGAGCTCTTACTGCTTTGATAGGATAATCATTTGAATAGTTCCTTCATTCCTGTAGCGGGCTTGCTCTTTAACGAAGGCTCTGGAAAGATGCTGAGGCCTCCCAGCTTCCTTGGTTGGTGGTTTGGGGCTCCGTTTGTCTGCAGCCAGCCCAGGGCTCTGACCAGAAGTGGCTTCCGCCGTTTGAGCAGAAGGATAAAGGATTATTATAGTCAGCACTGAGGTGGTCTTCTAGGCTAAATAAAGTAGTGGATGATTTTGCCAATTTGCTCTACTAAGAGAAAGCAAACAAACCCAAGACAGAGTTCCTACACAAAAGCTGCTGTGGTCTTGCATACTTCTTTTTATTTTCACCTTTTATGTTCTTATAGAGTTTGGTTTTGCTTTCATAATGGGTTTGGAAATGGTAGCTTTCTCCCACCTTTAGAGACGTTGCCATGGCTTCCTATTACCCCAGTCCTTCCTCCCAAGTAAATCCTGTCCTAATGGATGGAATAAGCCCTTTGCTCACACAGCTACTCTTTTTCTTGGCTACCTAGCATTTCACAACTTTTTTCCTATCAAGAGTAACTCAGAAGTATTTTTTAGGAACAGTACAGAATTCTTCCTTGATAGGATGCTGCCATCTGTTTTCATTATGAAGGTGAACCAAGGTGAAACCAGGAAATCTTTATTTTTTTTATTGTATCTTTTTGAGTTTGTAGCTTATGGGGGCAAACGCGAGTTCTGAATTTTATACTCATCTGGTATCCAGTGGTTATGCCTAAACAGCAGATTAGTCCATATTTTAATCTCAAATATAACTTAAATTTAAAAATTTTTAGATGACCAAGAACTCTGTTACAATAGGTGGTACTATTAAAATCTCTTGCAGTGCACAACTTTATTAACCTTCACACATACTTGTCGCCAAATCACAATCAAAAATAGATTATTTTAATGTACCTCACCAAGCAAACATGACCCTCCACTCCGTACTTTCTAGACATTTTTACTATTTAACAAACCAAAATGGTGTTTTCTCCTCTGCCAATTTCTAGCTATGTGAACTTCAACTTTCAGAATTCCCGAGCCAGCATAACCTTTGCTGAGCATTCTGAGAGTTGTAAGTCCATAATATGGTTGTTGCTGCAGTTTGGGAAGACTGCCCTAGAGAGGTAGTCTTATATACATTCCAAACCAAATCAGAAATCTACATGATGATTTTTGTTCAGCTCATTTTTTTTAATAAAAAAAGATAAAGAATGATTTGCACCCCATTTCCATGAAAGGCTTCAAAGCCACATTACAATTTTGATGCAGTCAAAAGCATTACAATCACCACACTCCAAAAAAAGCAAGGCATCAGTTGCATTGACCTTTCCTAGCATGGGCAGCAATTGAACATGCCTGTTGCTGACTTGACAGTCTCAACTGAAGCAGTCAGTGTGCCTTATGCTCAGTATACACATCTAATATTGAGCCTTGGTGGAGCAGTGGGCTAATGCCTCCTTAAGTAACACCAGCTGCCTGCAATTAGTGCAGGTTCGAGTCCCACCAGGCTCAAGGTTGACTCAGCCTTCCATCCTTCCGAGGTAGGTAAAATGAGGACCCACATTGTTGGGGGCAATTAAGCTGACTTTGTAATAATGCCGCTTGGGGTGTGTATGAAAGCCCTAATAAGCAGGCATATACATAGAATGAAGGCTACTGCTAAGCTTGTAAGCCACCCTGAGTCTTCGGAGAAGGGCGGGATATAAATGGAATTAAAATAAAAAAATTAAAATTACGGTAAAATAAATAAATTGCAGCCTCTTTAAAAAGAATTAAATAATACAACTTTCCCCACAAAAAACACAGCACTAGGTCCTTGCTGGTCTTTTAACTCTCTGAATTGCTATTTGCACAATGTGGTCCTATACTTTGTAGCATTCTTAAGCAGAATAATACAAGCAGAAGCAGCTTTACAATAGCAACCTACTCTTAACCATTGCCTTATCATATAATGAAACTCTGATCAGGAAAATCATGTTTATAATTTGCATCCTGTGTTGCATGCACGTTTTTACCAAAGATCTAAATCTGCATATAAAATAATAATAATAATAATAATAATAATAATAATAATAATAATAATAATAATAATTAATAATAATCACTCAAAATTGTTCCAGCAGTAAATCTGGGCTGCAAAGTCCAGGAGGCAAAGAGGTGACTGGGCCATAAACTGCAATTAGCCATGAGCAGCCTATCTTTGTCCCTAATTGGCTGCAAGAAGGAGCAGGCTCCTGGCCAAAATGCAACCACGAACCAAGCATTACTCAAAAGAAGCTCTCTAGAGGGGACAACCAAGCAAAGTAAAAGCAAAAAGAAGATGGAGCTCTTCAAACACAGCACAATTATTGTTTACAGTTGTTTTGAGGGCAGTATTCACTTGTGGGACTATAATCCAAAAATGTGTGGTAGTCTTGGGAAAATTGTAATATTTGGTAGATATGCCAATGCTATCACCTTCCATATCCACCAGCCTCTTCCCTATTCCTTCTGGCAAGGACAAAGTATTTTAATTCCTCTCCCCCACTCCCTCTTGGAGAAGGGCACCAGTTCATAGTTCGGCTTTTCAGCCAAATCTGTGAAGGGGCAAGGGGCTGATCTAGAAATCTTGCGTCATCTAAAGCCGTGGTACATTCAGCAGAGCTACTGAGCATGTTAGGTCTAAGTGTGCAATTCTAAGAGAGGCCCTCCTTCAGCCTTTCTTCAAACACAAAAGTAAATTGATTATTCAGCAACAGGTGAATTTATTTACCAGTACTGCCTTGGTTAATAAGCTTTTATTTGTGGTTATATATTAATAAAGCAGCAGGCACTTAAACTGAATCCCATCCCTAGTATTGTGGGCACCCCCTTACCTGGCAGAAAAGGCAGGTTAATGTGCATTCAGTGGCAATTTGCAGTTGTTTTGCTGCCTTTAGTCCAATAGTAAGTCATTCCATCTAGTGTTCATACTTAAGGCTAACGGCTAGGTTACAGCAATTCTGACAATCATTAGATAATGCCACAAAGTTATTTTCTATGTGTCTTTGCTCTCAAGTGGCTCTCTGGATTCTAATAATAGCCCAGATTTGGACTATCTAAAATAATTGAAGAGGTATCTGACCAATATAAACAGATGTTGAAATTGTGTGAGATTCTTGTATGGTTTGAATGGAATTATGTGAATTTTTTATATGGTTTTGATGATTATATGCTAGTTAGTATTGCCATGTAGGATTTACAAACTTTGCCATCTCCAGAAAAAAAAGATCCAATGAAGACTGTTCAGGAGCTCTTGACTTGAAATCAAACCGTAAATGAGTACATAAATGAAAAGCATAAAAACTATTATCTTTCATGCTTCATCACTAGATGGCAGCAAGAGTACCCCTTTCTGAAATAATATTTCAGTACTGCATCTCATTCTGAGATAACAAAAGTGGATTTGCCTGGTTTTCATAGTGTATGATGTGATTGTGATTGAAGACGGCGAATGTAGCAAACAGATGCCCTTTGTCTGCCCCTTCCAAAAGTTGTTTTCTTTGTCGTGTATTGAAGGAATTTTATTATTTTGGTACACTGACAGTTGACTGTAGAGAAAAAATACTAATGAGCTATTAACTGCCTGTATTCCCAAATAATGAAAACCAAAATACGTCTTGCTATCTTCCTCCCCATCTTTTCAAATGTAATTTGTTAGTTATGTTAGAGCATGCACAATCTTATTGCGCAAGTTAACCCAGGAGTAAACACAGTAAACAGTTGTCTATATTAAATGGTGGTTTATCTTACACTATCTACAATATCATACACCAAGAACAATATACATACACGTGCTAATACAGCAAGATTCAATAAACCACAGTTACAGTAGGAAATGGAAGAGAGAGAACACATCACTGGAGCCTTCCCTTCATACAAAGGCTCTTAAAGAGACACAGAGCTTGCTGAGTCATTCCCATCATTACATCTTAAATCTTACTTTGCATAAGCTGGTTGGCTGTTAAATCAATGCCTTGACATGTTATTGTATTTATTGTTGCAATGTTTTATGGCTTTTAATATTTGCAAGCTGCCCAGAGATGCCTTGAGGTGAGATGGTGGCAAATAAGTCTAATAAATTAATTGAAAAGTTCACAGATAAAAGTCTGTCTATAGATCCAGCTACAACTTTATTTACTTTTCCTATTTCTGGAGTCAACCATTCTATCTATCATAACTCTTGACTTTTCTCTACATAATGATGGCCTACTGGAACCTGGCCTTGCAAGTAATACACTAGAGCTGAGGATTATTTTTCAACTTTGTGACTCTGGAATAAAGCTGAGAGTTCATGGAGTTCAAATGTATCTGGGGTTAGTGTTTCTATTTTTCCTTTATCAATAGATGTTCAGCTTCTATTGCTATTTGTCTGGAGAAAGTAAATTTTGCAAGAGGGGGAACTCAGTATCAATAGCTATTTTATTCTTTCTAACTCTCTTTCACGGTATTGGAGACCTCTTCTTATGATATCTAGCATGCTTATGCTAATTTGTTGCTGCTTCAGGTTGACAAGCTAACATGGACTATAGCAGGTATTGTAAATAATTGTGGTAAATTGCTCTTGTTTTGTATGGCTTTGTTCAGTCTCCAAAAGTACATGCAAGTCATCAACCTGTTTGACATCTAAATGATAAGCAAATTCTTGGTTGGTACCATACAATATTTCCTGTTTGTGTAAGACTGAAGCTTATCATTAACCAGGTTGAAGAGACAACATCCAACAACATCCATTCACAGAATAGACAGAAATTCTAAGGTGGTGTGCAATACACTGGTTCCAACAGAAGCACTGAAATAAAAATTCAGAGAGGCATACTACATCCCAGATGTTTCCCTATGATAACTAGCAAAAACCAAGTATTATTGTCCCAACTTACGCTTGATTAGTCCAGTTTTATGGAGCTTTCAGACAAATTTCCCAGTTGACAAAAACCTGTACCTGGATTTTTTTTTAATAAACTAGTCATAATGCAGAAGAAACGCCAAATATGTAGACATTTTTATATACCGTATGTTTCTTAGACATTGGGAAGGACAGCAGAATATTTGTTTGTATCCTGCCTTTATTATTTTTACACATAACTTAAGATGGAGCACTTATCCAACACACCTTTCTCTTCCTATTTTCCCCACAATAACAACCCTGTGAGATGGATTAACCTGAAAGACAGTGACTGGCTCAAAGTCACCCAGCTGACTTTCATGGCTAAGATGGAACTTGAACTCACAATCTCCCACTTTCTAGCCTGGTGCCTTAACCAATAGACCAAACTGTCTCTCACAGTAATCCTCATTAGCAATTATCTTTCTTCCTCTAAGAGTGGCAGAATCCTAAAAGATGGCACTTGGCATATGGAATGGATTGAAGGACATACTTTACACTATCCTACTGGTTAGTTGTCGGAACAGTAACTGCTGCAGGTAATCATTGGTCTGTTCTCAGCTCTTTGAAATTGGCAGAGGTGAAGATGATTACAGGATGGGGGGCTCCAAGCAATGGTAGGGTGGAAGAGCTCTTTTGAAATAAAAAGCGGTTTAGGGCCAAAATACTGGATCCAGATAAGGTGTAAAATGAATGTCAAGGGATATCTATGAGCTATGCACCATTTAAAGGCTGCAAGAATTTTATTTTAGAATGCACAGTTATTCCTTCATAGCTATTCCTGGTTTTTGTGATCCTTTTTTGACTTAAACTTGAATATATCCAGACACAGTCCCTTACATCTCTGTGTGAATGTTACTTCCAACCTCCCCATCTAATGAAGCCTGAATGCTTCCCCCTGCTATTTCATGTGATTTGGAATGAAAAAAAGAATATACTTTGTCCAAGGCAAGAGATGAAAGCCACGGCTCCTTAAATGTTGCTTGGAGATCTCATTCTCTGGCCGAACTCTAGCATACAAGGCAAAATCTTTAGCATGCAACTTTCTGGCTACTGCCTGCACCACTGTTTTCATATGTCCCTTTCCCCGGTACTCAGGAATAATATAACCATGTGTCAGGCACCCAAGGCCATCACTTAGGTTCCAGGCAACCAGCTGCCCTTTCTGGTCTAGGAGACAAGCATTTGGGAAGTCCTCAATCAGACTCCTGAGGTAGCGCAGGCTCTGATCGTTGCCTCCAAATTCATAGGTCTCATTGAGTTGGGCTGCATGGGATGGGTTGAGCATTCCCAAGTGGAAGGGGTCACTTCTGAGCCTGAAAGGAAAAAGCAGATGGCAGTGAAGGCAGAACAAAAGGAGAGCATCCCACCACTTTGGAAGAAAGCTTTGCTCACACCCAAAGCTAAAACGCCGATAGGATATTTCAAGGAGAATAATGATCTCAGAGTTACCCAGCAGTGGAAGAATGAAAATCCCAGTTACTCTGTAATATTCCCTTAACAGTCTCTTGAAATGCAATAATCAACTTCAGGATCTTTTTGTGTTTTGCTTTTGTTATGTATGCAGGCATCTGCATAGCAACAGCCCTCAGGGGGCGTTGGCCTGGACAGTTTCGGCGGGAAACCTAGGGCCAACCCCATTGGCTGTTAGCTTACCTGGCCAGGTATATAAGGAGGCCAGGTAGCCCTCATTCCTCAGTTCACTTCCCCTTCCAATAAAGAGCTGAACTCACACACCGGCTGGCGTCTCTCTTGCGTCGGACCCACTACACAATAGTGGCGACGAAGGTGGGATTGCTGCCGACCAAGAGCTGAAGTCACTGGGGGAAACGCTCCGCGAGCTGAAGGGAAAGGCATTTTTCCTTCTTCCCCCCACGACCGCCAGCCAAACCGGCAACGCCAAGCGCCACATCCACGACCAACTGCCGCCATGGCTAGAGCCGGACAACCCCGCGAATTCGAGACCCGCCGCCCCGAAACCTGGACCCGTTACCTGGCTCATGTTGAACTGTACATGCGGTTCAATCAGATATCGGAGGACGGTGCAAAGGCGGCCACCTTGCTCTGCCTTGGGGGACCAGCGCTGCTGGAAGTCGCCGCGAACCTGTTCCCCCAGGAGGCCATCAACACCGTCGCGTACTGAGACCTCGTGGCCAGGCTCAACGCACATTTCAGGCCCCGGCGCTCCAAGGTGGCCGCACGGTCACAATTCAAGAAAAGGGACCAGCGCCCTGACGAGACCGGCACTGACTTCCTCGCCGCCCTACGGGAAGCTGCCGTCGCTTGCAGGTTCACAAATTTGGAGGAGCGACTACGGGACCGACTGATTTGCGGCCTACGCGACAGGCGGTTGCAGGAGCGCCTGTTCGAAAGAGAGGAGGTCTCTCTCCAGGAAGCCGAGGACGCCATCCTAGCCCACGAAGCGGCCTGCGGGGCCGTCCAAGCCTGCCAGGGAACCCGGCCCGGCAACCAGGCAACCAGCGTCCACCGGCAAGGGGCCACAGAGGAGGACGACCTGAGCATCGACCTCCTCCAGCGGAAGTCGACCCCCGACCAGCGAGCCAGACGCCCAGACAGGCCCAGGCCTCCCAGCAACACTGCCGTTCCCCAGAGGTGTGCAGGGTGTGGTGGGAACCACATGCACAGCCTCTGCAAGTTGCGGTCCGCCACATGCCGGGCCTGCAAGAAAACAGGCCACATAGCCGCCGTCTGCCATAGCCGCCGCCCCCGAGAGGAGATCCACGAGCTGCAGCCGGAGGAACCGCTGTTCGAAGGTACTGGGGCCCCCACCAAAACAAAAATTGGCTATGTCGAGAGCCGGCTGGCCATTAACCATACGGGTAGCCGCCGGCTGCTCAAACCCAAAATTAGATTAACAATCCGTTTGCAAGGTGTCCCTTGCAGCATGGAGCTTGACTCCGGATCAGCGGTCTCGATTATTTCGGACGAGACCCTTAACCACATAATTAGCCGGAGCAAGCAACAGATTAAATTACGGCCTACTAAATTAACCCTGACCGATTTTCAGAATTCGCCAGTCAAGGTGAAGGGGGAGGCCACCATTTCAGTGGGGTTTAAGGGTCGCGAAGGGCACCTGGATGTTGTAGTGGTAGAGGGCCGCAGAGCCAGCCTGGTCGGGCTGGACTGGTTTGAGGCCCTGGGAATCTCAGTATCCGGGATCCATCGGATCCAGGGGGACTCCGTTGAGGCCGTTTGCCGGGAGTTCGCCGACGTCTTCGACGGGTCATTAGGCAAGTACACCGGGCCCCCCATATTGTTCAAGCTTAACTCGAACGTCTCCCCCGTTAGGGTCCGGCCGCGGCGAGTCCCGTTTGCGCTCAAACACAAAATCGAGCGCGAACTAGACAAGTTGGTGGCCCAGGGAATCTTAGTGCCTGTAGATGGAGGGGAGTGGGAAACCCCCATCGTGACCCCCCTCAAATCCAACGGGGAAATAAGGATCTGCGCCGACTATAAGTGCTCGGTGAACCGCGCCCTAAACCCGCACACTTACCCGGTTCCCGCGGTCAGCCACGTTCTCGCTTCCCTTCAAGGCGGCGCCATTTTTGCAAGGCTCGATCTTGCACAGGCGTACCAGCAACTCACGGTCACTAGGGAAACAGCTGACATCCAAACCATAGTAACCCATAGGGGGGCGTTCCGGGTGAACAGGCTGCAGTTTGGAGTCAGCGTTGCTCCCGGCATTTTCCAGGAGGTTATGGAAAAGACACTCAAGGGCATTCCAGGAGTCTGCCCCTATTTTGATGACATCCTGATTGCAGGAGCATCAGCAGAGGAACTGGCAGGGAGGCTTAGGGAAGTGCTGGCAAGGCTGCGCACAGCTGGCCTCAAACTCAAAAAGGAAAAATGCAGCATAGGCGTTCCTTCCACAGAATTTTTGGGGTTCAGAGTAGACGCCAGGGGAATCCACCCCACAGAATCCAAGGTGAGGGCCATCAAACTAGCACCCACACCCAAGAACAAAGCAGAGCTTCAGGCATTCCTGGGTCTGCTGAATTTCTACCATACATTCCTCCCACACAAGGTAGCCATTGCTGAACCGCTCCACAGGCTGCTAGACAAACAGGCAACATGGGCCTGGACGGCCACCCATGATCAGAGCTTCAAGGCCCTGAAGGCATTGCTGTCGGACAAGTCCACAGTAACCCATTTCATCGAGTCCAAGCCCATTTGTATCGCCTGCGATGCATCCCCTTATGGTGTGGGCGCTGTCCTAAGCCACCTTGAGCCCAACGGGGCACAAGTCCCCATAGCATACTATTCTAGGACACTGTCTGGAGCAGAAAGAAACTACGCCCACATAGACAAAGAAGCCCTGGCAATCGTGGCAGGAATCAAGAAATTCCACGATTACTTATATGGCAGGGAGTTCACTGTCTTCACGGACCACAAACCACTCCTGGGCCTGTTCACCACAGACAGGCAAACCCCCCAGATTCTGTCCCCCAGGATGCTCCGGTGGTCCATCTTCCTTGCAGCATACAATTGCAAGCTGGTACACAAGCCAGGGAAGGAGATGGGCCACGCAGACGGTCTAAGTAGGCTCCCCCTAGACACACACGACCCAGACCCAGCACCAGCCACACAGATCCTAGCCCTGCAGGAACTACCCGAGTGCCCAGTTCTTGCCAAGGACATTGCCAGCCACACAGCCACAGACAACATCATGGGCAGGGTGCACTCATGGGTTTGCACAGGGTGGCAGGACAAATCCCCGGGACCAGAGTTTCAGGCCTATTTCATTAGACGCGATGAAATCTCCACACACAAAGGGTGCCTCCTTTGGGGTAGCAGGGTCATCATTCCACCCGCACTACGTGCCAGGGTATTGGACTCCTTACACGAAGGGCACCCGGGGGTGGTCAGGATGAAGGCACTGGCTAGGAGCTACCTCTGGTGGCCCGGGTTGGACAAGGAGGTTGAGGATCGGGTCAAGGCCTGTTACACGTGCCAGAGATCCAAGCCAGAAGTGCCACATGCACCAGTACACCGGTGGGAGGCCACACACACGCCATGGTCCCGCATTCACATTGACTATGCGGGTTCATTCCAGGGTCAACTATTTTTAGTAGTGGTGGACAGTCACTCCAAGTGGTTAGAGGTAGTCCCTGTCCCCAACATGACCTCGGGGAGGACAATCCAGGTGCTCAGAGCTCTCTTTGCCACACACGGCCTCCCCGACGTAATTGTGTCTGATAATGGGCCTCAGTTTACTGCTGCGGATTTCCAGGCATTCTTGAAGGCGAACTGGATTAGGCATGCCACCTCTGCGCCTTTCCATCCATCTACCAACGGGCAGGCCGAATGGATGGTAAGGACGACCAAAGATGCACTCCGGCGCATCATCAGCGGGGACTGGCACCACAGACTGGCGAAATTTTTACTAGCCCAACACACAACACCATGCGTGGCTACCGGCAAGAGCCCAGCAGAACTGCAATGGGGACGGCACCTCATCACCAAGCTGGACCGCCTACACCCAGACCGGGTAGCAGCCGAAACCAGTAGGGCAACATCACCATCATCACCATCACCACCAGCATCACTACCATCACCATTGCCATCATCATCCACACACAGGGTCCTCAACCTGGGGGACCTGGTCTGTGCAAGGAACTATGGGGCTGGACATCCTTGGGTTCTGGGGACAGTGGTCGGGAAAACAGGACCCCTTTCGTACATTGTAGGGGTGGAGGGGGACAGACGCATAAGGCGACACATCGATCAGCTCAGAGGAAGAGTCCCTGAGCACGTCACACACGCCCCTGAGCGCGTCACACACGTCCCTGAACTCAACGCACACGATCAACAGGAGGATCACACTCCAGGAGGGGTCAACCCAGCTGAGGACGTCACAGGGCAGGGACCAGAGGAGGAGGACTTCCTGATGCCGGCTCCTTGCAGCCCTGCACAAAGGCCTCAGGAACCCACGGTCCAAGCCCAGGGGCCAAGCACACCCAGACGATCCACCCGTCCACACAGGACACCAGCCTACCTGTCGGACTATGTGTGCAAGTGATCCTCACACAAGGACACCACTGTTTTTTATATATATATATATACTCATAGTTATAGTAGTTGCATGTTGTTGTTGTTATGTGGGTCTTCTCTAAGGGGGGAGGGGTGTTATGTATGCAGGCATCTGCATAGCAACAGCCCTCAGGGGGCGTTGGCCTGGACAGTTTCGGTGGGAAACCTAGGGCCAACCCCATTGGCTGTTAGCTTACCTGGCCAGGTATATAAGGAGGCCAGGTAGCCCTCATTCCTCAGTTCACTTCCCCTTCCAATAAAGAGCTGAACTCACACACCGGCTGGCGTCTCTCTTGCGTCGGACCCACTACACAATAGCTTTATTTTAAATATCATTAATATTTCCAAAGCCATTTTCTTTTGGAGAAGCCAATTGAGCAGTTACATTTAGGGAATTCTTCTAACTCTCTGTTAACTGTTGTCCATTCCACATCTTCCAAGTTGGCAGCAAAACAGGGAGCTTATTTGTAAACCTGTCTCTTTTTTATAAATACCGGTAGGACAAACAACATATTCTTAGCTTTCTACAGCAGATAGGAATTAGTTATGGAAATACCAGAGGTCCCTGGTTTCATTACTGAATTGCAGAACATTGCATGGAATCGAATCCACTTAACAGATCCCTGAAACTGTCCCTCAGAAAGAGAGCATGATCACTCACTGGTTCTGACATAATGTGGCTGCATCTGGGTGCAGTACTGCCTGGTAGAAATAGGGCTCCATGTGGACACGTCTAGCCTCTGCCATGACTTTCACAGCATGATAGAGACCATCCTGAAGACCTGCATACAATAGAAATACCATAGGAAAACAGCCTGAGAGTCAGAATGAAATGTTATCTTCTCTCTCCTTCTAATCTCTATAACTGGGTGGCACAGAGTCATTTCCCAGTCAGAGGAAAATGGTGGGGATGGCAGAATAGAATAGAATAGAATAGAATAGAATAGAATAGAATAGAATAGAATAGAATAGAATAGAATAGAATAGAATAGAATAGAATAGAATAGAATAGAATAGTATCAGAGTTGCAAGGAACCTTGTAGGTCATCTAGTCCAACCCCCTGCCCAAGCAGGATACGCCACACCATTTCTGGCAAGTGGCAGTCCAGTCTCTTCTTGAAAGCCTCCAGTGATGAAGCACCAATAACATCTGATGCAATCTGTTCCACTGGTTGATTGTTCTCAGTGTCAGAAAATTTCTTCTTATTTCCAGGTTGAATCTCTCCTTTGATCAAGGAGTTTCCATCCATTATTCCTTGTCTGGCCTTCAGGTGCTTTGGAAAATAGGTCGACCTCCTCCTCCCTGTGACAGCCCCTCAAATATTGGAACACTGCTATCAGGTCTCCCATGGTCCTTCTCTTCACTAGGCTAGCCATACCCAGTTCCTGTCACCCTTCTTCATAGTATGTAGCATAGAATGGCCCACTAGGACAAATGTCACCTGTCATGACAAACTCTAGATTGAATTATCTGGAATTATAAAATAACAGAGCACAACAATTTTTCATGATAAATAACTTCTCCTGAGTTTAAAGGCCAAATAGCAGTTCTACAGGTTCCTCTGTGGATTTCATGCACAGGGCCAAAAGGAAGGTGACATATCCAGGATTATTAATTCTATGCATCATTTGATTTTCTCCTATGTTATGTAGTTAGGTATTTAAAAAGACATCGGTCTAAAGAACATTGAGAATAGGGTTTGTATCTCTCATAAGGCAATGTGACTGATGCTTTGACTGGTAATTTCACTTCAGTTACAGAGGTAAAATGCCTTTATATTGATTTTTGCAAAAAATTAAGAGAAATTTCTTAATGATTTAATCTGTTCATCTGCTTGCATTGACACCATTAAACTCAGTGGATCCCATAATTCTAGTGGATAGCTCCAAGCAAAATATGAAGAAGTTTTTCCCTTCTGTGATTTTCCTGTTTTAAACAATAATTGCAAAGTTACTCAATTTATGATTATTTTAAATGATAACTGAGACTATTTCCTAAACCATATGTTTAATTTTTCATACTGTGAATGTTTCTTTCTCTATGCATGTGTATGCACGAATGTATGTATACACAGAAACACACACACACACACACACAGAGAGAGAGAGAGAGAGAGAGAGAGAGAGACAGAGAGACAGAGAGACAGAGAGACAGAGAGAGAGAAGAGAGATTTGTAGATATTTATTTAATCCAATTTTGGGAGTGCCCAATTCCTAAATAACTCTGGGTGGCTTACAAATAAATAAAAAAACAGGATAGCTAACCAGAAAAACAAGCACTCTGTCTTAAACTAAACAAAACTAAGCTAAGCTAAACAGGGTTCCACAACTACCCTATCCTGAGAGTTGGGGGAACAACCAGGTTTTAGCACTTTTCACAATCTCCTAAGGTTGGAGAAGAAATTGCCAGAGCCCAGGCCTTGCCTTGCAGCTGGAAGGCTTTGTCCCAATCTACGGCATCTTTGTTTTCCAGGAGCCTCCTGCAGGCATCTTCCTCCCGGTAGAAAGCAGCATGGAGGTTGGCATAATAATCCCTGTGGTCCTTCACCACCTGCAGGAAGTGGCACAGAGACACTCAGGGCACTGGGGATAGAGCAGATGGCAGAGACCAGGTAGAGGAGTTGGTGAGGTCAGGCTAACTTGAAAGAGGGATATTTAAAAAAAAAAAGATGCAAGAACTGCTACAGCCTCCTGAATGGCTTTCGTGCCCCAGATGCCTAGGTTTCTTGTGTTTTTCCCTCCAATTTTTGCCAGTGGCTGTGGGAAAAACCCATCAATTTTCTTTTGTAATTTCCTACCTCCTTCCGTGGTCGGGTAAGAACAACTTTAAATTCTGGCCAAGAGTCCACCATGACTTCGTGCTGAGCTGGGTTTCCACGGTTGATGTGCATCACTGCCCCACAGACCTTAAATTAAAAAGAGGGTCAGGAAGATCTAGTCCAGGAGAGATTCTGCTTTTCCTCTCATATAATGCATGAAAAGCTTTGGATAGGAGTGGATCTGGGTGCAGAAGTGAGCTGTCTCTGATTGGCTGAATCAGAAGCCACCCAAAGCCTGTTGAGAGCCAAATGCTAAGATGGGAGAGTTGTAGGAATTCACTGTCTCACTGAAAGGCCAAGTGGTTTTTGGATTTTCTGTAGCGGGAAAAATCAGCAAAGAGGGATTCTCTTGCTTCTGCTGTTGCAGGTACACTTATATTTTGGACATTATTGGCTTTGCATTTGCAAATGTGACTAAAGGAAAAGTAGACTTGAACGTGAAATAACTGCATGGCTGGTATCAGATGTTACTATGCATTTAGAAATTTAACAGATTCAGTTTTTTCCAAATTCACAGTAAATGGGGAAACAATCGGCTCTTACTGTATATTCACACTGAGAGAAGAGGAGCGCTAAATAGGTGATTACCAGCAGCGTTTCGGGGAGGCCCTTTCGCAACACACTCTCCAGCAGCTGCAGCTTGGAAGAGCAGGTCAGGATCAGCATGGCTGGCCAGGTAGAAGGTGCCCCGCAGGTCCCGGAAAAATGTCTTTTGGTGATCAAATCTGAAGGGAGCAAAGAGGCAGAATTGCATCAATTGTTTATGAACCAACTTGCCTGCCTGCTGGAGACCAAGCAGATGTGCTCAAATGGTGATGCAGACTGTGAATTCTCAGGGGGAAAAAAAGTCTTCTTGATCAAATATGGACTGAACAGATCCCGAGTCATAGAATTAGACAGTATGTGAGCTGGAAAGCACCCTGCCCAACCTTCAGTCAGATATTTATAGCTTAGCTCCTTTAATCATTCTTCATAGGAAATGGTTCTCCTTTGATCCTGGTTCTCCTCCTTCTTTTAAAAAGCAATGACCTGAATCTGTCACAGAACGTCAAGTGTAGGATATAACAGGACTCTTTTCTCCTATATGCTGGATACATTGGTTCCCTTTTAGGCAGCCCAGTCCCCTATTGGCTTTCTGGGTGCTGCATCCCAGTGTTTGCTCATATCTACCCTGTTACCTGCTTGGTCTCCTAGATCTTTATCATGATCTCTGCTGTCATGCCAAACTTCCCCAATCCTCTGTCCATGTGTTTCATTTTTCACACTAGAGATAGGACCTTACATTTGTCACAGATGAATAACCATCTTGTTAGATTTGGCAAGGTTAGATTTAGAGAGAGAGAGAGAGAGAGAGAGAGAGAGAGAGAGAGAGAGAGAGAGAGAGAATGATAGATGATAGATGATAGATAGATAGATAGATGATAGATAGATAGATAGATAGATAGATAGATAGATAGATAGATAGATAGATAGATAGATAGATAGCAACATAGTGAGTGAGAGAGATAGAAACAGAGATAGACAAACAGGATATTAAGAAAATATCAAAAAATACAAGTTTATATAAAAAAAGAAAAAAAGAAAAAGAAATTAAAGAGAAAGCTAAAAGTGCAAGAAAGGGAAAAATAAAAGAAGGAAAGGAAAGGAGGAGGGAAGGAAGGAAGGAAGGAAGGAAGAAAAAAAAGAGAGAGAGAGAGAGAGAGAGAGAGAAAGAAAGAAAGAAAGAAAGAAAGAAAGAAAGAAAGAAAGAAAGAAAGAAAGAAAGAAAGAAAGAGCTTCCAATTAATGCTGTTTCTCTAGTTAATGCAGTCAATTTGGCCATCTCAGCAAATTCCATCAGCTTCACCATCCATTCCTCCATTGTGGGTAAAATTAAAACTTTTCACCTTTGTGCATATAATAGTCTTGCTTCAGTCGTATATAAAAACAAAGTTCCATAATTTTTTTCTAGCTGCTTATCCATCAATTTCAAAAGAAAAGTCTTTGGTTTTAATTGTAGAAGAGTTTTTAAAATCTTCTATTTGTAATTGAGTCTAAAATTTTCTGAGTTTTTTACATGATCACCAAACATGATAAAATATCTTGTTTACATTTCCAACCTACGTATGAAGAACCTTTATACAAATTAGTCAATTTTTCTGGTGACCTGTACCAAAAAAGTATAAAATTATACATCATCTCTTCTTGTTGTTGTTAGCTGCGAAGTCGTGTCCGACCCATCGCGACCCTATGGACAACGTTCCTCCAGGCCTTCCTTTCCTCTACCATCTTCTGGAGTCCATTTAAGCTCATGCCTACTGCTTCAGTGACTCCATCCAGCCACCTCATTCTCTGTCGTCCCCTTCTTCTATTGCCCTCAAACTTTCCCAGCATTAGGCTCTTCTCCAGTGAGTCCTTCCTTCTCATTAGGTGGCCAAAGTATTTGAGTTTTAGCTTCAGGATCTGGCCCTCTAAAGAGCAGTCAGGGTTGATTTCCTCTAGGACTGACCAGTTTGATCTCCTTGCAGTCCAAGGGACTCGCAGGAGTCTTCTCCACCACCATAGTTCAAAGGCCTCAATTCTTTGGCGCTCAGCCTTTCTTATGGTCCAACTTTCACAGCCATACATTGCAACTGGGAAGACCATAGCCTTGACTATACACACTTTTGTTGACAGGGTGATGTCTCTGCTTTTTAGTGTGCTGTCTAGATTTGCCATGGCTTTCCTCCCCAGGAGCAAGCTTCTTTTAATTTCTTGGCTACAGTCCCCATCTGTAGTGATCTTGGAGCCCAGGAAAATAAAATCTGTCACTACCTCCATTTCTTCCCCATCTATTTGCCAGGAATTGAGAGGGCCAGATGCCATGATCTTGGTTTTCTTAATGTTAAGTTTCAACCCAAGTTTTGCACTCTCCTTCTTCACCCGCAACAAGAGGCTCTTTAGTTCCTCTTCACTTTCTGCCATTAGAATGGTATCATCTGCATATCTTAGGTTGTTGATATTTCTCCCAGCAATCTTAATTCCAACTTTTGATTCATCTAGCCCTGCCTTTCTCATGATGTGCTCTGCATATAAGTTAAATAGGTAGGGTGACAGTATACAGCCTTGCCAGACTCCTTTCCCAATTTTGAACCAATCAGTGGTTCCGTGTCCAGTTCTCACTGTTGCTTCTTGGCCCGCATATAGGTTTCTCAACAGACAAATAAGATGGTCTGGTACTCCCATCTCTTTAAGAACGTGCCACAGTGTGTTGTGATCCACACAATCAAATGCTTTAGCATAGTCAATGAAGCAGAAGTAGATGTTTTTCTGGAACTCCCTAGCTTTCTCCATGATCCAGCGTATGTTGGCAATTTGATCTCTAGTTCCTCTGCCTCTTCGAAATCCTGCCTGTACTTCTGGTAGTTCTTGATCCACATACTGCTGGAGTCTAGAGCTTGTAGGACTTTAAGCATAACTTTACTAGCATGAGAAATGAGTGCAATGGTGCAATAGTTTGAACATTCTTTGGCACTGCCTTTCTTTGGAATTGGAATGTAAACTGATCTTTTCCAATCCTGTGGCCACTGTTGAGTTTTCCAAATTTGCTGGCAAATTGAGTGTAGCACTTTTATTGCATCGTCTTTTAAGATTTTGAATAGCTCAGCTGGAATACTGTCACCTCCACTAGCTTTGTTGTTGCTCAGCTTTTCTAAGGCCCACTTCACTTCACATTCTAGGATGTATGGCTTGAGGTCAGTGATCATCTCATCGTGATTATTAGGGACGTTAAGCTCATTCTTGTATAGTTATTCTGTGTAATTTTGCCACCTCTTCTTAATCTCTTCTGCCTCTGTTAGGTCCCTGCCATTTTGGTCCTTTATCATGCCCATTTTTGCATGAAACGTTCCCTTCATCTCTCCAATTTTCTTGAAGAGATCTCTAGTCCTCCCTATTCTATTGTTTTCTTCTATTTCTTTGCACTGTTCATTTAAGAAGCCATTCTTATCTCTTCTAGCTATTCTCTGGAATTCTGCATTCAATTGGGTGTATCTTTCTTTTTCTCCCTTGCTTTTTGCTTCACTCCTTTCCTCAGCTATTTGCAAAGCTTCCTCAGACAGCCATTTTGCTTTCTTGCATTTCTTTTTCTTTGGGATGGTTTTAGTTGCTACCTCTTGTACAATGTTGCGAACCTCTGTCCATAGTTCTTCAGTCACTCTGTCTATCAAATCTAATTCCTTAAATCTATTTGTCACCTCTACTGTATATTCAACAGGGATATGATTTAATTCATACCTGAGTGGCCTAGTGCTTTCCCCTACTTTCTTCAGTTTATTTATTTATTTATTTATTTATTTATTTATTGATGGGATTTATATCCCGCCCTATCTCCCGAAGGACTCAGGGCGGCTAACAACAAAACATATAATAAGTACATAAATCAAGATAAAATGAAATTGAGAACATCAGTGCAATAAAAAATTAGAGAATTTAAAAATGAATTAAAAATACTAAATATAAATTAATTGAAATGCCTGTCAGTCTAGGTCAGCCTGGTGGAACAGGTGTGTTTTGAGGCCGCGGCGAAAGGATTGGAGGTTTTGGGCTATCCGAAGCTCAGGGGGGAGCTGATTCCATAGGGTTGGCGCTCCCACAGAGAAGGCCCTCCCCCTGGGGGTCGCCAGCCGACATTGCCTAGCTGACGGTACCCTGAGGAGGCCTTCTCTGTGTGAGCGTACTGGACGATGGGAATTTGTTCCCGGCAGCAGATGGTCCTGCAAGTATCCTGGACCTAAGCCATGTAGGGCTTTAAAGGTAAGTACCAGCACCTTAAATCTCACCCGGAGGGCAACTGGTAGCCAATGCAGCTCACGCAGGAGGGGTGTAATATGGGAGTATCGGGGAGCTCCCATCACAACCCGTGCAGCTGCATTCTGCACCAGCTGAAGCCTCCGGGTGGTCTTCAAGGGCAGCCCCATGTAGAGAGCATTACAGTAATCAATACGGGAGGTAACGAGTGCGTGGGTGACTGTACGTAGGGCATCTCGGTCCAAAAAGGGGCGCAATTGGTATATAAGACGGATCTGTGCAAATGCCCCCCTAGCCACGGCTCCAATGTGATCTTCAAAACTGAGTCGTGAATCTAGGAGGACGCCCAGATTGCGTGCTCTATCAATGGGAGGTAACATCTCTCCTCCTATAGTCAGAGATGGAACCTCTTGGACTAAACGAGATGACGGTATGTACAGCCACTCAGTCTTGGCCGGGTTGAGTCGAAGCCTGTTTTCTCCCATCCAAATCTGTACCGCTTCCAGACAACGGGACATCACATCAAGGGCATCACTGGGTTGGTTCGGGGTGGAGATGAATAGCTGGGTATCATCAGCATATTGATGATATTTCACCCCGAAGCTACGGATGATCTCTCCCAACGGCTTCATATAGATGTTGAACAGGAGGGGCGAGAGCACCGAACCCTGAGGCACTCCACAATTAAGAGGCCTAGGGCTTGACCTCTGCCCTCCTGCCAACACCGTCTGCGAATGGTCCGAGAGGTAGGAGGAGAACCAACGCAGAACGGTGCCTCCCACTCCCAGCCCCTCAAGACGACGCAGTAAGATACCATGGTCGATGGTATCAAAAGCCGCTGATAGATCTAATAGGACCAGGACAGAGGAATAACCTCTATCTCGGGCCCGCCAGAGATCATTCACCAGCGCGACCAATGCCATCTCCGTGCTGTGCCCCGGTCTGAAACCCGATTGGTACGGATCTAGATATTCAGCTTCCTCCAGGTTCAAAGGGAGCTGTCGTGCCACCATGCTCTCAACCACCTTCGCAAGGAAGCGAAGGTTGGAGACAGGACGGAAGTTGTTTAAAACAGCTGGGTCCAGTGCCGGTTTCTTGAGGAGGGGCCTTACCACCGCCTCTTTCAAGGCAGCAGGGAAGTACCCTTCACTCAGTGAGGCATTGATAACTGCTAGGAGCCAGCCTAGTGTAACCTCCCGAGATGCATAGACTAGCCAGGAGGGACACGGGTCCAACAAACATGTGGCGGCACTTAGTTTCCCCATGATCTTGTCCACTTCATCCGGAGTCACAGGATCGAACTCTTCCCAAATGTACTCGGCCAACTTCATCGTTTTCCTCTCATTAGATACTGCCCAGTCAGAGTCCAGACCAGCTTGAATCTGAGCAATTTTGTCCACCAGATATTTACTAAATTCCTCAGCCCGTCTATGTAGGGGGTCCTCTCCCGTCTCTTGACTTAAAAGGGAACGGACCACTCTAAATATGGCGGCCGGGTGATTATCTGCGGATGCAATGAGGGTGGTGAAGTAGGCGCGCTTTGCCTAAACTTTGCAATGGTCATGGTCTGAGCCACAGTCAGCTCCTGGTCTTGTTTCTACTGACTGTATAGAGCTTCTCCATCTTTGGCTGCAGAGCATATAGTCAATCTGATTTCTGTGTTGACCATCTGGTGATGTCCATGTGTAGAGCTGTCTCTTGGGTTGTTGGAAAAGAGTGTTTGCTATGACCATTGTATTCTCTTGACAAAATTCTATCAGCCTGTGCCCGCTAAATTTTGTACTCCAAGGCCAAACTTGCCTGTTATTCCAGTTACCTTTTGGCTTCCTACTTTAGCATTCCAATCCCCCATGATGATAAGAACATCATTTTTTGGTGTTAGTTCTATAAGGTGCTATAGGGCTTCATAGAACTGGTCAATTTCATCCTCTTCAGCACTGGTGGTTGGGGCATAGACTTGGACTACTGTGATATTGAATGGTTTGTCTTGGATTCGAACTGAGATCATTCTGTCATTTTGGGGATTGTATCCCAGTATTGCTTTTCCTACTCTTTTATTGACTACAAAGGCTACTCCATTTCTTCTGAGGGATTCTTGCCCGCAGTAGTATACCTGATGGTCATCTGAATTAAATTCACCCATTCCTGTCCATTTTAGTTCGCTGATACCTAAGATGTCGATGTTCAGTCTTGTCATCTCTTGTTTGACCATGTCCAGCTTTCCTTGATTCATGGATCTTACATTCCAGGTTCCTATGGAGAAAAAATCTTTACAGCATTGGACTTTCCTTTCACCACCAGACACATCCACAGCTGAGCGTCCTTTCGGCTTTGGCCCAGTGGCTTCATTCTTTCTGGCACTACTAGTACTAGCCCTCTGCTTTTCCCCAGTAGCATATTGGACTCCTTCCGACCTGAGGGGCTCATCTTCCAGCGTCATATCATTTTGCCTTTTGGTACTGTCCATAGGGCTTTCATGGCAAAGATACTGGAGTGGGTTGCCATTTCCTTCTCCAGTGGATCACGTTTTGTCAGAACTCTCGGCTATGACCTGTCCGTCTTGGGTGGCCCTGCACGGCATAGCTCATAGCTTCATTGAATTACGCAAGGCTCTTTGCCACGACAAGGCAGTAATCCATGAAGGGGTACATCATCTTTATAAAACAATTATTTTTAAGACTATACAAATCATAAATTTAAATGCTCTCACTGATGGATCTTCCTCTGATATATATATGTACAGAATAGGGTAGATGACCTTGACAGAGATTGGGTATTTGGGAGACTGGAATTTCTATGCACAAACTGGGTATCTCTGCCAAATTTTGTCATTTTATCAGTGTTGTATTTTTCCCTTTTCTTTCCAAAGTTAGTCGGGCATAAAATCTGAGAGGTTTTGTTGGACTATTGGCTGCATCTAAGGACTAAGCTAGGTATGTGCAGGAATTGCTAGCTTCATCAAAGAGACAAGTTGTTGTGATGCAAAATTGTGTTACCACATACATTTCTCCTACCAGCCATTACACAGGCTCTTGGACAAAAAGGCACAGTGGCCGTGGACAAGCATCCACGAGAAAAGTTTCTCGGCAGTCAAATCACTACTGTGTTCAAACTCAGTACTCACCCACTTTAATGAAAAGGTGCCTATCAGCATTGCTTGTGATGCAACCCCATATGGGGTAGGAGCTGTGTTGAGCCATTTAATGGCTGACAGGAGGCAGGCTCCCATTGATTATTACTCTAAGACTCTGTCTTCAGCAGAACGCAGCTACACACAAATAGACATGGAGGCACCGGCCATAGTGGCCGGTATCAAGAAATTTCATGACTACTTGTATGGCTGCCCATTTACGGTCTTCACGAACCACAAGCCACTTCTGGGTTGGTTCACCACGAACAAACAAGCACCTCAGATTCTATCTCCATGAATGCTATGGTGGTCTATCTTTCTTTCAACCTATAATTACAGACTGATTCACGAACTGGGCAAGGAAATGGGCCACGCAGACGGCCTCAGCAGGCTGCCCCTGTGACACTTAGAGCCAGACCCCGCTCTGGCTGCATGCATCCTAGTTATCCAGGATTTGCTGGAGTCTCCCCTTCATGCTGGGGATGTGGCTGCTGAGACAGCCGCTGACAAGACACTTAGCTGCGTGTTGAATTGGGTGTACACAGGATGGCTGTACAACAGTCCAGGGCCAAACTACCAAAATTTCTACAGAAGGAAAGCTGAGCTGTCAGCTCACAAAGGCTGCATTCTTTGGGGGAGTCAGATCATAATCCTGAGCTCCTTGAGGCCCAGGGTTTTAGAGTCTCTGCATGAGTGACATCTGGGAATAGTCCAGATGAAGGCACTGGCGAGAAGCTACCTATGGTGGCCTGGGTTGGATAAAGATATTGAGGCCCAAGTACACAGTTGCTACATTTGCCAGCAATCCAGACCAGAAATGCCTCAAGACCCAGTCCACCGCTGGGAAGCCATGCAAGCCCCATGGTCAAGAATCCACATTGACTTTGCGGGACCATTTCAAGGACAGCTGTTCCTCATTGTGGTGGACAGTCACTCTAAGTGGTTAGAGGTCGCACCAGTCCTAACTATGACTACTGCCAGGACCATCCAGGAACTGTGCAGAATCTTTGCCACACATGGGCTGCCCGACGTCCTAGTGTCAGACAACGGAGCTCAATTTACTGCTGCAGAATTCCAGTCCTTTTTGAGGGCTAACATGATCAGGCATGCCATTTTGGCTCCCTTTCACCCGGCCTCAAATGGCCAAGCAGAACGCATGGTCCGGACAACCAAAGAATCCTTGAAAACAATCGGAACCAGCAATTGGCAGCATTGGTTGGCAGACTTTTTACTTTGCCGACACACAACTCCTTGTACTTCCATGGACAGAAGCCCAGCAGAACTTAGATGGGGTCGGCACTTAATTACTAAGCTGGACCGTCTGCATCCAGACAAGGTTGCCGCAAACACGGTACAGCCTAAACCACCACAAAATTTGCAATTTGGTGACCAGGTTTGGGCACGGAAGTACACTCAAGGGGCACTGTGGGTGGTAGCTGTGGTTGGTAAGGTGTCAGGACCACTCTCTTATGAAGTGATCCTGGAAGACGGACGAGTGCTCCAATGGCACATCAACCAACTGCACCAGAGGCTAGCGAACCAGTCACTGGCTCAAGACTCTCATGAGGACTTCCGGTGGTGGCGCGGCACCGAAGACAGCCTTCCCGGGCTGCCCGCGGCTCAGCTGTGTGTTTTTTCGCCCGAAACAGCGCCGATCAGCTGTTCGGGTGAATTTGAAGCCCCCTCCTCGGGAGAAGAGGAGGGGGTGAGGCCCCAGGTAGGGGTCGAGTTCTCCGGGGCCGCCTGAGCTTGGAGCTTGGGCGGCTGAAGGATTGAACTCCCCCGAAGCCTGGGTTGCTCCCAGCTGGCCAGCGTCTCTGCTCCGAACTTCTTGGAGCAGAGCCAGGTGTCTGCGAACCATCCCTGCCTGAAGAAAGGACTATGATTTAAAGGAGCAGGCAGAGCGGTACAAGAGGGAAAAGGTGAAGAGGATTATTTTATTATACTCTCGAGTTTGTTGGACTTTTTAAACTTTAAGTGAAAGTGTGTCATAATTGAGGAGTAAAAGATGGCGGCTAAACCTCCCCCTAAAACTCCTCGGAGTGGTGGATCCTCGCCGGTGCAACAATCATCATTACAGGCATTGCACCCTCCTGAAGTGCTGACACCGAAGGACTTACGAGATGCTCTGGATAAACTTTTGGAATCAATCAATCAATTAATGGGTGATAAATTTGCACAGATGGAGGAGAAATTGGAGAAACTGGAGGAGAGAATGGAAGAGAGGATGGAACAGAAGTTCAGCGTGATGAAGGTAGACATTTTGTCTTCAGTGCATAAAGTGGCGGAATGTGTGGAAGATTTAGATGAAAAAATGGATGATCTGGCTCAAAGGAATGCAATATTAGAAGTAAAAGCACGGGAGAATGAGAATGCAAGAGACAAAATGGAAAGGGAGTTAAGCCTTGCCCAATATTACCAGATGCAGTTTGCTGTCAGAATCAGAGGTTTAAAAGAGAATATTAAAGAAGATTTAAAGCAGCTGATCTCTGAGGCTCTCGAAGTGGTATTGAACCAGCCAGCATCTGAAATAAGAGCAGCTATGGATAAAGTGTTCCGGGTGAATTCATGGATTGCTAGACAGAGAAAGTTGCCTAGAGATGTGGTGGTTTATTTTGCAAAAAGAGAAATTAGAGATCAAGTTATACAAGCTGCCTATGATGCTAAAGTTGTGATTGCTGAACAAGAAGTCTTGGTTTTAAAAGAAATTCCTCCAAGGATTTTAAGGGGAAGGAAGGACTATACATTTCTCGTGCATGAGCTCAAGCAAAGAGATATAAGGTTCAGATGGGAGATTCCAGATGGGCTGATGGTGATGCATGAAGGTAAAAGGTATTGGCTGATTACTGTGAAGCAAGCGCGTGATTTCTACAATAATGTCTTAAAAGCAACCCCATTAACACTTCTGGAAGCTGCAAAGGGACCTGGAGAAGGAGAACATCTAGAGGATGAAACAGAGGAAAATGGTGCTGGAGGAGATCAAGCTACAACTTCTTTGGATGATCCTAGAGAGCAAAGAGTAACGCGTGCTGCTTTAAAACGAGCAAAGAAAATAAAAGAACAAGATCAGCAAAAGTCCTCAGAATCTTCACAACGTACTCATAGCCAAGCTGTGGGAGGAGCACGGCCTAAGGAAGTTAGTCCTATCAAAGCTGTGGTCCAAAAGCTTGTGGAGGATATGCATGGCAACTAAATTTTTAACCTGGAATGTTAATGGATTAAATTCACCACAGAAGAGGAAGAAAGTTTTTCAATATTTAAAACAATTTAAGATAGATGTTATATGTCTGCAAGAAACGCATATTAGAGTTTTGGATCAAAAGTACTTATCGAACTCGAGGCTGGGTACGCAATTTGTTGCTTCTGCAGAGAACAAGAAAAATGGTGTGGTTGTTTATGTTAAAAGTGCCTTAACAGCAGACTTAATTGAAGTAGATAAGCATGGAAGATATGTTATGATTGAGCTGTTGTTAGAAGGTAAAAAGACGCTTTTAGTTGGATTATATGCACCTAACCAACAACAAGCTGACTTTTTTAGCTTACTTCACACAAAGCTTACCCAGTTGGATTATAAATCTTTTATTTTTATGGGGGACTGGAATGGTGTTTTGGATGTACAGTTGGATAAGGCTGGAGCTTTTAAGCACATTCCAAGTCATGCTAGACTGCCTAAATCTTTTTTTGAAATGAAGGATGACCTGGAATTGCGAGATATTTGGCGTGAGAGACACTTGCAGGAGAAGGATTATACTTTTTTTTCTGACAGACACCAATCTTTTTCAAGGATTGATTTTATTTTGTTGACTAATGATTTTTTTTTGAGAACTAAAAAGGTGAAGATTTGTGCAAGAACTATCTCTGACCACTGTCCAGTTTGGTTGGAGATTGATAAGGAGAAAGGAGATAGGCGCTCGTGGCGCGTAAATGAGAACTTGTTTAGAAATCAGAGAAATGTGGAAGAATGCAAACAGCGGATGAAGGATTTTTTTGAGATTAATATGAATAAGGGTACCTCTATGGATATGGTTTGGGATGCTAGCAAGGCCTATATGAGAGGGGTGTTGATATATATGAATAATAGACATAGACGTGCAGTGGAAACTAGAAGGAAAGAATTGGAGAATGAAATAAAGGAAAAAGAAAAGGTTTTGATTTTGAACCCAGAGGATGTGAAGATCAAGGAGGCTATTAGACTGCTAAGAGGACAATTTGATAAATTAATGGCTGACCAAGTGGCGACCAATCTGCGGTTTGCTAGGCATAATACTTTTTGCAACGCTAATAAACCAGGCAGATGGTTAGCTTATAGACTGAGGAAAAAACAAAGGGCCTCTAATATAGATAAGATTGAGTATAAAGGAAGGGTTGTGTTTCAACAGAATCTTATTAAGGATGCTTTTGTGGATTTTTATTCAAAATTATATACCAAAGAGGAAATCAGTGCAAAAGATATTGATATATACTTGGAGAATGCTAGCATCCCGGTTCTTACGCAAGTACAAAAAGAGGGGATTAATCAACTGATTACAGAAGAAGAAATTTTTACAGCAATTAAGGAACTGAAGGTGGATAAAGCACCAGGTACGGATGGCTTGACTGCGGCCTATTATAAAAATTTACAATTAGAGATGATAAAACCGTTAAAGGAACTGTTCCAGACAATCCAGAGGGGGGGAAAGGTGCCACCGTCTTGGAGAACAGCTTTTATCTCTTTGATTCCGAAGGAAGACCAGGATGCTACTCAAGTTAAAAATTATAGACCGATATCGCTTTTAAATACAGATTATAAGATATTTGCTAAGGTTTTGGCTAATAGACTGATGAGGGTTCTGCAACAGGTGATTCATGGGGATCAAACGGGGTTTATTAGTGGTAGGCAAATGAAAAATAATGTGAGACATATAGTTGATGTGTTAGAGTTTTTGGAAAGGAACAACCAGATCTCTGCAGCGCTAATCTTTTTAGATGCTGAAAAGGCTTTTGATCAATTGAATTGGCAATTTTTGTTGAAAGTTTTAGATAAAATGGATTTTGGGGAAAATTTTTTACAACCAATTAGGGCATTATATAAAAAACAAACTGCCCGAATTATAGTTAATAATAGCCTGACAGCAGCATGTAATATTGAGAAGGGCACAAGGCAAGGGTGTCCGTTATCGCCCTTGCTATTTGTGTTAACTTTAGAGATATTATTGGTTAAAATTCGGAATTCGGAAAAAATTAAGGGGATACAAGTTGGAGATCAGGACTATAGATTGAGAGCATTTGCAGATGATCTGGTTGTTACAGTGACCCAGCCAGAGAACTCTGTTGTGGACCTGATGGAGATAATAACACAATATGGGAAGGTTTCTGGATTTAAAGTAAATATACAGAAAACCAAAATTTTGGCTAGAAATATGACAGTTTCACAGAAGGTTCTTTTAGAAGGATTAACTGGATTTGAGATTGTTAAAAGGGTTAAATATTTGGGGGTGATTTTATCACCCTCTAACACAAAGTTATATAAAAATAATTATGAAAAATTATGGGGGAAAATTCGAAAAGAATTGGAGAGTTGGGAAAAATTGCAATTGTCTTTGTTGGGACGGATTGCAGCAGTGAAAATGAATGTCCTGCCCAAATTTTTATTTTTATTTCAAATGATACCGATTTTTAAGAAAGATTCTAACTTGGAGGAATGGCAGCGTGGTATCAATAAATTTGTGTGGGCAGGGAAAAAGCCACGAGTTAAACTTAAGATTATGCAGGATACTCGTGAGAGAGGTGGCCTTAAATTGCCTAATTTTAAATTATATTACGAAGCTGCTGCATTAGTAGGAATAAGTGATTGGATTAATTTGACGCAACCGAGGTTATTAAATCTTGAGGGCCATGATTTGTTGTTTGGCTGGCATGCATATTTGTTGTATGATAAGAAGGTAGATACTGTGTTTAGGATGCATATTTTAAGACAGGCATTGCTGAGAGTTTGGAAGAAGTATAGACATAAGTTAAGCTGCAAGATACCATTGTGGGCAATTCCAAAACACGCAATAGAAAATATACATGCTGGTTTCAAACATGATGTGATTACATACAAGGAAATTTTAAGCTTGGAAAGGAATGTTTGGTGTTTGAAATCATATAGCCTCTTGGGAGAAGAGAAGGTTGTTCAAACTTGGTTTCAATATATTCAGTTACGGGCCAGGTAGAAAGAAGACCAGAAAAATGGATTTGCAATGACTGATGAAAACTTGATAAAGCAAATTAGAAATCAGGGACCAGCACATATTAAACGGATATATCTTGCATTGATAGAGATTGATTCAGAAACAGAGCTTGTTAAGGATTGTATGATAAAATGGGCCCAAAACATCCAGGAAGTTATCACAATGGACACGTGGGAAAAGATTTGGGTGAGGAACGTAAAATTTACTCAAGCTCAAAATCTAAGAGAGAACTTTTACAAAATGTTTTATAGATGGCATTTAGATCCTAAAAAACTTGCAAGTATGTATCCGAATTATCAGCCTAAGTGTTGGAGGTGCGGTGATGAAGATGCAACATATTTTCACATATGGTGGACATGTAAGAAGGTTAAGGCTTTTTGGATAAAAGTCTGGTGGAATATGCAGAAGATTTTTAAACAGAGGATAAAGTTTTGTCCGCAACTTTTTCTGTTGGGAATAATTGCTGACGCTACAGTTGTGGACACCAAGTTGATGTTGAACTTAATTACGGCAGCAAGACTTTTGATAGGCCAATATTGGAAGAAAGAGGAACTGCCGACCATAGAAGAGTGGACTTTAAAGGTTTCCGACCTGGCAGAGATGGCGAAGATTTCGGCCTATTTGAAAGATCATTCGCAAGAACGTTATATTATGGAATGGAGAAAATGGATTGAGTTTATCCAGAACAAGTATAGGGTTAAGAAGTTTTATGTAGCATTCGAATAAGTCTTCTTTCGTTTTCTTTTTTCTTTTTCTATTTTAGTTTTTTTTTATATATATTTAATATTGCTAAGGTTTGTTTTATCCTATATAAGTTAGAGAGTGATGGATTTTAGAATTTATAGTTGTTAGTATATGGTTGTTTATGATTGCTTTTTTTTCGATATATACCTTGTATTTAGCTCTGGGAAGTCAGGGGGGGAGGGGGGAGGGGGGGAGGGAGGGGGGGAGGAGGGAGGGGGGAGGAGGGAGGGGGGAGGGGGAGAGGTAGGGGGGGAGGGGGAGGGGGAAGGGGGGCTTTTTAAAGGAAAACTGTATTTTAAAACTTTTCAATAAAAAAAAAGACTCTCATGAAGGCCAACCCCAGGGGCAGCTCGACAGCAGCCCAGCAGCGGAGTCTGCATGCACCGATGAGACTCCCAGCTGAGGAGACAGAGGGCTAATGCCAGGCAAATCACCCTCGAATGAAGAGACTGCACCTACTGAGTGGAACTGGCAGGCGGCTCCGATTTCCAGTTCAACTGAAACTGTTCCACCAATGGACTTTGGTTTGGGTCTAGGGACAGGCCAGCCAAAGGGACTCGGGTCAACCCATAGCAAACGGGTCTCAAAGCCCTGGTCTACCCAGCCTGACAGGCGAGCTGGTAGCCCAAAAGCAATCAGCGGCTCCGAGATGTTTGGAGCGGTTGTGAAGACCACTTACCGTAAGTATTTGCAGGACTATGTTCAATACTTGAGATAGTGAACCATCTAGGGGGAAGGGGTGTTATGTATTGATATTAATTGCTTGTAAACCATTGTGTAATAGTTAACTGCTGTGTTTGTTTGAACTCCAGACTGCTGGTCTCTAGGACAGTTAGCTTGTGTTTTGAACAGGAATTAATGCTTTAATTCTATTGGCCACCACCTAGCGGTGATCCGTATAAATAGTAGTTAAGCGGCAGTTAGTGCTGCTTCTGTGTTAATTGAATAAACGTGTTGCTGTTTCACTGTACTGCCTCGTCAATGCCTCACCGATCCCAAAACATAACACCTACGATATACCGTTTTGGGAGATGTTCATTCACCAACACCTGGCTACTATTCTTGAAAGCACATCCCATTCTTCTATGATTTTTGGAAGCTGTGGATGCCTCATGAGAATGGGGTATGCTTTTATGAGGCCTCCAAACATTTAGTCAGAATGGGGCATACTTGTCAACCATCCCATGCAGTTCATTCACCAAATAAGGATTCCTGGACCAGTTTCATTTTCCAAGAGTACAATTTACTGAGCTGACATGGATACAGAAGTAGCAAAGCTAAGTTCTAACAGGTTCCCCTGAAAACAGCATAATTAAACATCCTCTTTCCACCCTGCTGTCCCACAGTCACTTTATTTCCTCCAATCTATTATGTTCATTTTGTTTGGATAACGGACTTGGCTTTCCCAGCTGACTGACTTTGAGGTGTTGGCATAGTTGGAAGCTTCCAGTTGCCTCTTTTGCATTCCTTTGGTCCCATCCTAATACCTCCCTTACATTCCAATCATTTGCTTCATCTGTTGCTTCCTGTCTGGCTGTGAGCAAGGTTTGCACTGCAAACCATGCTTCAGCCATGACAGTATTTTTGCATTGTTTTCAGAGATGGCAGAAGCCACGGAAGTTTATTCTCTGAAGCCTCTTCAAGAACAAAGGCCTCAGGTCAGCTGCATGGTCCTGTCAAAAAAAAAGAGAGAGAGAGCAGCACCTGAAGGTAAATGGCATATGGCAGGCCCAGGTAAGTCCTGGGCCACTGAGGCAAGCGCACTGTTCTGTAAGGCTTGAAATACTTTGGGGGATGGTGCAAGGCAACCATTTTCACTGGCAGCAGTGGTGCTAGGGTTTAGGTTGAGGTTCAGGCCTCTACTTCCAGCCAGCATTGGCTGCCATTGAGTGCTGCTGTTCAGGGTGGCCTAGATGGAGGATGGAATACAGAATTGTTCCTCTTTTGTTGGTGGGGAGGTGACACATCAGCAGAATCAATTTCCAAATGTTTGACATACTGAGCTGAAAAGGTTTGCCATCACTGTTTCCAAGGGTTCTGTTTTAGAATGCACATTCACTGAGAGCTGTTCTTGGTTCTTGTGATTCTTTTCAGATTCAGTCTGGAATATATCCAAAGAGGCAGTCCCTTCAATCTAAGGTTCAAATTTACTCCTAACCTCTTAGTTTAATGAAGCCAGTAGTGGTGTCACTGATTCAAGGAGGAAAAATAAACTAGGCTATTTCATGTGATTTGGAGTGAATAAAAGAACGTACTTTATCAAAGGCAAGAGCTCAAAGCCCTGACTAAGTAAAAATTTCTTGGAGATCTTGTTCTCTGGCAGAACTCCCCCATATGAGACAAAGTCCTTAGCATGCAACTTTCTGGCTAGTGCCTGAAATACTCTTTTCATATGACCCTTTTTCCGATATTTGGGAAGGGTATAGGCATGTGTCATACTCCCAACGGCATCACTTAGGCACCAGGCAACTGGCTGGCTTTCCTCATCTAAGACACAAGCATTTGGGAAGTTCTCGGTCAGGCTTCTGAGATAGCGCAGAATCTCAGTTATTCTGAAATATCCCCGTAACTGTTTCTTGAAAGTGCAGCCATCTATTGGGGATCCTTTTTTTTTTTTTGGTTTAAATCATACTCTATGCTTTTGGAGAAACCAACGGAGCACTTGTATTCAGTGAATTCTTCCAAGTCTAATAATATTGTCCTTTCCACATCTTCCAATTTGGCAAAGAATGATAAATTCTGCACTATAACCACTGGGGCTGTATATGTAAATCCATCTCTCTTTTACATAGGGGAGAAACAACTTCTTGCTCTTGTGTGTCTTGGATATATTTTTAATGTTTTTAGCTGCATATACTCTTTTTATTGTTTTGAAATGTTTTTACATTTTTAATTGTAATATATTTTATAAACCGTAAGCCAAATCATTGTCTGAGATGGGCTGCCATAGAAATTGAAAGCAAACAAACAAATAAAATAAAACATACTCCTAGTTTTCTACAGAGGATATGATTAGTTATAAAGCTGCCAGAAGTCCTTGGTTTTATTATTGAATTCCAAGTAATTGCATGGAACTGAATCCACTTAACAGATCTCCGAAACAGTTCCCTCAGAAAGAGAGCACGATCACTCACTGGTTCTGACATAACGGGGCTGTGTCTGGGTGCAGTACTGCCTGGTAGAAATAGGGCTCCATGTGGACACGTCTAGCCTCTGCCATGACTTTCACAGCATGATAGAGACCATCCTGAAGACCTGCATAGAATAGAAATACCATAGGAAAACAGCCTGAGAGTCAGAATGAAATGTTATCTTCTCTCTGCTCCTAATTCTCTGCAACTAGGTAGCACAGAGACATTTCTCCAGACACAAAGAAATGTTGGTGGTGGCTGGAATGGGGTGTGGCATAAGGTTATAAATTTCTTGTCTTTGGTTACAGCTGGGGGAACAACCAGGTTTTTAGCACTTTTCACAATCTCCTAAGGTTGGAGAAGAAATTGCCAGAGCCCAGGCCTTGCCTTGCAGCTGGAAGGCTTTGTCCCAATCTACGGCATCTTTGTTTTCCAGGAGCCTCCTGCAGGCATCTTCCTCCCGGTAGAAAGCAGCATGGAGGTTGGCATAATAATCCCTCTTGTCCTTCACCACCTGCAGGAAGTGGCACAGAGACACTCAGGGCACTGGGGATAGAGCAGATGGCAGAGACCAGGTAGAGGAGTTGGTGAGGTCAGGCTAACTTGAAAGAGGGATATTAAAAAAACAAGGCAAAGTGCTACAGCACCTCCTAAATGGTTTTTGTGCCCTAGATACCTAGGTTTATTTTTTTTTCCTCCAATTTTTTGATAGGACGTTGTGGGAAAAACCCATTGTGTTGTAATTTCTTACCTCCTTCCGTGGTCGGGTAAGAACAACTTTAAATTCTGGCCAAGAGTCCACCACGACTTCGTGCTGAGCTGGGTTTCCACGGTTGATGTGCATCACTGCCCCACAGACCTTAAATTAAAAAGAGGACCGGAAAGACCTAGTCCGGAAGAGATTCTGCTTTTCCTCTCATATAATGCATGAAAAGCTTTGGATAGGAGTGGATCTGGGTGCAGAAGTGAGCTGTCTCTGATTGGCTGAATCAGAAGCCACCCAAAGCCTGTTGAGAGCCAAATGCTAAGATGGGAGAGTTGTAGGAATTCACTGTCTCACTGAAAGGCCAAGTGGTTTTTGGATTTTCTGTAGCAGGAGAAATCAGCAAAGAGAGATTCTCTTGCTTCTGCTGTTGCAGGTACACTTATATTTTGGACATTATTGGCTTTGCATTTGCAAATGTGACTAAAGGAAAAGTAGACTTGAATGTGAAATAACTGCATGGCTGGTATCAGATGTTACTATGCATTTAGAAATTTAACAGATTCAGTTTTTTCCAAATTCACAGTAAATGGGGAAACAATCGGCTCTTACTGTATATTCACACTGAGAGAAGAGGAGCGCTAAATAGGTGATTACCAGCAGCGTTTCGGGGAGGCCCTTTCGCAACACACTCTCCAGCAGCTGCAGCTTGGAAGAGCAGGTCAGGATCAGCATGGCTGGCCAGGTAGAAGGTGCCCCGCAGGTCCCGGAAAAATGTCTTTTGGTGATCAAATCTGAAGGGAGCAAAGAGGCAGAATTGCATCAATTGTTTATGAACCAACTTGCCTGCCTGCTGGAGACCAAGCAGATGTGCTCAAAAGGCCTCTGTCAGCGATGCAGATTCTGAACTCAGAAAATGCCTTTGTGGTCAAGTAATGGTTGAATGGATCATGAGACATAGAATTATATAGTGTGTGAACTGGAAAGGACTCTGCCCTATCTTTGATTGAAAAAAGATCATACTCTGTGTGAAAGCCTTGCAATATTTATAGCTTAGCTCCTTTAATCATTCCTCATGGTTAATGTTTTCTAGAGCCTCCCCAGCCCAGGAGGTCTCCTCTGAACTCTCTCCCACTTCTCCCTCCTCCTTTTCAAAAAAAAAAAAGTGTCCAGAACCTCAAATGCAGCCTTGTCATTGCAGGATATAATGGGATGGTTTTCTTCTATGCGTTGGGCATAATTCCTTTTTAGGAGCCCAAACCTCTATTGGCTTGTCTGGGTGTTGCATCCCAGCATTTGCTTATGTCCAGCCTGTTGTCTGTTTGGTCTCCTAGATCAGGGGTCCCCAACCCCTGCTCTGTGGACCGGTACAGGTCTGTAGCATGCCAGCATCGGTCCACAGAAACAAGCAAAGTCCCATCCATGGGATGCAGGCCAACACACAAAACCATGCACTCTCCGGTCCGCGGAAAAACTTTTCTCCATGGAACCGGTCCCTGGTGCCCAAATATTTGGGGACCTCTGCCCTACATCCTTGTCACAAGCTGTGCTGTTGTGCCAGCCTTTCCCTGTCCTCTGCCCATGTGTTTCATTTTTCCCATCAGAGATAGGACCTTACATTTGTCACTGATGCATAACAATCCTCTTAGATTTGCCAGTTTCAGCTTTTTTTCCATGTAATATTGAACTGTGATTTTTGTCCTGTGATTTGCTATTGAACCACCTCCTAGTTCATGTCCTTAAAAAACAATCTGATCAATATCTCCCTCCTCCCCTCCCCTTGTACCTTCTTAATCATTGATCAGTTTGTTAACTAGGGCTGCCTCTGAGAATCCACTTGAAATTTCCTTCAGTGTTGATGCAGAGGAGTAGGCCGACTTTAATTATGAAGAGATTCAGAGCACGGATGACACCATTACTGTTTGGCTATCCCAGGGGTCGGCAACCTAAAAAAGGAAAAGAGCCACTGGGAACCGGTTCCATCACAAATTTAAAAAAGTGGGAGCCGTGTGCGTGTGTCCATGCACACGCATGCGCAAAAAAAAAATTACGCATGCGCAAAACAGTTTTTTGCGCATGCGCGGAAGCACACGGTTGCCACTTTTTTAAAGTGACATGGAACCGGTTCCCGGTTGCCCGATGGCGACGGCCCGTCTGCAAAGCTGCCGCTTTCGGCAGCTTTGCAGACGGGCTGCGGCAGCTTTCTCGAAGAGCGACGCCGCTGCCCATTCCGAGAGGTGCACGTGCACCTCCCCAAACCTTTGGAGAGGTGCGCGCGCACCTCTCGGAATGGGCAGCGGCGTCGCTCTTCAAGAAAGCTACCGCGGCCCGTCTGCAAAGCTGCTGAAAGCGGCAGCTTTGCAGACGGGCCGTGGCAGCTTCCTCAAAGAGCGGCGCCGCTGCCCGTTCGCGCAGAGGTACGCGTGTACCTCTCCAAAGGTTTGGGGAGGTGCACGCGCACCTCTCGGAATGGGCAGCGGCGTCGCTCTTCGAGAAAGCTGCCGCGGCCCGTCTGCAAAGCTGCCGAAAGCAGCAGCTTTGCAGACGGGCCGCGGCAGCTTCCTCAAAGAGCGGTGCCGCTGCCCGTTCCGAGAGGTGCGCGCGTACCTCCGCGCGAACGGGCAGCGGCGCCGCTCTTTGAGGAAGCTGCCGTGGCCCGTCTGCAAAGCTGCCGCTTTCGAGAGGTGCGCGTGCACCTCCCCAAACCTTTGGAGAGGTGCGTGCATACCTCTGTACGAACTGGCAGCGGCGTCGCTCTTTGAGAAAGCTGCCACGGCCTGTCTGCAAAGCTGCCGAAAGCGGCAGCTTTGCAGACGGGCCGCGGCAGCTTCCTCAAAGAGCGACGCTGCTGCCCGTTCCAAGAGGTGCGCGCGTACCTCCGCGCGAACGGGCAGCGTTGCCGCTCTTTGAGGAAGCTGCCGCTTTCGGCAGCTTTGCAGACGGGCCGCGGTAGCTTCCTCAAAGAGCGGCGCCGCTGCCCGTTCGCGCAGAGGTATGCGCGCACCTCTCCAAAGGTTTGGGGAGGTGCACGTGCACCTCTCGGAATGGGCAGCGGCGTCGCTCTTCAAGAAAGCTGCCGCGGCCCGTCTACAAAGCTGCCGCTTTCGAAAGCGGCAGCTTTGCAGACGGGCCGCGGCAGCTTCCTCAAAGAGCGGCGCCGCTGCCCCTTCGCGCGGAGGTACGTGTGCACCTCTCCAAAGGTTTGGGGAGGTGCGCGCGCACCTCCACCCATTCGGGGAGGTGCGCGCACACCTCTCCAAACGGGCGGTGACACTCTCCATTCGGAGAGGTGCGGGCGCACCACTGCCCGTTCGAAGAGGTGCGCGCGCACCACTGCCCGTTCGAAGAGGTGCGCGCGCACCACTGCCCGTTTGAAGAGGTGCGCACGCACCACTGCCCGTTCGAAGAGGTGCGCGCGCACCACTGCCCGTTCGAACAGGTGCGCGCGCACCACTGCCCGTTCGAACAGGTGCGCGCGCACCGGGCGGCTGGGAGCCGCAGGAGACGGCTCAAAGAGCCACATGCGGCTCCGGAGCCGCGGGTTGCCGACCCATGGGCTATCCAGTCAACCAATCTTTTATTCCTGAAAAATGAATCATTAATAAGATAGTACCTTTGTCCTCTGTACTAGAGGCCTGGAAAAAAGAATGGGCATAATTGAACTGGCAAATAATTTTGCCTTGTTTCAATTTGGTTATAAACCAGAGAAAAATAGAGCTCAAACACTTTGCCTTATTTTTTTATGACTAATATTCACAACCCATCTTTTCACTTAGCTTCTACTGTGCAGGTAGTCCTCAACTTACAACTACAATCGAGTCCAAAATTTATGTTGCTACGTAAGACATTTGTTAAGTGAGTTTTGCCCCATTTTATAACATTTCCTTGTTAAGCGAATCACTGCAGTTACTAAGTTAGCAACATGGTTGTTAAGTGAAACTGGCTTCTCCGTTGACTTTGCTTGGGAGAAGTTTGCAAAAGGGATCACCTGACCCCACCAGACACTGCAACATCATAAATATGAGTCCGTTGTCAAGCAGCTGAATTTTGATCACATGATCCTGGAGACGCTGCAATGGTCATAAGTATGAAAAACAATCGTGAGTCACTTTTTTCTGTGCAGTTGTAACTTCGAACAATCACTATATGAATTGTTGTAAGTCAAGGACTATCTGTATTTTTTTTTACTATAATGTTTTTCACAATCCAGAGTGGCTGTGACTGAATAGAAAGACAGAAAGCCATTTTGAATACCAATGTTTAACAATAAGTAATCATATCTGCCAATGAATTTGGCCCCAATCACTTCTTAGAATATGTGGCATCCAAGATGCACTCCTTAGTTCTCAGATGTTCTTTTTGTACAGAATATATTATGTTTGGAATAGAGGTGGTTTGGTCATTCCTTTCACCGTATTTGGGGGATCAGGAAATCCTCTTGGACCAGTTATCCAGGTAAAAAAAAACTATTTAGTACAAATGTGGATCATTCCTTGTGATAATGTCAATTTTTCAACTAAAGAAGGTTGATTTAAGCATATTCCCTCAATACGTGTACATTGCCTTGTGTAGCAGGGGATTTTGGTCTAAGATTACAAAATTTAGTATTTTCCCCATTCATAGTATGACAAAGAAGTATTATATTAGTTAAATGTGTAAACTACAGAGGAAGCAATTCCAAAGCAAAAACTCTTGTCATCATTTTAACCATTGTCTATCCATTGCAGAATGAAGGCTTCTTCCACATGTTTCCAACCAATATGGTCCTGAGCTTTCTTTTGCCAATTGGGCCCCCAATACTTGCAGATGTCGTCGCTCCATCTTGTTTTAGGTCTCTTTTTTGGATGCTTTTTATCAAGTAAGATGCATTCTATGACTGCCGTGGTCCACCTGCCATCAGTTCTTCTTGCTATGTGACCAGCCCATTTCTATTTCAATTCTTTTACTCTCTTGATGATATCATATACTTTCGTTTGTTCTCTAATCCATGTGCGGGTCCTTCTACGTATCTTGTCTTGTGATGCCGAGCATGTATCTTTCCATGGCTCTTTGCGCCACTCATTAGCTTTTATACTGATTGTGAGGTTAGTGTCCATGTTTTGCTGGCGTATGTTAGAGCAGGTAGCACACACTGATCGTAAACTTTTCTCTTCAGGCATAGGAGGAGGTTGTTCTTCAAAATTACACTTAACTTGTTGAATGCCTGCCAACCACATTTAACATACCATTTGATTTTCTTTTTTTTGTATCACCTTCCATTGAGATCTGTTGGCCAAGGTATATGCAGTGGTCTATTATGCCTAGTTCTTCTCCAGATATATAAAAATTATAAATAAATTGTGAATTTACTAAACATAACCTGGCTCTTTTTCAGGTTTATTTTTAAGCCAAATGGTTCTCCTGCTTTGTGCAATTCTTATATGTATCTTTGTAACTCTTCTGGATCTTGTGAGAAGAGAACAACACCATCTGCAAATCTTAAATGATTTAAATAGGCGCCATTGATTTTTATTTCATCTTTTATCCAGTCTAATTTGCAAAATACTTCTTCAAGGCAGACTGAGAAAAGGATAGGTGTTATTGTATCACCTTGTCATATACCTCATTCTATTTTAATTTCCACTTTAAGATCATTAAGGCAAATTGTCACTATTGTTTTTTTATATTTTGATTGTGGTAAGTTTATGTAAGCAGTGTCTATGCCTTGGTTGACCAATGCATTGGTTATTGCTTGCTGGAATACTGAGTCAAATACCTTTTTGTAGTCAATGAAAGCCATGCACTTCTAATTCTGTTTTAGCAAAAAAAAACCAGGCCATTGGTGAAGAAGGATGAACCAGTCAGAAAGACAATCCACTCTTTCTTCTCTCTCTCCTGCAGCTGAATTTGGAAATTAGCCAGAACAACAAGTCAGTCTCAGAAATGGCAACAGCTGTGCACATTCTGAGGGTGGGAGCAGAGCTGACATGTGCAACATTTGGGCTATCAAATCTGGGTACAAACTCTAGGTGACCACTGGAATCAGCAAAGGCCTTTTTGATATAGGTTTGCACCATGCTCCATAGGCTGACTGGTGTGTTCACCCACTGCCTAATGTCTAGGTTCCTCACAGGAGTGGCCTTTTGAAAAAAATGTATGTCTGATTTTGTTCCCCATGCTCATAGGTCCCCAAGTGGTAGCAACCCCTACTTTATTGTATTTATCTACCAAAAGATGAGCTGCTTAGAAATTACCTCTGGTTGGCTGAGAAGGTAATTCTTTTTTAAATGACAGCACTAAGTATCATTTTTAGGAGCTTTGGTGGTGCAGTCATTAGAATGCATTATTGCAGGCTAACTCTATTCACTGTCAGGAGTCCGATTCTGACTGGGTCAAGCTTGACTCATCCTTCCATCCTTCTGAGGTTGGTTAAATGAGGACCCAGATTGTTGGGGCCAATACGCTGACATTATAAACCACCCACAGAGTTCTGTAAAGTACCATGGGGCAGCATATAAATCTAAGTGCTATTGCTATTTGTCAGATCTGCATATATTTCAAAGAGCCTGCTCTGTAGATCTTAATAACAAAGTCCAGTATCTTCTTCCGTAACAAAAGACAGGCAGATAACAAGCAAAGACCAAGGTTTGGAACCGAGTCCTGAAGCATTGCATTTCTCAAATGTGACAGTGGGAATAGCATTGGCAATGTCAAGGGAGTTTCGTGAAGTTTCCTGTCCCACTAGAGAAGGGGTGTCAAACTGCCGGCCCATGGGCCAGATACGTTATGCTGAAACTGTGCCCACCACATTGCCGGCAATGGAAAAAAAGTGACGTTGCGAGTTTGACACCCCTGCACTAGAGCCTCTTTCAGGAGGTAACACCTGATGAAACAGGCCTAAATAGCTATGGATAAATAGAGTTAATTCGGGAAAGGTAGCAGCTGTTGCACTGAATGGATTTGTGTAAGTCATAACATGAAATCCCAGAGAGCAAGTAAAGTCAGGGAATATTCCTAGATCGTGATCCTGCTCTTTGTGTGGAATGCAATCTCTTATGAAACACAGAATTTAAAGCCCAAAGCCCGAACGTTATATTGATCCAAAGCAGCTCTTTTTTGTGTAAGAATTTTATTTTAGTTTGCTCCTCTTCATGCAGAATATTATAACCAACATAGCACACCAAGGTATTGACTACCTGCTCAGGGGTACAAAGAGGAAAAGAACTGAATCTGGCCAGCAGTTGATACCTTCCCAAAGGGCCTCCAGCAGCTATAGGAAGCCTATGGAGAACTTGGGAATGAGGTAGAATTCAAATCCTAAATATTATCTTAAGTCAAAGAATGAGGCATTAAAGAATAGGCCTGGCCACCAAAATAATTTCAGAGAAATATTCTTCATAAGCCTGACCCCTCCCCGGGGATCTGGGAGGCGTTCAATAGCTATCAAATAGTGTATAAGTATCTCTCAGAGTTCAGGGAGCAGGTGACAAAAATCTGGTTAAACCAAGGAAAATAGCCTCTCTCCTCACTCTGTTCTGCTAACTGGAGTAATGAAAGCACAAGTAGCTTAGCTCAGATAATTTCTGATACCCTCCCTTTTCCAACACAATCTGCATATTGTTATTTTTTAATGCGACAAAGCCATATACAGGATAACCAGCATTATAGGCCTGGATAGAAAGCGCCTTAGCTGTTATAGCTAAATATCCCTTTCCACGGAATGATGGGAGAGTGTATCCATGTGCTTGTGTGCCAAAAAGATCCATCAACGTCCAGCTGATAAGGTGACCCTCCTGGTTCAGAATGCCACTACTAGGGAAATGCTGTATCATTTTGGCCAGATACCTGCGGCTTTGTTCATTGCCCCCATAGGCCCAGTTTTCATTCAATAGATCAACATTGGAACTATTCAAGGAGGAAAGTCTGAAGCCGGGCTCAAGCCTGCAAAAAGAACAAAATCAAAGAGATGAGAACAGAAAATTAAACTGTTAGTTTATCTATTAAGTCCAGAAGTGGGACACGATGGCCCTTGTATGACTTGCTGGTTCAGGAATTCCAAGAGTTGAAGTCCACAAGTCATAAAGAGGCCATCATTTCTCACCTCTGATTTAGTCCAACACTGGCCAGCCAGACAAGTGTGAGCTGTTCCCAGAAGGGATAGCGCAGACATGTCAAACACAAGGCCCGGGGGCCGGATCTGGCCCGCGAAGTGGTTTCATGTGGCCCGCGAAGCCATCCTGGAAACAGTGAGGGAACAGCCCCCACTGCCATGGCCCTGGCCCAGAGACCCTCCTTCCGCCAGAGACCCCCAGATCTGTCCCACTCCTGCCCAGGCCCCCATAGGCACCCTTGATGTGAATGATGTAGAGCTGGCCACGCCCACCCAGTAGGCCATACGCACTCTAGCCACGCCCACCCTGTAGGCCACACCCACCCGGCCCCCTGAGGGCAACCGCAATGCTGATGCGGCCCTCAATGAAATTGAGTTTGACACCCCTGGGATAGCGGCTTACTCTGGGCATGATTCCTGATAATTCTGTTTCTGTAAAAGTGCAGAATCACGGATTGATTCCATTTTTCTTTATCTAAGTGCAGAATTCTATTTTTGGTTACTATGTTGCTTTTTTAAAAAAATGCTACCCATGATGACGGGAAAGCATTTCCAGTGTCTCATGTATTATAAAGCGATAAAGAATAAGTTGCAAATATTCCATTTTTATGAAATGGGAGTTTCAGATAGTCTTTCCCCACTTATAACAGAATAGAATAATACAGTTGGAAGGGTTATTGGAGGTCTTCTAGTCCAGGGGTCTGCAACCTTGACAACTTTAAGACTTGTGGACTTCAGCTCCCAGAATTCCTTAGCCAGCATAGAGGAATTCTGGGAATTGAAGTCCACAAGTCTTAAAGTTGTCAAGGTTGCAGACCCCTGTTCTAGTCTAACCCATGTTCAGGCAGGAGACCCTATAACATTTCAGACAAATGGCTGTCTGATCTCTTCTTAAAAAACTTCCCATGTTGGAACATCCACAAATTCTAGCGGCAAGTTGTTCCACTGGTTAATTGTTCTAACTGCCAGGAAATTTCACCATCTTCAAATTTAGTACAATACTGTTATTAAGCAACTTTGTTCCTAGAGGAATCACAAAGCAAAATGCCGATTGTGTTTGAAGTTTGACACAGACAACCTCTTCTGCTCCAGCTTTCTCCTTCTCTTACTAAAACCTACTGGGTCTTAGTCCTAAAGTCTACAAAACAATGAGAAACCTAAAATAGGTTTGCCCCACAGGCCACACTAACTAAGCCTTGGACAGGCAAAAAATTAAAATTAAAATGAAATGAGGACATGTAATTCTGTATCACAGTCTTTGCTAATGGATAATCTTTCACTTTGTGAAATTTGCAAGCAGTCAACAAAACCTACTGATTTCGTACTGCGGTGCTTGAAACTGCTAATCAGATTTGTTTTAGCATTACTGTATTCTACATCCCATTGCCTTGTGAACCGCCCTGAGTCCTACGGGAGAAGGGCGGTATATATATATATATATATATATATATATATATATATATATATATATATATATATATATATATATATATATATATATATATATATATATATATATATATATATATATATATATATATACCGGTATATATACCTCTCCTCCTCTGTGACTTTGTCTCTCTGTCCCTGGAGGGATCAATGTGTCCTATAGGAATCCTGTTGATTTTGGCACCTGGTTGACCCATAAGCAATGTGATTGCAGATTTCAAGGATGTATAGCACCCATTACTGTGGGAGCCTGATCATAACAAAATCTTCAGAATGCCTTAACAGTTCTGCCTCAGGCCTTAACATTGCAACAGTGGTGATGGCCAACAGGGTGGTCACTCACCTACCAGTGGGCAATTTATTTGGATCAGAAAGCTCATAGAGGAAGTGAGGAATTACAGATAACTCTCTTTGCTTAGCAGCTGCTGCCTCCTGAGTAGCTTCAGGTATCCCTTCTTGAGTCCCTGGAAAAATAATAAAGCATTCATTTACCAGGAAAAGGCTGTGTGCACAAGTTGGAAGTACAAACCGGCAAGATATCAGAGTTCTACATGACCCCCGGACACTGCAACTGTCATAAATATGAGTCAGTTGCCAAGCATCTGAATTTTGATCATGTGACCCACGTCTGCAATGGTTGTAAATGTGAAAAGCATACTTAGATTTTCACACATGGCTTCTCCATTTTTGTTTTCTTTTTGTAAAATAAATGATGACATGGTGTAATATCTTATGTGTTGCTGTTCGCCTGAGGTTGTATTTACCTACTTTTAAGAACTGCTAAGGACCAGGTTATTTTTACTATGTTTTGACAGGTAAAACCATAGGACTCTAAGAGGGTGTACTTTCTTTTTCACAGGACTGTAGTCTGGATCAATCCAAACTATCATTCCTGTAGTTTACTCTAGATGTGGGTAATGTTTAATATGAGAGTCATACAACCTGGTGAGATCGACTAAGTTCACTTTGGGAGAGGAATAGGCAAAGAATTAAAACTGCATCAAGAAAATATTACCAGAAAGTGACAACATCACTGAACACTTAGTGGTTGGAATAATGTGAGAAGGGAGCATGCAATTATTCTCTTCTTGGGGGTGGGGTTCAGTGGTAATTACTCAAGAGTGTTTGAGCCATTTTCATTCTGATGCCACTGCATATATACTGTAATAGAAAACCTATCGATACAATGCCTTTTCTTCACTCCTTCAAAAAGGACCATTACCAAGGAGATGGAAGGTATGGGCCCAGTTCACAGCATCTGTATCCTTTACAAGCCTCCGATACGCATCCAGATCCTGATAAAATGCTGCATACGCATTGGTATATTGGTCTGAGGGTTCTGTGGCAATCTAGAAGAAAGGCATGGAGCTTATATATAATCTCCTGATTCACCTCTTCCTCATATCTCTCATATCAACTATTTGCCAAGCATTTTTCTTTAATGTGGAGATGAAATGATAGGAATAACTTCATTAATGTAATGCCTTCTTTTTTGAAAAGGCTGAAATGGCCTCTTCCAAAAAAGCAGCAGTACCTTAAATTATCCATTAGAGGCTGGCCATGGACTCCTTTCCTTTCCTTTCCTTTCCTTTCCTTTCCTTTCCTTTCCTTTCCTTTCCTTTCCTTTCCTTTCCTTTCCTTTCCTTTCCTTTCCTTTCCTTTCCTTCCTTTCCTTTCCTTTCCTTCTTTCTCTTTCCCTTCCTCCCTGCCTCCCTCCATCAGAATCGGCAAGGCTGTTTATTACCTCTTTCTGTGGTCTAGTGAGGACAACATTGAACTCTGGCCATGAATCCACAATCACCTCATGACCAATTGGATTCCCCCGATTTATGTTCATGACTGCTCCGTGGACCTGTCAAGAGTCAAGTGTCAGTCAGAGTAGTTACAGGAGTCGGTCTGAGATCCATGTGTGAAGAAAAGTAAAGTAGCATTATTTTAGATTTGCTGCAATAACTTTCACCTAATGCTCTATCACTTCCCCTTCCCCACGTTGATGATGTTCCAGAATTACTTCTTTCTGTTGCTGAATAAGATTTTCACCTGTTATGCAGAAAATTGCAGATTTGCCCTGCAACTCTCCATTCACCAGAGATCTATGCTCATTAGGCACATCTGGATGAATCTTTTATATCTTTTATTTTATATCTTTATGATTCTACAACGCATGGTATGTTACATGGATCATGTTTTAGATATAGGTATTTTCAAGGAATTGTTTCTTGCAATTTTTGGTAAAAGTAAGCAAAAAAAAATATACTTTATTCATCCTGAGTGCCAAATATTAAGTTCTAGAAAATGAGGTTATTGTCAAGAATCTATGTCCATGTTTTAGCAAACGTTTCAGAATTACCACAAGTGCCTGAGGGAGACTCTTCCTCAGCATTCCCTCCAACAAGCGCAGTTTGTAAGGACAGGAAAGGACCAACATAGTTTTGGGGATTGAAGCTGATGGGTAGAAGAAAGACATAGTAAATACCTGAATGAGAATCCACTTCTCCATACCTTCCTGTCACTCCCAAACTGGGATGCTCTCTATCTCAACAAAACAACAAATTTATCCAAGATCCCTGTCAAGAGAAGGCACAAAACAATGCAGCTTCTCCACTTCCCACTGTAAATTTCCTTCCCTTTCAGCTCACATTTCAACATAACCCTGGACTTTCCTTTAGGAAACACCAATATTCTATCTCATTGTCTCCTGCTCACCTTCAGCAAGACAGGTTTTTGTCAGGGCAGCTCCACAATTTCTCTCTTCCTATTTCAGTCTTCTGTCTAGTCCAGTCTTTTTAATACTTGCTTTGCTGTCAAGATCAGATTTATACTACAGCAGATTAATTATTAACAAATACTGTATGGATGTAGAGGTTTCTGATGAAGAGTTGTTAAAGGTTGTTCAGTAATAATTGGCCAAGTCACTGAACCCCGGGACAGGTTTCTTCATAAGTGGGATGATGATGGTATTGTAAGTAGCAGAAGCTTCTCAGGTTACAAGTTCAGGTCGCACAAACAGACCAGATTAGCAGATGTGCTTAAGTTGGAACAGAAAATACAAGCAAAATACTTTGTGTTCAAGTTTCCAGAAATAGGCACGTCTCAACATTCATATGAGAAACAGCTACAATGATTCTTCAATAAAAATAAGAAAAAGGACAATTTTAAAATCCAAGGTCATCCATTAAAGGTCAACAGAGGGACATGCAGGTTAGGCAGAAAGAAGATTGTTTTTACTGGTTGTCACAGAGGATGTTCCAATAGCTATTGTGTGAAGTGAGTAGTTAATTGTGTTTAACTGATTTTTATTTTCTATATATGCATTTATTTTGATCCATTTTAGGGTTGTGCAAATCCTTAGAAAGGCGTGTTTTGGAACAAGCAGGAAGCCCAAAACATCCCATTTTTATTATAAAAGCTTATTTCTTTCAAGCTTACCTGTCAAGGCTGCTCCCTGCCAGCCTTGGTAGTGTATTTGTGCACTGTGTGCACACACATGCAAAGAAAACAGGGAGGAACTTCTGAAGTAGCCAGGTGAAGCACACCATGACAACGAAGTTCCATGCAGTACTTCACTCAATGAATGTTCTCCTGGACATCAGATTTTATTTCATCTGTTCTGTTCCACTGGAATAAGCTCAATCTTGAATGTTATAATTCCTTTCTAGAGAATGACCTGCTTTGAGATAGTTTAATGGGGAACAGGGAATATGAAAAATGGATTCTGAAAGGGGAAATGGATGAGCAACATCAAAATTTATGTGTATGTATTTATTTTATTAAGAGTATCTGATAGATAAGAATGTAAAAAGAATGCAAATACTTGATGAAATATTATGGTATATTTGTTGATAGGTATGTGTTGTGTTCGGACCGACAACACACACGCAGCGAGGTATTGCAGCAATTGTTTATTGATACACGTGGAGTCAACTGGGGATCCCCGGCCGGGTGGCTCAATATATGTCCGGCAGCCGCTGGATGCTAGCCAACCCCCGGCCTGGAATCTCCCGCCACAGGAACAATACCCAACCCAGGCTCGTGGATTTCCCGCTGGTGGGAAACCACTCCCCTGCTAATCTACCTATACAACACCCCTTCCCCCCCAGATAGAGTTATATTATCTAACGTAATCTTTTAAGTAAGTGGGTGGCTTGTGAGCCCTAACAGGATATCTCCCCACTGGAATGTCAGCTCTGTTGTTGGTTTCCCCGTTGGGCCTTGCTGCCTGTTGGGGTGTCGCAGCAGGTGTCGGGTCTACGGGTTGTTGTGTTATTATGAGGGCTGCTGGCTGTGCAGCCGTGTTCCCCTGAGGTGGTGGTTCCGCTCGCCTAGGGTGTGTTTCAGTTCCCCTGCCCGATGGTGTAACTACCCGCCCGTCAAGACTATTGTTATTGTCTTGTGTTATGGGGTCCCCCCTGGGCACCCCCTGAGTGAACTCCGGAGACCTTTTCCTCAGCTGATCAATGTGCCTCCTGATCTGCCGTTCCCCTTCCCCCTCTATTATATATGATAGTGGCCCCGTTTTGTCTATGACTACCCCTTGTGTCCACTTTTTCCCCGGTCCATAGTTCCTGGCCCACACTAGATCCCCACTGTTCAAGGACCTGGTTGCACTGTCCTGTTCTGCTTCAACGGGCAGCCGGTCTGGGTGGAGCCTGTCAAGTTTGGTTGTCAGTCTTCTGCCCCACCTCATTTCCGCTGGACTTTTCCCCATTGCAGTGCATGGTGTTGTGTGTTGGGCCAACAAGAACTGGGCCAGTCTCTGGTGCCAGTCACCTTGGATGATCCTTTTCAATGCTTCCTTGGTAGTCCTGACGTTCCTCTCGGCCAATCCGTTGGAGGAGGGGTGGAAAGGGGCCGACGTCGCGTGCCTAATCCAGTTGGCCTTGAGGAAATCCTGAAATTCAGCAGATGTGAATTGCGGCCCATTGTCAGAGACTAGTACGTCAGGTAACCCATGGGTGGCAAAGAGTCCCCGCAAGACCTGTATTGTTTTGGCGGATGTCATGGTCTTTACAGGCACAACCTCCAACCACCGGGAGTAACTGTCCACTACCACCAAGAAGGTCTGTCCCTGGAATGGCCCCGCGAAATCTATGTGTATGCGTGACCACGGGTTGCGAGCCACCTCCCACCTGTGTACTGGATTATGTGTCAGTTCTGGCCTAGACTTCTGGCACTGGTAACACCCAGCTACTCTGTCCTCAATTGCCTTGTCCAGTCCCGGCCACCACAGATGACTTCTGGCTAATGCCTTCATGCGCACCACCCCTGGGTGTCCCTCATGCAGTTCCGTTATGACTGTGTTCCTTTGTACCTCTGGTATAACTACTCTGTTTCCCCACAGTAGGCACCCCTGATGTGACGACATTTCGTCCTTCCTCCTATAGTATGGTGTGAATTTGGTGTCAGGGTTCTCAATAGGCCACCCCCTTGGACCCATGCTGCTATCCTGCTGAGTATAAGGTCCTTGCTTGTGGCTTTGGCAATGTCCCGAGCTTTCAGTGGGCATTCTGGTAGTTCTTGCAGTGATAAGATAAGACCCGCTGGAGCTGGGTCTGGCCCTGTATCTAGTAGGGGCAGTCTGCTAAGAGCATCTGTGTGACCCATCTCCTTTACCGGTCTGTGCTTAATGGTGAATGTGTATGCTGCTAGGAAAATAGACCATCTGAGCATTCTAGGAGACATGATCTGGGGTGTCTGTCTGTCTGTGGTGAATAGGCCTAAAAGGGGTTTATGGTCTGTAAATATTGTGAAGTTCCTGCCATAAAGATAGTCGTGAAACTTTTTAACACCAGCCACGATGGCTAGTGCTTCCCTGTCTATTTGCGCATAATTCCTTTCTGCTTTAGTTAGGGTTCTGGAATAATATGCAATTGGCCTCTGAACCCCCTGGTCATCCATGTGGCTAATCACTGCACCCACCCCGTAAGGTGATGCATCACAGGCGAGGTAAATTGGTTTGCCCTCTATAAAGTGTGTGACAGTAGATCTGCTGGACAATATGTCCTTCAACGTTTGGAAACTTTGTTTATGTTTTTCCTGCCACTGCCACGGGGTCTTTTTATCCAACAGTCTATGTAAGGGCTCGGCTATGGCAGCTTTATGTGGCAAGAATGAGTGATAAAAATTTATAAGGCCTAAGAAGAGTTCTGCCTTATTTTTAGGTTCAGGTGCTAATTTAATTGCCTTAATTTTTCCCTCCGTGGGATGTATGCCCTGAGCATCTATCCTGTATCCTAAAAATTCAGTGGATTTAACTCTAATGCAACATTTTTCCCTTTTTAACTTAAGTCCTGCCTCCCTGAATTTTTCCAGTACCGTTTCCAGCCTGTCAGCCAGGATTTCCTCAGTTTTTCCAGCCACCAGGACATCATCGAAGTAAGGGCATACTCCAGGTATGCCCTTTAAGGTCCTCTCCATCACTTCTTGGAAGATGCCTGGAGCTGCAGCAATTCCAAATTGCAGTCTGTGGACTCGAAACGCCCCCTTGTGGGTAACTATCATTTGAGCCTCGGCGGCTTCCTTAGACACAGTGAGTTGTAAATACGCCTGCGCCAAGTCGAGCTTGGCAAAGATGGCGCCGTCCTGGTTCGTCGCGAGGACCTGCTTCACCGTCGGGACCGGGTAAGCATGTTTTTTCATGGCTAGGTTAAGGGTGGCTTTGTAGTCGGCACAAATCCTCACGTCCCCGTTAGGTTTAAGGGGAGTGACGATTGGTATCTCCCAGGGGCCTCCTACTGGTTCCAGCACGCCCTGGCCTACTAACTTTTCTAGCTCGGCCTCAATTTTTTGCTTAAGCGCAAATGGTACCCTCCGGGCCTTAAGCCGGATGGGTTTAACTGCTGGATCCAGATTAAAATTAATGGGGGGGGCTTTGTATTTTCCTAAGGAACCATCAAATACGTCTGCGAAATTATCGCAGACGGCTTTGAGGTTCCGGCGGTGGACTGTGTTTATTTCCCCCACCCAAATGCCTAGGGCCCTGAACCAATTGAGGCCCAATAGGCTGGTTCTCTGGCCCTCGGTGACCAGAAGATCTAAGGGGCCCTTAAATCCCTTGTAGCTGACGGGTATGGTAACCTTTCCCTTAATGTTTATGGGCGATCTTTGGAAGTCTACTAGTTGGATTCTAGTTTGTTTTAGGGGAATTTTCTGCCCACTCTTCGCTTCAATATGTGCCAGGGTACTACTAGAAATAATTGATACCGAGGCCCCCGAGTCCACTTCCATCATGCAAGGAATACCCTGTAGCCGGACCTCAATTTTTAATTTGAGGCTCAGTATGTGGCTGACTGCTCTTTAGAAGGCCAGATCCTGAAGCTAAAACTCAAGTACTTTGGCCACCTAATGAGAAGGAAGGACTCCCTGGAGAAGAGCCTAATGCTGGGGAAGATCGAGGGCAATAGAAGAAGGGGACGACAGAGAATGAGGTGGCTGGATGGAGTCACTGAAGCAGTAGGCGTGAGCTTAAATGGACTCCAGAAGATGGTAGAGGACAGGAAGGCCTGGAGGAATGTTGTCCATAGGGTCGCGATGGGTCGGACACGACTTCGCAGCTAACAACAACAACATGTGGTTGATCCTGGGGTTTCCAATGTGGTTGACCCCCACTCCCTTCCCGCAGTTGGAGGATCGTACCTTAGGCCTGGGGTCCTCTCTGCCACTCTGTCGGGGGGTTACCTTACCTAAGGCCCACGCGTCGATGTCATGCAGTTGGTTGTCGCGCGGTCTCCCTCGGCAGATTGCTTGAATGTGTCCCGTCTTCCCGCAGTTCCTGCATTTAGCGTTTCGGAACCTGCAGGTAGATCGGAGGTGGCTGCCGCCGCAGCTGCCACACCTGGCGTCAGGATCTCGCGGTCGGGTTGAGTTGTCTCTCTGGAATCTTTGTTGTGGTAGTTGTTGTTGTTGTTGCCTTTTTGCTCGATCCGTGCCGTCTGGGCGGTTGGTCCTTGCCGGCATCTTCCTGAATCTTCGGGCGATCTCGTCGATGTCGGCTTCCCACGTGTAGTCCACCTCCCCACCGTCCACATGGCTTTCCATATTGATTTCCGCAGTGGCGCCATTGCTGTTGTGGGGGGGGTCGCGTCTCCCTGTTGATTCGTAGGTGAGGAGCTCGTCCAACACCTCCTGTAAATCTCCGGTGGGCTTTGCGATTATTCTATTCTGAAGTTGTTCATCTCGCAAGCCCAGAACCACCTGGTCGCGGATCCTGATCTCTAAATTATCGTACTTGCAACGCAGGGCCACTTCCCTCAGGGCGGCCATGAACTGCGTTATCGACTCGCCTGGCTTCTGGTTTCTTTTTTCAAAGATTCACCTCCAGTATAGCTCTGATCTCTTGGGGGTGAAGTGAACCCTTAGCTTAGCCAGTAAATCTGCGTACGAAACGCTTGCCACCGGCAACGGTTGGCACAGTCCTACAGCGACCCGGTAAACCGGTGTGCCACTGATGGTGAGGAGTGCCGCCGCCTTTTTCCGGTCATCCGTTATGCCGTTTACGAGCATGAATCCCTCGACCTGGCTGACGTACTCCTCCCAGTCTTTGGGGTAGTTCGGGTCGAATTCCTTCAGAGATCCGACTTGTGCCATTCCGCTTTCTGTTCACGGCGATCGGCTGCTTTTGGTTGACGGTGATTTGAAATTCCCGCTTCGCGCATTGCTGGATTCCGCCGCTTCCTTCGCTGTTCTGCCGAGCGATCCCACCTTCGTCGCCACTGTTGTGTTCGGATCGATGACACACACGCAGCGAGGTATTGCAGCAATTGTTTATTGATACACGTGGAGTCAACTGGGGATCCCCGTCCAGGTGGCTCAATATATGTCCGGCAGCCGCTGGATGCTAGCCAACCCCCGGCCTGGAATCTCCCGCCACAGGAACAATACCCAACCCAGGCTCGTGGATTTCCCGCCGGTGGGAAACCACTCCCCTGCTAATCTACCTATACAACAGTATGGGGGAGAGTTGGAGAAAAATAAATGGGAAAAAAAAGAAAAGAAAAATGGATTCTGGTAGAGATCTAATTCATGTGGAAAGCTCTAATAAGGAGGATCTTGTCATAGACAACCTGTGACCCATTGGGCCATCTTTTCAGAGATAGTTGCTTGATTAAATAAAGAAACAGAATGACCGCAGGAGAGCAAAAAAAAATACTGGACATATCAATTATGTTCCACCATAATGGTTTCAAGGAACTAAGAACCTATCACTGCCAAGATGAAGCAGCAAGCAATTGTAGATTGCACATTTTTATAAAAATCCAGGCATTTGCTCAAATCCATCTTCATCCATAGGCATATTTTTGGCGCATTGCTTTGTGGAGAACAGAAAATAAATGTCACATTTTATATTTACAAAGCAAAAACAAATTTAGTTTTGTATACTAGAGGTCAAGGAAAGGCCAAATATAATAGATTTATTTAGTGATAGGGAGATAACTCACAGAAAGTGAAGCTGCAACATCAGGATGTATCAAATCTTACCCATGAGGAATGCCAAATGCCTTGCATTTTAGGAGGACCAAAAAAAAAAGACCTCAACTAAAAAGCAGTTCAATACTTGGGGGCATATCATCACTTTCCTAGCTAAAAGTCTAAGATGGTTTTAAGGCAGAAAAGTCAGAAAGTCATTCAAAAGAAGGAAGTGTGATATGGATGGATAATTTTTGGTAATTTTCATATACGCTGTATGTCAGGCAAGGACATCACGTTATCTCACCCAGCACATTTTGAGATGGCCTTGTAGTAGCAACACCTCTGGGCTCTAAAACTTAAGCACAATTGGGTCTGGTCAGAAAACTCCAGGAAATATTATGGCCAAAGACTAGGAAAAGGGCAACAGCAAGCCATTTTTGTATTGATGCCAGGAAGGCACATAGCATGAGGGTATCAGACCCACATTTGTGCCTTTGAGCCTGGACTATAGATCCTGCGGGGATATAGAATTGATACAGCGAGTTTTAGCCAGAGAAACCCCATTTTGTTGAAAAACCTTTTCTTTTGCTCTAGATGTTTTACTTTTGGGGCCTCTCATTCTTGGGCTTCCTATCCTAAAATTTCTGGAAAGCTAATGATACCCTTACCAAAAAAACTGGAAGCAGGCCGACAGCTTATTCAGGATTAACTTCCCCTTTCCTGTTGTAGATAAATTAGCTAAAAGGTTTTGCACATTTAATTACTCATATTATCAATTAGGGACAGGAGGGACAGAGCTGCAACATTTTAGGAATGAACCCAATCTATGGGAGAATCACTCTCTACTAGGGGTATGATCACCTTTTGTCACTTGTTGCCTATTGCTTGATCACGTGCCTTTGTTTTTCAAAAGTGTATAAAAACTATGCTAATTTGGATATTGAAGGTTTTTGATTTTTGGTATAGTCCCAAGCGGACACCTTTTTGCCCTGTAAAAAATAAACGAAGTCTGGCCTTGTGTGATAATTAGCTACTTCACACCAGGGGGAAAAAGAAATTCGCATTTAGTTGGGCCAATCTATGGTTTGGCCAACAGGGCAACATTTTTGGAAGTAGCAATATCAAACCATCTTTGGGCTAAGACAGGGGTAGGCAACCTTGGCTCTTTTATGACTCATGGACTTCAACTCCCAGAATTCCTGAGCCAGCTATGCTTCAGAAAAATTCAGCTATGCTGGCTCAGGAATTCTGGGAGTTGAAGTCCATGAGTCATAAAAGAGCCAAGGTTGCCTACCCCTGGGCTAAGAGAAAGTGCCTGGCCCAAGATCGCTCGGCTGGCTTTGCCCCTGAGACGGAAACTACAAATTATAGTCCCCTCCCTTAACCGCTACACCAAACTAGCTCTGAATAATCATTTTTAATAAAGTTAATTATGGACGAAAACTTTCAGTGATTTTTGAATTTAATGCCTGAAAGACCGCTAATCTTTCGTAGTAGGTGTCCCTTGCCACAGATCTCGCAGAGCAACTAGCACCTTTCATAAAAGTAGGCTGCGAGAAGGCTCCGTTTGGGACATTTCCCTGCCATCAGCAGAGGCCTTCCTTCCCGTTCCTTCCAAGGCAAAGCGAAAGCAGCTCCGCCATTGGCTGAGCCGAAGCAACAGTAACTATACGCCACCAGGGCTATTCCGGGTTGTCGGGCGACAAGCTTGGAAGCTAGCCCGCCCTGTCCGCTCCTGCGTTCGCACGAGACGTTCCGGGCACTGCTTGGACCCTGCGCGAGTCGTGAGGACGGCGACCGCCGCGTTTCCCCGGGTTGGTTTCTCTTTCTCTTCCCCAGTAGGAGAAAGCAGGGAAAAGGCGCCCAAACCCCAGGGAGGGGGAATCTTCTTTCTCCTCGAGGTTGCTTTTTCTCTCCCTCGAGGAAGGGAGCGAGCGAGAAGTTGGATGGATCCGGATCGTCTGGGAATAAAATTTAGCGAAGGAAAGCCTTTCTCGGGGAGGGAGGGAAGTAGGGGGAAGAGCAGATGATGGGGAGCGAAGACGCGGATGAGAGGGGGGGCGATCGGCCCCTCTGTTTTTTTTTTCCTCCCATCCTTCGCGAGGGATTTGTCTGCATTGTAAGCAGGGGATTGAGGGGCGTCCCGTTGATTTTCTACCCCCGCCCGAAGGAGAAGAGGACTTGGCGCTGCCCACGTCTCCCAGCCTTAATCTGGCAGTGCCAGGGCTTCGTTGAGGTGGTTATAAGGGTGGAGTGGAGTGAGGTGGGGGAGAAGCACATAAGCTTTTCTTCTTCCCCGCTGAAGAGGTGGGGAGACGCTCTTGCAGGTGGGAATGAGACTGGGAACCTGTCACTGCACGTTTTTTTTTTGTTCGTCAGAAAGTTCATTTCTAACTGTACATTTCCCCTGCTCTCTGCACCTGTTGTGATAACTTATCTGGTAACCATAGTGAATCCCATATGACTAGTTATGTTATGGTTTCAGTCTGTTTAGTGCGCATGTCTAGAAAAAGTTCTCACAGTGTTTTTCTTTATTGTCTTTCACTTTGCTGTTACTGTCTGTTACGTTAGGATGTAGTCAGCTAGCTCTCTTTATAATATATATTTAGTATTTATATTTTTGTAATTAAAAGGTATTTAGTAAGATTATGCGTGGTTTTTTTATTGCCTTCTTTCATGCACATCGTGCATCCTCTGAAGCACGGTCCTTCGCCCTCTACAAAGGTGATTTACACCTTGACAGAACCTCTGCTCGAAAGCGGGCAGTCGGGGCTGGGTCGCAGAGGCTTCTGGCCGCTTCAGGAATTGGCGTGGGGGCCGCTAGTCTAAGCGTGTCTACTTCTCCTTCCACTTCACTGGGAGCAGCCGGGAGACGCTCGGGACTTCACATGGGGAGCCATGGATAGGAAGCGACTCATCACCGATTCTTTCCAAGTGGTGAAAAAGAAACGAGGCGGGAAAGAAAGAAAAGAGGAGCCTCAGAGCCCACCGCAGGGTAAGCACTTCTGTAGGCTCTTCCCTCATCTCGCCTTTGTGGGGGCTCCATCTCCTTCCCCTGCTTGGCCCTTTGGAATGGCCTGGTGTTGTGGATGGATTCCTCAGCTTCTTTACTCTTTCCACCCATGCCAGAAAACAAGCACTAGTCTCCATCTCATCGGGGTTCATTAGGTGGATTTGGAAGCAGGGCTAGCGATCACAGAGCTGGAAAGTGCCTTAGAGGTCATCAAGTCAACCCTTGCTCGGAGTGAGTATTTCAATGGTTAGAAGGACACCTCCATCCCACTTCTCAGTTGCTCGGAGCTTGTGGGTTGGTTTCTGAATGTTTGGTTACCAGGCTAGGTAACATCTTCAGCAGAGGCAGTTTGGCAGGTCGAATCCCGAGTGCCGCGTAACAGAGTGAGCGCCTGTTACTCATCCCAGCTTCTGCCAACCTAGCAGTTGGAAAGCACGTAAAAATGCAAGTAGAAAAATAGGGACCACTATGGTGGGAAGGTAACAGCGTTCTGTGCGCCTTTGGCGTCTAGTCATGCCGGCCACATGACCACAGAGACATCCTCGGACAAGCGCTGGCTCTTCGGCTTTGAAACGGAGATGAGCACCGGCCCCTAGAGTTGGAAACGACTAGCACGCATGTGCGGGGGAACCTTTACCTTTACCTTTTAGGCAACCTTGGCTCTTTTATGACTTCAACTCCCAGAATTCCTGAGCCAGCCATGGTGAGGGGAGAGAGGTTTCCAAGCTGAGCCATGCTGGCTGCAGAATTCTGGGAGTTGCAAGTCCATGAGTCATAAAAGAGCCAAGGTTGCCTATCCCTGGTTTAGGGGATGTCAGTGTTCTACTTTCTTGATGTCACTGGAGGCAAAAGAGAAAACTGGCAATCTTTCTAACCCTAGCCTTTGGTGAGCCCAACGAGACGTCTTCTCCTAGCATTTGGCTCTGCCAACCCCATTAGGAGAGCTTCAACAAATCAGTAATGTTGCAGAATTCGTCCCAAACTGGGAAAGCATGTTTGTTCTGGAGAGACACAGCGGATTGGGGAGGATTTATTTTTCTTTTGTTTTGTGCCTGACATCCTGGAGGATGCCTCACCTTTATTCAATTTCTATAGCTGCCCATCTCAAACAATGGACTCTACACAGTGAACAGTAATAAAATAATTAAAAGCACTTATATAGTACAAATTTAAATATATATGGCAGCTGAGAAAATATATCATAGATGTCAGTATAGTCAGGAAATGGGGCGCTTCACACACTTGGGGGCCCAGGTGCAAAGCCAGGTCTTTGGCACCTTACTACAGGCCAATAGTGTCAGGGTCTTCCTCAACTCTTAAGGAGAGAGAGTATTCTGGAGGGCAGGGATTTTGACAGAGAAGGTAGGTCTCCTGTTCCCCACCAACCAGCATTCCTTGGTTGACAGGGCCCTTAGCAAATTACAACTCCATTTAGATTTTGGAATTGGCTAAAGAGGTGGTAACACAATTGATTAAATGCCACCCTAAGCCCTTTATGCAAGGAAAAATACCAGCACTCCACCTATTAACACTAATGGGTTGATTGCTTCTCAGACTTAGTTCAAGCAGAATCTCACCCACAAGATACTGTACAACCCGATCAGCTGGAAATACTGAAGCAGTTTGATCTCAGCTGGCAGTATGGTCCCTGCACTGGTAAGATTGTCTAGTTATCTATTGAAACAGAAGTCCATTTTGTGAAATAAGTAAATGTTTGCCTTTTCTTTGCTGTTGTTTCCTTACTGCCAAATTTTAAAATATAACCTCATTTTACACACTGTAAAGAAATGGTTCATCATATTGCGTTGCAGATGCATTGGATATTTGCAGTAGATCACAATTATTATTCCCAATTATTTATTGACACAGTACAGCATTGATTTAATAGTTATTGGCCAGAACATAGATGGGAATGATGCTAGTTTTCTTTTATTTTAGTTTTTTATACATATTTAGTATTGTTAAGGATTGGTTTATACTATATAAGCTAGAGAGTGATGGATTTTAGAGTTTATAATTGTTAGTATATGATTGTTTAGGATTGCTTTTTAGATATATACCTTGTATTTTGCTCTGGGAAGTCGGGGGGGGGGAGGGGGGGAGGAGGGGAAGTAGAGGGGGGGGAGGCAGGGGAGGGAGGAGGGAGAGGGGGAGGGGGGGAGATAGGGGGGAGGTAGGGAGGGGAGGAGGGAGGGGGAAGGGGGGTTTTTCAAAGGAAAATTGTATTTTAAAACTTTTCAATTAAAAAAAAATAGTTATTGGCCAGGAGACAAGTCCACTAAAATTAAATAGCCACTCAATCCATATTTACATATTTTATGTTATTATCTTCCTCCCAAACTAAGTAATTTTATTAATAAATTATTATGCACATGCACTTAAAATTGATGCAAATAATGACTTTATGTTAGTTGTCTGGACTGCTATAGAAACAGCAGTCTAATATTTTGGGGTGAAGTGCAACTAGAATTCTGTTGCATCCAAAATTTGCGGAATGACATATTGTAAAATTGAGGCTTTACTGTAGCAGCAACAAAATAACTACCCTACTCACTAAATTTACACTGTATAAATTAAGAGCAGTTGGACAAAAATTGATTGGATATTTATTAGAAAGAATTGTGTATATTCTATTGTGGCCCAGAAAACAAGTTAATGTCTTCTTTACTTAGTTTTGAATAATGGATCCAAGTACTAAATAGAGCTTGCAAGTCTGAAATATATACACTTGTACTGTAAAATAGCGTGCATGATGATAATGCCAGACAAACAATAGTAACATAGAAAAAAGGAACTCATAAATCACCCTAAAGCTCTCATAACTACAGTTGTCTCAGCTAAACTGATTAGGAAGCTTCCTGCATTCTTGAATCACTTTCTTCTGCTGACAGGAATTACCCGTATGCAGCGCTGGGAACGAGCCAAATTCTTAGGACTCAATCCCCCTACAACTGTGTGGGATTTGCTCCTGAAGTGTAATAAGGACCCTTTTGTGATGTATAGGTCAGTATATTATGTTTCTACACTTTTCAGTCCCTTGTGTTTTGTTTTGTTTTTAAAAAAAACTATCCATCAGAAAGAACGTTATGAAAAATATCATGGAATATTAGGTTAAATTCTGGTGCTACATTTGTGTGAATAGGCTGTAACTACCTCTCTAAAGAGAAGACTCAAATTCTAGAAAAATGAGATATAAGATAAACCAGAAGAAAAATTCCAGCCATTCACATTGAAAATATAGAATTTATACAGTAACACAGCCACCATTCTTTCCTTGAAGCTCAGATTGAGGACCCAGATTGTTGGGGGCAATAAGCTGACTTTGTAATAATGCCGCTTGGGGGGGGGGGGGCAAAAGCCCTAAGCAGGCATATACATAGAATGAAGGCTATTGTTCACATTGGTTTGTGCTTAAATTGTAAGCCGCCCTGAGTCTTTGGAGAAGGGCGGGATATAAATGGGATTTAAAAAAAAGGTATCTGTGGCTTGTATCATAGTAGAGTTGTTAGTAATGAAGACATATGCTTACCATTATAAAAATATCAGTTAGGGTCAGCAAGGATAGAAGTCAGAACAAAGGCAGCCCTTCAAGTATGTCTTTTCTTCAAGACAATGTCTACCACAAGCAATGTGAAATGTAGTGGAGTAAGGAAGCTTAATTCCTTCCGTATTGATAGCCTTAACATTTATAGCCATGTACTTACATTAGTGAAGGAAAACCTATGACACACATGCTAAAGGTGACACGCCACATTTTGGGTGACAAACTAGCATCACCAATATTCGTCAACAACTGTTCTTGAAAGCATGCTCCGTACTTTTTGGGAGCACAATTTTTGGAGCTTGTGGAGGCTGCATGAAAATGGGTGCGTTCTTGTGCAGCCACCGAGCCCTCCAAAAATGAGTTTGTTTTCATTGTATATCATTTTTGGAATTAATTAATGTTTCTTTATATAATACATAGCATCATGATTGGACTATATATTTTTTAAAATAAATAAATACATACAGCATTGTTTCTCTTTTGTTGGGGGGAGGGGAAATGACACACCAGCAGAGTCACATTAGGAATTTTTCTAATTTTTGATACACCGAGCCCAAAGGGTTCACCATCACTGCTTTAGAACTGTATTTTACAAAGCTAAAAAAAGAGTAACAACGGAGCCTTCCATCCAAGTACCGATTGGCTCCTAACTTTCCTAGCTGCTTCAGTGCTGTAGGAGTAAGTGCACGGTCACCACCCAACATTAAGGAGATGATGACAAATTCAAGACGTCCCAGATATGGTCTCCCTTTGCTTCCCTTCCACGAGTTCATTTCCCCTCCTCCTCCGCTTTGGCCAAGAACGTGCTAGCTTTGAAAGTTGAGAGCTGTGGGACAAGAGCGAGATGGAATGTTTGCTTAAGTTGACCATTAAATTGTGTCTGCCACAAAGGATGCCGTTGTGCCACAGAAGACAGCCAAGCCCATTCCAGCTGCTTGGTAAGGGGATGGAGTGGCCATGTGAAAAGTCAATCCAGTCCTTCCCCGACAGTAATGGTGCTCCAAATTTCTTTCTTGTAGCTTGTGGCATGAATATGCCCTCTGAAAAGAGCAACTGTTGCACCTGAGGCTGTGAAAGAGCCCCTGCCATTATGTCACCATAATCATTTGGATGATTCCAGCATTCCTGTAGAAAATGCTGCTTTGCAAGTGGCGGTAAGGTTTTGTTATAGGGGTGAGAAGGCCTTCTAGCTGATCTCCACTTGTGACTTTGGCCTCAACTTTTAGAAATGATCAATAAGAACTAGATCAAAGCTGACACATACCAGTGCTATCACAGCAAGCCAAGTTCAGTATGGACTTGCAATCTGCTTTGTATTTTTTGTTTCATTCAATTTTGAACCTAGTTTTATTTGGATAAGTGCTTGTGTACTTTAAGAGGTGCTGAAAGGCATAACTATTGATGTCATCAGCATTTTTTGTCTATGCATTATGAGCCACTCTAAAAAAAAACCAAGCTGTCCTTAGTAAAATTGCATCCTAAGTAAAAGCTTTGTATTGGTTCCATAGTTTAAAGGTGTGGAGGACATCTTTAGTAAACATACTGTATAACATGCTGTAGCTATTGAACTAAAGCTACAGGTAACTGAAGGTTCAGCTGGCATCAGCATTGCCGAAATAAAACTAAAATCTGATTATTTGCTCAGATTCCTTAATTCGTAATAATTATTTTGCTTTTAGTTTAATGTTGTTTTTTTATCATATTGATTGGTTTTGTGGATTGTACGTATCCTGATATTTATATATCAAACCTTTAAAAAATAATAAAGTGTACTTTCTTGTACAATTTTTCACTCTTCTTCCTGGGACTGAGGAGGGGAAACAACAATTTCAACCTTCCACAAATATTACAATGAACTGGATAGAATTTCAGCACACCAAAGCTTTGGGGGAATGTTAAATACTGAATACACAAGAGCATACTGCCTGTACCATGAGCTATCAAACAACAGCACTTAATCTGTATCTGCAGAAGCACCAATGGACTGATACGTTATAATCAACTTGATTAAAGTAATAGATAGGCCAATGGAAGGCATACCTGATAAGATAAATGGGAACAGGAGCTGAAAATTACAGAAACTATGTTTGATAAAATCATGATAAGACAGTCCTTTAAAACCTGTAACGTAAGTGATAATTTAAAAGTGCCTTTAATTATGTATAACAATGTGATGCTGATCGTGTAGGTGTCTATATCTATATAGAAATAATAATAGTGAAATATGAGGAAAATAACAAAAGGGAAAAGGAAAAACTAAAAATACAAGTTCAGCATAAAAAAACCCCCACAAGTTGCATCTGAGATGATAGCCTCTGAAATTACGAAATAAATTGTAATCACAAGACATCTGTAGTGGTTCATTAAAACTGAAGAAATTTTCAACTAGGGAAATCCCAAGTGACTGGGGAAAAATAAAACCTTGTTAGTATTTGTAGCCAAGGTAGGCAACAATTTACCTGCCTGCCTATCTTATCATTTGGCAAGAGTTCAAAAGTGGTTTGCCACTTCCAGCTCCTTAGGGCTGAGAGAGAGTGTGGACTGGCCCAAGGACAGCCAATTGGTTTCAGACTTAGTGCAGAATTAGCCTGACAGTCTTTTGGCTGTCCACCAACTGGCTTTTGGTGGTATCTTAGATTCCTCCTCCAAACATGAATAGAGGAGGACACAAAGGGGCTACAGATCATATGACAACATGTATTAAAAAACAAGGGGTATTTCAGTTCGTAATGAATTTTGCATATTTCCGCTTCCACAAAAATGTTGGACAATGGAATGTTATATTTTCACTAAATCTCTAAATCAACGGCTGTCTTTTTAAAATCAGGTTTCACTTATTTTAGACCTGAGCATCACTTTGAGATGGTGGTAGATGTCCTAAAGTCTATAAGCACCATATTGCCAATCCCTACATCATATAATTATGAAATAGATACGGTCAATTTATTGTTCAGTTTTCACTTTTTATCAGTATCAGCTTAAAGGCAAGAACAATTATAAGGACATAAGGCTAATTTGCATGCTATCAGATAGAATAGATACCAACAGAATCTGACTACTTTGCTATGCAATGTCCCGATGTTTACTCTTTACAATGTCTTTATACTTTATACCAAGATGTAACTCCTTTAATCAAATGAGTATATTCCTTAATGGCAGTTGTCTCCCATTTGATAATTTCACATAGAGGCAGCAGCACTGTGAAAAGTTGTCCCTGGTAACGGATTCGGTATGCCACTATCTTTGAGTACATTTATTACTGAAACATTTCTATAAAAAAGCTGTGCTACAAGAAAAGTATTTTAGAAAAAGTTCCCTACACTTCCTGGGCATTTGAATTATTGTATGGAAAGCATTAATTGTAGTATGTAAAATAATTAGGCAATAGTTGTATTCTTAGAACTAAGCAAAACTTTCCTTTGAACAGAGGGCACAGGATTGCACTGAAAATAACTCTGCTCCATCGATTGCTTTATAAGAACCTGCTCGTGTTCTTCAGAGGTTAGATATTTAGTTTTTATCCAAATATCAAGATAACGATCTTTGGAGGTAGACAACCCCAAAGTAAACATCGTTGCTGGAAATCAGGTTCCACCCTCCTGAAGAAATTCAGGGCATGTCCAGAAAACGGGTAGCTCTGCATAAAATCTCTGATCAGGAATGAAAGAAGTAAATTAGGCAAAGTGTGTGTCAGCAACCATCCATGTGAATGAAGCCTGCAATCAGCCTGTAAGACACCCAGTTTTTCAAGGCACGAGCAGACCGGCAAGCAGGACGGGCAGTCCACGAGTTATGACCAACATTTCTATTGCTAAGTGAGACAATTGTTAATTGAGTTTTGCCCCTTTTATGACCTTTCTTGGCAGAGCTGAATGAATCACTGCAGTTGTTAAATTAGTAACACAGCTGTTCAGTGACGATGACTTCCCCACTGACTTTGCTTGTCAGGTTGAAAAAAGGTAACCATATGACCCTGGGACACTGCAACCGTCATAAATACGAGTCAGCTGCCAAGTGGCCGAATGTTGATCGTGTGACCATTGGGCTGCTGCAATGGTCATGTGAAAAACTATCATCGTAACTTTGGTCATTAAACAGATGGCTGTAAGTCAAGGACTACCTGTAATCAGGGACTGCCAGCCATAAGCTTTCACATTTTGTGAGAAACTGAATCATGCTAAGTATCTCTACTGCCCCCTGGTGGGAAAACTGTGGAAATGGAGACCCACACTCTTCTCAGTTCTATAAAAATCTTGAAAGCCATGCCTGATGACTCCTTTCTACAATTTTAACTCCATACATTGTCCAGTTCCCTCTACCCTTCCACTGTTCTGCCATGATGACCAGCACCAAAGGTGGTCCCCAGAGATTCCCTGCTGTGGAATAGCACCAATATTGTTACAATGTCCTTAATTCATGATGAAGGGATTTCCTGAGTTAGGAAGCCAGATCTTCATCCTAGTTGTTGCTCTTGCTCTGTGGAGAAGATACTGCCCGTAGAGCTTGTCCAGGCAGATGGTTTGGCTGAGTCAATATTGATGTGATTTTGCTCAGCTGCAGAAGAGAGCCAGAGATAGCTACAAAAAGAAAAAAATAAACAAAAAACCCCAAAGTATTAATAAGAAATTAAGTTAGATGCCTTTTCCTAATCCCTAGAAATGTGGTCCTTGCGACTGAGATGGAACAAAAGCCATAAGTATATACGCTTTCCTTGCATAGCCATTATCTTGTGATGATTCTTGCCTTTCCTCTGCTCCAAATCTAGACATGGTTGTGCAGTTTTCATTCTCCTATTTTACACTTACATTCTGAGCTTCACATTATTCTAGCAAAATCACAATAGGCAAGTTATAGGATTAAGATAAATCTTCCAATTCCTCCTTTCATTTTTCTCATGTCATACTAAGAATTTAAAAAACGTACATGGCTGCCTATCTCACATAATGACCCAAGGTGGTTCATAACAACCAATTAAAAACAAACAAATGGCTGAAATAAAAGCAGAACAATCTTCACACTAGGGGCCAGAACAACCAAATATTTGGCCGCCTGACTCAACCCCACCCTAGCCCAATGCTTGAAAGAGCTGCATCTTCATAGTCTTCTGAAGGCTAAAAGGGCAGGGGTAAGCACTTAAGATGCTATGTTTATTTCATGCTCTGAAGCAAAGGTACTCAAAGTCCCATCTTTGATCAAGACCCAGATAGGACCCTGGAGTATTTTCCTAGGTACTCATTTGAAAAAAAATCTGCATGGAGTCTTCAGCTTTCCTCACAATTCTAATTCGTCCTACCAAAGTGTCAAACCATACCAGGGCGCAAGATGGGTAATGTGCAGTGCTGCTCCAACCAGTTCATCACCGATTGGCAGAAATCCTTGATGCTGCCCGTGTTCACCATTCTGGTATAGCTCTCAAACAGTGGTTTAATTATAACACTGAACTGAAAGTTGAAAAGAGTTAAGGATTCATTATAATCAACTTTTCTCATTTTTAACTGTTGCTGAGACAAATACATCAGATTTTATGCCCCCAATTTGTTCTTTTGCAGTAACCAAATAAACCCCTTTGTTAGTTCCTAATGGATACAATCCAAAAACGCCAGTCCTCTAATGTGCGCTGACGTACATATTCTTCATAGAGTTCAGAAGCCTGATTTGATTGTGGTGGTAATACGGGAGCTCCATTAGGTGGAAGTTGGCGCTGGAATTTACTGCAGAAAAAAAGAAAAGAAAAAGTACAACTCAACAATATAAATTTCCTTTACTCAGATCAAGTGACAGATCAACCATTCAAGTCTACTATTCAACTTACTCAATGGCAGTGCTCAACTCTTCAATTTCTCCACGCAGTCTTTCTACCATTTCCTGATTCTGTCGGCGCTCTTGCTGCAGCCTTCCTACATATGCTACACTTTTCTGCAAGAGCAGCGCTTTGCTGAGCTGAACAGAACAAGGGAAGAAAATTCCAAGAGGATCACAGGAGAAATGGGAAAGACAAAATAAATACTAACCTTCTTTCTTACAGGGAAAAGATATGTACCTTAGTGCTGGTTTGTTGATCAGATCCTGACAGTACTAGACTGGCAAGAGTGTTAAAGCCTGAGCTAATGATCATACGACGGGCACAGTCAGCAGAAGTAAAACTTGATCGGCAGCTTCCCTGCAAGGGACAATTAAAGGTAAAGGTAAAGGTTCCCCCCGCACGTGCGTGCTAGTCGTGCTAGTCGTGCGTAGTCGTGCTAGTCGTTTCCGACTCTAGGGGCCGGTACTCATCTCCATTTCAAAGCCGAAGAGCCAGCACTTGTCCAAGGGACAAGGGACAATTACATTCTGACAATTCTCAGCTTTGCAGTTCATTCAGTTGGGATACACAAGATAAACCTGCAGAAGACACGTGGCATGGGAGGGTGGGATATGTGGGTGGAATCAGGTGAGATTAATATATTTATTTAGCCAAAAAGATGACTCTGAATTTAAGACAATTATCTTCACCCCAAGTGATTATAAAGATAAGTAATAATATTGCCACTTCCACTATCATATTCTGATTCTGATACTCTTCAGATTTAAAAACCAACTTAGGAGAAATATGATCTCCTTTTCATATACAATAGCGATCTTCTTACCTGAACAGGATTATGTTTGTATTTTTCCTGGTGACTACACAGATTCTTCTCCTTGGCTATCTTCTGGGTTGAGGAATCTGGAACATTTCCCAAAATATAGGGGTAAATGGACTTATATCCCATTTTCATCAAAATAGAATACGTAAGACTAAAGAAGAGGAATAGATGAGACAGAATATGTGAAATGACTCCAAGCCTAGCATGTTTACCAGTATCAAGCAAGGCAGCAGCTGAGACAGGCACTGGTGAAGGCTCCTTTGTAATGGAGACTGACCTCAGTAGGACATCAGCTGAGAGGTGTGAGTTGCCACAAATCTGTGGGAGATGATAAAAAAAGAGTTATCTGATAGGGGTCAAAAGAAATTATGAAGAATAAATTGTGCATATCAATTCTAAGACGACATAAATAAGGCTATTTATCGAAAGGCCTCCAGCACAGAAGGTGGCGAAATCAGAGCTGCTCATCTTACCCTTTTCAGAAGATGATAAAAGAGAACATCCTTACCTGAGCAGATTTTGTAACTGGAGTGAGGGTCAGTGGGACAGGACCTAGAAATGAAAGAAAGACGGGTTTTTCCCCCCATTTCTGTTTCCAGTCTCTATGGATCCCCAGTCATTAGAAATCTTGGCTGGCTAATAAGCCCTACCAGGAAAAGAACACTGAATTCTCCAGTAAACTACATTGGTCAGCCAATCTTCTCAAGTAAATCCCACTTACCTTATCTAGAAATTAAAGCCACCAGCTGCTACTTAAAATGATGGGCATCACACTCAGAATGGCAACTAATACCAAAAATCCAAGTGAACCAGGCCACGTCACAACCATTGTCTAAAATGTTGGTTTGTATTACTCAGCTTGAAAACTATTCCTCAGAGTCTATTCATAGCTGTACATTTTAATAGCTGCAGAGTAGAAAAAGGAGTTCCAGAGTTAAATTTTTGCCCTTGTTATTTTTTTTATTAGAATATGCACACTGGATATGAGTATAAGCTTTGCATTTCAATTAGCACACTTCAATATTACTTCAATTTGGGAATTAAGGAAATCTTTCAAAAAAAGTGATTAGGTAGATCTCAAAATTTGTAAATGGACTTGAAATGGTTCAGTCTGTTTCATGCAAAAATAAATTGGAAAAATATAACCAAAAAAAGCAAGTGTTGGACAGCCTAAAGCTGTCATGCTTTTGCATAAGTAACTTCTAAAACTGTAATAGAAAACAATCTGCTATTTCCTTTATGCATACAAATTTATATGTAGACCGTGTTCTCAAATTTACATTTAAACTAAAATAGAAAAATCGATAAAGAGCTCTTCACCCCCATTATTTATGACTACAGACTAAAATCCTAAATCTACTGAAGCCTCTGCTCCCTGAGCTACAGATTATTACATAATTTTATAGTGGTGCAAATACAAAAAACCATTTGTATACTTCTAAAGCTCTTGTGTCTGTAACATTTAACTGGATGAAATTGTGCATCACAGGGCAAAACCTTTTCAATCAAGGTAACTCAAAAAGAGCTAGCAAAGAACGCCTTCAAAATCTGGAACCCATGATCCCGTGAAATTGAACTTTGGCAAATTTTATAAAACATGTCATAAAAATTATTATAAAATAGTAGTAGTTTATGATAGGGGTCCCCAATCCCCGGTCCATGGACCATGGACCAGTACCGGGCTGTAGCATGCCAGCAACCGGTCCACCCGAACAAGCAAAGCCCCATCCATGGGATGCAGGCAGCACACAAAACCACACACTCTCCGGTCCGTGGAAAAACCTTTCTCCACAGAACCGGTCCCTGATGCCCAAAAGGTTGGGGACCTCTGATTTATGACAAATTACAAAATATCATAAAAACATTTCATGTGGTCAACTGCACAGGAAATGTTCGATTGTGCTATACAGTTCAACATGGGCTACTTGTGGGGTAGATGCATCTCTGAATATCTCCCTGAATTTCTAAGAACTTTTCCAGCACATTAGAAACTCTGCCATTGTTGAAAGCATTGATGAATCCGATCAGGAAATATTTCTGAAAGAATGAGAGCAATGGGTTGTCTAGAATTCTATAAATGTATGTTTCATTTTCCTTTTGTTTGAATTAATCAATAGGAACAAAACTAACTTCTACAGTTATGAAAATGAGGTACACCAAAAATTTATAGCCAGAAAGACCTTTAAAAATGTAAACCTTTTTCAAGCTTCACCGACGTTAGCAAAGATGAAGACGTTCAACTGATGATAGTCTGAAAAATCAAATGTCTACCCAGGAGTGTTCACGTGTGTCAAAAAAAGTAAGATGGCAACTGTGTCCCTGTGATCCTGCTACTATTTTACATGCACTGCACCTTGACCTGTTTAAAAAGGGATCGGGCACCAACTGAATGGTTGTGGCCAGAATTTTTTTTTTTGCTGTTTCCCCCCCACCCCCTAAATACCCGGTGACTGCTGTAAAACTAACTAAGGTAAGTGCACAATCCCCAGTACTACCGGTACTTAAAATCCAAAAAGCAGAAGTCCAAAGAAAGCATAACTACTCCTCAGCCTCATTTCTCCTCTCTATGGAACCCAGTTTAGCAATACGTACCAGCTGTAGGTAGTGGAGTGAAGGAAGGCTGGGGTGTTGCTGGCTGATGATGAGCAAGAGAAGGGGCTGGAGCAATCCACTGAAGCTGCCTGACCCCCCCACCCTTGGTTGAGGAACCAGAGTTTGGCATAACAAAAGGTCCCCCAGAAGGGGATGGCAAGGTCTTCTCCAGTCCAGTGTTACTAACGACAGAAAAGACAAATGTGGTTTGTGGCTGTAGATGCAAGATAGGAGGGGCAGGTGGAGGGCTGATCCTTGGCGGAGAGGTGGGGAAGAATGGCAAGAAGATCTGCTGTCCAGTCAGAGGTGTAGGCAGCTCTACATCCAGAAGTGGGTCTCCCAATGGTGGGAGCTCCTTAGCGTGAGGGGCAACAGAAGGCAAATCGGGGGCGGCAGGGTGTAAGGCAGTAGCGTCTGGCAGAGGTGCAGGAACCTAGGAAAGGTTAAGGAAATGTCAGCTCTTATACAGAAACTTTTTAAATTCTGTCAGCACTTTCTTTATTACATAAGGAAGGGTGGGAGGGAAAGATAAATTACAGGTAGATCTTGCTTAATGACCACTCAAATTAGCAATGGCCTTGGAAAAGGTGCTTTACAGCTTGTAAAGCACTTCTGAACACACACACCCCGTGGTCATGTGATGACATTCTGGATGCTTGGCAACGTATTCTTACTTATCGCTGGTCACCCAGTGTCCTGCAATCAGAAAATCAATGGGAAAGCCAACAGGGAACGTTGCAAGCTGCTGTTGCCACCTGCTGAGAGGACTTAAGTGAGATGTCACATGATTGCTTCGCTCAGTGAACGTGATCCCAATATTCCCAACTGTTAAGCCATCTCCAAAGGGAGAGGCAGGGAGACGGCATTTTAATATGTAAAAGATCCCTGCTTCTCAGAGCTTGTGTGTGGATTTTAATATGCTAAAATCTTTTGTTTCCCTGCCTCTCTCTTAGGAGATCATTTATGATTGCAACTGGGAGTATTGGGATCATGGTCATTGAGTGAAGCAGTCACATGACATCTCATTTAATGATCTCTTTGCTCAATGTCTGAGCTGCCATTCCCAATTGTGCTCATTAAGCAAGGACTGCCTGTAATTTCTGATTCAAATTTGTAAACAGGCACAGCACACTTTTTGTAGTAAATGTAGTAGCTATAAAAGTAGCTATATTGAGCCTTGGTGGAGCAGTGGGCTAATGCCTCCTTAAGTAACACCAGCTGCCTGCAATTAGTGCAGGTTCGCATCCCACCAGGCTCAAGGTTGACTCAGCCTTCCATCCTTCCGAGGTAGGTAAAATGAGGACCCAGATTGTTGGGGGCAATAAGCTGACTTTGTAATAATGCCGCTTGGGGTGTGTGGAAAACCCTAATAAGCAGGCATATACATAGAATGAAGGCTACTGCTAAGCTTGTAAGCCGCCCTGAGTCTTCGGAGAAGGGCGGGATATAAATGGAATTAAAATAAATAAAATAAATAAATAATAAAAATAATAATAAATTATATAGTTCTTTATGTATGGTTTAGTCTACCTTATACAGGAATATAATAGAGAAATATAATCCAGAAAATCAAGTAATGGGTTGAAACAGTTATGTGAGTTTTGGGCTGGGCTGGGCTATACTTTTCAAAGTGCGGTTTTCACTCCCTGTAACATAAGTGTCCTCTAACAGAAAATAATAATCCTTCCCACTTTATGCATATGGAACCAAGTGCTACTGTAGCTACTGTAATAAATGACTGAATATACTCCTTCTCCTTACCTGGAATACAGGCTGAGGACGACAAGAAGTAATAAATTCTGTGAAAAGAAAGAATTAGGGTAAATAACTTGGAGGAGTCAATGAGTAACAAAAATGAGGATTGGCTGATAAGCTCAATCAATTAAGCAAATAACCATTAGGATTTTTTCTCGGTTAGTGATATTTTAAAAAATCATAGACAGGAAGACAATATGGGGTTGCAACCTGAGGAAAGATAAAACAACTTATAAATTTTGCCAGGCTATATCACATAATAGTTGTCATGCATAGAGAGAAATTAAATAATTGTGTGTGTGTGTGTGTGTGTGTGTGTGTGTGTGTGTCCCTACACACATATGCAGGGACTAGAGAGATTGTAGAATGCAAGCTGTCATATATCTACACATTAATCTTCATCCAAGTATATCCATAGTAAATATATTAACATTAGTCACAATCTTTAAATTTTAATAGGAAGAATGGACCAATTTTCATAACTGGAATATCGTATCGTGATCTGACTCTTTCTAAATTTCCATAAAGTAGACAATAGTGATTTGCATTAGATTTTAAATTACTAGCAATAGATTCTAAATTGTAGATGGAAACAACTCTGTTCAGATTACCCTTTCTGATACTGTTTGTTGAAATAGATAAAATGTAAAGTCAATCTCATGTTGAGCTTGATTCCTGATGACTACACAGACAGGTCTATCTTGTTTGCTTGGTAGCAATATGGAAATGGTTTCCAGGATGTTTTTCAACCTTCCAGCCTAGTCTGCAGCTCCAATATTCCCTGGTGGTCTCCTATCCAGGTACCAACCAAAGAGCCAGGACAGAAATGGAGGAAGAAGCATGAATGTCTACAGATCATGAATGATGAAAGGAGATGATGGCCAGGCAGCCTTTCAAATAGTCTTGACAAAGGTAAGGAAACAAGTGAAAGAAAAAGACAGACAGAAGGGAAGACCAATTTAGGCTCCAGGACCATAGTAGTGGAATACTGTATAGCACATTCACCAGAGAAACAGTGGTGATCAATGGTTAGTACAAGATGGAGCATGTACATTAACTAAATCAAAAGCTGTCATCCAGGGTTCAACTCATGAATATTGTGTGCTTCTTTGTGTTTTTTCACTTTTCAGTCTGAGTTGACTAATTGAATTAATTCCTCTATTGAGTTATTAATCCTGCTATGAAAACCCATTTGCAGAAACAGATGGATCAAGTGGGATTAGATTCGAGTGCTACAATATAAAATATAATCATCTGAGATTCGGACTAGACATTGGTGCTGTTTTCTAGCACAACCCTTTCAATTTCTATTCTTCCTGGTTTCCTCTTAACCCAGGGGTAGGCAACTTTTATGACTCGTGGACTTCAACTCCCAGAATTCCTAAGCCAGCTGGCTCAGGAATTCTGGGACTTGCAAGTCCACGAGTCATAAAAGAGCCAAGGTTGCTTACCCCTGGCCTAACCAACCAATCAATAAACTGATTTTCCTCCACCTTTTATTTTTATTTATTCTGCAAAACACAGTGTTTTTGTCAAGTCTCTTGATCCTTCAGCCTTGAGCATAGATGTTACATTAAAAGAGAACATCAGCACTTATGAGAGTGAAATCACTACCACTATATAGGATGCTGAAAAAGGTTTATTTTCATTTACTCACTTACAGTAACGGATTGGCATACTTGCAGACTTGTAGAATCTTAGCAGGAGAGAGGATTTTGCCCGAGCAAAACTCTGCTCTTACTTCTTGTGACTTAGGCTATCTGTGTTCACTAGCTATACCTCTGAGCCAATGTACAGTAATCAATGCCTCTAATACTATTTACTGTTGAGGTCAGAAACCAACCTTTCATAATCTGGGGATTAATTTGAGGCTTTTGAAAATAAGTCAGTAATCTCATTTTCTCCCAAAGCATGAGATTTAGATACTTTGCATTTTGAGATTGTAAAAACATTTCCCCACTGAAATATACATTAAATAATGGAAACAGATCTAGGGAATCCAGCAACAAATTGCCATGCTGTACACTTTCTGGAATACATATGTGAAACTTTTAAAAACATAGCCTTGAACTGACCCTAGGAAACTATGCAAAGCTCATTTTAAAAATATACATATTTTGTCTATAGGATGCTCCACCAGATCACATAATTCAACTTAGTTATATAAAATTGAGGAATTTCTGTTACCCTGAATAGGATCCAAAGTGTTTACAAATTCTTCTCCAAAATTGGGGTGAAGTTGGGTCAGAGTAGGCTGGATCATGTCAGCATTACCCTGGTGAGCTGAAGGCATAAAATAAGGAGTGTTACAATTCACTATTCATTTTAGTTATTTATTAAACTAATTTATATCACCACCGAACTCACAACATGGTGACGCTGGGCAGCTTAGAGCATTAAAAATCCACAATGTAAAACTCTTAAAACGCCAGCTTCTCTGCCACGGCAACAACCAATACAATTACTCTAGCCTCTTGACAATCCATACAATTAGTCTAGTCACTGGCCACTCCATAGCAGTCTGGGGGCCCCAGGCTCCCGGACAGAACCTTGTCTTCAGGGTCTTCCAGAAAGGTGAGAGGACTATTTTATCTCTGGGGGAAATGACATTCCATAGAGAGGGGGCCGCCACCGAGGCAAACATTTTTCTTGGTTCCACCAGACGTACCTCCCTAATTAATAGATGGGACCTGCAACATACCCTGCTTCCTGTTCTGGTAGACCAGGCAGATATAACTGGGGAGATGCAGTCTTTCAAATCAACTGGCCCCAAGCTCTGTATGGCTTTAAAGGTTATAAGCAGCAACTGGAATTCAACCCAGAAGCAAATTGGCAACCAATGCAGATCCTATAAGAGCTGCTACATTTTGAACCAATTGAAGCTTCTGGATACTCTTCAAGAGCGGCCCTATGTAGACTGCGTTACAATAGTCCAAACAGGGCCTGGGTGACTCTGTGAAGGGCATGTTGGTTCCGGAATGGGCTTAACTGGTGCACAAGGAGCAGGCTCTCCTGGCCACTACTGCCACCTCCTCAAGCAGGGGTCGCTAGTCCAGGAGCACTCCAGATTATGCACCAGGTCTTTCTGGGGCAGAGCCGACTCCATTCTTGACCACAGATGATAATTCTCCAAAGCCCAAGGAGCCCCAAACCCAAAGCCACTCCATCTTGCCAAGCTTCAATTTTGCCCTGTTGTTCCCCATCCCTACCTCAACAGCCTCCAGGGACCAGGAAAGGGCCGTTGCAGCATATAACTCAACGAAAGCAGAGATGTACAACTGAGTATTATCATTTTGATATCTTTCCCTTGGTAATGGATGATTTCCCTCAATGGTTTCATGAAAATGTTAAACAGGAGCAGAGAGAGCACTGATCTTTGCAGGACCTTTGCAAAGCTGGGGCTAAGGATTGGACCTCCTGCTCTCAATCAACAGCAACTGAAAATGACCTGGGAAAAAGGAAGTGAACCCAGACAACACAATGCCCCCTACTCCCAACCTCTGAAGCCATTCCAGAAGAATATCATGGTCGATGATAAAGAAAGCCACTTAGAGATCACGTAGAACAGGGATGGAAGTACTACCCTCATCCTGCTCTCACCAGATAACCAATGACATTTGTGCCCCGTATCTGGGCCTGAATCCTTATTGAAGAGGATCCAGATATTGCTTCATGCTGGATCCTCTGGAGGCGCCACTTGATCACCCTCTTAACAACTTTCCCCCAAAAGGGAAGGCTGGAGACAAGACAAAAATGTATAGCTAAATTTACAACTTTTATAGCTACACAGTCTTTACAAGTCAGCAACTAAGTCCTATACGGAAGCCCTTGGAAAGCTCTCTGCACTTGGGCATAAGGAAAAAGTTTCACTACAAAACCATTGCATAAAGGGCGTAAAGTGACTTCTCACCAAGACCACGTAAGTTGGGACCACCATAAGGGTTGCGGCTGGAGACCATGGTGTCCAGAAGTACATCCAGATCGTGTAAGGGATCAAGCTCCATAGGACCTGCACTTGCTGTTTCATTGTTGAATTCTACCTCCGAAATTGCATCAGACACCTCCTGCACAAAATAGGGGGGGAGGGGGAAACCCATATGTTCCAGCAAAGGATTGGGGAAGTGGAAGCCTGGAATGCTCAATGGTTGTTATTGTAAGTATTCCAGTTTCAGACTCTGCCACAGGGAGAAGGGAATAGGGACAGGGAACCTTTGAATATTAAAATAGCACCTGACTGGGATCACAGATTGGTTTGTCAAACTTCTTCTGCTCCTAAAACAAAAAGACAGGATGGTTTGGATTAGAACACATTCCTGAGATATTCGCTAGCAGAGGACATTTTAATTTATTCATTAAAAGAAACACAAAGCATTAGAGAACCTTATAAGCAACTGTAAATATTAATGATTATTGTGTATCTTATACAAATGGCAAAAAGTCAAAAAGTACGAATTACTACAGGTGGAGACTAAGAGTCTTTCGTCTCAGGTACCTGACAGACTCAGATAAAAGATAAAAGAGCCCCTCTCTGACGAAGATGGAGAGTTTAGAAATATGAAATATAAATAAAAATAAAAGGATAATCATCTGGTAAATCTAACGCTAGGTCCCATGATTGGGAACTGCAGTAACAAACTTTCTCAGTTATGAAAGGCTACTAAAAATCCTAGCCAAACACACTATACAAAATGCTTATAAATGTTGGTGAAAATGTGCAGAAATTCTGTAGAGGCACTTGCATACAGCCCTTTTGTCCTCATCATGTTTTAAATCTTGTACATGCAAGCTAAATATGCACAGAGGGTTAAATTGTTTTAGGATAGAATTAGTCTCGTCTGCCACAGCAACAACACAGAGGACAGCAAGATAAAGAATATCATCTGGAGATGGAAGATTTCAATATAGTACTATATCCCCGCTATTTTATCACACTAATATTATGTGTTATCCAAAAGGCTTTACTTGCTTGAGAAGAAACTTACCAGAATATGGGAGAATGTCCTCCATTTATGATATTCCCTAATAACAACCCCAACCTGGCGTTTCCAATACTTTCCTTCCATGATGACAGCCTAACAAATAAATAAAGTTATAGAAGTTAAATAAAAATAAAAGTAATGTAATAGAATCTGGTATTTATGGAACAGAATATTTATAGTTCAGTGTTGGAGTGTAGGGTCCCTATTGCTCTCTGAGGTTGGTGATTTTCTTGCAGATGTTCCATTACCAAACTAGGTAACATCATCATTGTACTGATTAGTTTGATATCTCTGTGCCATAAAAGCCTTGCTCACCTCAGGCTTGCGGTGCTGCTCTATGTCACTACACTCTAGGGGAGTCACAAAACTGCACACAGGATTCTGCCTCTTCTCCACATCTGTGCACAAAATGAAACAGAAACAGAACTCTGAATGCAATTGCCACTTCAAAGGCAGACAAATGTACTTTTTGACTGACTGACTGATTGAGAGGTACCGCAAACTGTACATTCACAAACAGGAAGACAATGTTCATGGGCTTCACAACCAGACAGAACAGACTATGTGATGTTCAGCAGTACATGCTATTACTTGCAGCTCACAATAGTGCACAGAAAATAGACTTTCACTACAGAATTCATCAAGAACATGGACTCCTTACAGAAAGAAGATGCTTTGGGAATAAACTTCTGAATTTACTCTGTTCCAGTACTTACACTGTAGATACCATGCCCTCCAAATAGCATTATTGAGCCGAATCTTGTCACGCTGCAGCAATTTCAGCCCCTTGAAAGTTTTCCATTTGGGAGATACGATTTTTCCACTAAAAAAAAATCCAATGAAACTTCAGTAACATCTGGTATATCTGGATTAAGGAAACACTAAATAAGTCAAGCCAAAAATGATTAAGAGAGCAAAATGAACAGGAATACTAGCTCAAAGACTTGACAATATAGCTACAAATATACATGGTGCCAATAAAAGGAGAAAATAAAAGAATTCAAAATAGAGTAATAAAATAAATGCAATTATTTATCTTTTTCAAAGACTGGCTAATGTGCAAGGTTTCTTTGAAACCTAGTATCTGGTCTCTGGTTTCCCTTCCCCATTAGATTTTAGGGCAAACTTAAGGAGATGGATGAACAGGTGCACAACAGCAGATTAATTCATGCAGAAAATATCCAGACAATTAACTATAAGTAACTATGCTGGTCTGAAGATCAGCTTTGTGACTATTGAATTAATCTTAAAACAATATATCATACACTTTTTTAAGCAAAATGCATAATACATTTTAGCCACTCTGTAAAATACCATATAGCTAATATAATAATTTGTATATGTGTTTACCTATATCCTACCTTAGCTAACTGCTATTGTAGAATTCAAGTTGTAACGTGGTGAGTAATGGATAAGTGTGTGTGTTTGTGTACACACACACACACACACACACACACACATACATATATATGAGGACATTCAAAACAAATGGAATGATTTGTGATGTGTCATCAATATTTCCAAATGAAAAAAAGTATTTATTTCCAATAGAAATAAATCTTAAAAGAATAATATGTTGAAAACTTTTAGCAGTCGTGTACTGTAGATTACATTCTAACTATTTAATCTCACTAATATAATTGTGCCACTCAAAAAAAATTATTGCTGGAAGTAATTAAAGGTCAATTTCCCCCCCAAGTACTGAACATGAAGCTAGTGGTCTGAATACCATTGATCAAGAGCAACACAATTTGATATCCTCTCTTTATGAGTCATGTGATTGAACATAAACAAGCAATGTGAAGATTCATGTGCCCAGTGCAATGTACCCTGACCAAAACCACTTTAAGTCTGGCATTTACTGAATAACTGTTCCGAAATCAAAGGACAGATTGCTGTCTTGAGTATTTCCAAATTGAGTTTATAGATGCTTCTAGCCAAAGGTCTAAAATTGGTAATCCAAAGATATGTGATACTAACAGAAGTGTATTTTTGTTTTTCAACATTTTTGGGATAGCAAGAAAAGTATGAAATATCAGGGAGACAGAAGAGATTTAAAAGTGGAAGAGGCTATTACTTCTCCTTTCTTCATAAAGCATTATGAAAGAGACAAAAATGAATGCAGAATGGAAGCCTTGTGCCAAAGCATTCAGAATTCCTTTTGTCCTTCGTCCCCCAACAATTCTTTGGACCAAGTCTAATCTAAGAATGGAGAACTCGGGTCTAAGGCTCAGCTGGCAGATTAATCACAAGAGCTTTCCAATAAATAACACTCTGTTACAAAGGGCAATTATAAAAGATACTTTGTCAACTGGATATATTGGCTACATATTACCAGTTTTATCCAGCAAGCTCAGGCACATAACAAATCAAGCTTACAACGAAGCTGACTGACTGATAAACAAGTTTCTTCATTTAAACATATACATACTTTTTGCCACGAAGTTTAATTCAAATGGCAGGTTAGAAAACCACTCTTCTACTTCTCATGATTTTTGAGGCAATCCAGAACAGGTGGCACCTTTGCTCTAACTCTTAAAATTGCTTCTAAGAGCAATTTTATTTCTACTTGTGAAATGTCTGTGCTTTCTTCTGAAGTACTCTACTAGGCTCATATGGGATATTAACAGAGACTTCTGAGCCTCCCTATTTGTGGGCAGGTTCTAGTATGAGGAAGAAACAATGGAAAAAGTCTCATTTGAATTCAGGGTTTTAATTGAACATTGGCCAATGGGCCAGGCCCATGGTTAATTAGTCTAAGGCAGGGGTGTCAAACTCAATTTCACTGATGGCTGCATCAGCATTGCGGTTGCCCTCAGGGGGCCGGGTGGGTGTGGCCTACAGGGTGGGCGTGGCCTACAGGGTGGGCGTGGCTAGAGTGCGTATGGCCTACTGGGTGGGCATGGCCAGCTCTACATCATTCGCATCAAGGGTGCCTATGGGGGCCTGGGCAGGAGTGGGACAGATCTGAGGGTCTCTGGCAGAAGGAGGGTCTCTGGGCCAGGGCCAAGGCAGTGGGGGCCGTTCCCTCACTGTTTCCAGGATGGCTTCGCGGGCCGCATGAAACCACTTCACGGGCCAGATCCGGCCCCCGGGCCTTGTGTTTGACATGTCTGATCTAGGAGATACATATGTGTGTGTGTGAATTTATATGTTCTTATTGCCTTCCTCTCCTATAAGAAGGATAATTGCCAGTTTCAAGTACCGTTCATAGAATTATTTTACTGCAGTGCTTTAAAATGAAAGTGCCTCTTTAAAAATGAATCTACTTAAGAATAGAGCATAAAGCAAAACATGTTCTCATAACTGTCTTTCAAATCCGGCCCCCAGGCCTTGTGTTTGACATGTCTGGAATAAGGCAACTCGGAAGGAAGGTACGTTGTCAAATACAACTTCAAAAGCTCTCGGAAGATTTGAGATCTTGATTTCGGCAGCTCTGCGGCAATCCACATCGGTCGGGCCAGTCTTCTCGGCACTTTCCCTCCTGGGTGTCTTTTATAGCCAGGAGCCACCGAGCGGGGCCCGCCTCCCTTCGTCTCACCGGGCCCTCCTCACCTGTAGGCCAGGGTCATGCACTCGAACAGCTTGGTGAGGGAGGCGTCGATATTGAGCGCGCCGCTGCTGCGCGGCCCGTAGCGGTAGATCTGACAGGTGCCTTCGTTCACCGTCTCGAAGTCGTAGGGAGCCCTCAAACCGGGCTGGGCCGCCCCTTCGCCTTTCCCCGCCCGCTGCTTCCCGGGTCCTCCGACTCGCTCGGCCGCGCAGCTTTGCAGGCCTAAGCCTAAGCGAACGGCTCGCTCGGCCGAGCTGATGGCCTCTTCGGAACCGACCTCCGGATCGGGGTCCGACTCGGCGTGGGGTTCCGAGACCATGAAGTGGCCACTGTGGATTATTTGGGAACGGGACATGGCTGCTGCTCCGGCTGCGCTCTTCTCCCTTGGCCGGCTCCGCCGAGAACATCGCTAGCCAGCCCAGAGTAACGCTACCGTCACCATGGCAACAAAGGAAACTCTCTCGCACCCCCACCCCCCGAATTGGAACGGGGTAACTTCGGCTGCCAGATCGCAGGGGGGAATGAAAGGAGAGGGGGGGCCCTACCGAGGGATCGCCCGAAGTCGGGCCCTACCGCAGCCTCCCATAGCAACAAGGGTCTTCTGCGCATGCGTCCCTCGGTCGCAGAGCATGACGGTTATTGTAGTTGTTTCAACTTTCCTCCAGAGGGCATACCTCGCGTTGGGGCGGCGGGATCAAGCCACAGCTTTAAACTTTTAAAATGTTTATTAAACTTGTCATGCCTCATTTTTTTTTAAAAAAAAATCTCTGCATTTTTAAGAGGGTTTAACGATGCAAGGCTTGTACCCGAAATTAATAAAACACAGCCAGCTGGATAACTTTGAGCCAGTCAGTTCCAGACTAATCCACCTCACAGGGCTGTTGTAGAGAAAATAGGTGTATTAAGTATGTTAACTGCCTAAATTCACACAAACAGACTACTGCGTCTAGGCCAGGGGTAGGCAACCTCGGCTCTTTTATGACTCGTGGACTTCAACTCCCAGAATTCCTGAGCCAGCCATGCTGGCTCAGGAATTCTGGGAGTTGAAGTCCACGAGTCATAAAAGAGCCGAGGTTGCCTACCCCTGGTCTAGGCAAACAGATAATTGAAATGACCTGAATGATATTTGACATATAAATGACATCTTTCTCCTGTCCTGGCCATTTTTTACAGAAGCATGATTTGAGAACCTTTTAAACTAACAACATCACTGTCTGGTTTGGTGGCAGCAATGCCTCAGACAGAAGGTCCATACAGAAAGTGATAAGGACAGCCGAGATCATAGGAAGCTCTCTCCCTGGTATTCAGGATGTTGCTTATAAGCGCTATGTGCTTAGAGCTCGAAGCATTCCTCACACCCACTTCACGTCTGTTTTTGTTGCTCCCCTCTGGGAGGAGGTTTCTAAGTATTTCCAGCAGGACTACTAGATTTTGTAACAGCTTTGTTCCCTGTGCCATCCATCTGGTAACCTTGCAAATTCATTGTTCTCACCATGTACATGTATATATCCGAACTAGACTGTGTTGTTTCTCTGTGTCATAAAATATATGTCGGTATGTGGCTATATGCAATTTTTTTCTTTTTTGTCACATTTATGTAGTGCATATTGGAGGTGGTGACCCCCCCAGAGCTGAATGTCGATTAGTGTATATTTAAAGTGACAATAGACAATGTTCTATTCTATTCTATTCTATTCTACTCCTATTCTATCCTATCCTATCAATCATTGGAATTGAAAATTGCCTCTACCCCACTGTAATGTAAATGGCAAATTACACTGCAGAACTATCATAAATCACAGGCTGTTAAACGCAAATGTTTTCCAGTGATGTGACTATGGAATAACAACTTTTAAAGCATTTGCAAATTATTAAATGTGATTTATATGAAATAAGAGCTGAATAGTAACAAATATATATTAACTAAATAATAAAGAACTATCAACTGATGCTTATTTTTGCTTCTGAATAAATGTCCTGGCCCCATGCCTCGCCTACTTTCTATGGGCAGCTAATGCTTTTATGTCGGAGAGTTTTGCTTGTGACTTCTACCAGAAAGTTCCCACGTCAGCAATGAAGTTGATTATTGCACAAATGTGTCTGTACTTATCAGTAGGCATAAGGGCACAACCCAACAGTGAAGTCAGGACTACAGACTCCAAAACAAGTTGCAATAATGGGAGCACAGGTATTAAAATATTTTTTTTCTTCCACAGATGTTTTAGTTCATGGTCATTCATTATAGATACAATGAAATCAGTTCCTCCTTGAACTCGTCACGAGTGATACTGAGTGAGATAAATGTATTAACAGGTCCAGTTATTGTTAACTTGGATCACATAGCAAACCAGGCCTGAACAACTTTGCTTCACTAATAAGCCTGGGCAAACTTAATCTCATTAACTGTTGTGAAGAACCCAATACTTGCTTCGTGGTTTGTTAGTTGTGGGTTGCTTTTGTTGCTGTTTGTCCCATGGGTTGTGTTTTCACTTACAGGCTGAATTCTTGTAACATGCTCACCCATGGTTTGTTATAACCATGTTTTCTAGAACAAACCTATATTGTGAGATTGGAGATCACATATCAGGTGAAGCCAAACTAGACAAAGCATGGTCTAGCATGAAGTATGAACACAGCCCCAGCAGAAAAAAAATGAGAGCAACCCAGCTAGTTTTTGTCAATTCGCAAAGCCTCAGGAGTGGATAGCATTACCTTGAGGAAGAAAAGTTATTCTCTTTCCCTGTTACTTTGGTTAGGATTAGGAACAGAGATATGCTCCAAAAGAAGACATACAACCTGAGATTACCAAGTGGAAAATGACTGAATTTTATTTTCAGGCTGTGTGAAGTTGGCAATGGCACAGTAACTGTAAGTACACAAAAGTAAAAAGAGTAGTTCATTCCCCACTTGGATCACAGTGAGAGGATTCAGTCTTAAACCTTCTCTGCAAAACAACTTTGGCCCATTTGGAGGCCTCATATCCGACTACAATTTCCACTATTGTGCTGGGTGAGGATGACCAGAATTCCAGTCCATAAATCTGAAAAATATCAGATTGGAGAAGAACAGAATATGAAGGCAGTCAAAGCAAATTAAAGGACCAAACAGCCCTGCCATTTGAAACTTAAAACCGAGACACCTTCAGGGCTCTTAGAACCTCTGTAACACCTAAAAATGGAGTAAACCCAAAAGCAACACTGGTCTTCTCCACACCGATGCTACCATTTCCTATAGAAAGGAGAAGAAATGCACTTGGAAAGCAGCTGTGGTCTCTTGAAAAGTAGAGAACTTCTCTCCCCTTAGGCAGTGTACAAAAAACGTATTTCCTCAGGCCGAATATCACAAATGTATCTTCAATCCTGGGATTCCATGAAATCCTTTGCTTACTGAGAGTAGAAAGGGGGAAAGGCAGAGAAAAGGTCTTCAGACTGAACTGGGGTCCATGTCAACACTGGCCTGGCGCACAACCTGTCGAGACCTGGAACATGGCAAGGAAGATGGCAACTGGAGCTTCTTGGAAATTTCAGGATTCATCTGTCCCTCAAACTCCTTGGTCCGACTCACCACCAGGGCAGCATCAGCCAGCTGAGCCACTGAGAGGCGGTGCTGCAAGGGGGGCCTGCGCCCACACGAGCCAGACCCTTCCATGTGCCGAACAGCTTTATGCACCTTGCCTGGTGCCGGGTGGTAGGAGAGCTGTTTGCAAGGCTGAGCGTGGACTTTGGAGCCTCTGCTACGGCCCCTCCGCCCTGGCCTCTGTCCATGTGCCCGCTGGTCCCCTGGCAGAGACAATTTTGCTGTTACTGGCTTTTCATTTTCCTTACTTTGGGATGATGGATCACAGATCTTCCTTTCAGCATGAAGAAACACCTGCTGAGAGAGGAAGAGATCAACGATCGGCACATCACCAACTATATTGGATTCTCTTTTATTTACCTTGGCTTTACTTTGGCCATGTCAGGCATGCAAATTCACTGGAAAAGTCAATGCTAGGAATGGTTAGTGGATCAAGAAGAAGGGGCAAGCAAAGAACTCACTGGCTTGATACCATCAAAGCTGATACAAAGATGAACATCCAACAACTGAAAGAAGCTGTGCTTGACAGGATAGGATGGAGAGGACTTCCCTATGAAGTCACCAAGAGTAGGACACGATTGAATGGTTAAAACTGCTACTTCCTCCATCACATAACTTCCACTTTCCATTGTGCTTGCTTAACATATCTATGTAACTAGATTGGAAGAGTTATATTTTAGGGACAAAACATTGGGCAGCCACAGCTAAGGCTTGCATGCTTTTATTCTGTCTTAAAAGCATCTAGCTGAATAATTTTACACTTAAGCTTTTTTAAGTCTGGCTGCCCCATCTCCATTCATTTTGCTCTAATCCTTTTCCTGACCTGCCTTATTAGACTAATACAGGGGTAGGCAACCTCGGCTCTTTTATGACTCATGGACTTCAACTCCCAGAATTCCTGAGTCAGCTTCTGGGAGTTGAAGTCCATGAGTCATAAAAGAGCTGAGGTTGCCTACCCCTGGACTAATGCAACTCTCTGCCCCAGAAATGTCACCTACCTTCATTTATGCAATGATTTGGGACTTTCAGGAATCTGGCATAGCAAATTATCATACACAACCCTTAGTAAGAGAGGGTCTTTCATTAACTTAATTCTAGTTCTGACAGTCCAATCTGTAGCAGAACCTAGGTACTGTATTTCAGATTTTGGAAGATGAATTTAAATTTAATTCCTGACAAGGTGCTTGCTCAGCTGAGGTCATAGTCAGGTTTGCTTTGAATTATGTCTCCCATCTTAGTACAAAAGATATTATACATTCCCCTTTTAGGAGGACATTACCCTTGAAAAAAAATGGACCCAGAAGATTTATATTTCAATATCAGTATCAACATTACAAGTAGTCCCTGGTTAATGATAATAATTAGGAATGGAAAGTTAGTTGCCATGGTTGTTAGGCACAAGGTCATGTGATTGCCGTTTGAAATCTCCAGCCAGCTTCCCCATTAACTTTTGTTTGTTGGAAGCCAGCAGCGAAGGTTGTAAATCGCAATCACAGGATTGTAGGGATGCTGTGATGGCCACAACTTTGAGGATCAGCTGTAAGTCTCCTGATTCAGTGTTGTAACTTAAAAATGGTTGCTGAACCATCGGTCATTAACTGAGGACCACCTGTCGTGAACATCATCTTCTTAATAGTATGTTTTCATTTATTGTTTTACCCTGTTTTTCAATGTAATTGTACTTCCTATTGTGAAGCACTTCAAAGATTTCTTTTATTGGAAACCATTGTTTTAAATAAATAAATATCCAAAGTCAGTTTTACTCCTTTCTTGTATTCTAGGTTGTAAACAGTCTCTTTTTTTTCTCTCCATTCACTCCTGCTCAGGTACCTTTTCACGATTCCATACCTCTTCCTCAGGCGTGCCTTCTGTCACAGAGGTGTGTTCTGGGCTATCCATCTCACTGATGCTGCGCATAACTGCATAAAGGTTAATGCGTTCCCGTCGGAGTATGGCTGGCTTCTCAGGTACTTTCATGGAAGCCAGGTGTCTCCGTACCTCCTCAGCTCCTGAATCATCTGATGCCCCAGGTTCTTCTATTGCCTGAGGAATGAGCTGGGGGCTGACTGTGGGGGGCAGGGGCTGACTGGGATTCTGAGAAGGCTCATGCAAAGGACGAAAATAATACTGGGGAGTTGTTACTGGCACTTCTGGTTCTTCATCTGAGCTCAGAGTCTCGTACTCGAGGCTTCCAGAATGATCACTGCTGGCATCGCTTATATCAGAAGAACCTTCTGAGGGGGTATCTCCCACCTTTTGTTCCCACAGGCTGCTGTGACGGCTGCATAGAGACATAAGAGGGGTATGACATTCTGGGATGTAAAGAGTAACAGGGTTCCTTCTTGTGTGTAGCAGATTGACAATGGCAGGTGTTCCTTACTGTCTTTCATAAGGAGCTAAATAACATATCAACCTATAATGAAATCACAGAAGATAACTGTAAAATAAATTTGCCACTGCTTAATTGCTCCTTCCAAAAGTACCTTTTTTTAGCTGTTCCCCACTGAAATTTCCACAAAATCCATACAAATGGGTGGGAACAGAATAACTAGCACCCTATTTGTAAAGTCCTATTCAGGCAAATTTTTCATTTCCAAAGGCCATCATTATGCAGATTTGCCTTTAAAATGGTACAAGACAAGAGAACTGATTTTACTAGAAAGACTGCATCAGGCAACTGGATATCGTTCCACATCCTTTGTCCTTTAGATCAATAATGTCCTCTTCCCTTCCAATTACCTGGCATCCAGCATGCCCTGGTAAAGTTCCAGCTGTCTCATGAAGCCTGGATTGGGGTGAACAATTGGTCGACGTTCTCGCACATGAGCAAGAGCCCGTTCCAATGACCAACCATATTCCTTCATGGCATAGGCCACCACTGTGGAGCCAGACCGGCTCACTCCCATTTTGCAATGCACCAATACCCGAGAGCCTTGGGTCCTGTGAGGGAGAGTCATGACCATAAGCAGAGCTGCCACAACATCCAGAACAGAAAAGGACTTTCAGGATCTTGGTTGACTCCCTTAGGCACAGATAATTATATTATGATAATGACCTCAGAAATAAGTAATGCTTAGTATAGCTTTGGAAAGAAATCTGGTTATTCCAGAGATGGTTCCCACCAAGGATGGTGATCCTGAGTCAGGAATCCTTCTTGTTTTTTTTAAACTAGTGGCTCTGACAAATTAGGCAAGTATTATCTATCTCTTGATCTCATACATAATTCTTTGTGGTTTGTGTCAAAAACTATTTCTTTGCCCATGTCAGTTCTGAATAAAACACGATGTGCTCAGCCTCTGTCAAAGGGAAGAGTGAATAAAGAGGCAAAAGGAGAAATTCTTTCCAGTTTTGCAGATCCTCTTAAATAGTTACTGAAATGCAATATATGCATACATAGCATTTCACAGGAGATGATGTTTCTTATGAAACTCTTTCTTAATTGAATCATTCCATACAAACACTAAAGCCTGCTTCTGTGTACAGAGTGATATTAACTGGATCAGGACAAAATTAAACTCTTTACAATACATGCTAGTTCAATCATGTTTGTGTATGACAATTATCTTGATGCTCAATTCTCACCGAACATCTGAAATGAAACTGTGGGTCTCCTTCCAGTATGGCAGTAGTTGTGAGGCCTCTTCATCATAGATACGCACATTCATGTAAGTGAAATGCTCTGGGAAGAAGTTGTCAATCTCACGAGTCACATTGAGGATATGGCTGACTCTAAAGATAGGCAAAAAATCAAGTGAGCTTTCCCAATCCACTCTCATAAAGAGACTGTTAATTCTACCTAATTTTTTGCAGTGTTTTCTATCCCAATTTACCCAGCCTTATCCTGTGTCCTAAATTTTCCTCCATCCTGGTGCCTCAGGATGGAACTTAAACCAAGAGTTGAAAGTACTTCCAACAAGTCTGACCTGAGAGGCATGGTAAATAGCTATCTCAAAGTCCATGGATGAACTTCTAGCATTGTTCTCTGAGCAACAACTTAAAAAGATTACAAACCTGTTTTTTTGGAGTTCCTCAAGGTTGGCTGCATTCCATTCAGAGCCCTGGAGGAACAATACAAGGCACACAACTCACTCTCATTTTCTGTAAACTGTTAACAAATTTATGTGCATTATGGACTTCTTGTAGCAGTACATTCAGAACCTAACTATACATTAAGTCAGTGGTACAAGCCCTCCTGCTCTGTACATTTCAGGATAGAAGAAAGTACACTTTTTCATGCTATTCTATATGAGAAAATATAGGTTAAAAAGTATCACAAAGTTCTATTTAAATGTGCAGCAAGTAATTTGCTAACCAGTATAAACACTGTATTTTGGAGATCACTTATTCACCAATCATCCACCTAAAATGTATGAATGCCATTTGCAATTGCCATTTTGTTGTGTGTGTGTGTGTCTGTGCGCACGTATATGTGTGTGCACATTTGAAAATGATTCAGAAAGCACCTTTTTAAAGCAGAGGTATCTTTTTTCAGATTCCATACAAGCCTGAAAACTTATTTCTTTAAAAAACACACCCTAAAGGTGCAGTTGTTTTAATGCATCAATTTTTACATGTATTTTGCATTTCTTTCAGATTAATGTAGAAATCTGAAAGACACAACTGCTTTAAAATGATTATGCGCTCTACTCCCACATGTTCCAAAGTAACTCCACTGGTCATTTCTGAAGCATGCACAGGCCTCATCCATATGTTATGTGACTTCTTGAAATAATTATAGCATCTACCAAAGCAATTCTAAGTATATATTCTCAGAAGAGAGTCCCATTAAGTTCATTGGGGTATATACCCTGGGTATACAGAATAAGGTAATCATACCCAGCTTTTTCCTAAATGAAGCAGTTTCCAATTTCCCTAGAGGCAACTCCATTGTAGATGAAACAGGTCCCAATTTTTCCCTTTTCCTGTCAAACCTTTGGCAGCCCACTCAACAGAATACAGTATTATATCTGAGCTTCATTTAATGACATTAAAGAGAATAGGACATAGTGTCAGAAATGGGATATCTTTCATTTTTAGAACCCAGCTAATCCCTCAGCTAATTAAGGCAGAGATCTCTTCAGACTTTTGTTAAGTCTGTGTGGATTTGTTGAGAACACTATTCAGGGGCGCTATTCTGAACACTATTCTGAATCTCCTTCAAGATCAGAATCTAACATAACATTCTCATTATTAAAGAAACTGTATTATCCTATTTCCCTACTTATTAGTCTTCAGTTCTGCTACAGCGAATAGCAGAGGACAGATCACGTAGAATTCAGCTGCTCATGTTGGGGGCAGAGGGAAGCTTCTTATTTCAAGGCTCAGGGCAGACATAAGATTTGCTTCAATTTCACCCCCAAAGGACACTAATCTTCAGCAGGAAGAAACTCTGCCATTTATACTATCGCAAATGTCTACATAGCCACTGGACTAAATGTTAGTAATAGCAAGTACTGACTTTCCCCAAAAATAAGCCCTATCCCAAAAATAAGCCCTAGCTTTTTACAAGTGTGCCTAATATAAGCCCTTCCCCCACAATAAGCCCTAGTAAGACCCCCGCCCACTCCATCCCACTGTCTGGTTGCATGAGCTGAGGCGAGGCAGGTGGGGAAGGGGATGGAGCTGCTCCATGCGCCCCCCACGCCTGCTTATCTCAGGGTGCCCGCAATCAGGCCTCCCACACCCTGACACCTGCCTCAACTCTTAGAAATCCAGGCCTAAACAGTACAGAGATAGAGGGACAGATGGGGCAAAGGTGTTTCAACAGATTTATTTTTTTTTAAAAAAAGCCAGGCAGTAATTCCCTTTCTTCCACAAAGGAAATTGCAGAGTTGCGGCCCAGGTTTCGTCAGCGGGCTGAGTGCGGTGCTCCAGCCCTTTGTATAGAGACCCACAGGCAGCCTCCTGAAGTGGCCCCTGCTTCTTCCCACTTTATAGCCGGCGGCTGGGTGGGTTTTCCTCCATCCTTCTTGCTGGCTTGGGTGAAGGAGGGGCCGCTTCAGGAGGCTGCCTGTGAGTGTGGTTTGAAAACGGGCTGGGTTTTTTTTCCTTCCTTCGCATTTTTATGTGACAAACTCTCCAATGAGGCCCATTCTAAAATTACTGGATTTTCACTTTCAGAATTCCAAATCAAACATTAGCCATGTTAACTGGCAGTGGCGTAGCGTGGGGGGTGCAGGGGGGGCCGGCCGCACCGGGCGCAACATCGGGGGGGGGCGCGCTCGACGGCGCCGGGATCCGGCAGGGCGGAGGCACCGAAGCCCCAGCCGGGAAGGGCCTGACGCCCCACGGCGCGCCACACACACACACACACACAAACACACAGCGTGACTCCTCCTTCGGGCCACTCCGACCAGAAACTCCATAGGCCACAAGTCGGAGGCGCTCTTCTTTGCCCGGCCTAGAAGGCTCCGGGGAGCCAGGCCCGGCTGGAGCTCCTTTAACTTTTGCCAGGCAGCCTCCGCTCCCCCGAGAGGGCATAATCCCTCTCGCCTTCGGGTTGGCTGAAGTTCCGGCTTGTTTCCCGCCTGCCCTCCCCCCTTCTCTGCCGCCGCCGCCGCAGGCAGCCGCGGTTGGCGCCTATTTACTCCTGCCGTTTGTAAGGATGGCTCCCGCCAGGAGGGCCAGAGGCTGGAATCCGCCTTCGCTCCGGCGCTGGACGGAAGCCTTCTCTCCCTCCTCCCCCCCGCAAAGGAGAAGGCGGCTCCTGAGCGTGCACAGAGCGCGGCCCTCCTGCAACCCCGGGCTCCGCTGCGGAGGCTCTCCCAAGGCGCTCCCGGGGTTGCCAAAGGCGGGGGGGCGCGGCGGGGCTTGAAAGAGGGTGGATTTCCCGCGGGGGGAGGATTGCTGCAGCGTCTCTCCGGGGGGGGGTCCCTGCTCTGGAACGAAAGCTGCGTCGGCAGGTTGCCGATCCAACCGTGCATCGGCGATCGGGACCGCCCCCCCGACACACGTCGCCAGCAGCGAGAGTTTCCAGCCAGGCCGGCGAATCTTTGGAGTGAGGTGCCAAAGAGAAGGAGGCGGCTTGGCTTGGATAAGCAGCGTCTGGGCAGAAAATAGGTCGGGCGCCGCAGCAAGTATGAATTCCTGGGGTTCAGCCTAAGCAGGCAAAGCTGCAGGGTGGGTTGGTTGGCTTTTCCGGCTTTGGAATAACCTTGGGAAGCTGAGGCATTGTAAGTTGGAAGTCATTGTTTGTCACCTAACATGTTGGGTCAACCCCACGCCACATGCTAAGCCATAAACTGTGGTTGGTATCCAGGGTTTAGGACAAGATGGAGAAAACTAGCCAATTGTGGGATCATAAATCTTGATGAAGCCCATCATCGCTCCATGTGATGTATGCACTCAATCTACAAACGTAGTCCAAGCCTATTCACATCTGTTGTAAGGTCATTCTCTCCTGGGGTTTATCCTGACGTCTACTAAGAGTGGAACAAACATGCCCCATTAACCATTTTCAACGCCATGTCCTCTCTTTGTCTCATCCTAAATCACAGCTGAGGCACCTTAAAGTTGCCTTGTTTCAGTTTTAAACTAGCGTTTTCCCTCTTCTCCAGAGACCCTTTTTTGCCTTGAACCTAACTCAGGGGTAGGCAACCTTGGCTCTTTTATGACTCATGGACTTCAACTCCCAGAATTCCTGAGCTAGTGGAAGAGACTCGAGTGCTAAAATCCACAGGTTAGGGGGCGCAAATTACTTGCCTTGCCCCGGGTGCTGACAACCCACACTACGCCACTGTAAACTGGAGTTCTGGGAACTGGAATTCAGTTAGGATGGCTGATTTCTATGATACTACTTCTAACAGAGGCCTGTGGGAAAGAACAGGGGTCCCCAACTCCCAGGCCGCTGACTGGCACTGCCCTGTGGTGTGCCAGAAACTGGGCCATGCAAATGGGCAAAGCCCTATAACCACGCACCCTCTAGTCCGTAGAAAACCTCTCTCCATGGAACCAGTCCCTGGAGCAAAAAAGGTTGGGGGCCACTAGAAGATACTACTTCCTTGGGGAGTAAGGCTTTTAGGTGGCAGTAAGATACCTATCAGTCCTGTATGGTAGAACAGAGTAAGAAACCAATGTCATATATGTCTAAGACTACTTTTATTGGAATAGCTATAGAATCTTGAAAGTCTGAATGTGTTCCTGTCCTCCCTCACTTTATCTTCATGTAAATTAGAGAGGGGCCTGAGACATTTACTTAGATTAGTTTCTCAGAATGGAGTTAATCTGTGCTTGTCTGGTCATTACCCTGGTAGCTGATTTTCCTCCAGTCCTTCAAGGCTGTTCCTTATGCCCTATACATCACCAATCGAGAGGCCCCAATTGTAATCCTTGGGATCCTTGACCACTGGAAGGCTGACAACAGGGTACCCCTCTCGTATTTTCTTACCAAATAGAGGTAGTCAAAGATCTTAGAAGGCCAATCCATCTGTGCCATGATAAGTAACATTTCGTTGTCAATAAACTCCTTGTAATTTTTCAGACTACAGCCAAACCGCTGCTCCAGTTCTGTACGAATCTGTGGAAGAAGGTGACTGATGTTATCTTCCACTTGTGCTTTTTCCTAATCACATCCCCCTACTCACTATCCTGTCATACAGACTCTGACTTCCCAGATGCTCCCCAATCCTCCCCAATCCTTTTTCTTCCTATTAAACATTGTCATGTTTCTTGTGCTTATAGTCCCATCTATTCACATACTTTTGTCATTCCTGTTTTCCCCCACACCCCCATCACCTCCTATTCCAAGGTCCTCTGGTCCCAACATCCCACCTCCTTGGAGGTGATGCTCTCCAGGTCAGTGGTGCCCATCACCTCACGCAGCTTGGCCCGGATCATCCGCTCTGTCACGTCCTGTGCTGTCGGCCTGAGGCACAGAGATGGAGGGTCGGCAAAGCTCTCGGCCCACCAGACTCTGTTCCCAACACCATCACCTCAGGTTTCCCACACAGATACCTGTTCCCCCACCTCTCGGCTGCAGGGGTATAAGTCTAATATTTCCTTATAGCAATTTATTCCTTTAGGCCTAAAAAAAAATGCCACAGGATTTATAATGGGATTTGAATAACATCTCCCACCCCCATTGGAATCTTCCAGTCTAGGTTATTGGGCTGGACTTCAGAGACAAGACTCAAGAATGGGGCATGGTATGCACTAGGCCGACTAGGATGGTTGTCCAAAAATTGCCTGGGCTTGGGATTAGCGTACTGTGTAAAATCCTTCTAGGAACCCTCACAAGTCCACTGAAAGCCTACAATTAGCTCCAGGGGGAAAGGGGGCATCACTGACTGGTCTGAGAAGATGGAGGGAGACGTGGGCCGCACAGATTCCAGGTCAGACATGGCTAGCCACTCATTAATGCAGCTCTGGTCAGAATTCACAGCCTTCTGATACCACTCGGTCCAGTTCAATGCACCCCCTCCAGGAAAATAGTTGTTGGAGACTGCTTCGCTGCATGCTTTGTGCAGCACTTGCAGTGCTGACCTGAGAGCAGAGAGAGCAATTAGACCCTGAGAATATTAAGTCATATTTAAAAGTGTTCAGAGAAGGAGAGATCACATCCAAGAGCTACCATAACTTGTAGCAGTTAGCCCCATTCTTTCATTTTTCAGATACAGTTATTGACTATAGGGCAACTGAATATATTTGCAATACTGTATAAGCACCATAAAATAACCTTAATTTTTTAAAATTTAAATAAATACGATTGACAGCTAATAGATCTCCTAATTTTGCTTTCACATTTTAAACCCCTTGGCAGCTACTGCTGCCATTAGAAAAATGCAACAGATTTTTGTTTTCTTCACAGCAGCAATAATAGTTTCAGTATCTTTCCCAATATTCATTTATTGCCTTCTATGAATATCTTAAACATTATTCATCCAATCAAGAGCCTTGCTCACCACATTGTCTGGACAGAGATAGGCTTAAAGATCCGTGTTTGTCCCCCAGATGTCACGCTGAAGCCCCTAAGAAAGAATGGGAGAGTCAACTTTTAAGTAACTTTGTACTCCAGGAAGAAGGCAGATATCTGGAATGTGGTAAAGAAGAATGCAAGAGTTTGGACAGTTGCGTAACTGGCTTGAACTATCCCACAATATTAGACTTCATTTTTAGCTGGGGGAAAATGGACATTCTCCCCAACACAAGAGAAAATTATACTGGGCTGTGTCTGCCTTTTGGAATGGCAACAGTATTAATCCATGATTTCTAAAAATAGATTCTACCTATTAAAGTTATTATGTCTCTCCTACCTCCCCTGCTCTCTAAATTGCATAGTTGTTCTATAGGCCAGTCTGGAAAATCTGGTTTTGAAGAGTGGCACATGAATGCTAAGGATAAAGGTTCCCCCACACATGCGTGCTAGTCGTTTCCGACTCTAGGGGCCGGTGCTCATCTCTGTTTCAGAGCCGAAGAGCCAGTGCTTGTCCGAGGACGTCTCCGTGGTCATGTGGCCGGCATGACTAGACGCCAAAGGTGCACAGAACGCTGTTACCTTCCCACCGTAGTGGTCCCTATTTTTCTACTTGCATTTCTACATGCTTTCGAACTGCTAGGTTGACAGAAGCTGGGATGAGTAACAGGCGCTCACTCTGTTACGTGGCACTTGGGATTTGACCCGCCAAATCTGATCGACAAGCTCAGCGTCCTAACCCACTGAGCCACCGCGTCCCTTTCATGCTAAGGATAACTAACTCAATAATAATCCTAGAGAATCTTGGTTTATATATATATAAAATCATTTTAACTATAAAGGATTTTATAGAAGCAAGCAACCAAGATTAAATTAATGGAATTATATTGGCAAGAATAGGTGAGCACACAACTTTGTATTGGGGCACAAAATGCACATTCACAAAGCAACTCCAATGGGGGAAGGAAAATATTGAAAGCACTGTCTCCACGAGGTTCCTTTACTGTGTCTTAGCAGTAAGGCTGCTTCCTGGACACAGCTGAATGTGGGAAAGTTTTAGGAAAGCAACTGATGGGTTCCCTGCTGTTCTGTTCTCTCCCCCTTCTTTGCATTGCCACCAATCACTTCTCTGAATGTGAGAGAGAGGGGATGGCTTTCTAAAGAGTTCTGAACAGATCGATATTTCTGGACCTAGAATTTTGAAAAGGACATTCTATGATTTCAAGCTCTCCTACCTATTGCGTGAGTGGTGGGACCATTTCTCCCAGTAGTATCAACTTGTCCCATTAGATCTGGCAAGAGAAGTATGCCCCATCCATTAGACAGTGCTATCTAGCTGGACCCTGGAAGTGTAATAGTATGAGGGATTGACCTTGGGAGACAGGAGAGACAGCAACCAGCATGTAAAAGATATCTCAGTTCACAGGAGAAGAGGAAGGGCCAGAGGAGACCTTTGATGAGAGACCCTCCCTAGTTTTCTGGAGAGTAAAAGAAAAGGAGGAAATACTTTCAGTTTTGCAAGCTTCTATTAAACCTTACAATGAAGCTAGAGTTAGTAGTAGTGATTGTATTTCTTGTCTGGACTGCCTTGCAAGACTTATAGAACGAGAGCCTTTTCTGTAGTGGGGCCTGACTGCTAGAAATCAGACTCAGAAATCAGACTCACATGATCCTGCTAGCCTTTTGCAAGGATGTAAAGCAGGGGTCTTCAAACTTGGCCCTTTTTTATGACTTGTGGACTTCAGCTCCCAGAATTCCTTAGCCAGGCACGCTGGCTGAAGAATTCTGGGAGTTGAAGTCCACAAGTCATAAAAGGGCCAAGTTTGAAGACCCCCCCTGGCTTAAAGGCTTGATTTTGTCATTGAACCTGGAACCCTGACAGTGGGTAAGTCATTTCTTGGTTGTGTTAACTGTTATAATTATAATTAGTGCTGGTGTGGGTTGTTGCTTTTTTTCTTGATTGCTCTTTATGTTATTTCATTATATCATTTTTATTGGCTTAGATATTGTTAGCTGCCCAGAATCATGCATTTGAGATGAGTGGCCATGTAAAACAATTAAAGAAATCTGCTGCTTTTAATCCCGCCGCACACATGTTCTTCCTCCATTTATGCTTATTGTGGTTGATATATTCTCATGGCTACTACAGTATTAAATTTTAAGCTGTAAATCTATTTGGGCAGGAGCTTTTTTAAATTTTATTTTTTAAAAGGGCCATGCATAATGATTGTGATATGTTGCCGTTTTGAGAATGGTAACAAATGTAATAAAATGCAGGTACAGCAGAAGTAGCTTCTGGAAAGATACAGTTGGGGGGCAGAGAAAATGAGATAACTGGCTCTGTAATATTAAAATACAAGCTAGTTAACTTTTATACTTGCTTCCGGTGGTTCATGATGTAAGAACAAAAGGCCATTGCATTATAACATCACATTTCATCAGTTTTTTGGGAGGGGATGTTATAGTGACTTGCAGCAGAAGGGAAGGATCTTTAAAAAAGGAGCAGATAGAAGAGAATACAGTACAGAAAAGGTTAGTTCCATAAGATAAAAAGTGAAGGATCTAACCTAGAAACAAATGAAATCTCCTAGTGGTTTAGAATATACTTTATGCCACTTCTATTTGTAAAAGTAGAGAGGACATCACCTGTTTATTCCATGTGAACACTTGTGACATAAAAATAAAACCAGACACATTTATTATGATTTTTCATTATACTAATCTATTTATGTGTGCAAAGCAAGCTCCTGACAGGACAGGGATGTCAAACTTGCAAGGTCACATGACGTGTCACAATGCATCACGAGTTTTTCCCCATTGCCGGAGCTGGGGTGGGCACGGTTTCGGCATGACCCATCCGGCCCAGAGGCCGGCAGTTTGACACCCCTGTGATAGAATCTTAAAATAAACCAAAAACTGCAAAGATATGGAACAGTAAAAAGGAATATGAGTGATCTTACCCATCGCCATCAAGGAAAACCTGTGTGTCACTCCAAAGTGGAAGCACCATACCCAGTGTGCAGGTAGCCAAGCTGATTGAGAAAGAGAGAAAGAAGGAATTAGCCTCTAAAACAGGGGTGTCAAACGTGCAACGTCACATGATGTGTCGTGACGTATCGCGACTTTTTCCCCATTGCCGATAATGGGGTGGGTGCGGTTTCGGCATGACGCATCTGCCCCGCAGGTCGGCAGTTTGACACCCCTTCTCTAAACAAGCATTATACGGCGTGTTTGCTTTGGAGACTAGTTTCTTTGGCCCTTATCTGTGTCCTTTCCTAAACTTGCAATCATTTGATAAATACTGTAAAAATAAATATATTATCAACAATTTTTCAGTCAAACAGATGTTTCATAGCAGAGAGACTACTATATTTTATTATGCAGGCAGGAAATATTTGTGGTGGCTAAGAAGGAAACACAAAACATTTTTATTTTGCTTCTTGATTTTAAATTCTGCTGTGGCAAACTTTGCTTGCTTCCAGCTGAACTCATAAATGAAAGTTCTGGGAGAACTCACTTTGGAAAAACAGTAGAGAGAAAGAGAGAGAGAGAGAGAGAGATATCTCTACGAACTGCCAAACTGGTTTGACCAGGGAATGATATATATATAGCTGGCTACAAATGCATGAGGAAAGGAACAACTGCAAAACTTAAGATAGTTTTAATGAAGGTTTTTACTTTTATGAAGACAACAAGGGGATTATGAACAGGACCACAGATGCATTTGTTTACTTCTAATAATAGCACCAAATTCCAAGAATGACTCCTAGCTATTTACCCAAAATAATAAAATACAAGCTCAATAAAAGAATTAAACTGCATTACAATAATTGCCCTCTGGCACACCTTCACAATGGTGATAATTACAATGACCTATTGAAGTCTCTGTGGAATGATAATGTTCCTAAATTACACCAGGTGGCTGCCAATTGAACCTCCCCGGGAGGGTACTGAAGAAAATAGGGTCTGCAACAGAGAAACTTTACCTCCAGCTTTCCCCTCAACAACCTCCTGTACTTAAGAGGGTTTTGTATATCCATCCTTGGAATGTGCAGTCAGGCTAGATTGTAGACTGAAGACCTGATTCTAGAGATATCCAGAAGTCAAGTTATGTAGTCCTTTAGAAAAATACCATGGTGTTCAATGGCTACAATGGTTTCACTTCCCAGCATACAGGCCACTGCATTTTATATCAATTGCATTTTGTTTCTGCATAGGTTTCAGAGGCAGCCCAAGCAAAGTACTTTGCAGCCATTTAGTTTAGGTTCCATTTATCAATCCACATCGTTAAATTTGGCTTTTGAATATGATTTAAAGTAAACCACTCAAGAACTAATACTCTCTCTTCTTCCATTTTTCCACAAATCATTATTCAGAAAGTGGTACTATGTGGCATGACAGGATGACAGGCTAAATTGGAATCAATGGGTTGATTGGAAGTAGACAGGCAAGAACATCCGACTCCCAGTTCATTCTAACCAATCAAAAAGTTAATTTGCAGGGTAGTTTAGGTATGCAGGTATGGTTAAATAGGGTCAAATACATTTTACGGTGTGTGTTACTGGGATGTGTGAACCTAGCCATTCTATTTCTCAGTACAATCCCTCATATTTTCCTGGTACCACCACACCCTTGCCACCTCACCTTTCATCAGGGAAGTCCACCCCTAAAAGCACCATCTCATTCTTGCTCTCCCTCTCCGTTGCTGAGACCACCAACAAGTATCGGATTCTATGAGCTCGTGCTGACTCCAGTCTCACAGCCTGCAAGGAAGAAAACACACTAGTCTTGCATGTTTACCTTCTGGTGTCACTTACATACGTACATCAATATAATCCCCACCATGAAAATATGTGGTGCTGCCAGGAGAAGGATTTTGTTCAGAAGCAAATGGAAGCTACTAGGAGCCCTGAGTCTTGACCACTCTTCATGTTAACGCTTACAACTAATGTGGTTTATGCTAAATCATAGTTAGCAACACATACATACTGAATCTAGCTAGTCCTAGAAGAAAAGAAGAACCTCACTCTCTCTTGACAGCTATTGGCTCAATTTCCAGTCAGAAAAGAAGCAGTTGTTTTGAGAACTTAAAAAAATATCTAAAAAAGAAGCATGTTTGCAAGTAACCTGAAGTGAGCTTTGTATTGCATTTGGTGTTTATAAACTCATTTCCAAAAAGTATAAGTCTTACCTGTAAAATCATACTATATCAAGATTTAAATTTAAAAAGTCAGATTATGGTACAGAACTGAATTTTGCAATTGACCTCTGCTGGCCGGCCTTCTGACTCTCAGCCACTCACCCTGTGTGAACACCAAGTGAGAGCTGTATTGAAAGCTGTGAATCCCAGCAAAGCTGCAGGCCCAGATGGGGTGCTGGGGATAGTGGTCAGGAATTGTGCCGATCAATTAGCAGGGGTCCTGACAAGGATTTTTAACATCTCCTTGCAAACGGCATGTGTACCATCGTGCTTGAAAGCAGCTACCATTGTCCCAGTCCCCAAGAAAACTGCAGTTGAGTGCCTGAATGACTACAGACCTATTGCATTAACGTCTGTAGTCATGAAATGCTTCGAAAGATTGGTTCTCCAACATCTTAGGACATGCCTCCCACTGGACTTTGATAAACATCAATTTGCCTACAGGGGAAATAGGTCGACAGACGATGCCATAGCTACTGCTTTACACTCTGTAGCAAGTCATCTCGAGAAACCTGGAAGTTACGTCAGGATGCTTTTTGTTGACTACAGCTCGGCTTTCAACACAATTTTGCCGAGCATTCTCATCGAGAAGCTGACTGACTTGAAATTCTCCCCCGCCATCTGCGATTGGATTCAAGACTTTCTTAGGGACCGGTTACAAACAGTGAGGGTCGGGTCTGCTTTGTCCACCTCCTTGAAGCTTTGCACCGGCACGCCACAGGGCTGTGTGCTTAGCCCCTACCTGTACTCTTTATACACATATGATTGTGTATCATCTGACTCATCCACTGTGATAATCAAGTTCGCAGATGATACAACTGTGGTGGACCTTATTACATGTGGGGATAAGACAGCATACAGGGCAGAGGTACAAAAACTATCCATATGGTGTAGTAACAACAACTTGCACCTAAACATTGGCAAGACGAAAGAGATGGTTAGACTTCCGGAGAAAAAAGGAGCAACCTGCCCCACTTTACATCGGGGAGGACTGTGTGGAGAGAGTTTCCTCCTTTAAATTTCTGGGAGTCTACCTCTGTGAAGATCTGACCTGGAAAGTTAACACAACCCAGGTGGCTAGAAAGGCCCAACAGAGGCTTCACTTTCTTAGGGTCTTGCGGAAGAACAGGGTAGAACAACAGCTAATGACCCTCTTTTACCGGTCTACTATAGAGAGCGTCCTCTCGTATGGTATTGTGGTTTGGTATGCTGGTCTGACAGCCGCGGACAGGAAAGTATTACAGAGGGTAGTGAGCACAGCACAAGACATTGTGGACTGTCCCCTGACACCACTGGATGACATCGCCAGGGCTCACTGCCATGGAAGAGTGAGGAAAATTCTCAGAGACAACTCACACCCTGGACGGTATCTCTTTACTCTCCTACCATCGGGTAGGAGATATAGGAGTATAGCCAGCCGTACCAACAGGCTGAAAAACAGCTTTTATCCGTGGGCTGTTAGGCTTTTGAATGGGATATAATCTCTGTGAACTTATGCAGAATTGACTTGGGAGGCCGGTGTGTGGTGTAGTTGGTTCACATGGTGTGGTAGGATGGGGGGTTTGTTGTCACTGTGTGTTGGGGGGAGGGAGCACGGGGAGAGGCTCAGCTAATCTCAATGTACACATGTTGTACTTTGACAATAAAGGTTGTTTATTATTATTATTATTATTATTATTATTATTATTATTATTATTATTATTATTATTATTATTATTATTCCTAAGAAATTTTGTTTCTTTTTTAAGTTAAGAGGCTTGGAATTTTAAAGTACATTCACACAATACATTATACTGATTAATGTGTGTGAACAAGCTAGTTTTAACATTTTACCCCCATTTTGAGTGATTCCTTAATAGCCTTCTGTGGCTAATCTTCTAAAATGCTGAATATCTGCAAGACATTTAATATGATTAGTATGGTAATGGCTTGTTTTAATTATTAATCTCATACAGACAAGGAAAGATGAATTCTATCAATTCCTTAGAAATATTATTTAACTTTTAAACAATATTTACTACTGTATTTTATATTTTTCTCTCCAGTCTGGCTATTGATATCTTGTGCGAATATTGATAATCAGGTGACAATCACACTCTGCAGTTGCTCCTAGTCACACATCAAAAATGGATAGTGCCAAGGTCTATTTGGGGATAGTGTCAGAAATCTTAGAGGGTGAAATGGGCCCCTTAAATATCTGCATCTTCAGAAAGCAAATACGAAATGAATGTTTTTAAGTCTCCTTTGAGGAATCACTACCAAGTTAGTATGGAGTGTGATTCCAGCCTAGATTTTACAAACCCTTTGGTCACAGGGTCCACACTATCAGATGACATGGGAAACCAGCAGCTTGGCAAAGATTCTTAAGCTGGATGTGGAAGCACTGGAGCTCTTGAACTGAGAGGACCCCCAACAGATGTTCGTTCATTCATATTTTGACTCATTTTTCACTTGGCATGAAGAAATCCACAATACAGAATCAACCGATGTTCAGAGTAATGTGTCCGCTATAACTTTTTTTCTAACTGAACAACCCCTAGTAAGCTTCCAAAAGGAGTCGGGGTCTATCAGAACACAACCTGATAGCCATTGCCTGAAATTGTTCCTGATGCTTGGGAGGCTGCTATGACTCACTCTCTAAGAAGAAGGAAAAAAAAGGAAAACAAAAGTTATTTAAACCCATCTGGAAATCTCCCAGCAGAGGCCTCAGAGACAAAACTTGGATCAGGCTCAGCAGAGACGCCAGCTCTGGCTGCCTGCCCAAGAGACAAGAGAGGAAGAGCCCCACAGGCCATAAATGGGGAAGTGGCTGAGCTCCTGGCGGAATGTCTAAAATCTAAATTCCTAAAGGGGAGGAATTCTTCCGCACCCCACCCAAAGGACAATGAGGGCCCGAAAAGAGAGTCCCAGAAGGTGGACAGGGCTGAGTTCATTTCTCATAAGACTGCCAAGCAGCATCAGTTCTGGTTTTGTATCACAACAGGAGATAGGAAAAAGCAGGCTATTTCAGGTCATGAACAAGTAGTAATATGAAGGAAACAACTTGGAAAATCTGAATCAGCCTGGGAAACAATCTGGATTCTCCAGAATTTCTCTTGAGGGAATAAACTTGGGTGTCCTGCAATTTGCAGGAGGCAACTTGCATGATTGAATGTGTGTGGGGGGAGGGGGGAGGGGAGAGCAAAACAGAACATGAGGACAAAATTCTTCTGCATTTTTCTAAATGGAGTTAATTCCCTGGAGGTGCATTTAGGTACAGTATATGAAATCTCACCTGCAATTTGAGTGATATGGTTCAGACGCAGGTTTTATTGCATTACGGAAAAGCAGACCAGTGGTAAACCACTAGTCTTTTATAAAAAAAACATAAAATGCTTCTGCCGAACAAAGCCGCTTCTTCCATTACTAATTGCTATATTAGCTATCATGTTAAAAATCGGGGAAATGTTCCTTGCTATGTCACAGAGAAAAGCTGAGCATCCTGGGTATTGAAGGATGCTCAGCAGGAAAAAAAACCTCTTTGTTCCTTAAACAAGATAGGTCAGGGAAGATCTTATTGGCTTCCTAGTTTAGACTGATTGGCAAAGTGATCTGGTCTGACAGGAATGCCAGATCTTTACTAATCAGACAGCAAAATGCAGAATTGGAATCAGAAATGTCGCTGGAGTATGAAGTCGTAGAAAGAAATGTGGGGAGACATTACTGCCTAGACTTCTGGCTTCTTGAGACTCAAGTAGCAATGCCTTTCCTGTCTCTACCTTTTGTCTAGTTGTTTGCATCCCTTCTTCCAGTTATTAGCAATCTTACCAGCTGGATAGTGTCTTCTGGCCGCAGCAGCCCCACCATTTGCTGTAAGTGCAGTTCTTGCTGCCCAGGTATAGCATCTTCACTTTTAGGTGTTTGGTCTAGAGGGGTTGCTGGACCCTCCTGGACCGCCTCCAATTTGTCTTCTTCTGGCAGGAGTAGAGCAGCTCCCTTGACCATGACAAAGCTGTGGCTGAAGAAGAAAAGGTGGGAAAAAAGAGACTCATGTTGAAAGACCTGCTTAGGCCGTGCCCTAGTTGGAGAATGGGGAGAGTGGGGCTTTCAGGGAGAAGGGAAGTTTAGAACTCTGAAAAATAAGTAAGTAAGGCAGGCAGGCAGGCCTGGCACAGCCAATAGCATATCACAAAGGACCAAGCTGAACATGTCTTGTCAGCAGGGGGACAAACAAAATAGTGAAGGTTGGCTGGCATGGCAGAGTGCAGGGCAGTGAGGGCGGCTGAACTGGGGCTTTCTGAGACTTCCGGGGGGGGGGCAGCTGCCTCGTACCATCTTATTAGAACTTCTTGGGTGTTTGTGCTCCCCTGGCATAGTACCATTTTGCTGCACTGTGGAGGCTTCCCAGGCATTTGGTGCTGGAGTGGGTGGGAGGCTGCTTTTCAGGTGTTTAACACTTCCTGGGGTGTGGCACCTTTTCACTACCCTGCTGGGCCAGTCTGCAGCAGCTAAGGCTCCCAGGGGTGGCTGTGGTTTCTTTCCCTGTCTTCCCTGCACTTGCACCATGGCGCAGCACCCCCAATTCATGCTTGACCTCCCCGAGACACCCTGGCACTCCTTGCCTTGGACTCCATCTGCTTAACAACCTGCCATCCTCACTTAACAATGGCTGCCAGGAATGCCAGGATTTTGGTCACCAAGCAGTTACATGATGCCTCATTTAATGGCTGCTTCATTTAGCAACCAAAATGCTTGTGCCAATTGTAATCATAAGTCAAAGGCTGCCTGTAATCAGTCAGCTATTTTGTACAGAAAAAAATGAATGTACAGAGGAAAATGAATAAAAACTCTGCTGGCTTGAAGCATTAACCTCCATGACTGAGAATTTAAAACAACACTTGGTTTTGACATTAAAATAAAGCCAAAACAAAAACAAATAGTTTTCCCTCTAAGGAATATATTAAAAAGTCCAAACATAATGAAGACTGAAGGAGCCATATTAAATACCTATGTATTGTTTAGTTTTAGATGGTATTGTTTGACATTTCTTAAAGTTATCCAAGGGGTTATGGTACAAACCACCCTCACTTTTTGAGCATTTATATTTCTATAAAAGTGTGTGGGGAAAGACAAATAAGGGAAAAGGATTAAAGGGCTTTCTACAGTGACACACAGGAACGTGGGCAACTATACCTCTACATCTTTTTAAAAGCAGAGCTATATGGAAATGTCGATTTAAAATAAAGAAGCAACATTAGTCTAAATGGTTCATTTTTTCACTGATCAACTCCTACAAGAAAAATAGTCTATTTGAAAAATAGTAAATATTGCTTCAGAGGGGGAGGGATAATTTCATTCTATTTTCATAAGGGACCTTTCTCTGACACTGTTAGAAATTGAATATAAATATATTTCCATATATATAAATTGGGAGGATATTTTATCCTATTTTCTATACTTGTCTCTAAGAGTTTTTTCATAGTATATGTTTTAGTAATCAATATGCAACTATCACACTTCTGCAGCACAAAATGAAGTATTTTCCCTATGAGAGAAATCTTCAGCATGGATCTTATGAGAAACAACCTTCCTATAAAACCCTTTCTTCACCACACCTTGTATAAAAATCTTTTAAAACCTATTTAAAACCTATTACAAAGAAGAAAGGCAAGGGAGCAAGCATACTACATTCAAGGCATTAGTCTCCAGCATTATTTTTATATCCAAAAGCTTCTTGGCTTCATAAATATTTTAGAAAAAATGTGGGTGATTGGTACTGAGTCTCTCTTTGGCAGTGTGTTATCTACTTTGAAAAAGAGATACAGCTAGTGTGGGAAGGTACATAGTATTAGAGGAGTAAGAAGTAGAGATGCCTGATAGAGTTCTGATAAATGAGTATTTTGTACATTTAATCAACCAATCAACTAATAGATACCTGGTTACATACTCCATGGCAGCCATTTAATGAATAGGCAAGCATGTCCCTAGCAACCATTTTGTCACAGTGTCCATTATATGCTCTCAAATATACAACTGATCATCAGTCCAAAAAAGAATGGGGAGGCCTGTTATAATGTTGCATTCCTGATTAGAAAAAAAATATGATTCTGGCTCCAATATGCTTATGATCAGAATTTGGACTTTTAATTCCATGAATGGTATTTGTCTTTAGCAAATTGGATATACCCTTTCCACAACAATTTGAAACAATCTGTTCTATTTTAAAAAAAAAATCTCAGATGGTTGCACATTCTTCCAATCTTTCTTTTTTTAGTGCTGGTTTACTCCTGACAAAGAATAGCAAATTACTCAGCTCCTAAACAAGCATTTCAGGAACATTCATACAGTATATGGTTATTTCTCCATTTCTTCACCATACAGTTAAGAACTGAAACCCTTTCTTTAAAGTTTCAAAAAGAACCTGTCTAGGAGTATGTGTGTGTTTTGTTTTTTTCTAGTATGTTCAACTGTTGCACGTGGAGGCAGCAGTTAAATTTGTATGATTAAAAAAAGTGTGAAAATTTTCAAGGGCAGGGCCTGGAAGACCTACAGTTAATCTGTAACCTTTTAAAAAAATGATTATATAAAGAATATTAGGAACAATGACTACAGTACTTACCGTCGCTGCAATTGTCTTCTCCTGGGAACATCTTCATCCTGCAAGGGATTTCCATGTTGATTAGTATTTCTCTCCAGATTACAATGCTTGCTGTTAAAAGAAGTGCTGGCTTTTCACATCTAATATCAATAGCCTTCACTTGGTCCCTTCTCCCAAAACTTTTCAGAAGCTGTGGCAGATCCTCCCATTTAAACAGAAGCTCTGAATTCTAATTCAATAACCACAGGAAGCACAAGAAGTTGCCTTTCACTTAAATCTTTAATAAGTCTCTTGATCTAGAATGCGGGACATGACAAAATCCTAACATAAACTAACATATAAACAGACATGGCTCCTTAAATGATTAACTATGTCAGGGGTCAGCAACCTGAAACAGTGAAAGAGCCACTCGGAACCGGTTCCCTCACAAAAGGAAAAACTGGGAGCCGCAAAAAAATGTGTGCGCATGCGCGTACATGCGTGCATGTGCAGAACAGGGTTTGACTGAAGAGTGGAGCCAAGGCGAGATATGCACCTACCCTGCATATTTGAATTGATTGGTTGAACTTTTTTAGTCCCACTTTTTTTGGGGGGGACTGCACATGGCAGAGGACTGGGAGCCGCAGGAGACGGCTGAAAGAGCCGCATGTGGCTCCGGAGCCGCGGGTTGCAGACCTGTGAACTATGTAATCTCATAACTTGAACAAGCCATTCCTTGTACATAATTGGAATGGTAAGCTCACATTTGCTACCATCAAAGGCTATTTAACACCATTGTTAGGTGCTTAAATGAAGGGTCAACCCTGAATAGCCCATGACTGATAGGACCCATCCCTAGTAGTGATCTGAGAGAATTTCCTTTGTACTAAGAAAACAATGTCCAAGCCAAATATGTGGAGTCATTAAGCAACTATTTCTGCCATTGGCTTTGGCATGGGAAAACTTGGCATGACATAATGTTTCTATTCCTAATACCTCTGTGGTAGAAGCAGATATTTTTGGGGACTTTGTTGTAGAATCCTGAACATTCACAGGACTTCCATTACAGAACTCTGGTCCCCCAATCTATGGCCTGTCTCTAAGATCATTTGTTCTGCTTGTTCAGCTAGACATGAGGAAAGGAGGGAGGGAGGAAAGCATGTTGGCAGTGGCAGCAACAAATGCCACCCTTTGGGAAATCTTGCTAAGCATTTCTCTCTATTATTTCACAGTAAAACTAGTATGTTCCCAATTTATGCTGACATGAAAAGAGTTTGAAACTTACTTTAAAAAAGAACAAACCTCAAACGCAAATGTCTCTCTTTCCAATCAGTTCTACACTTTCATGATAAAGGTCCATGGAATATTTCTTAATTAAAGAAATATTGAGCATTTGAAGTAGCTATTTGTATATGGGATGCTTCAAATCCAGATCATTTTATGGTGAATCAATATGGAAAAACAACTATGCATCGGAAGCAAGAAACCATTTCTTTGAAGGACAGCACACATTTTAAACTAAATATAAGACATTTCAAAAGATTGTTTTCCTGTCTTGAAACTCTGTCTCCATCATTAAAAGGAAGTAAGGAGGATGATTAAATTTCAGTTCAGAGCACAAAACTGCTATATTAATTTTTGCTTTGGGTCCAAATAAGGGTTCGTTTTACAGAAAAGATAATGTCTTATAATTGTGGCTTTCATAGCTTTGCTAATTCTTAATCTATCAATGGCTGGAACACACGCTCTTTCATAAAACTGCAGGCCAAGGTGCCCCCATTCCAGTAATGAGACCTATTTGTTAAGTTGCAGGATGTAACAGATAGAAGTTATTCTTTAGAATTCTAGTAAAACTTTCTTTAAATCGAGACTATTGCATATGTATTATTTTTGCAATGTCTACAACAGCCCTATATACGACTATTGCACATAGTGAGGCTGAGGCTGAATAGCTTGCCCAAGGCTAGGCAATAAGATTCCAGTTATGTGACATTACTCTTACAAAAAAACTTTCTGGCTCATGCTCCTAGATACTATACTATTCTAGTTCTCATTATTCTCTACCAGCCAAATATGTTATTGCTCCTGTGAAGTCAAATGCTTCCAAGTAGGCAATGTTAGACTAGCATTTAACAACCTTCCTGGTTTTGTAAGTAGCAAAAGCAAATCAAGCACCAGGTAACCTCCAATATCTGGCTAATGCCCCAAGTTGTATACTCTTTCTTTCTGTGCCATAGCTTCACAACAGCAGAGATTCTTCCAAAGGTTTGGAAATAGATAGGCAGAGATGAGTTGGGCAGTCTTCTCTTATCTCTCATTTCCTTTTCAGGATGCCTAGATTGGCCTTGAATTCCAGCTCTTGCATAATCTTATCTATGTGCTTCCCATTTGGTTGGCAATTTCCTGTGATATTTCTAAGCATCAGGGAAAAACAGCAAACAAACAGCATTTGTGCCACTTCTTAATTGCCAGTTCTTTGCACAATGTCTAATTACACTTGAAACTCAAGATCATCCCACAGACTGCCAGGCTTGAGATGTAAGCTTAGGCACAGATGCTCTGGTGCAAGAAGCCTAAGGCTCTATCCCACTGGTATAATGGACTGGAAAGTCTTTCTCTTTGAGGCCATTATGCAAGAGATAATTCTGCAGTACTCTGAGTTGCAGTCTGCCAGGAGCTGACAGGAAGTAGTATGTTGTGAAACTTACTGACAAGCAACTCTTAGTGCCTACTTCTCCCACAGAAACTTGGGCTGTTGAAAACTGATTAGAGAGAATAGTATATTAATGGCAGTGAGAGGAAAGAATGGCCACAATTTGACAGGTTTCCTAAACTGTTTCCATACAAGGGGAGGATAGAAATGCAGCAGTCTAGGAAGAAGAGAAGGGAAGCACCTTTCAACAAACCACTACAATCTATTGGGAAAGAGATCTACGGACATGTTATAAATTGTACTGTTGCAGCTAAATCACTTCCTTGTTTTTGTTTTAACCCCTGCAATCAAGAGGACTTGGGGATTAAATCAACTGGCTTCCAGCAGCTGGATTCCTCAGGCCTCTGATCTCCTGAGCACCCAGTGCAAGGCAGAGGCCAAGGCTATTCCTCCAGCACATGTCCAGAGTGTCCCCATACATCTAATCACCCAGAATAACTTCCACTCCTCTATTCTGTATTCTATACTATAGACACGGATGGCATAGATCTTTTCCAATGCTATTTTTAACATTTTAAGATGGCATTTTAATGTTAAAGAAATTGAAGCTGTAGCCAATATTTTTTTTAAAAAAAAACCCACCCTCTTGCCACTTTTTGGCTATTGTAAAGCAAAATGGATGCTAGTACAGCAATGCTGTTCAGGGGATGATTGCATCTACCTTCCATACTGCAAGTGGGAGAGTGGATCCATGGGGAGCCAGGAGGAAAGACTTTGCCTAGAGAGTGTGGCAAAGCTCCCCCTCTCCCAGATCCACTAGTGCGCTTCTCTACATGCACGGTATTGGGGGGGGGGGGGAGAAGAGAGGCCTGCTAAAATCGGATAATCTCTCCCCTGACTCTTTCCCTTCGGATTTTGTTTTCCCTGCCCTTCTTCCGAGAACTACCTTTAAGGGAACTTCAAGTACACGTTTTATTTTATTTTTCCACGAGCAAGATGGTGAACTCCGAGGCCACTCTCTGCAAAACCCTGCTCACAGTTTGCAACGATCGATAAGACAGATGGAAGCCAAATACATTCGGGGAAGGGGCCCAGGTAGGGCAGGCGCCCGAACATCCTCGGTCGCCCAACCCAGAAAGGAGGGACGGGGACAAGACGCTCAGCGTCCTCAGAGGAAAGCGTGTCTGAAAGGAGGGGTCGGCCGCAGCAGGATCGGAACAGAATGCAGGACTGTACCATCTTCAAGAGTCCTGTCCAGCGTGAAAGGCACGGGTCGTTTGGGGGGGGGGCGCTCACCTTGCAGCCGGTGGGGGTCGAGTGGCCACTCCCCGATGGGGATCGACATACAGTAACCAGCGCCATGCGCGGACGAACTCCTGCGCCTTTCCTCCGCTCCGGGGGAGACTGAGACGGTGCCACTCGGAGCCAGCGCAACGCCGCCGCAAGCGGTCTGCAGGGGGCGGGAGTAGCGGGCGCCACTCATTCACTCATCCCGGGGTGGGAGCCTGCCAACCGTAAACTTTCTGCTCCTTCGTCCGGCCACTCCGACGAACGAGCGCACGGATATCGTCTGCAAAGCGATACCGAGTACGTCCTTTCGGGGGCGGCTCTTAAAGGAACAGGCCCGAGTGGCGAAAGACCAGCGGCGGGGGAGGAGGAGGAGGAGGAGGAGGTGCCAATCCGTGGCAACTCCGGGAACTCCCTTCCCAAGGCAATCCTCTCTCTCCGCCGTCCCGTTCTCCTAATCTTGGGCCAGGGCTCAGTCTGGCCACTTTTACAGAAAGCCGAACTCTACATACTCTTAACTGAAAGGGGAGGATCTTTCAGGCGGCCCTGTGCCTGGAACAGAGGGGTCTTCAAACTTGGCCCTTCGATGACTTGTGGACTTCAACTCCCAGAATTCCTCAGCCAGCTTGCCTGGCTGTGGAATTCTGGGAGTTGAAGTCCACAAGTCATCGAAGGGCCAAGTTTGAAGACCCCTGGCCTGGAATATCTAACGATTACCTTTCCCCTATATACCTGGCGTTAGCCACAGGGCTCACTTGACGCGATCTCCCGCGGGTGGGTGGGTGGCTTTTTTTTTCCCTATAAGCTCACCAGAACCACTACAGTGTAAGCAAAAATTTGCAGCTGAAAAGGAGCAATCTTGTAACAGGCTCTAGCTCAGGGGTCTTCAAACTTGGCCCTTTTATGACTTGTGGACTTCAACTCCCAGAATTCCTCAGCCAGCAAAGCTGGCTGAGGAATTCTGGGAGTTGAAGTCCACAAGTCATAAAAGGGCCAAGTTTGAAGACCCCTGCTCTAGCTGTTACCGGGCTGTCTTACAGGGGAGTTCTCCCTCCCCCTCCCTCCGCCGCGGAATTACTAAGGCTTATCTAACCCGATACCGAGGAAGAAACTATACTGTTCCTTTAATATGAAAAAAGGAAAAGTTCCCTATCTAAACTTGGAAGTGGTGGTGGTGGTGGTGTGAGCATTTATCCTGCTCCTGGATTTTGAAATTTTTACTACTGGCACTTATCCCAGACTTAGAGAAATCTCTGGAGTCTGGCTTGTTATAACTATAGCCATCTATGTCTTGCTGCATTGTTCGTTACTACTACAGTGATTCAGCAGGTAATTTTTTAAAAAGTCTGAGAAGTAGTTTGGGAAAAAAAAACCAGCATCATCTCTTTTTTTTTTCCAGCCAGCAAGACCACTGAATTCAGCTGCTGTGGCCAACTAGGACCCTCCTGAAATTCAGCAGAAAGGCTCAAACTTTCTCACAAGATCCTAGTGAGCTGTAAAGAATGATGCCATGAAGCAGAACTCAGAGCATCAGGAAAATTAAGTAAAAGCATCTTCAAAGGCAGTAGGGCTGGTTTACCAAATTGATATAAAAGAGCGTAAATTATTATTAAGAGACTTCCTCTATATATGATATGATCAGAGTTGAAAATCATCTAATTGCATCATTGACCACAAACACCAGTGAGACGCCAGCAAATACTGTGATCAAAGAACAAGTCAAATGCTGGAATTCACAAGCCTCTTGGCAGTCATCTTGTCTGTCCCTTTACAACAGGCTCACGTTTTGTTCTACAATATTTACCACAACAAATAATTTTAAGGCTCCAAGAGTTAGTTTATTGTGATAAGCATATCACGAGCTGATCATCACATCTCATTATTGGGAGTACAGTATTGGGGTGTTTTTTTTGTATAATGTAATGCATCAATTCTTGAACATTTTGAAATAACTTGGCTTGCATTCTGACTTGATTTGGGCATTCGGGGCAAATACTGTACCTGATGATAATGCCTAGCCAACCATAGCTGATCTCAAAAACTAAAGAAGGTTGAACTTGATTACTACTACTCAGACAAAAATGTAGCTAAAATGCTGGAAATTGAAAAACATCCCAGAAGATGGAAGTAGGAAAGTCCCTTTATACTGTGGCCCAAAAACCTACATAATCCATAGAATTATTGAGAATTGAGTTTACTTGAAGGACACTGTAACAATATTGCATTTTCTCTATTTCTCTGGACATAGCTTACTTGAACATGTGGGGAATGAGGGCAGAAAGTTTCATACAGTGCATGACATACTAGCTGCATCTGCAAACGGTTTTCAGTCAAAACAGATAGGATCTCCAAGTTCAGGTAAGTCTTAATGTTGGAACTCTGTTCAGAATCATTCCTTGGTCCTCCAATCCAGTCAGTTATAAACAGTGACAACACACCTCATAACACAGTATTAATCTCCTAAAATTACTGAGGCAAAATAAAGCTACCTTCCATTTAATGTACCAAGTGAGCATTATGACTAGCATTAGTGTTCTAATGTTTCAGAGAAGAACTTGGATTGTCCGGGGATTGTCCAAAATATGCACTTCACATATCTGAACAAAATCAGATGCCGTGGAACCTCTTCCAAACCTTCCTAAATGAAGGAATATTAAGTAGAAAGGCTATACAAAATGAACACAATTAATGGTTATTGCAATTTCAGTAATATTAGAAGTATTTTAAAAGCTATTTGACAGGCTTTTATCACACGGCCTCATAATAGCCACCAAGGTTTTGTCACACAAATTACGTTTTTGTGAATGACCACTAGGGGGGACATGTAAGGCAGGAAATTAGAGTAACAATCTTGTTCTGTATTACTATAGTAGTAATGATGCCGAGAGTTGACCACTGGTCAGATAAAAAGATTTCAGAATTCCAATTATTCACAGAACAAAGTAATCTGAACAAACTTCAAATTCTGTGGGTCAATAAATCATACATGCCAGCCAAGAAGAGGATAGGGGAAAGGCTTCAGGAAATACAGAAGCAGACCAAGACAAGAGCAAAGAAGCAAAAAAGAAAAATGCAGAGTAAGCAAATATCCAGAGAAAGAGGAACCTGACAAAAGAATTACGGGGGATGGAGGTTTAAGAGGGAGAAAAGAGAAAGAAAAGAGAAAGAGAAAGAAAAGAGGGGAATTAAGGCAAAGAGATGTTTAACCCAAATATGAACCATATTCTAGGGCAGCCTTCAACCTATTGCTCCCTAAATGTGACTACTGTCCTTCAGTGAAGGCAGAGCACAATTGTGGCAGTCTGAATTAAGGGGACAGGGAAACAAAAATGCAAGGAAGCTGCTCAATAAACAGCGTGGCTAAAGTAAATGTAATAAACTAAGGTGTGTCCTGAAAAGCAACGTCCCAAGATAAGTGACTGCTTAAATGGAAGAAAATGCAATTTTTGGGGGGGAAGAGTTTGGTAAAACTCCTTTCAATCTCAGTGGTGTGTTGCTAATCCTTGATCAGGAAATTCTGCTATTTATTGCTTCTACTATCACCATAGCCTTGTAAGTAAAAGGAAGATGGGAAACTAAGAAGGCACATATGCTAAGCATTTTATAATAAATTAAAATAAATATATTATTGACTGCAAGTTTTGATTCTATAGGAAATAGGATCATTTCCTGTTGAGCTCATAAAAATGAAAGGTTATCAAACATGCGGAATCTAGCATTTGGCTTGCTAGAAATGTTGCACAGACCTTAATTCTTTGTGAACAATCTACTAATTCCTTCTTAAGACATGCTACCACACAGCATGATCATTCAAACCACAAAAAGGGGTTTTTTGAGCAAACAAATCAGCTTGTTCAGTAATCACAAGTACCAAGAATGGAGCCTCACTTTGCCTTTGTATGAGAGCCACACAAACTGTGTCCAAGATAGTTGAAACTGAAGAACGCTACCAAAAGCAGATGCTGGTTTCATGTTTTTTATTTAGTATTCCTGCTGCCCAGAGCTCCCTGTGCCTGGTCCCCAGACAGCAAGAGAAAACTGCTCAAGAGTGGACCCAGCTCTTCCCTTTAGACCCACTGGGTTCAGATTTTAAAAAAAGCACACACCTCCGCTCCCTTTCTGGTATATATCTTCAAAGATATAAATTAAATAAATTAAACACAGGAGGAGGGGAGAGCAGCAGCTCATGATGAGGAAGGGGGGGAAAAAGAAAGGAATGAATATTATTCAAGCTGCAGCCTGATTTCAATCTTACTGCAGATATCAATGCATTGAGCTCCTGGTTCCCACCCTCTCCATTGCCCGAATCCCCGAGAGGCCAAAACCATGCAAAGACAGAAGCTGCAACAGCACACTTCTAGCAACCTCAGTAAAACCTACAAGCTCATCTGAAAAAGAGAAACATCTTCTTTGATTATTTTCCATTCTTTTCCTATCAGTTGCTGCCCCTTTTGTCTTACTCTCCTTCTCTGTGCTGCAGAAAACAATTCCTCCATGAAGGATAAAGCGATTAAAAAAATTACAAGAAATAATATTAAAGGACGGAACCAGGTGAACCACAGGAAATGCAGAAGGTTCTGTCTTCTCATCTCCAGCCTGACCCCAACAGGAAAGGGGGCAAAGCATGGAAACCCAACCCAACCCAAAATACAGTGGCAGCAAGGAGAATTAGGCTGGGTGGGTGTGAGGCTTGAGCAAGGCTGAGGGACCCCTTGCTAGCAGGCTGGGATGCTACTTCTCTGTCAGAGAGAGCTGGAGGATGCGTTGCAGCTCCTCATCTTCTTCACGGCGTTGGCGCTCCCGTTCTTCCTGCTCCCTGGATGACAGCTCCATGGCCAAACGCAGCTGCTCATCAAAGCTGGGGTAAGGTGGAGGCAAGGCTGAGGAACCGCTTCCATTGGTGCTGAGTGCTGGGTTGCCCTCAGGAGCAGGCACATCATTGCCACCTCCAGACTCCATAGGGCCTAGGCCTGGCCCTGACTGAAGGAACATGCTTTCTTGGATGGCCCTAAGAAGGAAGAGAGAATTTGTTGCAAGAATGAGAGAGAGAGAGAGAGAGAGAGAGAGAGAGAGAGAGAGAGAGAGAGAGAGAGAGAGAGAGAGAGAGAGAGAGAGAGAGATCAGTTACTCTTCAGCTTGTTCAACAGGCCTTCAAACATATATTTGTCCATATTCTCGTCTTAGCATTCTGATTGTCTGGCCCAATCTAGAGTTTCTCCTTGCTCATACAACAATTACAAAAGAGCCTCTGGCTGCCAGTACAAACAAAGCAGTAGGTCAGCTTTTGGTTCAAGCTGTTTGCACCGATAATATACTTTCTATGCTGACAACAACCTTCTGAATTTCCTATATTTCCTAGGTAATGGTGGAGCAACATTTTTGTCCGTGTAATAAAGTTGTGTTCACACTATGGATCACTGCCTGAGGACAGATACTCTTTATTGCCTCCCATTACACAAGGCTCTTATTCCACTACTTCCAAATCAGAATGTGATTCATTTAATCAAGCACTTAAAACACAATAGTTAATGGGACATGTCACACTGAATTGGTTCTGTTGAATCACAGAAAACGGAAGAAGAAGAAGAAGCAGAGTGCAAAAGTTGGCTTAAAACTTAACATTGGGCTCCAAGATCACCGCAGATGGGAACTGTAGCCAAGAAATTAAAAGACGCTTGCTCCTGGGGAGGAAAGCCATGGCAAATCTAGACAGCAGACTAAAAAGCAGAGACATCGCACCGCCAACAAAAGTGCGTATAGTCAAGGCTATGGTCTTCCCAGTTGCAATGTATGCCAGTGAAAGCTGGACCATAAAAAAGGCTGAGTGCCAAAGAATGGAGGCTTTTGAACTATGGTGCTGGAGAAGACTCCTGCGAGTCCCTTGGACTGCAAGGCGATCAAACCGGTCAGTCCTAGAGGAGATCAACCCTGACTGCTCCTTAGAAGGCCAGATCCTCAAGTTGAAACTCAAATACTTTGGCCACCTAATGAGAAGGAAGGACTCATTGGAGAAGAGCCTAATGCTGGGAAAGGTTGAGGGCAAGAGAAGAAGGGGACGACAGAGAATGAGGTGGCTGGATGGAGTCACTGAAGCAGTAGGTGTGAGCTTAAATGGACTCCAGAAGATGGTAGAGGACAGAAAGGCCTGGAGGAACGTTGTCTGTAGGGTCGCGATGGGTCAGACACAACTTCACAACTAACAACAATCACAGAATAGTTGTAACTTAAACAGTCATAGCAACATCTGGATATACAGAGACAGCTGTGGACTGGGAAGTAGTTTATTATCTGTCTGCATTTGCTTATCTGTATTATCTATTCAGATACTAATGTTGAGACTGCAGCTGCTTCCTCAAATATCTTGCTTTGCAAATATGTTGCAACTACATTTTTCAGAATTCTTATCTTAGGTGAAAGACAGTAGACGAAATACTGTACAGATAGTCCTCAACTTACAACAGTCCATTTAGTAACCATTCAGTTACAACAGCACTGAAAAGTGACTCATGACTGTTTTTTACACTTAAGACCATTGCACCATCCCCATGATCAGGCAATCAAAATTCAGATGCTTGGCAACTGACTCATATTTATGACAGTTGCAGTGTCCTGGGGCGTGATCACCTTTTGCAACCTTCTGACAAGCAAAGTCAATGGGGCAGCCAGATTTACTTAACAACTGTGTTAGTAACTTAACAACTGCAGCTATTCACTTAACAACTGTGGCAAGAAAGGTCGTAAAATGGAGCAAACGTCACTTAACTGTCTCCCTTAGCAACAGAAATTTTGGGCTCAACTGTGGGCATTAGTCAAGCACTACCTATATAGGAGCAAAAGAAGTGGGACTTGTAAAATAACTTGTGGACATTAACAATTTTGTACAAAGGCTTTTTTATAAAATATACTATTTGCTTCCATGTGTGGATCAAAACACATGAAACCTGGAAGTTTCAGTTCAAGCACAGGCTACTCCAAATTAGTGGAACTGTTCTTGCACAGAATTTTTGTGCAACACCAGAAAGGAGCAGCTGATAAAAATAGAGATAATATAGCGCAATAAAAATAAACATTCTGAGGAAATTAAAAATTCTCTGGCCTTGAAACGACACAAACTAATTCAATACGTAAATCTTCCAGGGAGATCTGATGGCACCATCATTACCAACAAGGCTTTTCCCCAGGTACTACCCACCTTATTTTGGATGGTATAGCAACCAGAAAATGGCTTTAATCCACGGGCACGCCCATGCTAGAACAGGCACAAAAGCTTTACAGATCTTTGCTTTATGTTCAGAAATAAACTGGAAGCCACTGAAGTTTTTAATCATTGACACAATATATGCCAGAACCAGGGTCCATTCTGCAGCTGAGCAGGCATTATTTGGAAAGAATGGTAGTTTGTGAAGCCATGCCTTGTGTAATACATAAACTACTTATGTTTTACCCCCCTAGGTTGGGGAATTTCCATAAATATACAATGGAAACCATATAGGCCTCCCACAACAGTCTGAACTATAGGGGCAATTGCAAATTGAATAATTTGATTCGAAATACCGTATTTTCCGGCGTATAAGACGACTTTTTAACCCATGAAAATCATCTCAAAAGTTGGGGGGTTATCTTATACGCCCAGTCGTCTTATACGCCGGAAAATACGGTAGGCTAAATACTATCTCTGGGCATATAAAAGTAGATGTATCTGTAGTAGATGAGATAAAGTGGAGCATTTAAATCATCAAATAGCTTTTCATGGGGTTGCTGCAAAACTGTAAGATTCACAGCTCTTGGGCTTGCCTAAATTGCTATTTACTGCATTTTTTCCAAAGCACTCCTGATGCCTTTGGGAGTCTTCATGTCTATTTTCTTAAGCTGCAGTAGTTTGCTGAAGTAATTCCCAGCTTTTTCTTTGCCATAAACTTTCATCAGTCATTTAGAGGTCACTGAATGGCATGCAATAATGGTAGAGAAAGCCTACCATTTCCTATTAAGTGCACTTAAACTCAAACAATTTGGAAGACAACAATAGGCTTGTGACACTGCTGTGCCGAAACTGCTGCAAAATGAATACTGGACACATCCAGGGTAGATATGCATTTTTTTCCCCACAAGTAAAATGATGAACTAGCAAACCAACTGGACTAATGCAAATACTTTTTCATTAACAAACCATCTGTTTTGCATTTAAATTCACTGTGTCAAATCTGCTGATGAATTTACAAGTCAGTGATCTCATACAAGATTCTTTTAAATTGGCTTGCTGAAAAATGGTAAATTTAAGATCTCTTAGCTTAACGAGTGGGCTATGCAGTGCATTAAAGCACAGTTTAAGTTATGATTTACTGAACAAATGGTAACTGTGTCATTTGTAAATTAAGCTAAACACTAAACAAAACCAGAACTTATTCAAAAGTTAATCAGTGGCCTATAACAAGCACCTGCTGTTTATATTTGTTATTTTTTGAAATATTTGTTTTTATAAGCTTTGATTATATTGTGATGTATTTTATTAATCTTTTTGTAATTTATGTTTGTTTATGTTTATGTTTTATTTAATTTGTATACCGCCCTTCTCCCTAGGGACTCAGGGCGGTTCACAGGGCATATATAAATAACGATACAAAAGTTAAAAGGAAATTAAACCAGTGCCCAATTAAAATACAACAATAATAAAATACTAAAAAACCAATTAAAAACCCATATTCCCCCATCAGGCCAGACCAGCTAATTCAAATAAGTGGGTCTTCAGCCCGCGGCGGAAGGATCGGAGGTCTGATGCCATCCGGAGCTCAACTGGCAGTTGGTTCCATAATGCCGGAGCACCCACAGAGAAGGCCCTCCCCCTGGGGGCCGCCAGTCGACATTCCCTGACCGGAGGCACCCTGAGGAGGCCCTCTCTGTGGGCACGCACTGGGCGGAGGGGAGTTGACGCCGGCAGCAGGTGGTCCTCGAGGTAACCCGGACCCATGCCATGTAAGGACTTAAAGATCATGACCAGGACCTTGAACCTCACCCGGAAGACAACTGGTAGCCAATGCAGCTCGCGGAGCAAAGGTGTAACATGGGAGTACCGGGAAACTCCCAAGACAACTCTCGCGGCCGCATTCTGTACCAGTTGGAGCCTCCGAGTGGTCTTCAAGGGAAGCCCCATGTAGAGAGCATTACAGTAGTCAAGGCGAGAGGTCACGAGCGCATGAGTGACCATACACAGGGCATCCCGGTCCAGATAGGGCCGCAACTGGTGCACCAGGCGAACCTGGGCGAAAGCCCCCCTACTCACGGCCACTATATGATCTTCCAAGGTAAGCCGTGAATCTAGGAGGACTCCCAAGTTGCGCGCCCTATCCACGGGGGGTAAGAGCTCACCCCCCATAGAGAGCGATGGAACATTTTGAATGTCCCGGGATGCCGGAATGTACAGCCACTCAGTCTTGTCAGGGTTGAGTTGAAGTCTGTTCCTCCCCATCCAGACCCGAACCGCCTCCAGGCAACGGGACATCACAGCGAGGGCATCACTGGGGTGGTTTGGGGTCGAAATGAAAAGTTGGGTATCATCGGCGTATTGATGATACCCAACTCCAAAACCACGAATGATCTCACCCAGCGGTTTCATGTAGATGTTGAACAGGAGAGGCGAGAGAACCGACCCCTGAGGAACTCCACAAATTTCCTATATTTCCTAGGTAATGGTGGAGCAACATTTTTGTCCGTGTAATAAAGTTGTGTTCACACTATGGATCACTGCCTGAGGACAGATACTCTTTATTGCCTCCCATTACACAAGGCTCTTATTCCACTACTTCCAAATCAAAATGTGATTCATTTAATCAAGCACTTAAAACACAATAGTTAATGGGACATGTCACACTGAATTGGTTCTGTTGAATCACAGAAAACGGAAGAAGAAGAAGCAGAGTGCAAAAGTTGGCTTAAAACTTAACATTAAGAAAACCAAGATCATGGCATCCGGCCCTCTCAATTCCTGGCAAATAGATGGGGAAGAAATGGAGGTAGTGACAGATTTTATTTTCCTGGGCTCCAAGATCACCGCAGATGGGAACTGCAGCCAAGAAATTAAAAGACGCTTGCTCCTGGGGAGGAAAGCCATGGCAAATCTAGACAGCAGACTAAAAAGCAGAGACATCACCCTGCCAACAAAAGTGTGTATAGTCAAGGCTATGGTCTTCCCAGTTGCAATGTACGGCTGTGAAAGCTGGACCATAAGAAAGGCTGAGCACCAAAGAATGGAGGCCTTTGAACTATGGTGCTGGAGAAGACTCCTGGGAGTCCCTTGGACTGCAAGGCGATCAAACTGGTCAGTCCTAGAGGAGATCAACCCTGACTGCTCTTTAGAAGGCCAGATCCTGAAGCTAAAACTCAAATACTTTGGCCACCTAATGAGAAGGAAGGACTCACTGGAGAAGAGCCTAATGCTGGGAAAGGTTGAGGGCAATAGAAGAAGGGTACAACAGAGAATGAGGTGGCTGGATGGAGTCACTGAAGGAGTAGGCATGAGCTTAAATGGACTCCAGAAGATGGTAGAGGACAGGAAGGCCTGGAGGAACGTTGTCTGTAGGGTCGCGATGGGTTGGACACGACTTCACAACTAACAACAACAACAAAAAAATCAAAGAGTCTTTTTAAAGTTTTTTTTATATAGCCTGACCATGGCAAAGACAGCATGCCTTTTTCTCCCATTTACAGACTAAATGTATTTTTAAGACTCACTCCTAAAATATGTCTAATAATTAAAAAGAAAGTGTGATTCTTATTTTAGGCCTACCGTAAGTATTTTATCTGTAAGCAAATATATGAAATTATTTAGGGTACAAAGTTTCATTTAAGAAAAAAAAAACAGTCACATTTCTACTGTCAATATTAGATTTCTCTTGAAACCAAACCAAATTACATAGTTGTGCTAGTGGCATCCCAGAAGCCAGAAATGAGCTGATGAACAAAATCTCAAATAGCTGGGAAAGAAGTTTCCACACCCTGTATAGTTCTTGTCCCCCTTCCCATAACTGGCAAAATAAACTAAATATATGGAATTTTTTTTTGCTTTAAACTAATAATTATGCAGCAAAGGTGGAGAACTTAAACTAGGAGGGTAGCACGCAACTGTCTTAATTTATGCAGTTCCTGGCACTTTCTCACCACCAACTCCTTCTAGTAGCAGCCACTGCTTACATCACAATAAAAAAGAAACAGTCTGGCAGGATAGCTAGATATGTATGTGAATGGATGGTGTGTATTTTACACAAATACTCACCGTTCCAATTGTAGTTCCTCATCATAGGTTGGTGGATTGGATGTTGGTCGTGTGTTGGTCAGAGCTTCCCAGATGGTAACCTAATAAAAAATATGGAATGAAGAAGTAAAAATAAAAAGGAGATCCAGCAGGTATCACCCAGGAGTAGATAACAATTGGAAACTTGTGAGGTAATTAATTAATTAACTAATTGATCCTGCGACTTGTTGAATAGTCTGAGATCATGTTTAGCTTTAGGTCCCCCATCCCTGATTCCTAATAAGGGTGAAAAGCACCAATAAGACTAAATTTAAGCCCCCAAAGCTATATCTAAAGTTGTCAACAAAGAATGATCTCCAGTAAGTGACAACACCTGGGGTTTTATTTGCTACGTTGTCCTCCTACTTTTGTTTTGTACCCAGTGGTGGGATTCAGCCAGTTCGGACCGGTTTGGTAGAACCGGTAGCTACCTTCTTTTGAGTTCAGAGAACCGGTTGAAGGGTGGCAGAAACGCCACCCACTCCCGCCCCCGATCGCACCCATGAGACACCTTTTTCCCAGCTCCGACCATCACTTCCCCCACCGTCGTGAGCAGTCCCACAAACAAAAGAAGTTTATGGGACTAGAAAGAAAAGTTCAACCAGTCAATTCCAACTGCGAGACATTAGTTTTTTTCACGATAAGTTGGATTTGATTGATTGAACTTTTTTGTTTGTTTTTTTTTTAGTCCCACAAACTCTTGTTTCTGGGACTGCACATGGCGGCAGAGGAAGTGACGGAGGAGCTGGAAAGAAGGTTAGAAAAGAAATGGTTCGGGAAGCGAGGGCGTCTGGGCGGTGGTGAGTAGGGCAAGATCTCCAACTCTGCAGTGGCAGAGAAATGCTTTCCAGCTCCGGCGCGCTAACTGCCGCTTCGGTGGCTGTGTGGGCAGAGCTGTGAAGAGGGCTCGAAAGGGGAATGAAAAGAAAGAGGATGGGTGGGCAGGTGAGGGCGGATCTGCCGAAGCCGTCCGGAGGAGAAGACGAAAAGCAGCCCCTGCCTCGCCCGCCGCCAGCAGTTCAGAGAAGCCGCCTCTGAGCTGGCTGGCCAGCCGGCCAACAGCTGAGGAGGTGCTGCAGTGAGTCGTGCTTGGGAAAAGGAGAGCATGTGAGGCTGAGACGGGGGGCGCGGGGGGGGGGGGAGGAAACCAGCCGTGCTAAGACGTATTTGGCCACGTGGGACTTCGGCGAGTTAGTGGGCGGCTGGTTGAAGAGAAGGACGGTTGCTATTAACAGGCTATTAACAGGCAGCCCGCTCCATCTCATTATTTTTTTTAAAAAAAAATAGGGATTTTTTTAATGAAATGGAGCAGGCTGCCTGTTAATAGCCTGCCCCATAATAAAGCAGGCACAACCCCAACTGTCCCTCTCTTTAGCCACACGCCCTCTAACTTTGGTTCCATGGGAAGAAGACGGGTATCAAATGGCGACATATTATTTTTTCTCCAGCCACCTGTGTCTGGTGTTAGAACTGATAGCTTTCAGGGAGACCGTGTGGTCGTGGAAGGTACCACTTGTAATCAAAAACATAAGAGTCGCTGCCCTGCATCATGGCGAACCAGCCACCGAGCCCCATCGGCCTGGGTGGAGACAGCCCTGGGAAGGCCGGAAGGGAGCCCTCGCCCGGCCCGGGCTCTGTCTGCTCGGCAGCTCTGATGGGGGCGGCTGCTGCTGCAGCTGCTGCTCTGAGCCTCTTGCCCCACCGGCCACAGCAAAGAAGCAGGAGGCAGCGGCGGCGATCCCTGCATCGCCTGGCCTGGCTGGCAGCAGCTCTGGAAGCAAAGCTGTGCCGCCTGTCCTTGCGCTGGTGGGTCTCAGCAGATGCTGTGCTGCGGAAGGGAGACGGCATGCTGCCGGCCGGGCCTGGCGATGCAGGGCCTCCTCCTGCTTCTCTGTGTGGCCGGCAGATGGTGCGCTGCGATGCCTAGGCAACGCATGGGGCTGGGAAGGAGGAGGTGGCAGCGGTGATCCCTGCATCACCAGGCCCGGCCGGCAACATGATGTCTGCCTGCCGCAGCGCAGCATCTGCTGGGATGGCGATGGTGAGGGGCTGTGGGATGATGTGGAGTGGAAGCAGCCCCGCCTCCTGCGTGGCCGGCTGGTTGAGCAGCAGCTGCTGCCATCAGAGCTGCCGAGTGGATGGGGCCCAGGCTGGGTGAGGACCCACTTCCAGCAGTCCCGGGGCTGTCTCCGCCTACGTAATGGGGCTGCGCTAAGGGAGATGTCGGCTGCTCTGATTCCCACTTGCTGGCAGCTCCCCCTCCAGCCCCCTGCCCGGCGCCTTCTATGCAATCCTACCTGACCACAGTGTGGATCACAGGCTTGGCCTGTGTGGGTGCAGCTTTCCCTGGCAGAGGCGTCCCAGCCCTCCCACTCGCCCTAGCTGCACCCCCTCACCTTCCCCAGCCGGGATCTGCTGACCCCCTCACCCCCCTACACCCACCCCATTCTGAGACTCCTGCAGCCCCCCCTACCCTCCTGCCCTCCCCAGCTGGGACCTCCAGCAATTCCATAACCGGGAGCTCCTACACCCCCCCACTGGGATCTCCTGCCCCCATCCCAGCCGACCCCTCGAGCAGCCCACCGCGACCAAGGTGGAGGGAAGGCTAGGCAGAGAACTGGTTGTTAAATTATTTGAAACCCACCACTACTTGTACCACACAACCTTCTTAGACCTGTTTTGAACAACCAGGTTTTCTACTAAATGAATGCAAGCCTTTCCCACCACAGACCACTTGCTGCCCTCCCAATCACCTGATCTGTCTCTGTGCCAGCATCCAGGAGACTCTGTTGAATGGCAAATTGGAGTAGGTCATCGTCCTCATCCCTCATGGGCTCTGTACGGCCCGCACCCAGCATTGTGTAGCCTTGGGGCACCTCAAATACAGATGGATCCACCTCACAGGGGAAAGGGTACACTAGGGGCAAGGAGAATAACATAACAATAATTACAACAGAGACTGGGAAAATAGCAACAGCAATAGCAACAGCTATGCCACATAAAACCAAAGGCATAACTAGACAGCATATCAGTTTTGACCATTGTCAGATAGAAGCAATTGGAAGACCTACAAATAGAATGTAAGTACAATGGCTCTGTCTGTTTACTGCCTGGAATGAAAGGCATATTAATATAGAGTCACTGTGACTCCATAGTAGTATCATATCCACCATTAAGTTGTCTATATTGTGTGGACGTTGTCTAAAATTGTGCTCAAATATCATATAGTTTGAACGGGCTTAACTATGTCCTGTGTTAATTAATCAACCAAACATCTAATCTCTGCTTACTTCCCTAAAATTACAATAAAGTTCTTTTTTTTGATCAAACCACACACTCTCAAGCGTTGAAGCAAATACACTAAATCTTCCCAGGTGAACCTATAACAGGTTGGAAAAAAGCTGGCAGAAATTTCTCAAAACAATGGATAGGGAAACCGCAAGACTAAATTAGTGTGATCTATTATTATGCCAGAGTAATAACAACAGTAAAAGGGATGCGGTGGCTCAGTGGGTTAGGACGCTGAGCTTGTTGATCAGAAGGTCGGCAGTTTGGCGGGTGGAATCCCGAGTGCCGCGTAACAGAGTGAGAGCCTGTTACTTGTCCCAGCTTCTGCCAACCTAGCAGTTCGAAAGCACGTAAAAATCCAAGTAGAAAAATAGGGACCACTTTGGTGGGAAGGTAACAGCGTTCCGTGCGCCTCTGGCGTCTAGTCATGCCGGCCACACAACCACGGAGACGTCCTCGGACAAGCAATGGCTCTTTGGCTTTGAAACGGAGATGAGCACCGGCCCCTAGAGTTGGAAACAACTAGCATGCATGTGCGGGGGAACCTTTACCTTTACCTTAATAACAACAGCAAAATCTAAAATGAAAGCAAAAACCAGAAATTGTTTCACAAGCTCCATGCATCAGTCCTGGGTAGGCAAGTAGAGCTTCACACTGCATAGATTGTGAAACGTTTGGACAAATTCTGTGCAGAAACCTTCTAGATAGCATTTTCTGAGGTAAAATCAAGTGAGAATTCATGATTCCAGTTGCTGCTGTTAGGGCCAGTATTGATCTCTGCTAGGAATACTCTGCTAGAGTAAGTAACTGGATGATGGACAAGAACAACACAGTCTTAAGTGTCATTCTTTTAACTAGTCTTTTCCAGGCCAAGCAATTTTTTTATAACTATTCCATGATAAATATATTTTTCGATACTTTTGGGGAGCAATGGTGACACAATATTACAACACAAGTGGGCAAGGCGTAGATTTTCGGGAGGTTCCTTTGGGGCTCGAGTTGTATTTTAGACAAATAAAATTTGTTTGGAAATTGAGAGGAATGTTCACCCTTTCGTTTGATGAAAAATATTGGCATAATTTCTGAGGTGATATGGGAGTTACAGAAGCAGGGCCTAGGATCCATTGGCTGTTTATGGGATGCAGATTGCACAGCCTGTTTTCCTCTATTACTTCTTCAAATAACTCAGTATGGACTGTTGGACCTACTTCTTCCAGCTCCAAAAGCTTCTTTCCTCTTTCTCTTTATCCAGTCTTACCAGAGTTTACATCACTGAAGCCACAGAAGCACTGGGCATAATTTTGATAGAGCTGTGCCTATCTTTGGCCTTTGATCTTACCTTTAGCATTGCTGGTTGCCTCTGCCCCAGCACTTGGTTCCTCACTGCTGCCAGGAGACTGGGTAGGAGTACAGATCCGCACTGAGCTTAGCGGCTCATCACTGCCACACAAATTACTGAAAGTGATCCGGGCATTGAGCACATGGAAGAGAGGGATCTCTGAAAATGACAGGGAAAACTTACAGAAAAGGGAAAGAAAAGAATGAAAGGATGGGAACTATTTATTTTCAGGTCTCTTGCTGTTTTCATACAGAACCCATCAAAACATTATTAATAAGAATATAATGATATAAAAAAGTCCTGAACCTGGACTGGACTAAAAGCCACCTAGAGTAGCTAGCATTCTACTCCTACAATGATTAACTAAATGCTTCTCTAGATCGGGTATGCAATAGTGCCCTCCATTTTCTGTTTCTCAGTACCTAAATATCAGCAACCACTGATCTACTGTTACATCTAAGTCTGCCATACATCATTCCTGCCATACTCCTGTTGCTACCTGCTCTCTCTGCCACATTTTGTCTACTAGTTCCACGTTACAATGGTTAGCACCATCACTTGCCACTCCCATTTTCAGCCACTTTGTTTTGCATCTCTCTCACCGATTTTAACTGGGAAGCCAGGAGGTAACTTGAGGGTGATGAAATCACGTAACTTGGCAAAATGAGCATTGCTGATCGCCATCAGATCAATGATAGGTGTCACCTGCTCCACCAGGGAGAGGGGATGGTCCTCACAGAGCCACAGAGTGGCCTTGAACCTAGCAAATAAGAAACAAGTCAGTTTCCAGAACTTCCCTTTCCTCCATCTTAGCACACCAAAAAAACTAGCCCTCGTGCTCACCCTCATGGATTTTCATTTTCAAACCCCCAAAGCATCAATGCTAGCCCTTCATGTCCTGAGCCTCCCATTGTATCAGTGCTGCACTATCTTCCCCACCTGCACTCACCTTTGAACTTTGTTGGACATCTCAATTGGGCGGCCAATATTACGGGATTCCAAGTTGAAGTTGGGATCAAAGTATTCCTCAGGGGTAATAGATGTTGGGTTTGTGAAACTGGCTGACTGCAGCACAGGGGCCTGAAAAATGGGGAGCAGGATCTATTCTAAGTAAAGGATTCTAGCAATAATTGTAAATGCCACATAAATACCAAGTCTCACTCCCCACCAGTCCCACCACACTGGTCCAGCATAAGTCTCTTCTTGCTGCCCTCCTTCCCCTTTAGTTCCTCATGCTGATGCCTCAGCTAGCGCCCTTTTCCTTGTGCAGGAAAAAGAACCTGACCTCGCTTACATACCCCATTCTGGGCGGCATGCTGCTGGGCAATTCCCAGGAAGGACTGGAATGGAGTCTTGGAGCCTGCATAGCGAGGAAAGTTACATCCGAAAGAGTAAGTCCTATGTTTCTCCTCAAAGAAGCACTTCAGCTACAAAGGCCTATTTTTACCAGATGCTTAATATTGTTTCTTTAAAACATTTCTGTCTTATCTGTTTGTTACAGCATTGAAGGTGGCACACAGCATGGAACTGTGCTTTTGATATTAAAACAAACATCCTGATGAACTAAACATTTGTGGAAAAAAACATTTAGCAGCAGCAGCAGCAGCAGCCCTTGAAGAGAGGACAAACTACTACAGAAAATGTCTCTTTCATTTCTACTAAAATGAGCACCGTCTCCCTAAGCGAACACTTTTTAACCTTACAGTGCAAGAGTTACATGGGCCTGCAAATGAAATGTGAAACGAGGCTCTTCCAACCTCCAAATATTAGCCTGGCTCCCAGCCACCCTTTCTTTAGACCCTTAGCAGCAGCAGACCACTGTGGAAAGAAACACAAAAAAAGTTTTCATTGGCCTGCCTGGTCTCCAGCTAAGTTGTCCCCTTATGCAAATCTTAAAACTATTCCATTATGTGGAACAACTATTTGCCTTGATTTGTATTTCCCTACTGAAAAAAGAGACGAGAGATATAAACATCATTCAAAATAATAATAATTGTGTAGTACATTGAAGCTTGGTGTCTTTTCTTCATTGCTGCAGGAGTGTCATGGGAGAAGCTTCATGTCACAAAATGCTTATGTGTGTCCCAGTAATGTATCTGATTGTAATTTGCCCTTCTTCCTCTTCTTTTTTTTTTACCACAGCCCCTACTACTACCGTACAGGATATAAGAGTAAATATTCACTGCTCACCTGGTGTTTTTTTTGAAGTTATTTAATAAATTTAAAAGCTTCCCCATGGACCCAAAAATGATTCTTAGCTATTTACACTTAAAATAAGAAAGCAGTACAGAAGAATTCAAGCATCTGGATAGATTAAGTAACAACCAATCACCCAGGGCTCTTCAAACAAGGCCTAGAACAGGGGTAGGCAACCTCGGCTCAGGAATTCTGGGAGTTGAAGTCCATGAGTCATAAAAGAGCCGAGGTTGCCTACCCCTGGCCTAGGAGAATAGTCAGGCTTTTAACAACTTGTGGAACGACATCAGAGAGGGAGGTAAACAAACCACTGGGGAGGTATAATTCCAGAAAGCAGACGCTGCGATACAGAAGGCATGCCTCTGCCAGATGGCATTGCTTGATCAAGAATTCCTGAAGTAGACCAACTCTACCAGATCTTACCAAATGGGGAAAACAATGGGAGATAACTGGTCTTTATATAATATGGACCTATGCCATGAAAGGCTTTGAAAGGTTATCAGTAATCAATACAGCTCATGACACAATAGTATCACTTGGGCATTTCAAAGCATGCCCAACACTGTTTCCTCCCACTTCTAGTTCAGGACCATTAGTAGCTTCCGAGTGCTGTTTGGGGCAGCCCCAAGTAGGGTGCATGGCAATAGTTCAATATTGCCTGGGCTTGCTAATTATATTCTTTCTTTACAGCAACCACTATCTTATAAAATGTCAAAAGAACTTGTCCCATACTGTCCACTCCTAGTAGTGGGCAAGACTATTTGCTTATCTATCTTATCTTTCCTCCCAGAAGTTAAATGTCCTTGCCCATTTATTTTACAGTAATAAGAACTTGGTTGCAAGGACTGCTAAGATTTATTTATTTTATTTTATTTTAATTCCATTTATATCCCGCCCTTCTCCGAAGACTCAGGGCGGCTTACAAGCTTAGCAGTAGCCTTCATTCTATGTATATGCCTGCTTATTAGGGCGTTCACACACACCCCCAAGCAGCATTATTACAAAGTCAGCTTAATTGCCCCCAACAATCTGGGTCCTCATTTCACCTACCTCGGAAGGATGGAAGGCTGAGTCAACCTTGAGCCTGGTGGGATGCGAACCTGCACTAATTGCAGGCAGCTGGTGTTACTTAAGGAGGCATTAGCCCACTGCTCCACCAAGGCTCTTAGATAGGGAATAGGACAGGTGAGTGCAGGAAATACCATACATAATTGTCGATAAACCTATCTGCAGATAAGTCAATCCCAGAAATTTCAACCAAAATACCATGAAAAATGTGCCACCCGCAAATAAGCCACTCCTCCAATTTTTAACTGCAATGACAAGACAGGAAACTGCAAACTGATATGTCATCTTTTATAAAACCATGTGATTTTAAGGCTGTGACAGTCTTTAAAAACTCGTTCTGGTCTGCAGAGAAGCCAGATCTAATTTTGGGGTATATTTTGGAACCTAACTTTCTCAGCTTATCCATGAATATATATTATATACTTTCTTCAGAGCTGGTTGGTATTTTCCCTGAGCATAGAAAAGAATGATGAAGTTTAGAGTGTGCAATTTACTCATCTCTTTTTACTGGTATAATCATTTACACTTTGTTTTAAAAGATGCTACATTTAGGTTTTCAAGTAGGTTTTTCTTATTATTCTAATGCCACAAAGACCAGCGCCTATAATCTTGTAATTCAGAAATCTTTTTTCCTATTGCCTTTTCTAGTTTTCCCCTCCATCCTCACCCCTTTTATAAACTATCACAAGTAACTGAGAAATATTTACTATCTCTCAGTTCAATCTATCTCACAGGGATGGAGATACATAACACAGGTCATAACAGTGCTTTATTCAGTTTCTGGGATGTAAAAAATATATATACACATAATAAGTAAGTAAATGAAATCCATGCTGAATCTGCTGAGGACAAAACAACAGAGATCAATGAATAATTACTACAAAAAGAGAATGACCAACTGGAACTACCATGAGGACAAATTATTTACAGCATATAGATTGGTTAAGTCAACATGGGTCCAAAACTGGAAATAGTTCATGTGTGCTATACCTTTGTTGCGTGTTTTGTCCTGGTCAGACAGGTGCTCAGTACGTGTTTTGGTAATAAGCTCCACATTGCTGGCACTGTAAACCTGGGGAAGCACAAGGTTTTTGCTAATTACAAATACAGATGATAAGCTAAATCTTGACATTTATATAGGATAATTATGCAAAGAAGGTAGAGAAGTGTACCTTGGCTTCGTAACCACTGATTACTTCCATTTTCTCCGAGCGCCATCCCCAGATGCCAGACTTGTTCCTGAGCAAAAAGATACTCCTGAGTCAAATATGACAATGGCCCAAATTTGCACATAGAATGGGTTCCTATTTCAGTCTAAATTCTAAACTCTGTGGGGCTGAAATGATAAATAAATTTGTGTGATCTCACAAAGGAATAAAATTGTCATTCTGTGTTCTGATAGGGCTCAGTGTCAGACCCCCTCCTTTATATGGGCAAACCAGAGTCAGCTTTGTTAGGAGAGCAGAAGTGCATGTTAGTACTCCAGCTGTTTGTGTGCAAGCCCAGACTTGCACATCAAAAGCTGGATCACTGTCAGAACTCATTTGCAAACATCTGGGGTTCTGACTGGGTACAAATCACCTTAACTGTGCACCCAAAGCCACAGCCTTGTCAGACCATGTTCCTGCTCTGCCTTTTGGTATAAACCTAGCAAAGCTGGATTGCTAGCTTCTTCAAGGGGTTTGAGGTTATACAGAACCTTTATTTGAACTTCACTTCTCTTCCTGTTTCTGGAGGATAAATGCTACCAGGACGAACTTCTTCGCGGGCATTCTTTTTCATGACATTTGGATAGGGATGGCTCACTGCCTTCCTTTGCATATGGGAATGTACTGCTCTCCTGGCCAAGTTTTCCAGAACTGCTGAGACATCATTGCTGCTGCATCTCAGCTCTGCCCACTTTTCTCAAAGTGACCATTGTCTCACACCCTGAACAGTGGCTGCACAGTGCAAGGAAATTGCAAGTGACCTTGGCTTTCTGTTCCACCTTGTTCTTCCCCCTTCCCAATCCAGCCAGGATGGATGCATGGAAGCTGCTGGGCAGCAGACTAGAAGGCCAGACTAGAAAACATGTTGAGAGTTCAGCAAGGATGCCTTACAGCTGGCCAATGAAGACTCAGAGGTGGCTCTGGAGCAGGGAGATATGGAGGTAGCAAATCCTTGATAGCACGCGTTCTATTGGTTATATTATTTTTGTTGTACAAGTCTGGATTGCAAATAAAGCTGGATCACTGCCAATCCATGCATTACTCTGCCTGGATAAGCAGACAGCCAGTTCATACACCAGGGTGGGACCAAGTAACTCAGGAATGATGTGACCCATAGTTTGAGAATCCCTTACCTAAAAGTATTAATTTCATTAAATGCTGTTCATGCACAAACAGATAGGCAAACATGCTTATATTTTTGCCCTTAAAAGCTTTAACTAAGGAGACTATGGTAAGTGGTGGTTTCCAGAGCAAGTATTTTCTGGTGTGAGGAAACCTGATCTTCCAGTAACCAGACCAAAGGAAAAAGAAGGGTGTTGAACTGTATTTTGTCGTAATAAACTTCAAGCCATTTCAATTGCAAGGCTTCCTGGAAACACTAGTGCTCAAAGAATCAGAGAAACCCTTTCCAATTTGGGTCTCACTTCAATTTTGATCTCCTTAGCTCCCTCATATGGTATAAGAACATCAAGCAGCTTACAGGATCAAAGCAAAAGCTTCTGTAGTCTCTCCCGCTTCTGCTCCCCAACAATTGCCATGCAGGGTCAGTATGTTCCTGCTCCTTCCGCACAATCCCCCATATAAAGGCACTGATGGTACCAGTGAACAATACATTCCCTTTCATTTGCCAAAGCTCACCGCTCGAAGGCAATATTCTTGGTATCAAGGTGGGTGGAGACAACAGGAGACGTGAGGCGGCTGGCAACATGTTCCTCCGAAGGCTGCATGGCAGCCAGCATCAGCTCGGGCTCATGCAAGGCTAGTGACAATGTCTCAGTGTACACAACCTGCTTGTCGTGGTCAACTTCCATCACCACAGCATTCTCATCTAAATAACAGGAGAAAGAGGAGGAAAATGCAAAAACCGGAAGAAAAATTCCAAAGGTGCTTTTTCACAAGGTAACTGGACTTCCTTGTTTTTCTTTGAAGACGTTTCACTTCTCATCCAAGCTTTTTCAGCTCTGTTGGAAGAAAAACACTTTCTGCCAAAAACCACACATCACTGAGCGCACACCCATCTCCCGAGAAATGGATATTCTGACCTTCGCCTTTAAAGATGTAGCTGCGCCGGCCCCGCTGCCAGGTCATGTGCTCAAAGCCCAGTAAGGTAGTGTCCACCCGCAGGTTTTCACCCCGCTTCCATACACGATACACATCGCTTGGACATATCTTGGAGACAAGAGGCACTGCAGAGAGAGAGAAAGGAAGAGAATAAACAGAGGCATAAGGATCATTACCTGGAACTATTAAATAATGAGTCACATTTGTACAAGACTGTTCTTCCATGAAGGAATCATAGCCTCTGTAAAGTAGGGTAAGATGAGACAGCAACATGCCTAAGAGTAAACAACAAATTTAATAGGTCCCTGAGGTATCTGTGTGGGACCTTCCCAACCTTCCAAATTATCACTTAAAAAATCTGGAGCACTAGTTGTGTTATCACATGTTAAAACCGCCTGGATAGACTGGCCACGGAAGAAACCACTAAACCAGGGGTAGGCAACTTTGGCTCTTTTATGACTCATGGACTTCAACTCCCAGAATTCCTGAGCCAGCCATGCTGAGGGGAAAGGGAGAGGTTTCCATGCTGAGCCATGCTGGCTCAGGAATTCTGGGAGTTGAAGTCCATGAGTCATAAAAGATCCCAGGTTGCCTACGCCTGCACTAAACAAGAGGCAGAATTCCTTTTCGTGTTCTGCCAATGATGCACTTTTTGAAAGTTAGTGGCCAAATCTATTCTGAAAAGTAATGATAATGACTAAACACAGAAACCTCATTCCTTAGTTCACATATTTCTCTGCAACACCATCTTCTCCTGCCATCTTTTCTATCATATTTTCTCTTTACTCACTGAATTGGACATCTGAAGTACTGACTTACCCCAGCTGGTAAACTCCCACTTCATTTCCACATAGAAGTCAGGGGCCTGAGGAAATGGAAAACTAGTTCACTACAAACCAGAAGTAAGATCAGTACAAACAAGACAAGGGGCAGGAAGATACAACCTCTATATGTTTTTCCTCTGAAATACTCAGGGCTTTAACACTATATGACAAATCTTTTGTCAGTGGGAGTATAATATGCAATTAGGTTGAGCAATTAGCAAGGCCAAGGGTGTTTCAAAAGACATTGAAAAGAAAGCATTAAAAAGATCAGTGTTGATGTTTTCAGGATTCCCAGCAATTCTGAAATCCTGAAAGTGTGCTGTTCAAACGTATTTCCTACAAATTAATATGGCAAAGAAACAGTTATATTATATTACTGCACTTACTTTGGACAGAAAAAAAGGATGTTAATGATACTAACTGCAAGTAGTCCTCGACTTACAAGGGGTTACTTAACAACTGTTCAGTTATTTATTTATTTATTTATTTATTTATTTATGATTGATTGATTGGGACTTATATGCTGCCCTATCTCCCGAAGGACTCAGGGCGGCTAACAACAATAAAATACAAATAGGATACAAATATTAAGAAGAAATTAAACTAAACCTAGCCCCAACTAAAACCAATAAAACGTTAAAACCATGTTAAAACCCCTTATCATCAGTCCAGGTCGGCCTGTTGGAAAAGAAGTGTCTTAAGGTCACGATGGAAGGACCGGAGGTCAGGGGCCATCTGGAGCTCCAAGGGGAGCTGATTCCACAGGCCTGGTGCTCCCACAGAGAAGGCCCTCCCCCTGGGGGTCGCCAGCCGACATTGTCTGGCCGATGGCACCCTGAGGAGCCCCTCTCTGTGTGAGCGCACAGGGCAATGGGAAGTCATTCCTGGCAGCAGACGGTCCGGCAGGTATCCCGGGCCTAAGCCATGAAGGGCTTTATAGGTAAGAACCAGCACCTTAAATCTCACCCGGAGAGCAACCGGTAACCAATGCAGCTCACGCAGGAGGGGTGTAATATGGGAGTATCGGGATGCTCCCATCACAACCCGCGTGGCCTCATTCTGCATCAACTGAAGTCTTCGGGTGGTCTTCAAGGGCAGCCCCATGTAGAGAGCATTGCAGTAATCAACACAGGAGGTAACGAGCGCATGAGTGACCATACGTAAAGCATCTCTGTCCAGATAGGGGTGCAACTGGCGCACCAGGCGAACCTGGGCAAATGCCCCCCTAGCCACGACTCCTATATGATCTTCTAAACAAGACATGTCAAACACAAGGCCCGGGGGCCGGATCCGGCCCACGAAGTGGTTTCATGCGGCCTGCAAAGCCATCCTGGAAACAGTGAGGGAACAGCCCCCACTGCCTTGGCCCTGGCCCAGAGACCCTCCTCCTGCCAGAGACCCTCAGATCTGTCCCACTCCTGCCCAGGCCCCCATAGGCACCCTTGATGCGAATGATGTAGAGCTGGCCACGCCCACCCAGTAAGCCACACCCACTCTAGCCACACCCACCCAGTAGGCCATGCCCACCCTGGCCATACTCACCCGGCCCCCTGAGGGCAACCACAATGCTGATGCGGCCCTCAATGAAATTGAGTTTGACACCCCTGTTCTAAACTGAGTCGTGCATCCAGGAGGACACCTAGGTTGCACGCCCTATCAATGGGAGGTAACACCTCTCCCCCCATAGCCAAAGGTGGAATATCCTGAACTGTACGAGATGCCGGTACGTAAAGCCACTCGGTCTTGGCCAGGTTGAGTTGGAGCCTGTTCTTCCCCATCCAGATTCGTACCGCTTCCAGGCAACGGGACATCATGTCAAGGGCATCACTGGGTTGGTTTGGGGTGGAGATGAAAAGCTGGGTATCATCAGCATATTGATGATACCTCACCCTGAAACCATGGATGATCTCACCCAGTGGCTTCATATAGATGTTGAACAGGAGGGGAGAGAGGACCGACCCCTGGGGCACCCCACAATTGAGGGGCCTCGGGATTGACCTCTGCCCTCCTGCCAACACCATCTGCGAACACCCCGAGAGGTAGGAGGAGAACCACCGTAAAATGGTGCCTCCCACTCCCAACCCCCGAAGACGTCACAGCAAGATACCATGGTCGATTGTATCAAATGCCGCTGAGAGATCTAATAGGACCAGGACAGAGGAATAACCCCTATCCCAAGCCCGCCAGAGATCATCCACCAGCGCGACCAATGCCGTCTCCGTGCTGTACCCGGGCCTGAAACCCGATTGGTACGGATCCAGATACTCAGTCTCCTCCAGGACCAACAGGAGCTGCCGTGCCACCATGATCTCAACAACCTTCGCAAGAAAGCGAAGGTTGGAGACAGGATGAAAATTATTCAAAATAGCTGGATCCAAGGCAGGTTTCTGGAGGAGGGGCCTCACCACCGCCTCCTTCAAGGCGGCAGGGAAGCATCCCTCACTCAGCCTCGTGTGACCTCCCAAGCCGCATAAACCAGCCAGGAGGGACACGGGTCCAACAAACACATGGCGGCACTCAATCTACCCATGATCCTGTCCACTTCATCCGGAGTCACAGGGTCAAACTCCTCCCAAATAATGTCGGCCAGTTATGATGGACTTGAAAAAGGTTAGTTACAACTTGTCCTCAACATTACAACTGTCACATCACCCCTGCAGTCACACAACTGCATTTTGTGCACTTGGCAACTGGCTCATGTTTATGACCAGATGCAGCATCCCAGGATCATGTGGTTGTGTATTGTAATATTTTTTGCCATTTTCCAGCAAAAAGCAACAAACAGTGTCTATCGAATAAGCTAGATTCAGACTTACAACTATATTTTGCTTAATGACTGCAATGACTTACTTAACAGCCATCATAAAAACAAGTCCGGTCATATGGTGACTCAACTTACAACTGCAACAACTTACAACCAAAATCGCAGGCTCAATTGTAGTCATAGATCGAGGACTACTTGTATCTAGACTATTATTTTTTTAAACCAAATGCAACCAGATCTTTGGAATAACAGAAGAACAATCCACAAAAACTTCTCTTCATTTAGACTTCTCTAAATGTATGCTCTTCCAAAGTGCAAGATTACATCTCTCATAATACATGTCAACAAGTTTCCCTAAGAGGCACCAAACTGAGGAAAGCTGCATGAGAAATTGTTTGACATGGTTTAATTTCTTCCTCTTCACAACTTTTGTCAAGATATTTGACAAAGCCAGAGGATGGATATCTCAAAATAAATATCTGCAGACCCCAAAAGAGAATGGAAAATACTCCAATTCAACTGGAAGATTATATTAATACATACTCTACGTAGTTTGTTGAGTAATTCTGGAATGCCAGCCAGTCGCCGTGTGGCACGCTGGTAATCACGATATTGGAGTATCAACTGTACCATCTCTGGATCTCCGGTGCTTACAGCCTCTTGAAGGACTAGATGCCAGGGAAAGAGTGTAAGGAAACAGTAAATATCTAGCTTCTTGGATCCTCCTGTTTTATCATGCCATACCTTATCTCTAACCTGGATGAATTTTACCTCTATTCTCACATCCAATTAGCAGAATGAGATTCAACCTCTTGAACTATCTGTATCTGTATTCTGTATCTATCAAAAGGAAATGTCTAACTGCCAGAAGAACTAAAATTGTGCTCATTTATGTCGATAATGCAAGGTTCTCAGAACGTGAGCAGAAAGAATGGGAAAGGTAATACCAAGAAAATTGCATAAAGTTGCAAGCCTACTCTTTTATCTGCAACTTAAATATTCCATCAGCAGAAGGCAACAACTAAGCTGACACAAAACACAGGCAATTATGAGGAAACGCCTTTTTGGTAAATTTCACAAAGAAATCTGCTGAAGTATGAAGATGTCCTTGCTAAATAACCGTTGTTAAAGATGTAAATCAGCATTAGATGGCTTGGCAAGAATGTTTCACCAAGTGTATTTGGTTAAGTCATTTTTCTTCTTAAAAGAGAAGTCTAAATTTTCTCAGGAGGTTTCAATATGAATGTAATTCCATCTAATGCTGATCTATATCATGGTGTTCCTAACAAGCAAAAAACCTAATAGTTTTTCACACTGTTAAGCAGGCTTTTTAAAAATTCATGCAAACTAACAATCTTTTGCCACAGAAGCCAGGAAGTAAAGGAGGGATGCCTCTAGTTCCTCTAGCAATACAGGCTTTCATCTATGTCCTACCTGTCCAGCCATTGGCATTCTCCTGAGCCACACTGGCGTTGTGTCGCAGCAGCACACGGACAGATTCCAAGTTTCCGAGGGACACTGCCAATTCCAGAGGTGTCCGGCCACGTGGGTCAAGCATTTCAATATCATGCTGTAAGAGAATCAGAGGATTAATGATCTGGATAAGAAATATTTTCCAGGGAAAACAAGCATGGTGTTTAACATCAACTGCAAGCTTAATTAATTTTCAGTGCTGGGATTCAATCTTGAGAATGACCTTGTCCAAGTATCTTCTGTTAAAGAATGTAATTCAGCCAGCACTTGTTCTTAGATACTGTTCTTCTTTATCTCTAAGGCCATCCAGGATTAGATATAATTCATATAGTTAACTGAACTGACACAAAGGTCAATAATAGGAATTATAATACAGTTTTATTCACTAGCTGCAGGACTGAAGAACCAACATTGCTGTTTAATGTAAATTAGAGCATAGAGTGGTATTTCAGTCCATGAATTGGTTTGTAATCCAGTGCTGGTAGTAAATTCTGACTTCCTGATGAAAGAGACTTGCAATGTTATCTTCCAGAGTTTCATTATTGTAAAGGTAGCCATTCACATCAACAATCTTTCTTTCCTTCTGATAAAAGGGGCTAAGATCAGCCCAATTGGATTTACTTTTTAATGGCAGAAGGTATACACTACAATGCGCACTTACTCAGTAAATAAAAAAATAAGAAAATGAAAGAAAACCATGTTTTTGAGCAATGTAGTTAAGATTATTTAGAGGAAGCTAATTTAATAAGCATCCACCCTACATAATGTAACAGCTACTAGCACTGCAGAAATGAATTAGTTTTTTTTTAAACCAATTGATTTGTAATTCACTAGTGGGAAAATATGATGGGGAGAAAGCATAGAATTATAGAGGTGGAAGATACTTGAGAAATAATCTATTCCAGACTTGTTTCAATGAAGTTGCAACTACTGCGACTCTGAGAATCTGTCATCAAGAGCAGCTTAAAAATGAACATTAAGGGGGTAGAAACTGTTGTTCCCTGGTATAAATTTTTCAGAGATATTTGACTCACTGATAGATGAACCTCAGATTACCAATTAAATTCAAAAGGAATATGCATGTTGAACAACCACTAAATACCTCACATCCATTTTACATAGGATGGATGGAAGAAAGCAAGAAAGGAACGAAGGAACTAAGAAACAAAGGAAAAGAAAGGAGGCTTGCTCAAAAGGCCTCATCAGTTTTACCCCAAATCATTTGCCATTTATAAACTTGTTATTCAATCCTGACCTAGTATTCCCAATATGGTATGTTATGCTCTCTTACAAGCTCTTCTTCAGAATTTCCACATTTGTAGAGATAGGAAGATAAAAAACCCCAGGGATAAACAGGATACAGTAATTGCGTTTAGCACCCTATTTGTAAACTTCCAAAATATCTGGATGGCTAAATGATTCAAAATCTTTATTATTTTTCCAAAATTCACTTTCCAGATGCTCCAAATAATTTCCTCTTTTTCTTTCAGAAAAACAATGACTAGGATTTTTTTTTTACTTTCTGAAGTTATCATCATTTCATAGCTCAGACCTTTTAAAACTCAAATGAACTGATCCCCATTTTGCCTCAGTTCCAAAACAATTATCAGGCACGAGGGCCCAGGTGTTCTGGTGGCACTGTTCTCGTTTTAACCTCCAGGTAGAAAAGCAAATATATAAAATCTGCTGAAATCCAATAAACTACCAATCTGAGATTGTCTGTCTCTATCCTTTTTTTGTAACACAAGTGCCTATCCAATGCATGATGATAATCTGCAGGACAAGTGAAATCTGCAAAGCATTTTTGATAATGTTAAACAGTGCACTGGAGAAAGCACAAATAGGCACAGGCTCAAATAGCCTATACTAAAAAAAAGTAGTAAAAGGAAGATTTTCAACAGTATGAAATCTTTTAGTATGAAATCTAAAACAGTATGAAATCTTGTAGAATCTTTTAGAGTCATCCATCCATCCCTGGGTAGTGTACATATGATAGTAATAATGACCATAATGGCAACTATGGTTGAATATCACTGTAAATCCTAGAATGAAGTCTTCATTTATTTATTTTTAATCCCATTTATATCCCACCCTTCTCCGAAGACTCAGGGCGGCTTACAATCTAAAGCACAAATCAATGTGCTTAGCAATAGCCTTCATTCTATGTATATGCCTGCTTATTAGTCAGCTTATTGCCCCCAACAATCTGGGTCCTCATTTTACCTACTTCGGAAGGATGGAAGGCTGAGTCAACCTTGAGCCTGGTGGGATGCGAACCTGCACTAATTGCAGGCAGCTGGTGTTACTTAAGGAGGCATTAGCCCACTGCTCCACCAAGGAGTGTAAGTGTTTAAGTGTAGAAATGGCCAAAGAAAGAATCAGGGTCAGCTGAGTTCACATATGCTTAAGTTTAATAATACTTGATCTTTTCCCAAAATGGTGGCCACTTGTACATTATGTGTCCTGAATAAGAAGCAGAAATGGGAAGGAGAATAGGAAAAGCTTGCCCTCCATACCAGAGAACATTATAATCATGGCAGAGGCATGTACGCCAACTACACGTGATCCTTAGCAAGATTTGCCCTCATATCCTGTCTGGGGGAAGCTGCAGAGTAAATATGACTGAAGGCATACTAGATTGTGGGATTTCAAGCAGAGTGCCAAAAAGGAGGAATACTCTATTCTTCGAAGCGTCTATCGTTAAGATCGGTCTTGAATGTGGGGGATTTCCAACTGAAATGTGGCTTGATCTATGTATCCTCAAACTACTACTTGGGCTGTAATGGAGAGGAAGGAAATAAGAGTTCTGAGACAGGAGAGAAATAATGGAGATGCAGCACCAGGGGTTACCCCGAGACTGAGGAAAAGAGGGATTCCCAACTACCCTGGTATCTGGAAATATCCGTCGGACATTTTTCCATGCCGGGAAGGGGGAAGAGGGAAATTCACTAGAACCAGGTTCCAAGGGATGCAAGCGAAACCTAGATTAGAAGCAGCCATCTCGGGATTAGGGCCAGAGCACAGGCCTCGTTCATTGCCCCTTCCCCTGACAGCCAGAGGATGAAATGGGAAAGCAGAAGCTCGGGACTCTCTCTCCATCACGTTCCCACTCCCTGCGCCCCTCAGCTCGGGCTGAGAGGGAAGGCAAGCTGGACTGGGCGACAGGAGAGAAAAACTGGGGAGGGGGCTCCGCGTTACCTGTCCCTTGCGCAGCTCGCTGTCCAGCGCCTGGTGCCGGTTGTGCCAGACGAGCAGGTGCAGAGGGAAGGCGTCTGCGATGCGGGCCATCCCGTCACCATGTCCCCGCGCCTGGCCGGGTCTCCGCTCCGGTCCCTCTCTGCCCGAGGCCTTCCCAAGTGACGGCTACCCAAGCCAGCACCAGAGCTCCCGTCCTGCTCGCCTCTGCGTTGGGCCCGCTGCGGTGGCGGAGGCGCTGCCGAGAGGCGAGACGAGGCGAGGCGAGGGAGGGGCGCCGCGCGGCCTGTGCCGGGGTGCGCTGCGGCTCCCGAGGTCGAAGCCAGAGCCAGAGAGCGACGGGTTGGGAAGAAGGGGCGGGCCTCCGAGGCGCAGGGAGGAGACAGCGGTCGGGGTGCGGAAACCTGGCCCGGCCTGGGCACTTTTCCGGCCTGGCTCTCAAGGCCAGCCCACGCGAGAGGAAGGCGCTCGGAGGGTTTGGGCGGCAGCGGCACCCCGTGCGTCACCGCCGCCTGCAACCGGAGGGACCGGGCAGCGCAGCAGGCGCACGCCTTTAGAGGCTGCTAATGCCCGGGGGTGTCCCTGCCTCCCGGTTCGCCTCCCTTCGCGGGAGAATGAAAAAGAAACGGCGGTGCGCTGGTGGGTTCGCTTGCTGCGGGGCGGGTGGGCGGCGAGTCCTTTTCCTTCCTGACTGCAAATGCATGGCTTTTGCAGGAGAAAGAAGCATGTCTCAGGGTCGTTTTTATTTCCCGCAGCGTTTCATTCTGTGCCACGTTTAGCTCCAGAGCGGGAACAGCTTCGTCAAGGCTCACGGGGATCCAGAAAAGGGAGGCTTTTGAGCATGGGCAGAATGCCTTTCCTTTGGCAGAGATTACAATACGGCAGGGGTCTTCAAACTTGGCCCTTTTATGACTTGTGGACTTCAACTCCCAGAATTCCTCAGCCAGCGTATGCTGGCTGAGGAATTCTGGGAGTTGAAGTCCACAAGTCATAAAAGGGCCAAGTTTGAAGACCCCTGCAATACGGTTTGCAGAGTGTGAGCTCTAACCTGCTGTGTAGCTAATAGTCATATTTATATATTCCAACAATGCTAAGTAGATATTTCATTATTATTATTTTTTTTAAAAAAATAACGTTGGTATTGTTCAAATATCTGGGATGGGGATTCCTCTTACCGTGTAATCCTGTCCTTGTTTATTAGATTTGAACAACCTTGCCCTAGTTTAGGGTCATACCTAGGCAAAATGAGCTTGACTGACCTTAGTTAAACTTACCCCTCCTGAGTAGACACTGCTAGGATTTCAGGGCAGTCTTCCAAAAATGAATTGCAAAAGTTCTTTCATTTGACTTCCAAATGGCTTTTCAAGGATCAGGTTGTCTTATCCATCTTATCACTCTCTCAGTCTCCCAGACACTACAGGCCTGTCTGAAGGGCTGTCCTGATCCAACTTCATCAAACAGTTGTGTTTATTGATTGAAGGGACAGGAAAATTGGCACCAAGTAAACTTGAAAAGAATTGCCTTCTTCCTTTGGGAAAGGCCTCCCATGACTAGGCCTCAAAAAATGTAGCAAAGGAAGTGAAGAGGCGGTACTGTAAAATAGCAAGGAGAAAATACAAAAGGCTAAGAAAGCCTTTTTTTTAGCAAGATCACCTAAGCAGGGTGCTCTTCAACTAATAAAAAATATACCTCAGGCTTTTTTGAGAACCAAATTTATTTTTTTATTTTTTTGCAAGGAGTCGTTTGTGTTCATTTTAATAGGCACTTGTGTTGACTTTCAACTGTACTTTTACACTGCAGTACATTTCTGCCTAATTCATACCTGTATTTATCTCCAGTAAGACCTCTTCTGAAGAGAAAACTCTTTTAAGTCTGACCCAGCCTGAATTCTGTTGTTTATTTTTGCCAATTTATGGGATATGGCTGTTTTTAGGAAAAGCAACAACAAAAATCTTGGGGTACCTTTACACTTTACTGATTACAGCCAATGTTTTCATGAAATGAATTCAATTACATCAGATGCTTGGTGTTGTCTTCTATTATATATATATATGTATATATGTATATATGTATATATATATATATATATATATATATATATATATATATATATGTATGTATGATGTATGTATGTATATGTATGTATGTATCCACAGACTATAGGGACGCGGTGGCTCAGTGGGTTAGGACGCTGAGCTTGTCGATCAGAAGGTCGGCAGTTTGGTGGGTCAAATCCCGAGTGCCGCGTAGCAGAGTGAGCGCCTGTTACTCGTCCCAGCTTCTGCCAACCTAGCAGTTCGAAAGCACATAAAAATGCAAGTAGAAAAATAGGGACCACTCCGGTGGGAAGGTAACAGCGTTCCGTGCGCCTTTGGCGTCTAGTCATGCCGGCCACATGACCACGGAGACGTCCTCAGACAAGCGCTGGCTCTTCGGCTTTGAAACGGAGATGAGCACCGGTCCCTAGAGTCGGAAACGACTAGCACGCGTGTGCGGGGGAACCTTTACCTTTACCTTTATCCACAGACTAGAAAAACGCCAGAAGCCCAACCCCGCAGCAACTCATAAAACAAACAGTACATAACATATCAGACAGGACCTTCACCATAGCAGAAACCAATGTCCTTTCCAAAGGATTCAACTTTGCAGTCGCCCCCAAATGCATCCCCACTGAAAACATATGCGAAGTTGAAGCCTCCCTAACCAAAATCAACCCAGATGAAGCCAATAAAATCAGACTTGAAGTCACCAACGTCCTCAGCTCCAGCAATCCACCTAAAAGCAACTTACATAAAGAAGAACAAAAAGCACTCACCAACCTGAGGAAAGACAACAACATAATCATTCTCCCAGCAGACAAAGGTAATGCCACTGTGGTGATGAACACATCTGACTACCAAGCCAAACTAGCCAACCTACTCCAAGATCCCGCTTACAAACCTCTAAACACAGACCCCACCACCTACCTGGAAAACACCACCAAATCCAAAATAAAAGCCTCTCCCATCAGTGAAGAGATCCAGCAAAGAATCATCCCCAGAGAAAATCATCCAGATGCTCCAAGCTCTATGGCCTCCCCAAGATACACAAAGAAGGAACACCACTCAGACCCATAGTCATCTCCATAGGCTCATCTCTACAGAATCTTGCCAAATTCCTTGCCAAACAACTTCAGCCCTACACTAAATCCATCACTTCACATGTACAAAACTCACTCCACTTCATAGAAACAATAAAGAAACAAAACCTGCAACCCAGCGACCTACTCGTGAGCTTCGATGGCAAATCCCTCTTCACCCAAGTGCCTATTAAAGAAGCCTTGACAGCTATCCAAAACAAATACAACCCCGCTAAGCACATCCTAGATCTGACCAACCACTGCCTAACCAACACATACTTCAGCCACAATGGACAAAGATACAAACATAGAAGGAGCACCTGTGGGATCACCTCTCTCACCCGTCATCGCAAACCTATACATGGAACACTTTGAAACCAACGCCTTAGATAAATCTGAACACAAACCCAAACTCTGGCTTAGATATGTAGATGACACTTTCGTAATTTGGCCACATGGGAAAGAAAAACTGGACAACTTCCTCACACATCTCAACAGCCTACACCCCAAAATACAATTTACTATGGAAATAGAAGCTAACAACCAACTCCCCTTTCTGGACGTCCTAATCTACAAAAAACCCAATGGTTCCCTAGGACACACCATCTACTGGAAAAAAACACACACCAACCGTTACTTAAACACACAATCCCACCACCACCCGGCACAGATCAACTCCGTAGCCAAGACCCTCATCTCCAGAACCAAACGCCTAGCCGACAAAGACCACCTGGAAACCGAATTACACACTCTCACAAACGTATTAATTTCCAACGGATTCCAAAGAAACACAATTACCAACCTAATCCAAAAGGAGACACCCCCCCAAGAACCAAGACACAGAACAGGACAACGGCATCGCCTTCCTCCCCTACATTAAAGGCACCACAGATAAAA